>NC_058099.1:73648750-74295833 GCF_020171115.1 Neogale vison | reverse complement strand
CACAGGTAAGCTGGCCACAGTAGCCTGAGGGCAGTCCTCTGAAAAAACAGAAGCAGACCTGGACTAATGGAGATCAAAGCACATAGGTGCCTTCAGGAGAAAGTCGCACAGACATGGTAAAAGAAACCCAATGCTTCCCTGAGAGACGACCAAAAAATCCCAGGAGAATTAGGGATTTAGTATTCAGTTTCAAATATACCTTCCCGTGGGTACTTCTTCCAGCCCGGGTCCACAGCCTTGCCGACCGACTCCTGTCATCAACCAGCCACCAGTAAGCCACGTTTCTCAGTAATCCCCTGCATCTGCCTCAGCTTTCAGCCAAACTCCTTGCCAGCTTACACCAAATATGCCTAACCTTTCTTGCCTTCATAACATCCCTTTTCCTATGCTAAGGATGCTCTCCCCTCAGTTTATCTACTGTAGAGTTCCCTGAGATCCAATTCAAATCGTCCCACATCAGGAATTCTTTCCTGGTCACCCCAATACTCAAGGACAGCTGTCTCCTGAATGAGGACAAGACTATTTTTAGCTCTTATAAGAGCCTAATCAAGTACTATAGAAACGTTCATGCCTTGTCTTCCCTGATGAGTTTTAGACTCCTGAGGACAAAGATTGCTTCTTTTTTTTTTTTTTAAAGATTTTATTTATTTATTTGACAGAGAGAGATGCAGTGAGAGAGGGAACAGGAGGAAGGGCAGAGGGTGAGGGAGAAGCAGGCTTCCCGCTGAGCAGGGAGCCTAACACAGCACAGGATCCCAGGATCCAGGGATCATGACCCGAGCCAAAGGCAGACGCTTAATAACTGAGCCACTCATGCACATTCAAAGACTTCCTCCTATAAAACGATGTTTATTACATAGCATCTTATTAATAGTATTCACTTACATGTGTTTTTTGAAATAATCCTGTTTCTGAGTTCATGAAACATCAAAAATACTGCAGTTTACTTTTAAAATAGACCATTTCCTAAATCAGAACTACTAGTGTATTACCTTAATATGTTTCTTTGTTGAGAGCATACAAATAATATAACACACTTTTGTGTAATTATTCCAGATCTAAAAACTAATTACTGAAATAAAAGGTTTGGCTCTGGGCTCCCAAATAAATTAAAAAAAAAAAAATGGAAAACGTTCTTGACCGTTTTTGATGATTTTCATCAAAAGAGCTTATCTCCAGTTCCTACCAAGGCAGGGCTGATGACTTCTTAGCTTTTGGGAACCAGGTGCTCTCTGTTGCCTTCATCTACTTAGAACTCCTCCCTAGTGTTCCACTGGTCTTAGGATTTGATCCCCATGCACAAGGCCCTACACGATTGAGCCCGTCTACCCCACCAACCTCATCTCCTCATGCTTTCCCTTTGCTCACAAAGCTTTCTCTGCAGCAAGCTGCTCTTTCTGCTGTTGTCCACAGCTCTTCTCTTTGTTTTAAAGCTATTGTCCTTGCTGTTCCCTCTGCCAAACTACCTTTCCGCCTGTAGGTGACCCACTCATTGACTACTCTTCATCTTTTAGGTCTCAAACTGTTCTATCGCAAGTAACACTTTTACCACTTTCCCTGGGTGATGTCAACCATATCACTCTGATTTTGTCCTTCAAGGTCTTCATGACAATCTGAGATTAGTATTAGCTCAAAAGATTTTGTTTCCTTTCCCCAGCTAAAATTACATGGTGCCCAAAGGAGACTGCCTTATGAATATGCTCGGGACCCACAGCAATTCTACACTCAGTGTGAGCACTCAGTTAGCAGTGGTTAAACGAGTAAATGGAAGAGCGCACTTTGGGAAGGACGCTCTTGTGCAAGACAATAAAATGAAAAATTATAAAGCAATAGATAAATCTGACTTCATAAAATTTTAAAAGCTTCTGATAAAATATTGGAAACCGGGATGCCTGGTGGCTCAGTCGGTTAAACCACTGCCTTCGGTTCAGGTCATGATCCCAGGGTCCTGGGATCGAGTTGCGCATCAGACTCATTGCTGGGCAGGGAGACTGCTCCTCTCTCCATCTCTGCCTGCCACTCTGCCTGCTCGTGTGCTCTCTCTCTCTGACAAATAAATAAATACATAAAATCTTTAAAAAAAAAAAATAAGGAAACCAAGTAAAAAATGGAAAAAAAAAATACTTGGAACAAAAGTAGATGATGAAAAGTGTTTTGGCTGATAACTCAGGTGAGATAAAAGAAAATAATGAACGAGACGAGGGAGAGGAAGTAAAACTCAAGATGTAAGATGAAGCACCTGTGTGGTTGTGGAATTCTCCAAGAACAGAATGAAAAGGTGAGTTTTGAATACGTAAGCCATGAAATTCCTTTGGGATGTGGAGGGCATTCAATCCTCCTAATAATTTCACATGGCATGACATTTTTATCCTCATTTGACAGAAAAAAGGTACCTCGAATAACCGTCTAACCGTCTAACCTCATTCAAGAGAGTAAGTGGTTGAGCAGGAATTTGACCCTAAGTCTTTGAGGCTTCAAGGCTTATTATGTTCTTTCTCTGCCGGTAGGCATCTTCCATTTTTCATGGGTGAAACTAAGCACAGGGGAGTTAAGACATGATCCATGACTTTCTAGGGCAGTGGATTCTAAGCCCAGAAACAAAAATTAAAAGTAGTACTGAAATGCCTTAGGGAAGAAATACCACACTCTAGAAACTCTTAATCTCATGAATCTTAATACATTAATCTCTGCACACTACAGTCCCATTTAGAAATGTGACTCCACCACCCAGGAGTATAAATGGGGTTCTGGAATCAAAACTACATAAATAAGCCATAAAATCTTGGAACTATTAAATAGCTTCTAGAAAGTATTCTCTTAGAAAGTATTTTGTCTAACTCATTTCCTGCTTCAAAAAGTGATACTCAGGAAAGTTCAGTGCCTTGTTTAATATCACAAAGCGAGGTGGTAACATCAGTCTAACCAGATCACCACCAGCCCTGGGCATCATATAGACTGTGACTTCTTCCTCCCATTCCAAGAGGATTTTGAGACAGACTCCTTGAGTCCGCCATCTTTTCTTAGATCATAGTTGTCTACAAGTTAGTTCCACTTTGCTAGGGAGTCTTCTCCATGGTGCATTTGACATTTGTGGCCCTTTTTGCTCAACTTTGCTGATGTCGGCCTTCTCTCAGATCCCAGAACAGCCTTCTTCACAGAAACCATGACTATACTCTCCTCCGAACTTGCGGTCAAATCTTGCCAGAGGCAAAAGTCCTCTTCCTGATGGGCCCTTTCCCACGACTAGTCTCTTGAGAAACTGGAAGTTCAAGTACTTATTGCCAAGCAAGAAGCCTGAATCACTGAGCACTACATTGTGAGACATAGAGAACCAGCCACTCACCAACTGATATTTGGAAGGCTGAAAATGCACCAGGCTGTCTCAGCTTCTTTGGTGAAGTCACATTCAGCAACTGGGTGTTTCCCTGTACCTTCCGGCCTGATGCTTCTCAGGTGGTTGGGAGAAAGGAGCTGGGGTGGATTGGCCCAGAGGAGAAACAGATATGAATTAGAAATTACTTCCTCTTCAGCACTCACTCACTTGGGGAACAACTGATCAAGGCATATCAACATTAGTAAACATCGTGTTCAGCTTCCTTTGGCTCAAAGACATCAGCTTTTGAAAATGACGGCTATTAAGGCGAGTAGTTGTGTAGGGCCTCATAAATTATGAATTTACTAGTCATGGATGAATACAGATAACCCTGCAATCAGGAGACAGCTGGTAATTAGAAGCAACTCTTCTTCTGATTTAATTAACCACCTGAGGAAATTAGGTTTTGATTCGGATTTGCATTTGAATGCTCTAACCCCTTTAAGACAAGGAAAAAGAGGGGCACCCGGGTGGTACAGTCAGTTAAGTGACTGACTGGGTTTCAGCTCAGGTCATGATCTCAGGGTCATGAGATGGATCTTGGGATTCTTTTTGCCTCTCCCTCTGCTCCTTCCTCTTGTGCTCACTTCACTCTCTCTCTCCCTTCCCAAGATAAACAAATAAATCTTTTTTAAAAAAATTTAATGAAACTAGAAAAAAGAATAACAATCCCAGAGTGTAGAACATCTCTTCCAGATTTACAATGGGAGAGCTCTTTCTACTACGGTTAAAGAAATCAATGAATTAAAAGAAATTTAGCCACCTTGTGTTATTGTTGTGAATAATTGCCATCAATAGGCTCAGGAGGGAGGATTGGGCAAAGTATTATCCATTTCTGAAATATATTCTTCTCCATGGTTGAAGACTACCTCCTTCTTTAACCGACTCGATGAAGGGGAAATCGAAATTTGGGCGGTTGCCCAGTATCGCTAGCGAGTAGGTGGCAGTCTCACCATTGAAACACAGAGCTCCTCATTTTCTAATCTACAATATCGCTTGCTGCCTATAGTGCCTGGCCCCACAGATGTTTGGGAGCAGGGGAGGACATTTAGGAATACTACTGTATTTGATCCTGTGGTCCTCCTCGAGCCTCTTACCATACTGACAGATTAGAAAGGAGCAGAATGTTTTCCCCACCTCCACCCCAACCAAGACAGGTGCTTTAATAAAAATCAAAGAAATGTGGTCAGCATTTCAGAAGAACAGTGTTTCCTAGCAGCAGTGACCTTTAAAGAAAGGTCAGGGGCGCCTGGGTGGCTCAGTGGGTTAAAGCCTCTGCCTTCGGCTCGGGTCGTGATCCCAGGGTTCTGGGATCGGGCCCCGCATCGGGCTCTCTGCTGCTCAGGGAGCCTGCTTCCTCCTCTTTCTCTGCCTGCCTCTCTGCCTACTTGTGATCTCTGTCTGTCAAATAAATAAAATCTTAAAAAATAATAATAATAATAAAAAAAAAATAAAGAAAGGTCAAATAGATTTTTTCCTAAAGGTTTTTCAGGATATTTGGAGCCATGTTTCCTGATGATTTATCTAAATATAGTACTGCAATTTTACCACCTGCATTATCAAAAGAAGTCTTTTGATACTCAGGCTGCACAAATAAATATTAATCATGGCCATCATTTATTTGGTGTATTGTTTCACAAAGCATGGTACGGGTATGTGTTCAGATACCACAGGTGGCATACAAAGTGATCTGAGGTCCTATCAGATGGATATTTGTTATTATAAAGGTTGTATATCTGTTTAAATGTGTGTTTGAAAACATAAACAGTTCACCAACTCAATGTTTTAATAAATACAGTTGCTTAAAGTTTTTTAAAATAATTTAAATAAAGTCAATTAAAATATTTAACTAAATAAGAATATATACAGTCAGTACTCAAATATAACTGAAGTTTTGCAAGGGATAATTTGGCACTTATTATGTTCCAGACACTTTGCTGGAGGACTGTGCTTTCTTCTCCCTCCCTGGTTTCTTCAGAAGCTCAAGTTAATCTTACCTGTGAGTGAGTGGAACTGAACCTACTTGGGTTTGGTTTTGTTTCAACACTTTACCTTTTAACCTAATCCTCTTGGGATTTGGATTTTGTAAGATTATTGGAAGATGACTGAAATTCTCCCACTTTAAGCAGTAAACTCAAGAATTCTCTGGGTGGTACAACAGAGTAGCTCATGCCAGCCCTTGTGAGTTACGTATGTTCCCAATTCTGCACTCTGGGACAACATCTTGGTAGCTTGAAATTGGCCACAGTGAGAGTATTTACACCACAGATATTTGCAGATGCTGTAAATTAGGATTTGTTTTTGTTTTTTTGTTCTGGAGAACCAGTTGTTAAATATTTACCAAAATAAAACTGTATTCAATCCTATTTTAAAGATGTTGATGATGTGGAGAAAGGGGAACCCTCCTACACTGTTAGTGGGAATGCAAACTGGTACACCCAATCTGGAAAACAGTATGGAGCTTCCTCAAAAAGTTAAAAATAAACTACCCTGGGATCCAGCAATTGCACTACGAGGTATTTACGCAAAGATACAAAGTTACTCATCCAAAGGGATACATGCACCTCAATGTTTTTAGCAGCATTATCTATAATAGCCAAATTATGGAAATAGAGCAAGTGTTCGTCAACCAGTGAACGGATGAAGAAGATGTGGTGTATACATACAATGGAATATTACTCAGGGATACCAAAGAATGAAATCGTGCCCTTTGCAATGGCTTGGATGGAGCTGGAGAGTATTACGTTAAGTAAAATAAGTCAGAGAAAGACAAATTACCATATGATTTCACCTGTATGTGGAATTTAAGAAACAAAACAAATGAGCAAAGGCAAGAAAAAGAGAGAGAAAGGCAAACCAAGTCACAGACTCTTAACTCTTGAGCACAAACTGCTGGTTACCAGAGAGGCGGTGGGTGGGTGGGGGGATGGGAGACAGAGGTGATGGGGATGAAGGATGGTGTTGGATGAGCACTGGGTGATATTTGGATGTGTTGAATCACTAGATCATACTCCTGAGATTAATATTACATTGCATGTTAACTAACCGGAATTTAAAGAAGAACCTAAAAACATAATGTCTCCCGGCAACATACCATCAGGTCCCTACACCCTCAGGGATGTCCATGTGAGCAGCTGCCATGAACGTGATAGCATCAGAGTGCCGCTGAGAATGGGACCTTCATGAGGGGCAAGATTTTTAGGCAGTTCTTTTTTTTAAAACTCTTCTTCCAATCAAAACTTTTGTTACATGGCCAAACATGAGCCTTTAGCCTCTTAAAGACCTACATGGATGATATATTTTCCAAATAACACTAGTACATCAGTTTGCTCTCTAACTTTTAGGCTTCATACCACTCTTAAAATATTGTATCTAAAAAAATTAAATTAAAAAATAAATAAATGAAATATTGAATCTGAGTGATCAAACATGGGGAGAAGATCAAGAAGAAAGAGGGGCTATTACAAAAAGGCAATAAGAAAGATGGTATGGAGCAGGCAGGGGATAATAAAACCCTCATAAGCCAAAAGCAAAAAAGCAATTACCATTGATTTATGTGGAAAAAACTGTGAGCGTTCCCAGTCCCAAAAAATAACCTCTCTTCGGCTTCTCTGATGCCCTAAGGCACATCTTGTTAATGGATGCACCAAAAAAAAAAAAAAGAAAGAAAAAAAAGAAAGAAAAAGGAAGGAAGGAAGGAAGGAAGGAAGAAAAAAAGAAAATAAATCAAGATAATGCCTAGATGTTCACAGACAAGTTCAAAGCTCTGACTGCTGGATGCTGAGGGCTGAGTGTGGTTCCTGGAGAAGATGCCTGGTGGGGTCACTCTCACAGCTGCTTGGGCGGTGCTGTCTCTATAATGGCTCATCATAAAATAAACACTGAATACTATTTTCAGTTTTGCCTTTCTTTGTAAAATCAAAAAATCCTCTTTGGATTTCTTTTGGTTGGCAAAATCAAGTAATTGTGTAGGTCTTCCATAAATGGCAAGTGGCATAGGGTGAATTTACAAAAAGTGGGGGATACCTGTGTGAGGCCCTCAAGTTCTTCTCAGCATCAGTTGGTCCTCCTAGGCCTGTCCAGTCTCCTTCAATGTTCCTTTAGCCTGCCAGAAAGTATCCCGGTAAGAGCGGGGTTAGTCCTCAAAGTTCATAGCTCAGGACATCTAGTGGTCAGCCTGCCTGGCTATCCCCTAGAGATTAGAACTTCAGACATGTGTAGGTATCCTGCTTCCCTCTTACATTTGTATTTGCTGTTTCTTGCTTGACAAATAGTACACTCTCATGTGCATAAAGCTTATTACAGCATAGCTGGCTGATTCCCAATGGACTTTTCATCACTGATTTTAAGCACACAGCATTGACTGCTCTGATTGCACCTTGACTGTGGGAGGGGCGGTCAAGACAATATTGCCTCCAAGCCGAGAACGTCCCAATTCATCCTGGGCTCCTCCACTCTGGGAAGTTAGCAACTACAGGTCTTTCACATTTCACAACTCCAGGGAATATACTTTCCATCGTCACTCATGTCAACAGTGACTCCAGGAAGTGTCCACAGCACACAAATGATCAAACTCACCACCGATGATGAAGAAAGTAAGGCCCACAGAGAAGACTGTCCAAGTTGCACAGCTAACTTGTAGCAGAGCCAGGATGGCATCCCAGGTCTCTGGATCACAGTCTTTCTAAATTCACCAGACTGCCTCACGTACTTTGCTAATAATAGCAACAGAAAAACAGTGCTGCCATCTTACCACATTGAACATTTCCCAGTGCCAAGCTCAGCATATTTAATTATTTACATATATTTTATCACTCATAAACATAATGAATGGAGTAAGCCATGGGCCCCAAGGGGGACCTAGGTCCATAACATGTTGGCCAAGTCACAAGTAAGGATTTAGCAGAGTTCTAGAAAGTCAAAGAAGGAATGCAGTAGGATTCAATGTTTCTCCTTGCTTCAAAGCACAATACAGATGTCTCTCTGACCATTAACCACTTTGCCCCAAGGAGGTGAGGTGACTTAAGTGGAAATACTGGGCACACAGAGTTCCGCCCATTGATTCTTCTCTGCTTCTCCATGCTATAAATCTTCCTGGGGGGATTCTCATGTACATAGAGTCCAGAATGTTCACGAACATATAGATATACCTGACTCCTGCTGCCAAGAAGCTTTGCTATCCTTTATTATTTGTTATACTGACTGCATAAAAATAAGCACATATCTCATCAAAGAATTCCAGTTCCTCTATGCTCTAATATCACATTCTCATCTTGTTCCAAATACAACAATGAAACACTCAATAGGAAAACTTGTTTAACATTTGGAGACAAGACTCCAATCCTTCAAACGTCTATCCAATGTGCCTACCTTCCCCAATCCAGAGCTTTTTTCAGTTAAGATTGCATTGGGCTGTATGCACTATGGTGTCGTAAGCAAATAAACGGTTTCTGTTTTTTACTAGATAAGAACTCTGGAGGTAGGAAGTCTAGAGCAGATATAGTGAATTGGGAAAATCACAGAAGACTTCCTTAGGATCTCCCTTTCTTTTCTACCATCTTTGCATGAACTTTTCATCCTTATAGTTGCAAGATGACATCATGATTGTGGTCAGGCAGGAGAAAGGAGGGCAGTCAATGGACAAAAAGTGCATGCCTGTGAAGTCTTTCTTTTCACCAGGAAAAGAATAGCTTCCAAGAAACCCTATCAGTGGATTTTCAGAATTATATCCCATTGATTTTGCTAGGGAGCCTGAGAAGTCAGATGATTTGGGGCAGGGTCGCATGCCATGCTGAACAAAAGCTGAGTTATGTTAATAAGAAAAAAGTAGAAAATGGATAATGGGTGGTGTTAGTCTGGTGATTGGAGTCCCTCCCTGGAGCCTTCACCATCAGTTGTGACCATCCCTGAGTCCTTCTGTAGAGGTCAGAGTCACCTTGTCTAGCTGCAGTCCTAGTTGTTAAGTTACTCTTTTCTGGTACTTTTATCTGATTCAGGTAAGTAAGCGCACCAAGACTTGCCTCTGTGCTAGCTTTGGTCAAAATCCAGAATATAAGTCCCACATTAAGCCTAGAGTTTCCTACATCATCCTGTGCTCTACTAATGCAAATTCTCACTCACTCCTGTGTTCTCTCCTGAAACTTTTGGCTGCCCCTTATATCCAGGGCAGCTTCATTAATTATTGCTTCCACCTCCATGCCCTTCCCTGAGGTTAAGGGTGTCCTATAACCTTCTCAAATGAGGGTACTCTTTATCCTATACCCAGGGAAGCTCAGGGCACTTTCCTAAATTCTCTCCAACCATCCAAATGAGACCTAAGGATTCTCACATTTGGGGCCCCTTCCAAGAAGTTTGTGCCTTCTTCAGACCTCTTTGTCCAAATCTAACCTTTCTCTTTCCAAACTGCGAATCCTCTGGCCAGAATCACCGCCTAGAAATTGGAATAGACCTTTATTACTTCAAATACTCCTCCTTTCCAGGGATGTGGACAAAGAGATACCGTGTTAAAATTTCTGACCACTGGGAAGATTTCCCTTCCTTGCTACCCTCAGTTGGAATGCTCTAATTGTCCACTTCTGCCGGAGGCTGGTAAGTTGGGAAGGAACATGTGTGAAAAGGACAAACTGGGTTTTTTAAGAATCTTCAGTCATGGGAGCATCGAATATAGTTACAAGTATGAACTGAAGGAAAGGCAGATGAGTGGCAAAAGTAGACACAATGAGAATGTGAACCACATGGCTATGCAACTTAGTTGTGCCTCCAGGGACTACTCAAGCTTCTACCGTAATGGCTTCTTATGCTTGATGACTGCAGGCCTGACTTAATGGCTGGCTGGATCAGATAGTATCCAGGTCATTTAGATCAAAGCACAGTAGCAAGTCAGGAGCTGTTCCCCAATGGAGAATCTGTGCTCTGCCACAGATACTTCAAGAATCGTTGAATGCTCTGGGCCAAAAAGGAAAATGGGAGCAGGCTTATTGGTGAGTCACATATTATTCTGGGCTCCATACAAAGCCGACAGCTTTGGGGACCACATGGTAAACAGGCCAAATAGGACACCCAATGTCCAAAGAGGTTTAGTATGTACCCTGCCTCTTTGGGGTAGGAGGACGCATGATATTAAGCAACATGTATTTCCTATCAAAAAAGATAATAAACCTATACTCCCCAGACCACTGGAGTTTCAGAAATGATATATCATTTATTTTATCGTATCTTTGATTCATATGTCTTTCCAGAGCAAGCAGAGAACCTGCTACTTCCTATTCTCCAGGGTCCATCAGCATAATGTCATCAGTGCAGGTAGTAATGATGTACTATACAATGATGATTTGGTTACAATCTTGACAGATGAGATTGTGGTAGAGTCAGAGTCAATATACTTCTGAGGTAAGATGGTAAATGTATATTGCTGACTCTGCCAGGTGAAAGCAGGATATTTCTGGTGTTCTCCCTTTATTGAAATAAATACCTGTCCATCAAGTAAAAGATCTTCATCAATTTATAAATTTGCTCCAGTTATAAAGCTCTGTGTGAATGAGCATCTACAATGGAAATTACCACCTTGTTACATTTATAATTTACTGTTATTATACAGGATCAAACTGTTTCTGTTTTTAATTTACAAACTGAAAAACTCATCAGAATGCAATAAAAAACGTTAGCCATTCATATTCAAATGTGTGATTATATCATAATCTCTGAATTCCCCCAAGAAATAGAATTTTGCTTCCCATTTACTCTTCAGTAGATTTGGCCAATTACTCTGATCAGCAAACTGTAATGTCATTCTATATCACTGGGAATTTATTTAATATTGGTATATAACAGTTTTCCCAATAAAACAGCCATGGTTACTTTGAGAAGATGCCAGAAGAAACCTGCTAGATTTTATTTATTTATTTATTTGAGAGAGAGAGACAGAGAGACCATGAGCAAGGGGAGTGGCAGGCAGAGGAAGAAGCAGGCTCCCTACAGAGCAGGGAGTCTGAGGCAGGGCTGATCCCAGGACCCAGAGGTCATGACCAGAGTCAGAGTCAAAGTCAAAGGCAGATGCTTAACTTACTGAGCCAGTCAGGCATCCCAAGTCTTCTTTTCTAATATAACAATTTGAGTTAAATTTCTCTTCTCTTCTAACCATGGGCTGCCTGTTGATTTCATTCCTGAAGACCCCATAATTTAAAAACCACAGCCAGATATTTATGAATGTCTGATAATGTCTCATATTCTTCACACCATGTTTGCCTTGCTGCATAATGAAATGATTATATCACTTTTTTTCTACTATCATTTGGACTCAGGCATTCTGGGCTTCTTTCAAACTGAGATCAAGAAGCCCTTTTCAATTACAGCATTTTTCATTAACATTCTTGATCTCTTAGGAATGAATTGTAAAGCTTTTTTTAAATATTGTGACACTTCTTTCATCAATGTGTCTTCAATGCAAGAGTAAAGGGAGAGTCTTCTTCGTTCTATAAAAAGATATAGTAAGTGAACAGGTAAGGCAAACATGATAGAATCAGTTTAGCATCTGTTTAATAATTTTTTAAAAAGATTTATTTATTTATTTATTTATTTAAATGAGAGAGAGCAGGGGGAGGGGCAAAAGGGGAGGAAGAGGAAGAGGGAATCGCAAGCAGACTCCATGATAAGTGCAGAGCCTGACGCAGAGCTGGATCCCATGACCCATGAGATCATTACTTGAGCCAAAACCAAGAGTTGTCTGTTCAACTGACTGAGCCATCCAGGTGCCCCTGTTTAATATTTCTTGAAATTATTGCTCCTGCATCATAATAAAAATTTACTGGTCTTTCTGTGTCATTTAAGTGAGCCAAAATTTAATCCAAAATTATGTAAGTTAACCCAGAAAAATGGTAGAACCACACTAGGTTAGCTAAACCTAGCCCATTTTATGCTGAATCTCTAGTAATATACCCATATAAATAACTTGAGTCCCATCCCTTGTGAAGTATGCTCAAACTGATTTCAAAAAATTTCTCTAGGGGTGCCTGGGTAGCTCAATCGTTAAGTATCTGCCATCGGCTCAGGTCATGATCCTGGTGTCCTGAAATCAAGCCCCGCATGGGGCTCCCTGCCTAGCAGACAGCCTGCTTCTCCCTCTGCCAATCCCCCTCCTTGTATTTCCTCTCTCACTGTGTCTCTCTGTCAAATAAATAAATAAAATATTTTTAAAAAATTTCTCTAGACTTTTAATGATACAAATTCCTAAATCTTTTCAAGTTCATAATATCTGAATTTTGCACTTCATCTCTCTAACCATATTATGTTTAAATTCTGATTATTTTTAGATCATCAATAGTACATGGGCCACATGGAGAACTATTCTTTCTTCTACAAAGGAGATATGGCTTCCTCATCTGCAGACAGCATTTATAAAATGTTAAGGGTCTGAAAAGCCTATCAAATCTGCCACATATCCCATTCTAATCACTGAGTTTCCTGGTCAAAGCCTTAAATTTCAGTTAGAGACCTGGCCAGATTGTGATTTAAACTGGTGCATAACTTGGCAACCTGCAAAGTCAGGCTGTAAATTTCTTTTAGTTATTTTAGCTCCACGTCTATAAAACAAAAGCAAGATATAAATAGTGTTTTTTCAAGCACTTCTGGACACAATCTACATTATAAAGTAAATTTTACATCATAAACAAATCCACTTGTGCATACAATTGAATCATAAATTACATCAAACATTTCTCCCCACAACTATATTTAACGTACTTAATATGTTCTTTTCGATTATGTTATTTTTAAACTGTTGGTTTTAACTACACAGTAATGGGCTTCAACCACAATCTCATAAAAATTCTGAGTTTTATTTCAAAGTTCGATACAGCTGCTAAAATATCCAATCATGTTAGGAGACAATCCCAGAACTTCTCATTCACTTTAAACTGACTTCCAGCCCTAGCTACCTAGCTCCTAAGAGCTACTCCCTCAGTGGTACAGTGCTTCCTACCAGAGCACAAGTGAAAATTAGACTATCAGTTCACCAGGTAATAACTTGCCTGAATGTATTTTGGCACATAAATGGGAATTTCACCTTATTTTTCCTCATTTAGATTTAATAACTAATTTATTAAATCTCATTTCCTTGAGGATCTAGATCCTCCAAACTATTCTTTCTCTTCTCACTGTTTATATGATCTAGGGTTTTTTGGATGCAAATAACAAAAATCAATTCTGGCTTTAAAAAAAAGTTTATTGAGGGGCACCTGGGTGGCTCATTTGGTTAAGTATCTACTCTTGGTTGCAGCTCAGGTCATGGTCTAGGGTCCTGGGATTGAACCCCACATCCAGCTCTGCACTCAGCACAAAGTCTGCTCATCCCTCTTCCTCTGCCTCTCCCACGGCTCACACACTCTCACACCCTCTCTCTCAAATAAATAAATACATCCTTAAAAAAAGTTTATTGAGGGTGCCTGGGTAATTTGGTCTGTTAAGCATCTGACTCTGATTTCAGCTCAAGTTATGATCTCAAGGTCATGAGATCAAGCCCCACATCAGGCTCAGATCCTGCTTAAGATTCTCTCTCTCCCAGGGTGCCTGTGTGGTTCGGTCAGTTGGGTGTCTGTCTTCGGTTCAGGTCATGATCTCAGGGTCCTGGGATCAGGCCCTGTGGCAGGCTACCCACTGAGCAGGGGGCCTGCTTCTCCCTCTCCCCTCTCAAGCCCTCTTCCTTTCTTTCCCTCTCTCTCTCTCTCAAATAAATAAATACAATTTTAAAAAATAGATTCTCTCTCTCCCTTTCCCACTGCCCCTCCCCACAGCTTACTCATGCTCTCTCTCTCTTAAAAAAAATTATATATATATATATATATATATATAGAGAGAGAGAGAGAGAGAGAGAGAGAGAGAATACTCAGTACCATGAAATCAAAAGAACTTTATAACAACCAAATTTTGGAGAAAGTAGGAACAGTAATTTCAGGAACCTCAGTTTCAGAAACGTGTAGACTCTCTCTGAAAGGTTCTCCTCCAACCGTACTTACTAATGATTCAAATTTATAACAAAGAGAGTCTAATTGACCCAGCTTGACGTGGTGTGCCAAGTCTCTGGTGGACCCGGTAACAGGTGTTTTTTTTGAAGGCCAGTCTTTTTTTTTTTTTTTTTTAAGAGTTTATTTATTTTTGACAGACAGAGATCACAAGTAGGTAGAGAGGCAGGCAGAGAGAGAGGGGAAAGCAGGCTCCCCACCAAGCAGAAAGCCCGATGCAGGGCTCGATCCCAGGACCCTGAGATCATGACCTGAACCGAAGGCAAAGCTTAACCCACTGAGCCACTCACGCACCCCTTGATGGCCAGTCTTACCAGAACCTCATGCATCAGGATGAGACATACATCCCAAAGGAATAGATATTCCCAGACAAAAATAACGGATGCTTGCCACAGTAAATTGGAAAATCAGGATAGCCACCCAGTTTAGAAGAAAAGTTCAAGGAAAAGCCTAATTCAGCCAACTGCAGACCCCTTTCCAGCAACACAGATGGATCTCCCCATTCTCAGAACAGAGCCTCCTCGATGACAGAGCTCCGTGATTCAGGCACCAGTGGAATTCCTTATCTTCCTGTATCCCAGCTTCCTCAGAGACTGCTTCTCTGGTGGGGTTAAGAGGAGTAGGGATGGGCAGCATACTTAAAGCTATGTCCCCCTTGGTTATTTTAAAGATGAGATTGAAGCATTAAAAAAAAAAAAAAAAAAAAAAAAAAAAACCTCCCACATTAATCAAAAATGCCTAAAAGCAGTAGTTTTCAACACTGAATGCCTTCCAGTACGAGCCAGGATGCTTTTCTAAAATATGCGTAATGATGATAAGATCTCAGATTGTGAGGGAGCCCCAATGCATACATTTTGAAGAGAAGGATATTTTGATTCTCACGGGCAGTCAGAGCTAAAACACACTGCCTTGGAAATCAGAGTGGCTGAAGGTTGGAGGTGAGGAGGCACTGTCTGACTCAGCTCTGAAAATCACAGGAGGGGAGAAAGAAGGCAAGTGAGTCCACCAGACTTGGGAGAGGAGATTACATACATAGCGTGGGGCTCTCTGTGTAAAGTATATTTACCTCGAAATTTCTCTTCTCCCATCTTCAGATCACCACAGTTAGATGACAGTCTGTCATTTAATAGTTTCTCCCAGAAGTAACTAAGCCCTATCACCCACTAATGTGTTAGCCAAGAAAAAAGAAAATATCTAGAAAAAGAGCTGGGAATCAGAGACAGGTCAGATCAGGAAAGCTTTGATACAAAGTAAGGAGAGGCAGGAATGAAAGCGTGTAACAGGGGTGTGGGTGGCGTGTGGAAGAGAACACTAGCTGCCCGTGCAATACCCCCTTTCCCTTCCTCCTCGCTAACAGAATTGCATTATAACCTGAAGACCACGTTTCTCAGACTTCCTTGCCACTAGAGGTGGCCAGTGAGATATATATGGAGTTGTTGAGTGGTGTTCCCAAGCTCCTTCACTGGGGGACTGAGCTGAGAGGTGTACCCTTTCCAACCAACCCCTTCTCCTTCTTGAGACCACATGGAACTCAGGTTTAGAGGCTGAAGCCTAGATGCCACCTGGAGCCCTGAAATTATCTGAGCATGGAGGCTGCTTGCTGAAACAGAGGAGCGGAAGGAATGATGGAACCTGGCTACCTCCAGAACCTTCTCACGTAAGGGAGAAGCAAACCTCTGGTGTGTCAAGTTGCATACTGGCATTTTCAGTGACGTGCATGCAACAGAATCCTAGAACAGAACCCACAACGCGGCCCTATGCCCAAAGAGCATGTTTTCAGGAAAGGCTCCGAAAGCCTTAATGTATGAGAAAAGAATTCAAAATGTCCATCAAGCGGAACGTGAAAGCAGCCCATGGCCTCTTATTTGTGGCACAGCCAACCCCTGGTGTAAGACAAGACCCCCCTTTCCCAGCAAGACCCCCACCCCTTGCCAGCACTTCCCATGTCACAGGTCGTTCCTACTCCACTCACCCAGAGATGCCCACGGTCATCCCAGGGGTGGCTGCTCTTCCCCTCCACCCTGACTCCAATGCTAACATGGTTTTGCACAAGCGCCTGGCCAGCCCAGCATCCTCGCCAGGAGAGGTGCCTCCCTGCACTTGTGGCACAAAACCTGCACAATATTCAGCGAGAAAAAGGTGGTGTAGTCATGCATTAGGGCTGATTTGTTCTCTCCAAAAGCTTAGAGCTGGAAGTAAATTCTATAAATGAAGCTCTTGAAGTTAAAACAGTATTTTAGAAAACGTATTTTGTTATTTTACATGTGTTTAGTATCAAGGTCATATCCCATAGGACACATATAGGAAAATGTCCGAGACACTCGGAGGTTGAGTACTAGGGTTGCTAATAGTTGTTAAGTCTTCTAAACATTCACAAGGAGTACCTAGCCACGGACCTAGCAGCCAGCAGGGACCAGAGATAGCTCACTCTACACAAGCAGCAGTTGCCCTGCAAATGGACAGGGTGGCAGTTGGACTGGTTCCTTGGGTAGCTAGGTTTCTGCACGCCTCTTCCTGCCTAATGTCCCCATCTCTGAAACTATGAGAGGGCCTCTTTCTAGTGACCTTGACAGTCCTATTTCTATGGCTGGGCTGTCTTTGTATTCTCCATTGTCTCCATTGTATTCTCCATTGTCCATGTATGCATAAACAAGACTTCTGCTTGCCCAATGGGTTCCATGGTCTTTCTTTACACCTTGGCAGCCATGGCCCCTTGTCGGCTACCCAGAAAAATGCATCCCTGCCACCACCCAAACACGTCCCTGCTCTGGCTCTCCAAGCCTGTCTGGATCTACCCTTGTATTTCTGTGGCCTACCTCATGGCTTGACCTCTGCCCACACATCCCCTCCCACTCCTGAAGGTCTGACTGCAATGACTGGTATCGACTTTGACATCGCTTAACTGGGGAACTTTGAATGAATTGCTCAGTGCAGCCCATCTCAGTTTCTTCATCAGGAAATGATGCGGTTGAACAGAGAACTCAAAGATCCCTTCCAATTCTGAAAGGCTGCCATACTTTGTAGGTAGGTTCTCCCATGTCAGTATTCTTCCTGATGAAGAACATAGAAAGAAGTGGTAGCAGCTGGCACTTCAAGAGCACCTGCTATGTGCCAGGTGTGGTGCTAGGTGCCCGACAAGCATTTTGTTATTTGACCCCTCCTGATTGACATACTAAAGGTGAATGAAATCTTTCTCCCTGTTCTGCCCCGAAGGAAGACCCAAATGTTAGCACAAGAGGCCCAAAGTAATGAGGACTACAGCCGGGGTCACACGTGGAGGCTGACCCCGAGGTTCATGCTTAGCACCCTTCCGCTAGTCCACACTACTACCATGAGCCTGACGGTAGAGCTTTGGGGCCAGGGTCCTGGGTTCAAATGCTGACATCAGCATTTACAAGTAAAGTTTTGAAAACAACGTCAGCATTTAGTTAAACAACCAATTACTATCAGCTATCATTCCTGCTGCTCCCCAAATTCTTTCCCTACTGTTTCCTCCTGGGAGCGGTCGATCCCTTTCTGCTTCAAGGGATGGAGAGCACCTCTTCAAAAACAGACACATCTGTTAAAAGCACCACGGAAGCTGGGAGCTCCAAGAGAAAAGGAACGCTAAACTAGTCCTTGGGAGAAACATTCTTTTTTTCATTTCTTGACAGAATTCAAAGAAGGGATTTAACAAGAATTTGAGTTCTAGTTACCACCCCTGCGCTGGTAGTAGAGCACTCTGCAGAGACGGTGCTGTTGGGTAGAGAGGACCAGCACCTCTGTTCCTAGGCAACGGACCACGGCAACACAAGACCAAGCAAACAGCCCAAGTTCAGGGACTGCAGATATGCCACCTCTCGCTTTGCTTCTGTGATCTTGAGCAAGTCACCTGCTCCACGAGCCTCCAGCTTCTTGTCCCGCTAAATGGGGATAACAAGTTCAGCCCTGTTTGGAGAAAGCCGCTTCTATTAAAAGCGACCTTCCAATAAAATGCATAATTAAAATGTGTAATAGAATGTTATTTAGCCATTAACATAATTGTCAATCCATTAATCTACATGTGTGGTCTAGCTTTCATGCATTCATTATTAAAATTCTTCAATCAGACTCTGCCTGAATATAAATTGGGTCAAATATGTGTTCTGTATTAAGGTTGAAAAATATGTAAATTTCAAGGGATCCTAGGTCTGAGAGCTATAATTTGAAGGAGGACACAAATACCTTTGATGTAATTGTTCCGCTGTCCATCGTTATTTCAGACTAAATTAGCTTTAATTTAGATAAATCCTGAAAGCTCTTTAGTATCTCAGCAGGAAGGATGACCTGTGATGCCTTAAGTTTCACGCATCACTCCGCATAACTAATTATTATCATTGTCCCTATTATCAACCGTAAAATAACAAATTACTTAATGGAGTAGTCAGATGTCAGTAAATATTATTGGATTCAGCAGTGAACATAGAGTTCAACCTCACATTTTGATGGCGATGAAAGGGAAAAAATTCAACTAAAATTAGAGATGAGACCGGCAGACTTACTGCCCTTTCCTTCTGAGCAATATTCTTTGTAAAGCCTGCACAGGGTTTGACCTGGTTATTTCCGTATTTGACAAACTGCGGAGCAAAGAGACACAGAAAATGATCCAAAAGAAAACATTGTTTCCTAAACGTGAACAGCTAGTTTATCTATTTCCTTTAGTCATGGTAGTAACTTGGAATTTCCCTCCCATGTTTGTATTTTCTTGGGTTCCTCCTTCTCCAGGACGCATGTGGGGCTTATGAGCACCTTTGGAAAAAGACTGTCAGTCAGAAGTTCACCTTAAAATAGATGGTTGAGTGGGATCACCTCTGAATAGCAAATGAGAACAGAATGTGCTGATTTTTTTGTTGCTTCCTTTCCTTTTTTAACCCCCCCCTTTTTTTTTAAACAAAATAAAGCCACATTGATTTGGAATGCTTCCAACAAGCAACTTGTATTTGTAGATTTCTCTTTCCTCATTTTAAAAACATCTCTGGTGAGCAGAATGCTGTTTAAATCAAAGCAAGGAGGAAAACGCTAATTATTATTAATGGAGCTGTCCCTTCAGTTACCCAGATATAATTCATAGTGGCCACTCAAAGAAGATGCTCTATCATTAGGAGGTTAGTAATATATGCTGGAGGTATCAAGTTGAATAGCGAAGTCAATATTTGTCTTAGTTTACATATCAAACTGGAAAATAAAACAAACAACTCTTGTTGTAACAAGTGAATTGGTCTTGGTAATTTTGTTAGGCTATTTTGATAGGGATGGGTAAGGCCCAAGAAGGTATTTGTCAAAGAAGTAATAAAAAGACAGGTAACACCCTCTTCATAAGACCGCAACTATTAAAAATATGTGGTGCATAAGACTCTGCAACCCAAACATCCTGTTCTTTATGTGTTGACAGAAAAAGACCAGCACAGTATACCTAAGGACTGAGGCTGCTGCCCCTGTTTACCTTCAGGTACCACTGAAGATTGTTTGCACACAGGTGGAAGCAGGGTATTTCTAGCTACTGGAGTCTGCCTCCCAGACGGGGAGCTGAATCACCTCTGGGGAAACCTTCACCTATCTTTCTCCCTCCCAACTACAGACTGACCTCACCAGGTTAAGGAGTGTTCCCCAATGACCTTTCATCACACTAAAGACTCTTGCAAAGGTTCACTTTTCAAACAAGCAATTCCTCTCTTTTGCTTTGCGTAGATGTCAGATGACAAGGACAAAGAAGTAATATCTCTTGCCCATCTCTTTTTTTTTTATTTATTTTTTATTTTCGGCATAACAGTATTCATTATTTTTGCACCACACCCAGTGCTCCATGCAATCCGTGCCCTCTATAATACCCACCACCTGGTACCCCAACCTCCCACCCCCCGCCCCTTCAAAACCCTCAGATTGTTTTTAAGAGTCCATAGTCTCTCATGGCCCATCTCTTCATAGTACTCTCATCTAGTCTTCCTTTTGCCTTAAAGACATTTGTCTCCATTATCATTGTATTTTCCTGTGCAGTTTTCTTTTAATTGAAGTGTAATTAACATAGTGTCATGTTGGTTTCAGGTGCACAATTTAATGATTCAACAATTCTGTACATGCTCAGTGCTCCCAGAGATAAGTATACCCTTGATCCCCTTTATCACCCAACCCCTGCCTACATCCCGTCTGGCAACTACCAGTCTGTTCTCTAAAGTTAACAGCCTGGTTTTTTTCGGGGGGGGGGCGGTTGGGGGTTGTCTCTTTTTTCTCTTTGTTTTTTTTTGTTTTGTTTCTTAAATTCCACATATAAGTGAAATTTTAGGGTATTTGTCTTTCTTGGACTTATTTCATTTGGCCTTATACCTTCTAGGTCCCACCTATGTTGCTGCAAATGGCAAGATTTCATTCTTTTTTATGGCTGAGTAATATTTTACTTTATACATCCATCTGTGGATGGGCACTTAAGTTGTTTCCATATCTTGGCTATTGGAAATAATGCTGCAATAAACATATGGATGCGTACATCTTTTTGAATTAATGTTTTCATTTTCTTTGGATAAATACCCAGCAGTGGAATTACTAGATCATATGGTAATTTCATTTTTAACCTTTTGAAAAAACTCCATTTGTTTTCCACCATGACCGCATGAGTCTGCATTCCCACTAGTGTGCTCAAGTGTTCCTTCTTCTCCACATCCTCCCCAACACTTGTTATTTTTTGTTTTTTTTTTTAATTTTACCACTCTGACAGGTATAAAATGATATCTCATTGTGATTTTTATTTGCATTTCCCTGATGAGTGAGGTTGAACATCTTTTCATGTGTCTGTTGGCCATCTGTGTGTCTTCTTTGGAAAAGTGTCTATTCAGGTCCTCCACCCTTTTCTTAAATTGGGTTATTGGAGGGAGGGGTTGGGGGGGAGTGTTGTGCCAGTTCTTTATATATTTTGGATATTAACCCCTTATCAAATATGTCATTTGCAAATATCTTCTATCCAGTAGGTTGCCTTTTCGTTTTGTTGATTGTTTTTTGCATTATCTTGGGCCCTAAATAGGTAGAAAAGTTGGTGTTAAAAATAAGGCAGAAAGAAGAATGTGCATTCCAGCATTCCAGGGAAAACTTTCTGGTGCCACTCCTCCATCAACCACCCTGAGCCATCACCTTTTTTTTCTTATGAGGGACCTTAACCTTTAGTGCTCCATGTACAAACTGTATTAAAACTTTTAATTATTCTATAAACCCTATAAAGATGTATCATGGTTCAATTGAAATGTTTTTCTATTCATACCCATTGACACCTTGACACTGGTCTGGAACACGCTCTAATTTTTCCTATTAAAACTAATGGAGGGACGCCTGGGAGGCTCAGTTGGTTAAGCAGCTGCCTTCAGCTCAGGTCATGATCCCAGCGTCCTGGGATCGAGTCCCACATCGGGCTCCTTGCTCAGCAGGGAGCCTGCTTCTCCCTCTGCCTCTGCCTGCCATTCTGTCTGCCTGTGCTTGCTCTCTCCCCCTCTCTCTCTCTGATAAAAAAAAAAAAAAAACTAATGGATTTTTTTTTCCACTTCATGGTTTTTCATTTAACAGCAAGGTTTGAGGGAATGAATGACACTCACTAAAGGAGGGATAGGTGGAACGGAATCTGGCCTGAATTTAGTCAATGTCAAAATGTCAACGCATTCTTGCACCTCCTCAGTGAAATCTCCTCTCTCTAATCTCTAACCTAGTATCTTTCCTGGGCACCCCCAAAATGGTTCTTCTTCCCCTGCCTCTTTCCCTTGGGCAGGTTAGTCCTGTTCCTTGGAGTTCTCTTTCCTTGAGAACACCCTACCCAAATCATGCATGTACTTGGCTACCCTACTGGAACAAGTCCGACAGCCACTGCCTTCTCTGGCATCCCGACTGTCTTACTGGTCGCACCCATCATTTCCCTACATGAGCACATCTTCTTTGAATGTTTCCAGGAACCTGGTACACAAATCCAAGTCCTTTCCCCAGTTAGACTGCAAATTCTAGTGTTCTTCCCTCCCCCCAGCCTGCCCAACTTCACCACCCACACTCATAACACCTACCTGGAAGCTAGGTAGATGTCCAATAAATATTTATTAATTTGAATTCAATGGAATTGCTGTTTTCTAGTGCCGCATGCAAGAGAAGCTAAATCTATGCACGCACATTTTATTTTTAAAGAAGTGCTCTGTTATATTTCTAGATAGTATGAAACATGCAAAGATATTTTGCCCTATAGACAAGGGCAGGGATAATAATAACACAGTGCTTGAGTGCTTGTCCTTGGAGACAGCTCTGAGTGTAAAACCTGGCTCTGCCTCTCCTACTTACTGGCTGTGGCACACTGAGCTCATTTTTTAATCTAAGTCTCAGATCCTTAATTCATAAAAGAACAAAAGGACACTTCCTTTCCTAGTTATTGTAAGGTTTAACAAAGTGCCTTTCCTTCCCCTGTATCTTAATTATAGACATACTTACTCTAAGGTCATTTTCAGATTGCTCTATTATTTTCATTTCTTTGGGAGCAAATTCCTCACCAAAGAATTCCTCACCCAATTGCTGAGTTTACTCCCTACCTTTTATAATGTTCACTTTCCCCATGTGCCTTCAACTTAGAGTCTGTGAGCAACTTAGGAGTAGGATTTGTGTGTATGTGTGTTTGTTTTTTCTTTTTTTCTGGGTTAGGCTCCCTTACTAGTAGTTTTATGGTTTCTTCCACAGGCCACCCCTTTGCTTCCAGGGAGAGCCAGCTCTTGTCAGAGAATCTCTGGGCATCTGCATTAAGATGGTAGTGAGGCTATAGTATAGGCATCGATCGAGCTTCCCACAAGCATTGGAACCCCTTCCTCAAATGAGGCTGAATCTGCTTCCTCCTGCCACTAAGGTGCAGAACTTCAAAAACACTGCCCTTCCAGACAGTACCAGCAAATCCTTCAGCCTCTGTTTGTAGGGCATGGATTTGACAGAATTCCCCAGTTGTAGGCACTGTGCCTGATTCACTTTTCATGGGGTATTTTGGTTGCAATTACTCCACTGACGTTAAACTGTTCTCTCACACCCACAGTCCAGCTGGCCCATAGTTTCAGCCCTGCTCACTGCTTTATATATCTGTCCTGTGTTCAGATCTGGAGAGGTCTTTGTCTTGTCTGGAGGGAGAGGCATGTCTTTATTATTTATTTTTATATTTAATAGTTTGTTATTTTCATGTATCACTGATGTGCTTTTGAAGCTAGAGATAGAAGGAGACAGAAAGCCAGGGGATTGTGGGTGTCCAGAAACCAAAATGCCACCTTAACCTGCAGGAGTACCAAAAATGGCATCCTAGGGATGCCCACTGAACTGGGCCTCAGACCATGATTGCAAGAGAGGAAGAAAGACTGGAGCCCAACCCTGGAAAGGGGCATGAGCTCCAGTTTGGAGGAAGACACACATAAAGCTTATGTCAGCGAGGACAAGGAGATTGGTTATTGTTGGTACTCCTTATGTGTGTGTGTGTGTGGGGGGGTGTTGTAGGAATTTAGGTTGAAAAGAGAGAAAAGACGAAAAATCAAATCCCAAAGAAATGAAATGACCTACCGTAGGTTGTTGAGCTCTGTTCTCCTGTAGGCACGTGATTCTGAACAAAATCACAGTAAAACCATGGTGGGGAACAGAGAGCCCTACAAAGAGAAGCATAGGAGAAGAAAGAGTTCAAGGGCAAGGAGCAGAAGAAGAAGGAAGAAGAGAAAGAAGACCATGGTGGTGGTGGTTGGGGGGTGTGTTGGGAAAGATGGGTAGGGGGGGAGAAGAGGAGAATGGAGGAGGGGCAGCACTCTTTCTGCAGGGAGCTTAACCTTCAGATCTGAATGGACAACATTCATAAATAGCATATATGCAGATTTGATTCTCAACATCCTTTACAAAGTAACAAATGGTGAAAAGCAAATTGTGATACTCATATGTGGGAGTGGAGGGGTATGCCAGGAAGATGAGAAGGAAAAGAAGGACCGCCAGACATACTAGAGATCAGGGATTCCACCTCGTTATTTTATAGTTACAGAAACTTGAGAAACAGAGAGACACGGTGACTTGCCTGAAGTCTCACATATTCAGAATCAAGACTAACCTCCCAGACTCAACCTTGGTGCATTTTTCTTCTCATTTTATCCTCAGGGAAAAGTGGGCTTAATTGAGAAATATTCACAGGAGCAGATATCTTTGAAACCAAATAAAAGGAAGCAGTATTTATAATGTTGGTTTTGTAGAATGCTAAGTTGGTGGATCTGATGATTTGTAAAATGTAATTGACATGTCTTTTAAGCAAATAAAATATATTCCATATGAATACTCTATATTCTTGGATATGGCATAAAAAGAGGTCTTCATGAAATAAAAATGGAATGGCAAGAAGCCATCACTGGTCACAGAGAATCATTATGGTCATAAGTAATGATACACCAAAAAGGCAGTTAACTCCTAACTGGGTTCTTATTCTGTCAACACTGACATTCCTAATTTGTCTGCTGACCTTTGGGACTGATCTCCTGAAGAAGCAAATTAAGTTCAAAACTGGACCTTATTTTCCCTAAAAACATAACCTTCATTTGTAGATACAGAATCTTTTTGCTTTCTGATCAAAAGCTGACCTTCTCTACAAAGCTTTTGTTCATCAAGTGGTATTGATTTTTGACATTTTATTAAATCTTGGTTTGGTTTCTAAAGCAAAATTCAACACAACACCTCCTTTAAGAGACACTAATACAATAAAATAATTTGTTGCCCTATCCCACCCATGATGGAATTCTAGAAATACTGTTATTAGTTATTGGTAAGATGATCTTTTCACTGGAAAGGCTGTGTGATTTTTATCATTTTTCAAGTTTTTTTTTTTTTAAAGAAAGAACTATAAGTATTTCATCTTAGAAATTCTCTTTCTAAAAATCCTAAGGAAACAACCAGAAACACAGATAGGCTCATCACTTAATCATCTATCTTAATAAAAAAATTAAAATTAGGAGTGCCTGGGTGGCTCAGCGGGTTAAGCCACTACCTTCGGCTCAGGTCATGATCCCAGAGTCCTGGGATCGAGTCCCGCATTGAGCTCCTAGCTCAGCGGGGAGCCTGCTTCTCTCTCTGCCTCTCCCTGCCACTCTGCCTGCTTGTGCTCTCTCTCTCTCTCTGACAAATAAGTAAATTAAATCTTTTTTTAAAAAATTAAAATTATGAAAATAAATAAATTGGAAAAAAATAACAACACAAAAAAAAATTAAAATTAGTTTAATTGCCAGGTTATAGTGTAACAATTATATAATCACATGGACATACACCTGAATATTAGGTACTGTAGACGTCACCTTTTGAAGAATATTTAAGGACATGGAACCATATCTCCTATAGAAGTTAAGCTCCAGGGATGCCTGAGTGGCTCAGTCAGTTAAGCCTTTGCCTTTGGCTCAGGTCATGATCTCAGGGTCCTGGGATCAAACCCCACACTGGGCTCCCTGCTCAGCGGGGATTTTGCTTCTCCCTCTGCTTCTCCCCCTGCTTGTGTACTTTCCTTCTCTGTCAAATAAGTAAATGAAATCTTTAAAAATTTTTTAAAGCAGTAAAGACCATGAGAATGGAAGCCAAGTCTGAGTTTGCTCAATATTGAATTCCCAATTCCTAGCACAGTGGTACAGTGTATACTTGTTAGATGAATGAATAGATGGATGAAAATATTAAGTGAAAAAAGAAAGAATTCAAAGCTATGCGTTTATCGCAAATTATATTATTTCTTCTCAAATAAAAGACTCCAAAGAGATGCTGTCACTATTATCACAAACAAAAGCAATATTACCCAAAGCATTTCCTTTTGGTGGCTTTATACAATATAAACATAATTAAAATGTGTTCGCTTTCGAAAGCAGAAAATATGTTTCTGGGGTCTTCAAGCACAGTTTTGATGCACCCAATGAACAAGAGAGACTAAAACAAAAGACAAACAGTCTTTTGATCCTAATCAATTTTTTCTCCCTTAATTCTATTATATAGAACCTTATTTTTCAAAATTTGTTCTTTGTTGCCATAGTGATGAGCTCCAATGTGAAATTATATCACACTGGCTTTCTTTCAAGTTTCAATAACATGCTGTCAACACCCACTTCTCTTTCAAATCCTCTAATCTCTGAGTACCTTAAGAGTCTCACTTTTGGGGAGCTCAAGTGGGAGTTTGGGGGGGTGGATAGTAAAGGGTTATGTATGGAGAGTGAGAGTGAAATGACAAGAAAAAAGTGAAATTCACAGCAATGTATTCTTCCCATCTTCTGAAGTTGTCATTTTATAACTGATATACCAATAGGTGAAGGGAGCCTTAACTTAAAAGGACAGTAATTTGAGAATAAAGGCATATGGATTTTTAGGTTATATTTAATATAGAAAGAGTCTTAACAAAGCAATAAGAAAATGTTTTCCAATAGAAAAATAGGGGAAACATAGATTGGCAACATACAAAAGAAAATAGTAAAATGCTCAATAAACACAAAAAAAGATGTTTTACCTGGCTAGTAGTCAAAGAAGTAAAAATTAATGCACCATCTTTTGTCTGGCAACTGGCAAAAATTTTGAAAGACAATAGTTGCAAACTTAGCAGGAGTTTATTAGAGAATTGGGTATTCTTGTACACTGTGGTAAGAATATAAATGGGTACAGTCTTTCTGAAAATCTTTTGAATTAGGATTTCCACTTCCAGGAATTTACCTAAAAAGGGAAAAAAATAAAGAAAGAGGGCTATGTATTCACTAAGATGCATATGCATTGATACTCTGCTTTGTTTTCATCCAGTAAATGAGATCAACCCCAACGCCTATCAATAGGGAATAATTATATCGATCATGATTTAACCACGTCACAAAGCGCTCTGAAACCATTGAAAATGAAGACAGAGATCTATATTCTTGACATGAAAAGTTTTCATATTGACACAAAAAGATAGCTACATAACATATGGTGAAAATATATACGAAAATATAAAATTTATGTATATAAATTTATAAAAAATATAAAAATATAAATATATTAAATATATGAAAAACATATGGTGAAAACTTCTGAAAATACCCTAGGAAGAGTGAGTCTCCACAGAAACAGGTCTAGATGCTGTAGCTGCTGCTACACCAAAATATAGATGGGTTATGGCTGACACAGATGCTTTCAAGAAATTTTTATTTTCTACATTTCTATGTTGTATGAAGATTTGTAATTGGCAAGCCGAAATCAGGAAAAAACAATACAAGTATGTATTTTTATCACGCAACATGTAAGTTTCTTCCAGAATTTTTGAAACCTAAGTTCCCAGGCACAGGAGGCAGTCAGGACTGGAACAGATCTTGGAAATCAGATGGCTCTAAAATGAAAAAATGATAATTGGGTTGGGGAAGGTTTGTGGAAATGCTGGCACAAATCTGTTACTCAACCAGTACTTACTGAATAAGAACCTGGACTGAGCCCCTCATTTTATAAGACAGGAAGCCCAGACTCAGAAAGGCAAAGCTGTTTGCTCCTTGTCACTGTTGCACAAAGAGGGAGGAAGGAGCTCAGATTTCTCTTTTCTGGGTCTCTCAGTTCCACTTCTCACCCCCACCCCCCACCCAACACCATTACAGAAACTGCCTGCGCCCTCCAGCAAGTTCAGGTGACTGCTTATTTTATAGGGCAAAAGAAGACTTTTTTTTCATTGTATGATAAACCTTGAACAAAGAAAGACATAGAATGACTCAGTGAGCTGAGTTTACGTAGAAATTATAGGTTGTGCTGTTGTTTGGTAAGAGTTTGGAATTAATTACAAGGTATTCCCAAAACAACACCTCTTCGGGCATCACATGCATTTCTGAAGATTTCCTGCAGATGACTGCTGGCCAAGGGCATTTCCTCCGTGCAAATCCAAACATTGCTTGTTTACTGTTATGCTCCAGTGCAAGACTTCTAGGAATGTTTCTAGGAACCAAAGACTTAACCAGGATGTGTAATCTTTCACCATGGAGCTGCTCCACTGAGGGACCAACCTGCCTAAGGAAGCATTTCCATGGCTGGTGTCAATCACCGTTTGCAAACCCGAAGGTTTCCAGTCTGGTTGTCTTGAACACAAGAGATGAGTATAAATGGAGTCATATTAATGGGGAAAGTCCGCGTTTCTCCAAATCTTGACCTGACCTGTTCTTAGAACACTGAAGAGAGTCAAAGCCTATGTTGGAGGGTCCCTGGCTGGTGGTGTCTCTTCTGGGCTCCTGAAACCTGATTCTCAGCACCCCCCAAGGAAAACCACCTTCCCGTTCTTGCCCTCTGCCCGGTCTCTTCTCTGACACTTTCTGTCCTCAGAAACCCTTGCCCCCTACTCTTAGCCTCAACCAGAGGAAGATCAGGGTCTATTCTCAGGCCATCTCTGGAGGCTGCCTAGTATATCAAATGTCACTGAGAGTCTGGTGACATATTCTCTGAAGACTGGGGGGAAAGCATCTCAGACTCTGGGCCACATTTTATCACCAGATGCGGAACAGAGCTGATTCTCTTACCAAGGACTCTACAGGCCCAGCAAGGCAGAGGCCTGGAAGGTGCCAGACAAACTCCTGATACCCTGTCTCTCCCCTAGTCACACCAGAATCTACCCTACCTCCCTGAACCAGAAATCAGACCCAAAGCATCTCAGCTCCTGCAGAAAACCTCTTAAAGCCCCACCTCCTACTCTTCGGATAGGTCTGGATAAGCCTGAATCTCAGAACAGTCTCAAGTAGGCATCTTGGCTACCTGCATTGTCGCTACCTACCCTTGTTGTTTTACATTGCAAAGCAAAAGACTGTTTGGGGAAAATAAAACCAGTTTCCATGGTGCTAAAAGAAGTTTACCATCAGACTACTCTACAAGGGTCTATTGATTCAGGTCAAGTACATTGGGAAAGAAATGCAAAGCAAAACACGTAAATACGTGAATGTGCAAACCAAGAAAGACACAAGAACCAGACCATGAAAATGTCACCCCTGCCTTTTTGCTCAATTTTGTCTTTTGGTTTAAATTTGTCACAGTTGTCAGAGCAGATCAAATCACTGTTTAGACAACTCTTAAAAAGTTAGCAACAGTTTAAGCTTAATTTTATTTCAATTTTCAAAGTGAACTTAAAAAAAATGCCTCCCGGGGTTTCCACAAATGGACTGCGCCTTCAGCACACCCTGCAGCAGCCGAAAGAGAAGGCCAGGCTCGGTTGCCAGGATTGATGGTTGGGGCTCCGCAAAAGCGCTCGGATCAATCTCCGGCACGGGGATTATCTACGCAAACACACAAAATTTAGCACCGCTGAATCTGACCACTCAGACATAAATGCAACTGTTCTCAGAGAAGATCAATGTTTATAGCCTTAAATTCATTCAATATTTAATTTAAATGCAAGCTGGTTTATCCCTGAAGCCAAGGCCTGACATTTCGGGGTTTTGTTGCTTTTGGTTTTGGTTTTTTGTTTTGTTTTGTTTTGTTTTTACCACTGATAGGCCAACCCAGCAAAAAATCATCATGCAAACTCCTAGGTGCTAAGGCCTCAGGGCCTCAAGCACAAGGACCATCTGTCCAGAGGGGTCCGGGAGCAGGGTAGGAAGGCACACCCTCATATCTGACCCCCATCAAGGAAAGTCTGCTCACTGGCAGCAGTTTCTGGTTTTCTCTGCTTCCCACCTCCCCCATCCAGCGGGTTTCTATGGGGCCCCCAGGGCCAGCCTTCTGGGGGCGAAGACAGGAAACACTCAACCCACCACTGAATTCAAGGCCAAGTTAAATAATGAGGAAAACATTTCTAAAGAGCCCGGTAGATGTAATTGGTTGAAACAAAAGCAGAAAAAAAACCCCTCCAAACAAGTCTAGATCCCACACTTAAATTTTTTCTTTAATTGGGGTTTGTTTTATTAGCTTGCTTTTCCAATGCCGTGCACACTTACTACCCAAAATTTGGAAAACAGACACAAGCATAAAGAACATCCTTGTATTTACTACTTATAGCTCCTGGGATGGCATATTTGTACGTGTCCTGCAAGATTCTTCCTGATGGGCATACATACATGTAGATCACATTTTTTACAAAACTGGGCCATCTGAAGTATGTATTTTATTACCACATTTTAGGTCAGTGGTTCTTGCACTGACTGATTATAATCGCCTGGGAGGAATTTTAATACCTTGATAGACAGGCCTCACCCTTTACCACTAAATTATTATAATTTCTGGAATGAGACCCAGGCATCAGTATTTTTAAGGCACCCTAACTGTATCCAAGGTACAGAAAATTTTGAGAATAACAGTCTTGTGAAGGCTAGCACCGTTGACCACCCCAAAATATGCAAATGCTTCGTTGGCTTAAGAATTATCTTGAGAAAGTGCAAACACAGGAGAAACTTTGGAAACAGGTTAGAAGTTACCTTTCACTAAGGTGAAGGGACATTTATATTTATTTTTTTTTTAAATCTCCATTTGTAGGAGTGACTCCTCTGTACCAGGAAGAGTTGGCTAACCCTCAGTCCCACGAAACTTTCATTGACGGACAAGGCAACCCTGGCATTTGCATAACAACCTTGGGCTCCCTAACTGGGTTTCTCCTGGTAACTTCTCATAACCCAGCTCCCTTTTTGTCCACCCCCAGCATCTTTCTTTGGTCTTTAACTACAGATGGTATTGAAGGTGGTGGTTTGGGCCATTTGGGGGAGAGTTACTCAACTTTCCTGGGTCTCCCCATATATTTGTGAGTTATTCACGTTAATAAACTTCCATTCGTTTTTCTGTCATTAACCTGTCTATTTATTACAGGGGGTAGTCAGCCAAGAACCTAGAAGGGAAGGGGGGAGAATTATTTCTCCTCCGCTATACTCACATGAAAAACTGGGATAAAAAGAGCAGGTATGGGGCGAGGTAGGGCAGTCCTTGTTGGACTTGGCCACGTATCCGAACCAGCTGGGAAACCTGGTGAGCACGCCCAGCCCCAGGAGCCTCGGACTTGGGTTCTTCACTAGTTCCCTGGGCACTGCAGGTATACACTGTCTTGGAGAACCACCAGTTTAGGCGACCCATCTCCTATTGTGTGATGACATTTAGGTGACCTGCTCCTCCCTCCTGCTCACCAGACCACAGGCTTCAGGAGTGGCTCTTCTCTATGGCGGGAGCCTCTGCCCATGCGTGGCTATGGAACGCTTGAAGCTGGCTGGCTCCCACTGAGAGTCACTGGATCACGAAGCTTTAGTAGGCACTGAAATCATAGTATTTTGGCCGCCTTGGGTTCCTTTATTTTTATTTCTATTTTCAACTTGGCTACTAAAAAATTGAAATTATACATGTGGCTCACTTGAGATTTCTGGGAGATAGGCTGCTCTAGGGGACAGGACCTATGTCTGTTCTCTGCTATCTTTCCAGGACAGAGCTCACGGATTTTGCATCAAATAGGCACTCCATCAACATTTTTCTGAAAGAGAGAACGATTCAGTGAGTGAGTCAATGAACCCAGACATATAGCAGACTGAGCATTCGCAGTGTGATTCCATGGGCAAAGGAGAAACTTTTGGAGAATAGATGTTATTTTGGTTTGAGTTTCCCCAGAAGCAGTCCCTGAGACAAGGATTCAATGCGAGGGATGTATTTGGGAAAGGATCTCCAAAACGCCAAGAGAGGAGGGAAGAAGTGGGAAGGGGTGCAAAATAGGCTGTGTTCTTCAGTCAGTTACCACTGTGGGCAACTGCAGCTGGGTCCTGCGGGAGAATTGCAGGGAACAATACAGAATTCGTGCTTCAGGGTGATTTCCCCCACCAGAGTGAGAGAATCAGGGTATTTGTGCAACATTTTCCATCAGTCTTTAGTCACAGTCTGCTGGGAGGGCTGGATGTGTGAATCCCAGACACCTCCGTGCCACTGTGTGGGGCAGATGGACAAAGCCTGCCAGTAAAGAGATGTCAGTGCAGGATAGGGGGCATGTGCCATGGCCTAGGGGACAGGGGCATATCATTGGCGACAGCCAATGATAACTCCTTTCTAAGCACGCCTATTCATTCCTGCATCTAATAATTCACATTGTCACCACCCCTCTACACATCCCTCTAGGTGGTCAGGAAAATCCCTTGGGGTTATTTGCCAGCTCATTCCTTGCTGACCCCATTTCCTGCTCTCCCACCCTATGCACCTAGTGGATATGAGGAAGAGGCCTCCAGCAAGCCGCCCAGTGTGGCTTAAGAGTTGCCCACACTGATTAAAGGTGGCTTCAGCATCTCTGTCATCAAGGTTCTACTCTTCATCTCCCATTAGTTAACCCTATGCAGATGCCAGCAGGCAATTTTCTTTCTTCTGGTTCTTCCATTATGATGCAGAGGCACCCCGGGATGGGGCTGGCCCTTGTCTTTGACTTGCTCAAAACACACACACACACACACACACACACACACACACACACTCACACACACAGAGACACACACACACGGACCTGACATGGTGGCAGCTGAAGGTCTGAATAAAGCATCTCAAATTTCTAGTTTCAGAAAATAGAACGTCAATTCATAGTAAGTCATTTCACGGAAACCAGACCACAGTGGTTCTGTCTGGGGAGGTTCATTCAGTCTGGTTCTAATTTGAAATGAATTGGGAGGCTCCAGAATAATTTCATTAAGCACAGAGAAGCAAGGCAAATAGGCCAGAAGAAGTCATAAACAGAATGAAACCCAGAAACGGTTGTTGCTGTTCTGTTCGGGGGCGGGGCAGGCAGGGTGGGGGAGGGGCCCTGAATTCAAAGTAGTCCCGAGTTGGTACAGTCATTTTACCTCTACTTGATAGCACAGAAATGTATCTGTGTTTCCCCGGGAACCGTCCATTTCAGTCATGATCTTGATTTACTCAGGTCGGGCCAAGCCACCCTCCGGACCGCACTCCTGGCGTTCTACGTTCAAGGCCCTTGCCCCAGTCTGAGATTCTGGCATTCCCTTTCTCTCTGGAACTCAGGTGATATCATCGTTTAGCTTATTTAATTAAGTATTCAGGCTATAAATATTAGGTTATCTGATTTAGGTAGATGACAGAGAGAGAGGGGGAGGGATGGACAGACAATCTTGGAGTTCTGCATATAGTTGGACCACCACAACTTGAAAAACAAACCTGGATATTCTAATAAAAATATGACAAAAAGAAATGAGTTCCCCAGTCACTCCTTTTTTCTTTCTTTCTTTTCCTCCCTCCCTCCCTTCCTTCCTTCCTTCCTTGTTTCACAAACACATACAGAGCATCAAGCCCCATTTTATGGGGCCCAGAGCAGGACCTGGCAGTGTTTTGGAAATCAGTGTATCTGATTATGACCTTGTTCTCTGATCACCCAGCACACTGCATACCTCCCTCCTCAACTTCCACTGTACAAAGGAGAAAGTGTCAAGGGGTCTAGTTTATGTTCAAATGCGACCTACAGAAGGAGCTTAAATTCAAGGCAGAAAAGGTGTTGGGAGAACATCGGAAGCAACATCTTGGTTGTCCATCAGAAAAATACATACCTCAACTGGAGAAAGATAAGTTTCTCCTAGGAGATCCTGCTGTTCTCAACATTAACCTCCCCAGAGACCACAGAGATTTCATTTCATGGGAATGTGTACAGAGACTGATTTTGGTTATTGATTGGCAAGAATAAAAACACAGCACTTTGCACCCACACAGAAAACAACAGCAAAGTTGGCTTCCCTTAAATGAAAATATTTCCTTGGCTTCCTCTTAGCTACATATTTTTAGCAAAAATTAAACATACACTGCAAATCGTGCCTTCATTTCTTGGGTTGGGAATAGACTCATTTCAATCGAACTTCAAAGGAGCAGCCAGAAGACTTTTCTTTCCTAGCCCACTTTGAAACACTCCCACACTATTTTATCCTTTTCCCTCTGTGAGTTATTTTTTTCCTCTCGTCAGAACGTAGAGTATGTGAGAAATCTGTACTGTTCTATTTTTGCTGAGGAATGAGTTTTCGGCTCAGAAATTGTTAGCTATTCAATTGTTATTCCTACTCTAGACCTTTATATCAGAGTCGATGCCCAGCCTTTCCTCTTCCTGTGATTGTAACAATAACATGGGGGAGAGGACACAAATTTAGCTATTGTCTAAGACTAAATGATGCCCTGTAATTGTAAATATTATTTTTACTTAATTATATCTCTATAATAGTAATCATCCAGCCCCACATAATTTTATGTGGTGAGCGTGACATCACAGATCAAATAATAATAAAAGCCACATTTATTAAGCCTGACTGGGGGCCATCCAGACCTTTAAGACTCCCATCTACCCCCTTAGTTAGATGCTAATAATTGTCCCCATTTGTCAAAGGAGAAATCTGAGGTACAGAGGACTCCTGTGTCCTGCCCATGTTTACACAAGGATGGGGCTGAGATTCAAAACTGCAGAGACCGTCTGTGGTCATACGATGTGAACCATTCCCACTACAAATGATAAGGTTTTATTTTTTGGTTTTACTCTTCCTTCCTGGGAGTTCAAACAACATTCTATGGAGGCAGAACAAATAAACACAAATATTCCAAATGGAGATACTGTGATCAAGTAGGTGGCCGATCCATCATTCATGGGAGATCCCAGCCAAGAGGTAAGCAGTGAATCCACCCCTAAGAATATGATGTAACGTGGCAGGTGCAGACTTGGGGGGCCCTTTGCGCACACCTCTGGGCCTTCCACACCCAGACACCACTTCTCTAATGTACCAAACTTTATGAGAAATCATAGAAACAGAGCTTGACCCCTTCCCTAGTCTCTTCAGGCTGCTCTAGCAAAATACTAAGACTGGGGGGCTTAGAAACAACAGGAATTTGTTTCTCCTGGTTCTGGAGCCTGGAAGTCCAAGGTCAGGGTGCCGGCATGGCGGGGTTCTGGTGAGAGCCCTCTTCCAGGTTTCAGAGTGTCAACTTCCTGCTGTGTCCTGCCGTGACACAACAGAGGACCTCTTTCTGACCTTACGTAAGGGCACGAATCCCACTCAGGAGCCAAATACTTCCCAATACCACCACCCTAGGCATTAGGGTTCAACAAAACGTGAATCTGAGTCCATAGCAACATCCTACCTCATTCCCTCTTTTTACCAAAGCAACAACCGAAGGCTAAAGTGGGGGAGCGGCTTACCCAGACTCACAACGTTTTCTGGCAAAACTAGAACTATTTATCCCGGTAACCAATGTTTCTGTACCTCGCAACACAGAGACAAGAACAGCAACGTCCGGGATGTCCACTTTCTACGTGGCTTTAGAGCAGGGATAACTCAGTGCCTGCAAATCTCTGCCAGCAAGAACTTCTATAAAAGACGCTCATAAATTCTCTAAGATCTCACCGTGCTTTTTGGATCATTACAGGGAAGATAAAATTGTGGTCAGTGCCGTTTGGCTGTTATGCAATCTATTTTATTCTGTCTCTCCATATGGCATTTTATTTTTCATCTCCGAAACTCCAGAATATACTTATTAACCAGAGCAGGCGGGCTGAGCAGAAGCGGTTTAAAGTCGACACAGCCAGGTCGTCTTGTCGTTCCAGAAAAGTCAGGGGGTGCTAAGTATAACTGGAAGAAAACTGGGTCAAAATAATGGAGAAAATAGCTGTGATACAGCATCAAGATCTCTCCAACAGAGGAAATATTATCATTTGTGCTTTTGTGCATGGGGGGTGGGGTGGGGGGAGAGAACCTTCCCTGAGCCTTTATAGGAAACTTCAGTAAACTTACCTTCCTCCATAAAAGTAAAGCTGCAGAAGGGAGTCCCATGTCAAGAAATACTTGGAAAGAAGGTGGCCAGAGTCTTGCAGGAGAATCCAGATGGCTTGGGAGATGTGGGGCAAGGGAAGCGGAGGTTGTCGCTGTAGAAGTTCCGGAGGCCTGGGTACAGGAGTGGGGCAGGTGCATTCCCCTCGCTGAGCTGAGGACCTTGGCCTGCAGGCAGTCAGTGTGAGTGGTGCTCTTGAGGTCAACATCTCAGGAAGGGAAGGGCAGGAGATAGGACTGGAAGAGGGAGAAGATGAGCAGAAGCCTTGGAGAACCCCACCAGAAGGCCTGAAGCTGGGGTGACACGTTTGGGGTTGTCCCAAGTTCCTGTAAAGGGAATGCACCTTCATAGCCCACCTGCAATGGTCCCTGAATACAGTCCACCCCAACTAGGGCCAGGAGGCTCTCTGTAGCTCAGGGAAGTCCCCCAGTGGGCCAACAGCTCAAAGTTTTCTGCCTGGAGCTCTGCCAGGCAAGCCGTTGGGAAGGGCCATCCTTTGGTCCTGGAAGGGAGCTGCTGGGGAGTGCATGGCGGGGCCATCTCAGGGTCGTGAACATGCTCCTTGCCTGGGAGTAGGCTCTACAAGATGATGCAGGGCTGCTGTCCCAAGACAGAGGTCAGGGTACGACTTCATCTCAAGAGAAGGGATGGGGGAGGAGTGCACAGTGCCTGGGCCTGGAAATGGATCCAGGCTTCACGACAGAGCATGCACTAGACTCAGGCCTGCAATGGGGCCCACCCAGACGAAGGGCTCCAGCTGTGGGCTACATGGGTGCTTGAGGCATGGCCTGCATGGCATGGGTCCCCGGCCCTGCTGTCCTCTCTCTTAGGCCAGGCTTGGTAATAAGGAGACAAACAGAAGTCCCTAGGAGCCTGGCAGCACAGTCTGGGCCACAGACTTCCAGTTTGGGGGGGTACAGCTAAATCCAGGGATGCAAGGTGATTTCTGACACATTGGGTGTGGAGTGGGGTGAGCCTGGTAGGGGTAGGATTGTGAGTGGGGATGTGAGAGGGCTACCTCAGTCTCACCAGCTTTAAGGAGATAGGAAGGGGGGTGCCTGGGTGGCTCAGTGGGTTAAGCCACTGCTTTCAGCTCAGGTCATGATCTCAGGGTCCTGGGATCGAGCCCCGCATCGGACTATCCGCTCAGCGGGGACCCTGCTTCCCCGTCTCTCTCTCTGCCTGCCTCTCTGCCTACTTGTGACCTCTGTCTGTCAAATAAATAAATAAAATCTTTAAAAGAGAGAGAGAGAGAGAGAGAGGAAGACAGGAGAAATCCAGTGGGAATGGAAAAATAAGTGATCGATAATAATTTACACATGCAAGATAGCTTACAGAGTTCTATGTGCCAGAGAGATCCCATTTTGCTAGTTAGTTCTGCCCCTAGAATGTTTATACAAAGAGCCACCATGAATGAATGTTGGTGTCAAAGCCAATCAGAACGCACCCCTACCCCTCACTCCCTCTCTTAGGCCTCTGGAGGTAGGAGCAACACCCCGGAGCATGTGGTTCTCATGGGGGCTGAGCCTCCGTAGATCTCCTTGGCCAAGTGACCCTTCTTGTCCAGGAAGATGCTTCTAGTAGACTTTTTCTCTTGATCCTTCTTTTATTCACAATGTTAAATGGCATCACCACGCTTTGGAAACTCATGCAAACTGTGAGGGTGACAAGGTCATGTCACCATTCTAACAATGACTCCGCTTTCGTGTTTCACACCGGCCACAGGGCCGTCAGGGACTCACGGCAACCCTCTGATGTCTCCCTTCATGCCTGGCCCGTCAGCCTGAAAGAAGCATTTTGCAGGAGAAAACAAAATAGGGAAAGAGAAGACCTCAGCTGTCATGACTGCTGATCAAATGTTGATTCTGCAAGAGGTGTTGTTAGAACAGAAACTGAAGGCCTACTCCTGTCCTCTTGTTGTGGGGTCAAGGTGTAAGGTAAAAGGCAATACATACGGTTGCCTATTGAAAACAAGGGGGTGGGCCACATCCCCATCACTATCAACTGGTTTGAACACCTGCAGGGAAGGCAGGTTGATGGAGAGTCATCCACGGACCACTTGAGGGACTCATGGGAAACGTCTACTGCCAGCTGCTCACAAGTGGGTCTTTGAGATTTACATCCTTATTATCTTAATAGGAGAAACACAACCCTTCAATGCCAATTAACAAATGCTTTATTCAGGTATTTCACGCTTATAACTATCGAGGAATGTCCTTGCCCAGCAGCATCTCGTTGTCTATTTTTAGGTACTTAATTAATGGCCTTCCTCAAGGATAAACACATCGTGTGTTCAATAAGATGATGAAAGCTTTCTTTAAAAATGTATTTTGCATGCCATTATACTTGAAATTGTCCTTCAACATAAAATCGTGAACAATTACTTTAAACAAAACCGTCGTAGTAACAACTGACGATGAGGTTAATTCTGTCCATTCTCTGATGAGTAATTTGGTCCTTACCTAATAGATGTTGAAAGATGCTTGGCCTCAAAATTCAGTGCAAGATGGTATGGTCTGTCCCATCAGAGCAGTATTCTCAATAATGCTGTGGATAAAATCGTGCAATTCTTTTTTTTTTTTTCCTAACAGCGTATTCAGAATTCACTTGTTTTCAGGGTATAATTGATTGGTGTTTAGTATATTTTATGATTCCTTTTAACAGTGACTATCCCTGATAAATAAAAGCAATTACTGAGCCTTTTCCAATCATGTGAATCATTTCCAATTCAGGTATTTTGGTAGTTCCTGCATCTAGGTTACTCATTCATACAGAACTCACAGTTCCTGCTAGCTAGGAGAAAGGCCTGAGTTTCCCTGATGACAGATTTCTGACAAATATCTAGTGTGTTATATCTGTATTGTAATGGGAATACCAAGAAATCCGCCTGGCTCATGCTATTTAAAATCACAAAACACTCCAAGAGCAGAACATGATATAGGAAACATTTGCTATGCTGTGTATAAGTTTGTCTCGTGCAATCATATTTTAAAATGGTTTATTTCACTGTCCAAATACAATGCATTTAGTCATCATTAAATTGATTTTTCTCTGCTATTTTGGCTGGTGTACAGCCTATCTGTCATTTGCAAAGAAGGCCGTGAGGCATAATGTGAAGGTGTTGTGAAGTTTGAACCTTAGGAATACCTGAGCATTGGTGTGCTTAAACAGTTTGTAATGTCTATGAGAAGCTAGCTGATCTAATTTTACACTACTGTGATCCACTTGGAAAATAGAAGGAACTGTGATGCTTTCAATTAACACATATTTAATCAGAAGGGGAGGGATAGAAGGAAGGAAGGAAGGAAGGAAGGAAGGAAGGAAGGAAGGAAGGGGCTAGGAAAGAAACAATTATTTGAGTTTTCATTAAAATCCATCTGTAGGCCTTGTGTAGGACAGTCCGCAGTAATATAAGGCACATTCCAGAAGAAGTGAACGCTACTGAGAGATGAGATCATCAAATACAGGATAAAGAAGACTATGAAGGGCCCCATCTGTGGAGCTATATTGTGTAGATAAAACTAAAGGGTCAAAGCAGTTCAGAGAGAGATCAGTGTAGACCATCAACATCAGGAAATGTTTCATGGAGGTCCAGACATGAGCTGGACCTAAGGGGTGGTTAATATTCTTAACAGAAAGTTTCCAAATTTGGGAAGACTCTGGTATGTACAGTCATAGTTTTGACTGGGTGGAATACCTTTATTTATAACCCCATAAATTGATGAAGAAATAGCACATAAATAAAAATATCTCCATATAGCTACCATCAAAACAATGGAACTGAATGATATAAAAGTAGTTTGCCAACATCTGGTGTTCCTCGATATTCTCAAGTTCCTGAGCAAAAATGGGGGTCTAATCTCTCAGAGAGACCTGGCTTACCAACTTCCTGACTTGGAGCACACCCCACACGTTAGGATATTAAGGGTCTGAGAAGTTGTGCTGAAAAGAAACTATTCAGCTCTGTTTACTTTAGAATTCCCCAAGCTCACCTGACCACGGAATGTTCTTTTTCACAGCATAGACATGTCAAGGAACTGAACTCCATGGGACACAGACTGGGAAATGTTAGTCCACTACAGCAACAAACAAACCATCTAATTTTTGAAATGGGCCAAAGACCTTCACAGTTACCTCACCACAGAAGACATACAGATGGCAAGTGAACATATGAAAAGATGTTCCACGTTGTATGGCATTGGGGAAATGCAAATTTTTTTTTGAAGATTTTATTTATTTATGACAGAGAAGATAACAAGAGATGGAACACAAGCACAGGGGAGCTGGAGAGGGAGAAGCAGGCCCCCCACTGAGCAGGGAGTCCGAAATGCAAATTAAACCAGTTGGCACTACACACCTATCAGAGTGGCCCAGACCCAAAACACCGACAACACCGAATACTGGCGATGTCGTGGAGCTACAGGAATTCTTGTTCTTCACTGGGGGGGAATGCTGTGGCCACTTCAGAAGACAGTTTCTTCTAAATGAGATTGAGCAACTGTACTCCTTGGTATTGACCCAAGTTGTGGAAAACTTATCTCCACACAGATACCTGCACGTGATGTTTACAGCAGCTTTATTCAGAGTTGCCAGAACTAGGAAGAAGCCAAATGAGCCTCAGTAGTGAATGGATAAAGAAACTGTTGTATATCCAGACAATAGAATACTAGTCAACTCTAAAATAGAATGCATTAAGAAGCTATGGAGAGATCTGAAGAAAACTGAAATGCGAAAGACGCTAATCTGAAAAGGCTGCATACTGTGGGATTGCAACTATATATGTGACATTCTAGAAAAGGCAAATCTATGGCGACGGTAAAATGATCAGTGGTTGCCAGAGGCTGTGAGGGCAAGAAGGTTAATAAGGGAAGCACAGAGGACGTTTGGGGCAATGAAACCTTTTGGGTGACATTGTAATGGTGGATACATGTCATAAATCTGTCCAGACCCATAGAACGTACAACACCAAGAAAGAACCTTGATGTCAACTATGGACTTTGGGTGACAATGATGGGTCAATGCAGATTCATTGACTGCAACAAATGTACTTCACTCTGTTGAGGGATGGTGATAATAGGGAAGTTGTGCATGTGCTGAGGGCAGGGGGTCTCGGGAGAAATCTCTGTATTTTTGCCCCAGTGTTGCCGTGAACCTTGAAATGTTCCAAAAAATAAAGTCTATTTTTAAAAAACGTAATCTGGGACGCCTGGGTGGATCAGTGGTTTAAGACTTTGCCTTCGGCTCAGGTCTTCATCTTGGGGTCTTGGGATTGAGCCCCACATCGGGCTCTCTGCTCAGCAGGGAGCCTCCCCCCTCCCCCTCTCTCTGCCTGCCTCTCTGCCTACTTCTGATCCCTGTCAAATAAATAAATAAAATCTTTAAAAATAAATAAATAAATAAACAAACAAATAAATAAATAAATGTGATTCCGTGAGGAAGGCATTGCATTCCCAAGAAATCTGCTCCACACACACACATTTTTTATTTTGTTTTGGTTTTGGGGGTTTTTTGTTTTGTTTTGTTTTCTGCTTTTGTTTTTTTGTTTTTCGGGGGGGTTTTTGGGCTACTTTACCTGTCTAGTACAAAGCTTCATTTAAAACAAACAAAACGAAACAAAAAAGGGAAAATTGATATTGAGAGTTGTTCTGTGGCTGTTTTAATGGCCCAGTGAGTGGTGAAACCCAGATCTGCTCAACGGTAGTCTTATGCTTGTTCTACAAAGTTCTATCTTACAGAAGCATCCTTATCTACATCCTGAAACCCTCAGAAGGACTGATGAACAGATTGGAACAATGTCACAACTGATCTTGAGAGGAAGAAAATAGAAGCCCAAAGTTCAACCTACTCAAGCGTGGCCAAATATAAGTTTTTTAAATGATGAAAGGAAAATGCCTTATGGTTGCAAAAATGTCAAAATTGTTCAAAGGCATAGAGACGGTTCCAAAAGGATTTACAATCACTAACCAATTCTATAAAGATTTCTAGTCTACTTCTTAACCATGTAAATCTGTGTTTCTCGTTAAGGATTACGACACTTCCACCTAATTCTCACCTTGAAATAAGAGACATTAAAGAAATGTGGCTGAACTCCGTGACTGGAGAAAGATCCAACTTGGTCAAACATACATAAGACACACAGCTCCCATGTTTCAAGTCTTCTTGTGTTGAAGTCCTTGCATTTCCTACTGCCTGTCACCTACCAACCCTTTTCAAGGTGTGTCTCTGATCATCTGATCAAATTTTTTTTTTTAAGTAAGCTCTGTGCCCAAGGTGTGCTTGAACTCACAACCCTGAGATCAAGAGTCGCATACTCTACTGACTGAGCCAGCTGGGTGCCTCTGTCTTTAACATATTTAAGTCTGATTCCTTCGTTAATGTCGTTAACCATTTTAAATATTCTTATTTCACCTCCTTTATTCAAATGTACTGTTATGTGAAGTTCTGGGGAAGGAAGCTATCCCCGTTATTTATTAAATCGGATGATTTGGAGTTTTGCTTCTATAGTTTCTCGAGAGTTTTACAGTTTAGAATTGGGAGTCATCTTCACAATAGTGGGATTTAGTATTCTCTGTGGTGTGGGACAAGGGCAAGTGCCTCCAGAGGAGTTTACCAGTGCAGGGCCCCTCTCTTGCCCCAACACAAAGTATCCATTTTATTTATTTATTTATTTATTTATTATTATTTTTTAAGATTTTATTTATTCATTTGACAGACATAGATCACAAGTAGGCAGAGAGGAAGACAGAGAGAAAGGAAGGGAAGCAGGCTCCCCGCTGAGCAGAGAGCCCTACCTGATGCGGGGCTCGATCCCAGGACCCCGAGATCATGACCTGAGCTGAAGGCAGAGGCCTCAACCCACTGAGCCACCCAGGCACCCCCAAAGTATCCATTTTAAACTCAATTCCATTTGAGAAGGAGGCCTGAGGTTACAAAATCGCATGGACTTTATGGCCAGTCAGCTTTTTTGTCATTGGCCCATGTAAATGGTTGATTTTTATCCGGTCCACCTCTTACTGAAGATTCAATCTCTTGAAGAGTGTTTTATCTAGAATTGCCAAAAGTCTCATCTCCTGTCTCACTTGGGTGTTAAAAATCCAATGCCTTATATTCCCGAAGCTGACACCCATCCCCAGAGCTGTGAAGAGCCACTTACATCTTTGTAACTTTTTTCTTTGGTTGTCTTACCTCCTTTCTTTGGGCACAGATGTGTGTTTGAATGAGGTTGGTTATAAGTTATTAGTGTTTCCCGAAGATCACCGCTAGAAGGTTTTGGGGTTCCTTATTCCATATGCTGCCAGGTTCAAACACCCTTTGGCCTTCACTGCGTGATTTCTGTCAGGGATCGAGGGTGAAGCCCAGGTTGGTTGGATTTTGGTGTAACCCTTGCTTGGCAATTCTGTGAGAACATATAAAACTACAGTAAGTTCAAAGTTTTCCAAGGAACTGGGAAAAGCTGTTGTGTATTCTTTTCCAGGAACTTCTCTTATATGTCATAATAAAAAGCACGTTAACGGAGGAAGCAGCAAACAGTGAAGGGAGAGATTTTTGGTTAAATTTGAGATCTTTAAAAAAAACACTTCTCCGTGCAGCAACCCTCAGTGTCAACAAATAACACGTGTTGAGTACCTCACACCAGCCTCTGAAGCACACGGATGAATTACAAGGATTCTTGTTGGTTTAAGGAACTTTTTCTTTAAAAAAAGATGTATTTATTTTGGTGGGGAGCTAGTGGGGGGTTGGGGGGAGGGGCAGAGGGAGAGAGAATCCTCAGGCAGATTCCCTGCTGAGCGTAGAGCCTGATGCGGGGCTCGATCCCAAGACCCTGGGATCATGACTTGAGCGGAAATTAAGAGTCAGCCATCTAACTGACTGAGCCACCCAGGCTTACTCTAACACAGCAGTTTATGTGATATTGTATGCACACACATGCACACATGCACATATGCACCTACCGATAATGATGGGGGGCTGTGGGGGGCATGTGCAGTGCATCTATGCCCATTTTATTAGGCTTGGAGCAGAATTTTACTGTTTTGTATTTTCAGAGTTCCGATTGCTGAGTCTTGGCTTTTATGATAGAGTTTTGTTTACTGCCACAATTTATTTCATGCCAAACCTTTGGTCAGGAAGACGACCTCCAATTTTCCCGCTTTTCCCATGGAAGAGCGCTGTTTTACCCTGGACCACATGTTGCTCCAGTTCTCTGGAATGCATTTTGGATAAAAGCAAACACTGTCTGCATCTCAGAATATTATTGTAGCTAATTAATTACACTACAAGGCAATCAATCCAGGAGAAAATACTTACTATGCTACCATGTGCCTAGTATCACACTTTTTTAGTACTAGCTTTTTGAGATATTCTAAATGACATAAAACGTGGACTTCTAACACTCAAGGGGCCAATGGGTATTTTATTTTATTATTTAAAGATTTATTTATTTGAGAGAGAGAGCACTCGTGTGCAATCAGGGTGAGGGGAAGAGAGGGAATCCCAAACTCAGAATGTGGAGCTCGATCTCACACCCTGTGAGATCATGGCCTGTGCAGAAACCGTGAGTCAGATGCTTAACTGACTGAGCCACCGAGGCACCCCAGAGCCTACAAGTATTTTAAGAGATTATGTAAATGCAGCTTGTAATCAAGTACTCAATCAAACCATTTAAAAGACATGCTAAAGTCACTTAAGACATATTTAAGTCGATTTAAATGTAATTTTTTAATATGTGGAAGAATCTATTTAGTTAATATTTGAAAAATTAATCACCTATGCAAAAAGTTAGAATAGGATGGGAGGAAACTTGTGTTTTTTAAACCCTAAGAGGGTGAGATAGACTGGAAGGAGTGGGGTGGGATTGTGCAGGAGAGATGGGAAATGCATTTTCAATTATGGTGCCTTTTTTGGGTAATCTTGGTTAGAGACTATTTTTATTGATAGCGGTTGGAAATTTCCATTTGGATTTCTTCTAGGAAACCAGCAGGAAACAACAGAAAACCCAAATAGATCCTTTCCTTAAGAAAATTCTAGAGAAATGTGAATTGTAGCTCCTTCTAAATCATCCATTCCTGGGTCTGTCTTAACCATTATTCTTAACATGCAATAAATAATTAAGTTAATGATGAGCATTAGATCATGAGAAGTAATCCTGGATTTCTAAGATGTTATAAACCCAGTGTAGTATTCTTGAGGAATATTTTCTCAGAAATTTTCATCTTCTCAAAATTTCTTAAAATTGAGAGAAAATTACAGAAATACTTAGCAGCAAATTGAATTACACCCATATTCTTACATAGTCTTTAAAAAAAGAGTAAATTTAGACTCACTAAGTCTATACAAGCAGAAAACACCAATTTTATAGGTGTATAAGTTTTAAGTTCTTGGTGGGAGAATACAGCATTGAATGGGCCAAAGACTATTGCTCTATTTGCAAATCTTCAAACTGACAGAACCTTCTGGAAAGATTTATGACAAGTTTGTCTTTTTAAAAAGCAATGTTTCTATAAATCCTACCAAACTGCTATGAATAAGGCTGTAAATCACTTCACTGACTTGAGTAATAGGATTTGTATTTCAAGAAACCAGTCCAAGAAACCCAGAGGCTTTCATTGATATTGAATCTTCTGTAATATTTAATACCTATCTGCCCCTGAAAAGATGAATTTTGATAATGACTGAAAATATTTTTTACCATAATTTTTGCTGAAAGGAAAAACAAATAGAAATCAATGGTATTAGGTCTGATGCTTTTAAAGAGGTTTATTAGTCACCAGCAGAGGAAAAAAAAAAAAAATTAGAAGCAGTAGAAAATAAGTATAACCACATTCACTAAATTGATGTGGCTGTAAGTTCAGATTTTATCTGCAGTCATGATTGGTACATTCAGTTCTAATGGATGAATAATCTTGTGTTTCTTTCTGCATGACTTTTTTTTTTCTGTCTTGCTTTGAATTTGTTGGACAAAGGAGAAACTCCTTTGAATGATCTACTCTTCTTTCTAATTATAGCAATACATTCTCATAGGGAAGTGGAGAACCCAGTAGCTAACTGCACTAAAAACCCACCAGCAGGTAACTCCGATGGGGAGAAAAGGGTACTTGTCCCACAAATCCCACAATTATGTATGATAACCAAGAGAGCTAGGTGTACAGCTGTGTAGAGGGAGCCCTGTGTGCCTTTAGTTAGGGACCTGACTGACATCCTGGGCCATGAGCTTTATAAGTGTTGTCCGTGTTACCAATCTTTGCCTTGGGTAGTGTCAGAACCTAGAAGAAACTGGGCCATGCACAAAAGAAATCAGGCTAAGGGCAAGAGTAAGCTTTGTAGTCCCAGACATTTCTAATGTCCTGGTCAGTGATTTGCGTGTGTTTATGTACACCCTACTTGCCTTCACGAAGAATTTGATGGGGGTCAGAGATGCATTCAACATTTCAGGTACAATAAATGAAAATTGGAAAGAAGCTGAGTCAGAGTGGAAGCAGGAGCAGAAAAGTAGGCAAAATCCATTCCATGGGCTCTTAAATCTGAAGTCATGTACTCCATCTCAGAGGCCCTGGGAGATGATGGGAAGACTTAATCTTTATACCTTTGTACTACAAAAAAAGATGAGTCTGGAGCAATGGTGGGAAAAGGGATCAGAAAGTGCTTCAAATAATTCACAGTTCAGAAGCACGTGTGTAACCTGCACTTGGTATTTTTTGTGTGTGTGCATATTCAACTCTATTAGCATGGATAAGGAAGTTATAGAAAACAAGAAAATAAATGAGATGGATGAAATTCACATCTATTAGCATGGATAAGGAAGTTAGTAACCCTATAAGACCAAGAAGACAGCAAATATTCATTGAGCTTTATATAGAGAGGCATGTAAGACACTCAGGATTCAAAAGGTCTTAATTCACTACCCACTGGTGGTGCCCGTTCTGGTCCCAAGAAACACAAGTAAACAAGTAAACACAAGTAAAACCTGCTTATCAGGTTAGTTGGCAACCTATAGCTACTGACCATGCATACTTACCCCTCTCTATTTGCTTGGGTTGATAGTTTCTGTTCCCAAAAGTTCTGGTCTCAAGTACTCTTTCTAGTCCTGCTTCCTATTCCCATCTACTTCCTGCTCTGGCTTCCCTGGTGGATGCCAGAATCACCCTGTCTATCCCACGGGTCCCCGCCTCTACCCCAGGGCCCCTCTAACTTCATATCCCCGAGACTGACCTCATCTTCCTTTCCCCAAACAACTTGTCCTTCTGTATATTAGCCCCCATGGCAGCAATATCTACCTAATCACTTCACCAAATGCTTGGATATCACCCTGACCCTATCCTTTTCCTCAAGCACAAAGTCTTTTTATTTCCACCTCTTTAAAGTATCTTTTTATTGTTCTCTACCCATCATCTCTGAGCATGTGCCAAATTAATGACATAATGGGGAAGTCCAATAGACAAGGCTGTCAAAATCTACCATGGTTTACCTCTCTGCTCTTACCTAAGTCCTGGACATGGTGGGAAAGACCCTTTCTCTCGCTCTACTCTTCCTTTTTGCCTTTTCACAGCCTGAGCTCTATTGCTTAGAGCTGAATGATCCATTATCTATCCCAAATCTGTGATTTTACCTTCACTATTTTTTTCTCTGTCTACATGTCCTTCTTTCCCACCCTTGGTGCCCCCGAATCCACCACCCCATCACACACCATTTTTTCTGCCACCTCTTAATCTTTTTTTCATGTTTTATTAGGATGTCAGCTCTTCTAGGAAATTTCCCTAAAACCCTAGGCCCACCTAACATCACCCCCCCACCCTTGGCCTTTATTGAATTACATGCACTCCCTTCATGTTTTCACAGCAGTCTGAGATTCTGCTCTCATTACACTAGCAATCGGGGTCCCAGAGGAAGGAGATGGCACTTGCTAATTAGGATGATTCAGAGAGGTGTGGGAGAGGGGCAGGGGAACCATAAGGGATAGGGTAGGAACCCAGGTTAGTAACGGTTGATCTGGCACCCACTCTAGGTCCAAACAGACAAGGAGAGAGAGTGGTTACTGACAGCCTAGACAGAGAAAATCATGTGGGAGAGGTTATCTGCTGAAGACCAGTGACCTTTGTTTGACAAAGGCAAAGGCAACCTTTCTGTGAAGAAAACAGAAGAGTGGGGCACCTGGGTGGCTCAGTGGGTTAAAGCCTCTGCCTTTGGCTCAGGTCATGATCCCAGGGTCCTGGGATGGAGCCCCACATTGGGCTCTCTACTGAGCGGGGAGCCTGCTTCCCCATCTCTCTGTTTCTGCCTGCCTCTCTGCCTACTTGTGATCTCTGTCTGTCAAATAAATAAATAAAATCTTTATTTTATTTAAAAGTGTTATTTTATTAAAAACATTGTTTTATAAAAGAAAGAAAGAAAGAGAGAGAGAGAAAGAAAGAAAGAAAGAAAGAAAGAAAGAAAAAGGAAAACAGAAGAGTAACTCTCCTGGCTTCATTCTCCTCTTTTCTACTGGACTTCATACCAGGGTTTGCCACTGGCCAAACCAACCAGCAGACAGAGGACAAGGAAATGAGTTAAATAATCTCATAGCCCAGCCTGGTGACCTGTAAGTTTGGAGAAGAGTAGAGATGGGGTTTAGAGAAGTGAACGGATTATATCTAGCACAGTCACATGGTAATGAAACTGTCTTCTTTGTTCATCGGGCTTCTTCATTAGCCTGAGTTGCTTGAGGATAGAGAATGTTTCTTTCATCTCTGCATCCTCGGTATCTAACATATACTAGATAACACGTGCTTATGGAATACGGGGAATTGGACATTACTCAGAGGGCTATACTTTCTGAGCATGTCCCACATGCTTTTTGAAATCCAGGGAAAATGGAAAACAGAATGAGTTTTACCATTTTCATTGTCTCACGAAGAAGAAACATCATTTGTTCAAGAGAGATGAGTTATGTTAGTGCTCAGCACTGGGAGGGAATGGATGCAGTCTTGTGACTTCCTACATAAGAGATACTTGGCTGCATAATGGGCAATTCCTCCAAGGGAAGCCACAGGTGCAGAAACAGTTTTCATGGGGCTGTTTAAAAACCATGAGCCCCTTGGGGGTGCCAGGGTGGCTCAGTTGGTCGAGCGTCTGACTCGGTTTCGGCTCTCGTCATGATCCCAGGGTTTTGGGATTGTGCCCTGAATACAGCTCCATGCTGGGCATTGGAGTCTACTTGAGATTCTCTCCTTCTCCCTTTACCCATTTCTCTGCTCATGCTTGTGCACACACAGGCTCTCTCTCCCAAATAAATAAATCTTTAAAAAAAAATGAAGGGGCACCTGGGTGGCTCAGTCGGTTAAGCATCTGCTTTCAGCTCAGGTCATGATCCCAGAGTCCTGGGATTGAGTCCCAGGATGCACGTGGCTCATTGCCCAGCAGGGGTCCTGCTTCTCCCTCCCTCTGCTTATACTCTCTCCCGCTTGCTCTTATTCTCTCTCTCTTCCTGGCAAATAAATAAATTCTTTTTTAAAAATTAAAAAAATAAAATATAAACCCCTGTACATCTTATATAATACTATATGTTAACTACACTGGAATTAATTTTTTTTTTTTTTAAAAAGGAAGGAGAAGAAGAAGCCCTTGATAAAAGCCGAAGACTTGTTACTAAAAAGTAACCAGAAGGTGAACTGAGCTAATGTGGTCCACTCTGATAGATCCTAGAATATCTTGCCTCTACGTGGTTTGGCCTCGGACTTCAAACCTCATCCCCTAAATAAGCCTCAACTGCAGTCCTTACTGGGTCTCTCTTCTCTTACCAGCCAACAGAAGAGAAGGATCAGCGAAGAAACTCGCATGCACTGAGGGACTGTGGATCCATCAGAGGGCAGAAACTTGGCTCCCTGAATGATTATGGGGGACAGAGCTCTCTGTCTACCTCTCTACCTCCTGCAAACCTCTGTGCTGAGAGCAAGAAATATGCTTCTAATTTGCTAGAACTCCTAAGTTTTGTTGGGCTTTATACCAGCAATTATTTTATAGATATGAAAAAAATGTTCTAACTTCTATGTCTGAGTCTGTTTTTTCTTTTTTTTTTTTTAAAGATTTTATTTATTTATTCGGCAGAGAGATAGAGATCACAAGTACCCAGAGAGGCAGGCAAAGAGAGAGAGGGGGAGGCAGGCTCCCCGCTGAGCAAAGAGCCCAATTCGGGCTCAATCCCAGGACCCTGAGATCATGACCTGAGCCAAAGGCAGAGGCTTAACCCACTGAGCTACCCAGGTGCCCCTTTGAGTCTGTTTTAAATGCTGTCACCATGATTATCATAATCCATTGTCCATATTCATAATCAGTTATTTTCACAGAAGTCCTTTCCAGCTTGAATCTCATGATTTTAGAATTACTGTATTGCTGCCTTCCCTCTGAGAGATGCCTCTCAGAGCCCTTCTTGCTTGGAACATGGTAGAAAATATACAACATCGTGATGTATTTTATAATGTACGAAGTCCTATTTCATGCAATGTCTCTCTATATTCTCCCAGTAAATCAGAGGAATAATTCAAGGGTCTGTTATTGTCCCCATTTTGCAGGTGATGAAACTGACACTCAGATTAAGTATAAACCAAAAAAAAAAAAGAAGAAGAAGAAGAAGAAGAAGAAGAAAGAAAAGCTGTGACAGCTAATGTACAGATTTCTTTGAAGATTAAGCAAGAGAATACTTTAGTCTACCTGGCATCTGATAAACGTTCAGACTTTTCTTCTTTTCTTCCTAACTCTCTGATAAGTTATTTATTGCTGTGCAACAAACCACCCCAAAATAATGACTTAAAAAGTAACAATCATTGATGCTGCTCCCAGAGCCAGGGCTGTGAAAACCCGAGTAGCTGGGGGTGGGGTGAGGTTGGAACAGCTGGCTTCCTTGGGTTTCTTTCTTTCTGCGGTCTCTCCACATGGTCTCTCCACATGGCAGCCCCAGGGTAACCATGGCAGCTGAAGGCTTCCAGTGAGGGCAGAGGGAGTGAGAGAGTAGAGCGAGAATGAGAGGAGAGCCAGAGTGAGTTACAGAGAAGGAGAGGGTGAAGCAGAAGCTTGTAATGCCGTATGACCTAGCCTTGGAAGGACATTGTGCTGTCTCGTTTCCGTCACATTTTCTGAGAAGCAAACCATAAGGGCCAGTGCATGGTCGTGGGGAGAAAAATTAAACTCCACTTCTTGAATGAATTTTTGGCCATGTTTTTTTAACTACCACATTTTCCTTCTCTAAAATGCTTGCCTGAATGAATGCAAACACAAAGCTCAGAATGTAAGGGTCACATCCAAGGTCATTCAGCCCATAAATGGTTCCGCCAATATTAGATCCAATTTTGTGACTCCTACCTCCATGCACTTCCCAGAATCCCAGAAAATCTTGCGTGATTAGCATGCAGAACCTGGTAGGCAAGACATGCTAGCCCCCAAACAGACCCAATGCTCATTGCCTTGGAAAACACACTTACATTTATTTTGGAGGAAAGATATTACCCAGAAAGCAGTCATCCATGAGCACTTTCCAAGTTTCTCCCAAACATCTGTGTTTAAAATTTTTCCCCCCAACAGATGTATTCATTTGCATTTCCCCCAGATGAGTCACTTTTTTTGTTGTTGTTATTTTTTGACTGTATTTCTCACCTCTCAAGATCCTTTGGTATTAATTCTCAAACCCACCACTTAGGTTGGTACCGTCTCCTGATTTGGAACCTTCCCTTTCTTCTATTATCATGAACATTTGCCCTTCCTGTGGGCCACTAAATGAAATGTTCTTTAAGTGGATGATCTGAGGAGTACCTGGGTGGTTGAGTCCGTTAAGCATCCCACTCTTGGTTTTGGCTCAGGTCATAATCTCAGGGTTGTGAGGCTGAACCACACCTTAGGCTTCTGCTCAGCAGTGAGTCTGCAGGAGATTTTCAATGCCTCCCCTCACCCTCTGACCCTACCCTGCTCTTATTAGCATGCCCCCTCTCTCTTTCTGTCTAAAAATAAGCAAAATAAATGATTTTTTTTTTTTAAAGAGGACAGTCTGATAGGTCTGAGGGGCATTGTGGTTTGTTTTTGTATTTGTTTGGGCAATAGGCCAACATTTCTAGAATTGAAACTTCTGTTGACCCAGAGAGAGTTTAAAACTCATTTTAGAAAATATGGGTTACTTGAACAGTGATATAACTCTGAAATCTCAGAGGGCTCACATAGGGCCTACAATTCTAAGCAGTAAGGTATTTTTCTATGTAGGAGCCTTCCTGTTTGGGGATCCCCAGGAGTCTCTATGGGAAACCATCCTTTCTCTTTCCCAGACCCAAAGTCTTAATGGGATCATGGGGTAAGAAAAAGAGAGTGGAGGAGTCTCCAAGAGATCTCTGTGTGGCGGTCTCTGTGTAGACCAGCACACTCTTCAGAGACATAATGCAAGCCCCAACCGTAGTGCTATGTTTTCTAGTTAAAAAGTAAAAGGTGAAATTAATTTTAATAATAGATTTTAGTTAACTCAGTATATCCAAAATACTATCATCTGAACATGTAGTTACTTAAAAAAAAAATCCACGAGATACTTTTCATTCTTATTTCTATACCCAGTCTTGGAATCCAATGTGCATTTCACACTTCTTGAACACTTCACTTTTCAAGTCTACACCATATTGAAGAGCACACATAAACCCTTCGTTTCTATTGCTCATTGGTCCTCTGAGACCTCAATCTTTTCTCTGTTTGCATACCTTCTTATCATTCAGATCTCAGCTCAAAACACCTATTCTGGAGAGGAAAGGCAAGTAAATTCAACCCACTCCCTCCCTGCCCTCCTCTATCCCGTTCTCCTGTGTTACTGTATCCCTAGAACTGATCTCTTCTGAAATGGTCTTATTCATTTGCTTACATATTTTTTTTCTATCTTCTCCACCAGAATGTAAGTTTCACAAGGGCAGGGATTTTTAAAAATTTATTTTGGTCTCTTGAGTTCCCGGGGCCAAGCACCGTGCCTGGCACATGCCAGGCGCTCAGGGCACATTTCGCTGGACGAAGGAGTCGCATTTCTCTGGAACGCGGCGGAAGGGGGCAGCCGAGCGGCGTGCACAGGTGGGGCGCCCACGACGCGCGCGGCGCTCCCTTGGCTCCAGGGTGGGTGTGGGTGAGTGGGTGTGGGTGAGTGGGTGTGTGCGGGGGTGTGCGCGGTAGAGCGCGCCAGCGAGCCCCGAGCGCGGAGCTGGGAGGAGCAGTCGGCGCTGCGCAGAAAACGCAGCGCCCGCCGGGCCGGGCAGCTAGGAGGTGGGTGGGACGTGCCGCCAGCCCGCCCGCGGGGTCCCCATTGGCCGCCTGCCGGCCGCCCTCCGCCAGGAAGGCGGCGAGGAGCCGAGGGGCTGCTCGCGAGCCGGAGGGGGAGCGCCCGAACAAGCCGACGCCGGGGCGGACGCGTGGGATCCGCGCCCCCAACTCGCTCCCTCCCCGCGCTCCCGCCGCCGCCCCGCTCGACTCCGGCGCTGGCGCCCTCGGTCGGCCTCCGACAGCTACGGAGGGACCCGGGCAGCTCCCGGGCGCCCGGGGTGAGTGGCCGCGCGCGCGCTCCCCAGCCCCGCCGCCTGCTTTTGCTTTCGCCGCGGCGGCGCGGCGGGGTTTGCCAGGGCAGCGCCCAGGGCAAACGGGAAGGCCCAGGAGGGGGCGGCTGGACTGCGGGGAGAAATGGGGTCGCAGCCAGGAGGCTCCCCCTGCCCCGAGGGCTGGGTGGGAACAGGTGGCGCGGGCCAGGCCGAGCGCTTTGTGTCGGGGCGCGGAGACCGGGAGCGGGCGACCGCGCCTCCCTCGGCAGCTCCCTTTCCTCCCCTGCTCCCCCGGGCGGCCGTACGCCGGGTCGGCCGGGTAACGGGGCGGGAGTCGCCTGGAATGTGCCTCTGGGGACTGCCTGGCTCGAGGGAGGAGCGGGGGTGGCCGCGGCGGCCGGGGAGTGCGGGAGCCGAGAGGTGGCGCGGGGGCCGCTGTGCCGCCGCAGGCCGGAGGGGGATGCTTCCAGCGAGGCGTGTTCCGCCCGGGCGAGGGCTTCATTCTCCCGCGGCGCTCCCGGAGGTGGGGAGCTGGGTGGGCGTGCGTGTGTGGAGAGAGGGGAGGCGGGGAGGCCAGTCACTTCCGGAGCCGGTTCCGATCCGCGCCGAGCGCCCTGCTTTCGCCGACGCGGACCTCGGGGTGCGGTTGTGCCCGGCTCCACGCGCCGCGGGCGATGCGGGGCCGGGGGACGTCCCTGGCGCGGGTTTAACAAAGGGTGCGCCTCTCCACCCGGCGGGGCGGGGCAGCCGGGCAGAGGTGGTCCTCGGGAGGGGCTCTTAGCTGGGGAGGACTCCTTCGTTTTCGGGTTGTCATTGTATTATTATTTTTGCAATTATTTTAAAGGACTGGAGACTGATGCATGAGGGGCCCACGGAGGCGCAGGAGCGGTGGTGATGGTGTGGGAAGCGGAGCTGAAGTGCGCTGGGCTTTGGTGAGGAGTGACAGTTTATCATGACTGTGTTCAGGCAGGAAAACGTGGATGATTACTACGACACCGGCGAGGAACTTGGCAGGTACGGGGGGGGGGGGTGCCGGAAGCGCATGCTACTGGGTTGTGCGAATGCATAATATTGGGGGCAGTGGGCGGTAGACAAACGCAGTTTGAATCAGGCGGCTCCCTCTCCCTTCCAAGAGATGTGCAAATTATAGAGAAGAGTTGATAGCCCAGCGCGTCCTGGGGTCCAGAAATAAAGCCAATAATCCAATGGGCTGTGATGGAAGAGGCAATTTCAGTGCTAGATTATGCTGCATACGGTATTGATCAAGACCCCTGGACGGGAACAGATTTAATTGTCTGCAGTAATTCTTGTCAGCTTTTGCAGTTCCGAGATGAGGCAAAAGCTTAGTAAGATATATTTGCATCTGGTGTTAGGTCTTGTATGTGACTTGAACAGCGTACCGACGAATTAGTAGGATTTAAAATATTCATGCTTTCTCTCTTTGGATTTTCAGAGTAACGCGAGCAAGGATGGGTAGGTCATATATGGCGACTTGCCTGATGTTGGTGTTGGGTTGGATTTTGAAACTTCCTCCAGCCAGAGATTTAATTACCCCGTTGGTGTTCCTTGTTGCTTTGGTTTCCTTTACCATGTTAAATTTGTAACAGATAAAAGACTGAGAGTCTAATATGACTATCTGGATTCAGAGCATTACTTCCACTGGTTGCGGGAGCTGTGACTCTGAGGGCAAAGTCGTTAGTTTCTGGTGAACAAAGAATGATTATTTTGAGGCGGCTCAGTTTCCCCTTGACTGGTTATTTGACAGGATGTGTTGAGCTCTGATCTAAGTAGCACGAAACCCAGTTTTCACACCTAAATTTAGGTTCAACATAAGGATTTGATTTTAGTGGGTATGTTTTGAGTGAACGATCTTGAAACAAACAGAAAGTGTGTATTTACTTACACTTGTATCAAAATATGTATTTTTCCGTATTCTCACCCGATGTCCCGATCCTAAGCTTTTTTTTTTTTTTTTTTTTAAAGAAGGAAATTCAAAAGCACCCACACCTAGGTGTGGGAAATGGGAATTTCCAGTGTGGAGCTTAACAACAATTTTTTACAAGTTCAGATAAGAATGGGGAATAAAAGCCATTTTAAAAAGGATTTTAGTTAGTTATTTGACAGAGGCATAACGAGAGAGAGAACACAAACAGGGGGACGGGGAGAGGGAGAAGCAGGTTTCCACACCCCCCCCCCCCGCCCCCAACAGGGAGCCGGATATAGGGCTCAATCCCAGGACCCTGGGATCATGAGAAGGCAGACACTTAACTGACTGAGCCATCCAGGAGCCCCTAAAAGCCATTTTTAAAAAAAGATTTTATTTATTTATTTGACAGAGAGAGAGAGAGATCACAAGTAGGCTGGGGGGGGGTGAGGTGGGGGGAAGGCAGGCTCCCCGCTGAGTAGAGAGCCCTTCATCCTGGATGGCTGAGATCAAGACCTGAGCTGAAGGCAGAGGCCCAACCCACTGAGCCACCCAGGCACCCCTAAAAGCCATTTTTAAAAGGTTACTGTAACAAAGTATTTCTGTATGTGTTTAATACCAACTCAGGATGTCACTGAGAGCCTGAGTTTAGGAGGAGCTTATGATATATTGGAGATTTTCTGAGGGAATAAGGAAGAAGGAAAGTTCTGAAAAATCATATTTCACGGATATATTTAAGATTAAGGTTTAAGGGTGTGTGGTTAAAGTACTTGTTTTAACTAGAATTAAATCACTTTATTCCTGTGGTTTTCAGCAAAGTGAGTGGTATATGGAGTTTTCCTTTGAGTTTCCCCACTGGGAAAAAAATGGTGAAAAAATATATTTTAATTCCATTTGTGTAATGTGGCCTCATTATATAAATTCTCTTAGAAAGAGGGGTGATTAAAATTAGGTGAGCCGATTGCTTTATGGATTAAGTATATGACCTTATTTTCAGTAAAATCTTTTGGTAGAATTATGTGTTATGAGAAAGAAAGAAAAAAAAAAACAAACCGAAGTCTCCCTAAGGCTGGGGGGGGTTGCGATCTTCACTTAGTGGGCAAGATGACAGGCCCTCTGCCTCGGAGCTGGGAGGTGGTGTGCTCCTTTCTCACTACATTTAGCTTTGACTTTTGTCTTGGTCTCCGTTTCTGTGTAGAACTTTCTCCCCACCATGTAAGGCTAATTGACGCCTCCTTGATGGGCTGATTTAATTTGTGTGACCTGTGGATTTGAGAGAAGGGCTCTGAGAAACTGGGAGTTGGGGGTTTTTTAAATAAAATATATATTCTATACGTCTGATACAGCTGCTTTTGCTTTGCCTGAAAATGAGGAAAATGGTTGATTTGAGGGGGAAGTGTTTTTTGTTTTTTTTTGTTTTTTTTTCCCCAAGCCCTGCGGTTTTTACATCTGCCTTGGAAATAACCTCTTCCTGAAAACAAGTCCTGAGCTAAGATAGAGATAAAGGAAAGAGCACAGAAATGGAAATGCGCAGATGAGGAGCACAGATGCAGGGCCCTTGTGAGCAGTGAGTTATACCCAGACCTGTGTACATTCTACACTTGACCGGCATGTCTTTAGGAGTCATCGAAATAATAGGTAGTCTTTTCGCTTATGCATATGCTGAGACCAAGTCCATAGCCAGAGGAGGTGAGATGGGTGCGCTTGATATTATTACTATTATTGCTTTACTTTTAGGAAAACCAACAGAGTACCTTATGTACGAGTGTCTGTGTGTCTGTGTGGACTGCCCAGGACTGCTGTAAAAGCTCTCTGTTCCTGTAAAGAACTTTATAAAGTACTCTGATTGTCGCACTAATGATCCAGCAGACAGACCCTTGGGCAGAGATCCTGGTTCAAAATCTGGCTCTGCAACTTGCTAATTACTTTGAGTAAGTCCCTTACCCTCTCTGACCCTCAGGATCTTCATTTTTTTTGTTGTTGTTGTTAAAGATTTTATTTATTTATTTGGCACAGAGAGAGATCACAAGTAGGCAGAGCAACAGGCGGGGGTGGGGGGAGGCAGGCTTCCCATTGGGTAGGGAGCCCGATGCGGGGCTCGATCCCAGGACCCTGAGATCATGACCTGACCCGAAGGCAGAGGCTTAACCCACTGAGCCACCCAGGCTTCCCTCAGGATCTTTATTTTTAAAGTAAGTGCCTATGGGTGCCTGGCTGGCTCAGTCAGAAGAGCATGTGACTCTTGTTCTCTGGGTTGTGAGTTTGAGCCCCGTGTAGGGTGTACACATTACTTAAATGAATACATAAAAACTTAGAAAAAAATAAAGTGAGGGGCTCAGTGCTTATGTTGTGGCTGTTTTGAAAATCACATAGTCTAACACATGTAGAAGGATTTTAATCCGCAGTAAAGCATTTAACCAAGGGAGATGTTATCTGCAGGACTGAATGACACATGTGGGTGTTCCAGGCAGGCTAATAACTTGGCCTGCAAGTCAATTTTTGTTCAGCCTTCTGTTTGCCAATTTTGTAAATGGAGGTCTTCTGGGAAAAGGGTCATGTTGGGGGAGGCACATTGATGTTGCCCTTGGCCTCCCCACTCTGAGTCCAAACTCCTGTCGTGAGGAACCCCCCACCACCACCCTTTAGAAGACTGTTTGGTGAGTCTTCAAATTTGTGTGGACTCCAGGAGCCTTTTGGGGTCTCACTCTCCATCCATAAAGCACTGCTTCCATCCCATGGAGTGATTTCTGGGAGGGGTTCTTGTGAACGCAGCTGTAAGAGCTGGGTCACTTGTAACTCCACAGGGTACCCTCGCCACTCTTAGCAGCTGGAGCAGACTGGCTTGTCCCGCCCTCGGGCTCCGCTTACATGGTGGTTCAGCCTAACGCGGGAGCCTTCTGGACATCTCGCTGAGCACCACTTTCCTCTCCCGCCGTCTGACCTCACATGATCTTAAGACCTCTTGAAGGTCTCTTGAAGGGCCTCTTGAAGAACTTCCCTCCACAGTGAGTTCTCCTTCAGACTTGCTGTCTTGAAGCACTCCGCTCGGCTGGTAGGCGACCACAGACTGTCGTGCCGGGCTGGGTCCTTGCTTTGTGCTGTCATTATTCTCTTGCTTCTCATGGCCCGCCGGAGCACTCCTTGTGGTGAGCTCCGTGGTCTTTTCTTCCCAGGGCATGCAGTGCACTGTGTAACACTGAGGGACATCTGGATCAGTGCCTGGACAAGCCATGCGGGTGGCCAGGTGCGGTGTTGGGACCATGATGGGGATTTAAGACCTAAATGACGATGCAGGCGCTCATGCTGATAGAGAGGCAGTGCGCGGTGTGAGACAGCCTCGGGACACTCATTTGGAAAGTGGGGAGACACCTACCTTTGTAAGGTGTTGTGGGAATGAGAGACTGTGGCTGTCAACACCTGACACGCTGTCCCTGCCCGAGGTATTATTTTTAATAACCTGTTGTCCCATCCCAGTGTTCCCACATTGTAGAGTCACTGTTTAGATGATTACCTGCTTTCCTCACAGGTTGTCCCAGGGCTGTGACCTTGGACTTGCTCATGGGTGTGTATCTCTAAGGCCAACTTAGATACTCATCAGTAGGGGCTCAGTAAACGCTTCTTGATGGGATGAATAAATTGTTGTGTGTGAAGCACTGTGAACACACACACACGTATACACACACACGCACACATATGTGTACGTACGTATGGCCCTCAGTAAGGGATGACCCTGGTGGGGATGAGCTTAGGAGGTCAAGGGCTGCGATTCCTAAGAGTGGAAACTGCTCTTCCGTTTGTGTTCTCTGTGCCTGGACAGTAATATGCACCGCAGCCAAAATGTCCAAGCCCAAGGTCCGTTGTAAACGAAACAAAGTGGAGCATTAGATAATTCACATCCGTTCGGATGGTGGCTGGAAGCTTAATAATTCAAATTTAAAACTTTCTCACTCTGGCATACGATCCATAGGCATTTTAATAGAAGAAAGGCTTTGTCCTAAACTCCAGGAGCCAGCATACGTCTTTGATTTGGTTTGCTGCGGATCACTGGGTGGGTTCGTGGAGTCACGGCAGTCCTGCGTGGCTGGAAGGAGGAAAGACGTCTCGGCCTGTTTTCCCTTTGGAAGGGGTGATCTCGGGCCCACCTGGTTGACTGTGAGATCATCCAGTAGGACTGCGCTGAATGTGATTTTTTGTATTTGCCTTTCTGCTTCCGTGTGCCCTCAGATGTTTCCTCTGATAGGAGAGGCTGCAAAGTTTTAAGAGAGATAAGGTTCAAATAGATGCATTAGAGGTGATGTTCAGTGATTTTTCTTTTTTTTTTTGGTTGAAGTGTAGTCGACACACAATGTTACATTCATTTCAGGTGTACAACATAGTGATTGACAGCTCTGTGTGTTATGGTATGCTCACGGGGGTTGCTGTCCTCTGTCACCCACTGTACAACACCATTATGGCATCATCGACTACATTCTGCACTCAGTGACTGTGAATTCTGTGCATTTTAGGACATTCTAATCATGGTCTTCCAGCCTGTGAAGGGAGGGCACAGTGATGGCGGTTGGGGGGCAGTTTGGCTGGATGCTTGCTTGCCAGCACTGGGAAGGCATCCCTGGTCCACCCAGGCAGGCATCATTTAGGCCCGATGGGACCAGAAACATAGAGGGTTGGGGTTTTATTGCTAGGGAGGCGAGAAGCAAGAGGCTGACTCTTCAGTTCCCCCATTCCCTGTTACCCCAGGCCTGTATCTTACCAAGCTACTTGGAAACCTAAGGCTCCATAACACTTGCTGCCTCTCCAAAGCCTTGGAAAACACACAGCAGGCTCACAGAGATGCGTGCTCAGATTAATTCCAGTAATTACATATGGAGGTTTTAAAAGGGGAGGTGACAGGGTCAATACGTTCTCTGACCTTCTAGCAAAGTTGTGATCCCTTAAAGGCAAAGACCATTTCCTCCCAGGTGGAGTGGGGCTGAGGAGGGCATCTGGGTGGAGAGGCACAGACATGTGTTGCCGGATACCCTTGGAGAGGGTATGGTGGGAGGGCAAGGCCCAAGCCCTGTGAGCTACAAGGTCAGTTACATCATCTGACCTCTTTGAAGGCTCCCTGTCTTCCTACAGGGAGATGTGTTACCAGCTTTCACCCTGAATTCTAGGCAGCTGCTGTGTGTACCTATGCTAGCCAGGTATTTTGTATGAATGCAATAAAACATGATTTTAGCAGAAATCTATTACTGATCATGAGACAAAGAAGCCGCTTCCTGGTGGAAGGGACAGGCGTGCCTTAATGAAGACCCCTCTGCACCCGGACCTGGAAGAAGCTGGGAGTCATCTGTGGGTCCTCCCCTCCCATTTCATCTGGTCGGTGCTTAGACAGGGCCGGTGTCTCAAGCAGCTGGTTAGTAGGTAGCAAGAGGTGAGCCCGAACCCGGCCAGGCCTGCTTCGAATGTTCTTTACGCTAGTTAGGATTTGGCAAGATATTTAAGAGAGGTGACCTGGGCAGCCGGCTACTGCCAATCCGTTTTTAATATCTGCCTCGGAGAGGGTGGTTAGGAGCAGCTAGTAGCCAACTTCCCTGAAGGCTGGATTCTTCCCCCCAGCCAGAGGCTTACTCTGAGCTCAGAACTCTCCTGGCCACTTTCCTGCACACAGAAACTTCTTTCGTTTTCCCTTGTGCCCCACGGTTATGAATGATGTTCGTGTGTGGCATGGTTTGACCCAACTCCCCAAGTTAATAGTTCAGCTTTTTAGAAAGTTCGCAGAACACTCTTCGTATTACTGAACCTTCGAGTAACATCATGTGTGAGAGTCACGGCTCTGCCCGGTGGGCCATCCCCTAAGTGACAAACTATTTCGTGTTTCATGAAGTGGCGCTGGTCTGTCTGGGGTAGGGCTGCTGTGCCGTTGCCTGAGCCTCTATGTGGAAGGCAATACTTAATTGTTTTGCTTTGGTTTGTTGAGGGAGATTATCACAACAGAAAGCCTCCTCTTTCAGCCTTGAAAGAGATGATATGACAGTATAATTATTTATAGTAAACCCAATTTATCACTTTATTAACATTCTATATGAATTCCTTTAAATGGGCAGTCAGGAGAGAGAGGAGGGGAAAAAAAATTGCCATCCTGTTTGTCTACAATATCTAAATGGGATTAAAACATCTGGGTCTGTGTAATAAATCTTTCTTAGGTAACCCGTCTCGTTTATTTCCTCTCTCTCTTTTTAGGTGACGTTAGAAGCTAGTATGGCTTACAGGTCACACTGTGGTCACTTAAGTGTCATGTTACCTCCCCCTGAGAAATGACCATGGGGCTCACCCCCCTGTTCTACGACCTTTCAAGTGTGAGCTTAAGGAATTTTATTCAACTGCGTATGTTCAGAGATGTCAGGACAGGAGGTGGGGTGAATGTTGTAGATTTTTTCCCCCTTTATACACACATTCAACTTTGGATGATGAACGTAATGTTTGAGCAAATGAATGCTGGAAACTGCTGATCTCTGGTGTTTGAAAAGTTTTTATTGATGGTTTTCAGCTGGGAAATTTGGCTCTGAGTGTGGCCTCTCTTTGGGGACATATTTTCTGTCAAAACTACCTAATTATTGTTATTATGATCTAATGTGACGAACGACGCTGGTTTCTCTCAAGTAGTATGGATATTCTAAGTGTTCACCTGCAAGGAATGAGCTAATTTCCATTCTTTCCCGTAGTTCAAGAGCTCTTTCTGCAGTTCGGCGTTTCCTGCCTTTGAAACCACGCACAGTTTTCTTTGTAACTTAAAAAATCAGGAGTTTTGAGACCTTACTTCCATCTTCCGTGCTCATGTTGCAGGCCCTTGAGGGTGGAATTTTCCAGTTGAAAAATAAATGTAAGGGGCCCGTGGATGGCTCAATGGGTTAAGCCTCTGCCTTCAGCTCAGGTCATGATCTCAGGATCCTGGAATCGAGCCCCGCATCGGGCTCTCTGCTCAGCAGGGAGCCTGGTTCCCCTCTCTCTCTGCCTGCCTCTCTGCCTACTTGTGATCTCTCTCTCTGTCAAATCAATAAATAAAATCTTAAAAAAAAAAAGAAAAAGAAAAAGAAATGTAGGGAAAATAAACAGTGCCCCTTTTTCAATCTGTATGAAAAGGATTAGCTCTTCCTCAGCCTGTGACCAGGCTGCACGTGCAGAGGGTAGGTAGGACTTGGGTGAGGCAAGGAACAAGATGGAGGGATCTGTTGGGACAAAGAGGGAGTGGCTTGAGGTAGAAGAGATCAGTCGTTGCAGCTGACGGGCCTTTGCTGCCCACCCTCCTCTGAGAAGTTCCTTTGCCTCATCTGTGCAGAGCTCCAATTTTTTTGTTGGTGGTGGTGCTGTCTGTGGTTTCTAGGTAAGCAGTGTAGGTATGTGCGTGTGTCTCAGATGCTGTCTGAGAAGAAGAGACTTTGACTGTCTGTCAAAGAAGAGACTTTGACCAGCCAGCTGCTGATGTCTGAGATGCTGACTCGTCCATGATACACAGAGGAGCTCTCTGTAGAAATTTGGTAAGCAAAACCCAAACCCAGACCGCTAACAGGTCACTTGCTACCTTACAAATGCCATTTTATTGGGATATAAATCAGTATAATTTGAAAGCAGAGCCTGCCCGGGGTTTCTCCTGTACACCTAGGGCGTGATTATACAAAACTGTCTCTCTAAATATTGTCTTTGCCACTCAGAGTATCTAGAATCAGCATGTGAGCTGTTGTCCTTGAAGCCAGAAACTTCTACTGAGTTAGTCCTCAGGAGCTTGTCTGGCTCCTGCTGAGCACAGGTTAGCTTCCTTCCCCTCCGCAAGACATGAGCAGCCCCTCTCCCAGTGCGAGTGCTGTGGCACTGGGCTGCTCTGGGCGAGGCCGGGCTGACTTCAGGCCCTCCCGCTCCTTTTTCTCCCAGATGTCATGTGTCCAACATTGTGCCGCTGGAACCTGTCATCCCTTCTGGCCGTGAGCCTATCAGCTGACCACTTGGTATCCTGTTCTTGGCATTTCTTTGTAATCCGAACAAGCTTTGGGATAGCTGGAGGATATTTACAGTTTTCCCTTCGAGAACTGGTGAGGGCTGGAACTAAGTACCACCCCGTATTTTCCCACATGTGGAGCTGCAGGCGGCTGGCTTAGTTGTCTGGGAGAGGAGGTGGGTGAGTACAATTACCCTGGAATATTTTCCAGGGTAAAGTTTTATCAGTCCATACTCCCCACCGCTCCCTTGACGCAGAGTTGGCAGTGCTTGGCAAATACAGTAGTGGGCAGGCCTCGGCGTGGTGTGTGTGGAGGTGTGAAGTCCCTGGTTTGGCCGAATGTGATCCTGGGGTTGAACGAGCATGTCCTGTTTTGTGAATATCGCTGACTTGTAGGGACCACCCTGTGTAGGTCTCATCTCCTCTTCAGAAGCGCTGTTCTCTCTCTGATGAAGATAATTTTAAGAAAGTCATCTACATGAGAGAAGAGCGATCGCCTGGAGAAATGACCTGGAGTGGCAGCCCGTGCCTTCTCCAGAGCGTGTCCCCGGCTGGTCCACCAGGAAGCCCGTCTTCCTTGGATTCTGTATTCCTTAACAATTCGGAATGAAGAAGCGGCCACTTGGTGTGCTTGCGCAACAGGGTTCTGCCTGTAATTCTCTGCTCTCCCTATGGATTGTGCGTCTTCTGAGTAGAGAACGTGTTTTCTTATGTCACTTCTCTTGGGTGGGATTAAGGTAAGCACACAGTAGGTCTTACTTATTTGCTTAATGAAGGTACATATGCAGAAATTAGAATATGGTTCAGAGCTTTGGACCCAAATCCCTGATTCCACAATGCATCAGCTGTTCCCTTGGGAAACTCACTGGACTCGGTTTTTTCATCCATTAAATGGGACCAACAATCATACCTGTCTCCTAAGTTCGTTGTGAGCTTGTAGGTAATGCGTGTAAAGTGCTTGGTCTGGTAGCAGGCATAGAGTAAAGGCTTAAGAAATGGTGGCTGGTTAACAAGATGGAGAGAGTGAGAGGGAACGAGGGAGAGGGCACTATATGACACGCTTCTGAATCTCTGTGACAGGACTGTCCCTTGTCTCCACTCGTTCCTCCTTTCTCTGCTCACGTTCTGTCCTGGACACTTAGTGGTGGGGTGGGGGGTGAGGGCTCACTCCTTAGTTCCCTTCTTCCGCCTTCTCTTCTCCATTCTCTTCTACCTTCGACTCAGCCTGCAGGGTGGGCTCACTCTGCCAAGCTCGACTTTGTTCATCTGATTGTTCATCTGATCCATCCTTGTAGGCGTGCCTGCCCCTTGCTGGTGGGCACCGACACAGGACTCGGTTTATGTGCTGGGCTCCCTCAGCAAGTTGGCCTCATGTTGTGGTAAATGGCTCTTCGGAGTTCCTGAGAAACAAATAAGGAATTTAGCTGGGCATTCAAAAGTGGGCTGCTGGGGCGCGTGGGTGGCTCAGTCGTTAAGTGGCTGCCTTCGGCTCAGGTCAAGATCCCAGGGTCCTGGGGTTGAGCCCTGCATCCGTCACCCTGCTCAGCGGGAAACCTGCTTCTCCCTTTGCACTCCCCCAGCTTGTGTTCCTTCTCTTGCTTTTTCTTTCTCTGTCAAATAAAGAAATAAAATCTTTAAAAAAAAAAAAAAAGAAAAGAAAAGAAAAGAAAAAAGTGGGCTCTTGGGGATAAGATACCATCTTGAAAGTCCACCCAGGGATGCCTGGGTGGCTCAGTGGGTTAAGCGTCTGCCTTTGGCTCTGGTCATGATCTCCGTGTCCTGAGATCAAGGCCCCCATCGGGCTCCCTGCTCAGCGGGGAACCTGCTTCTCCCTCTGCCCCTCCCCATGCTGGTGTTCTCTCTGTCTCTCTCAAATAAATAAAATCCTTTAAAAAAAAAAAAAAAAGAGAAAGAAAAAAGAAAAGAAAGGAAAGAAAGTCCATCCAGATGCCATGGGAAGAGGGAGGGAGAAGCTTCTGTCAAGGAGGTTTATGGAAAGAGATGTGTCCAGGGAAGCCAGGTGTCAGCTGCTCAGAAATGCTCCGAGGGTTAGTTAGCCCTCCTGGCATTTACTGGGAACCCGGGACGTGTCAGCATGCAGATTCAGCTTTCCTGTGCTGTCCTTGAGTTCCCGAAAAGCCTACTTCATTTTTCTAGCTGCTTTTTAAGTTAAAAGTAGTCCTAAGCCGCCAGAGAAGACCCCAGGCGTTTGATCAGAGGCACAAACCACTGCTTTTTGTCACAGATCTTTATGGAAAAAGAGGTCTGCAGTGAGTGTGCAGGCCCTCGAGTTCCTGAGCAAGACGAGTTTGCCTCAGAACACAAGACCTGTGGCAGAGCTGAGCCTCCGTTTAGCTCTGACACGTACTGATTTAAGATGTGAAAATGAGTGTTTGGCGAAGCCCAAATTGCCCGTGCCAAGAAAAGCCTATTAGGTTGGTGGCTGAAAGACTGAATTGTTAGGATTCACTTAATGGCTGGGAGGCTCTGCCAGCTGCTGGGAGTGAATGCCCACTTACACACTGGAGTGCCCGTCCTTGTTCCCCTGGGCTGGGGTCTCGTTTGTGCAAGGAACATGGCTGCTGCCCAAGAGGCCACTTTTAAAGGGTGATGCCTTATTCTGCAGGCCCATTGAGTGGATAGCTTTAGTTTATGAAAGTGACATTAAATGCTCACAGATTTGTAAAGGAAAATACTTGGAAGCTGGGTCTAGAAGGTGAGTTCAGATGAAATGTCAGGGAACGGCATAGTGACTATAAACAGGCCACATAAGTGGACCGTGAAACAAAACTGTCGCGTGAGCTGTATTATCTGTTCATCGTCTCTTCCTTCCCCCGGGCTTGGCTGGACATGCGAAGGGCCCAGCACTCGTTTGACTTAATCTCAGCAAGTTTCCAACCATGCAGTGTGGACGAACTTTGCACAACCAATGATAATAGAAAGCCCAAGTAAGACGTGAGAGAAACCAAGTACAGAAACCCATTTTTGGAGTTCGGGCAGGGAACGGTCATTCGCACCTAGAGGGGTCATTGATTTTTTTTTTTTTCATTCATTTATTCAGATTCTTGTGGGGATGTAATAATGTAAGCGGGTGGGCACCTGAGCGGCTGAGTGTGTCTCTGTCCCTATATTCCCCGGAAGCAAGTGGAAATCAGGCGTGAAGTGGGAGACCAGGAAACAGATTTACGGGGAACCCATCTAGACTGGGAGCTGGAGGTAGGTATTATTACCCACATTTTACAGATCAGAAAACCGAGATTCAGGAAGATCTCGCCCTTGGATAATGTGTATAAAATAGCAGAGGGACCACTGGATGCCCAAACCTCTAAGCAGTGTCTAGAAATTGGGTGGTGGGCGGCGCAGCTCATTTTGTGTACTTTGTCTTGGTCACCATCTTGGGAGGGATGTTTAAAGAACTTTATTTATTTATTTTTAAGATTTTATTTATTTATTTGACAGAGAGAGAGATCATGAGTAGGCAGAGAGGCAGGCAGAGAGAGACGGGGAAGCAGGCTCCCTGCTGAGCAGAGAGCCTGATGCGGGGCTGGATCCCAGGACCCTGAGATCATGACCCCAGCCGAAGGCAGAGGCTTAACCCACTGAGCCATCCGGGCTCCTTGAGTTTTAAAAAAACTTTTAAGTTTAAAAAAACTTTAAAACATCCATGAAACATCCAGCAGAATGCCAGCTCCTCTAATACGTTCAGTGTAAGTTCGCTGTGTTCCTTCGTCACCAGGCATTTCTCCTGTGACGCTAGTGACCATTTGGTTGCTATCCTTCTCCGTGGTGGTGCTGTCTGGTACGTTGGGGGATGCTTAGCGACGCCCCTGGCCTCCACCCACTGGATGCCTGTAGTGCCCTCCACCCCCCAAGGTGTGACAACGCAAAATGTCTGTAAACATTGTTCCGTGATTGTTGAGGGGCACCCCCTCCCCACTTCCTGTTGAGAATGACTGGGCTCCGGGATCGAGACAGGGAAGCGTTGACTCACGGGCCCAGGGGTCGGAGCTGGTCATAGGTAAGCAGGATCCTGCACCCAGGGAGCAATGAAAATGCCCTTGAAGGAAGCTACTGAAATTGGTATCGAGAGCTGGGGAGTGAATGTGGCGGGCAGCCAGGTGGTGGGAGCAGGAGGTCTGGGGTAGGTGCTCTCCGACATGCTGTCTGTGGAGCAGATGGGTCTGCCGTGTCCCAGAAGCCTGGCATGGGGCTGACAGTGAGGAAGACCTAGAGAGGCTGTTGGTCAGACTTCCAGATGCCAGATGTTACTCCCTCCCTCGGCCGTGGGGGCCACCTGTGGCTAACGCCCCGGTTTGCGCTGTGCCCCTCCATGCTGACCAGGCTGCGGGAGTCACAGCCAGGCTCCCCCTGCTGCCTGACCCCCGTCCACCCTGCTCTCTCCCAGGGGAGGCTTTCTGCTCCTGTGTTGAGGACTCTGTTTTCAACCTGCTTCATAGGTATTGGCCTTTTTTTTTTTTTTAAATATACTGGTCGCTAATTTTAAGTCAAAGCTAGAGAACTCCTACTTTTCTTTTCATTTCTTGTAGCCCCCGGTTTCTGCCTCTCTAGCGGAGTGGATGGTACAGCGTGCTCTGTGACTGTGGGGGGCCCCTATGGCTGAGTACTGGCTCCTAGATCTCGCCCTCCTAGCAGGGGCTTTTAAAGGTAGAATGTCGGGTCTGGCAGCCTCCCTGACAGGAGGTGTGGCGAGTGCCCTGCCAGGGCCCCCAGCTCCCTGGGGACAGGGGCACTAGTGGAGAAGTCACCTGGGGACGCTTGCCAGTGGGGGAGGGTGTGAAAGGGCTGTGGCTTGGGAGTGTTGTGGAAAAAGGAAGTGTGTCCGTCAGGGTGCTGGCAGGAAATGAGTCCACTCCCAAGGGTTCAGGCGAAGGTTATGGAATGGCCACGTATACAACAGTCCGGGGGTCTCATACCTGCTGAGGATGAGCTGGACCCCCGAGGAGAGCTACCAGCACACACCATTTCCCTCTCTTTCCCTCCAACCTCTTGCCAGCACCTCCCGTTAACCGCCTGCGGGGAGACCCAGTGATGTAGTCTGTGGCGGGCGGAGAGACAGCCACCTGCCTGGGCAGAGAAGAGTGAAGAATGCACTGGGGGGTGCGGGCGAAGGTGGACAGATGGAGGCAATGGAGGATAATCAGGAAAAGGACATCCATCGGTGGTAATGTGGACTGATGCTGGGCTTGTATGTCCCTGTTCCCCTGTGTGGTGCAGGTGGTCAGAATCCCCCCGTCACCGTGGGGGACCCTCAGCGCTCCTCCTGATTCTGGGTGTATATACTCTTTCCCCCAGGCAGGTCATCCTGAGCAGAGCATCCCACTTCAAAGCGATGCCCTCCTTTTGCGAACCTTGGGGGCAGTTCCTCTTCGGCACATTCATACGTTTACACTCCCCACCATTGCACTGTTGGCTCTCCGTGTGTGTGTGCGTGTGCGTGTGCGTGTGCGTGCACCCTGGGTTGGAAGCCCTTCAGGACGCCACAGTTCTTTTGTTCGCAGCATCTTGCAAGAAGGTATTCCAGAAATATCTCTTGTTTGATGATCAGTTCCTTTAACTGGTCATAATCACAAAATTCTGCAGGGAAGGACTGCAGCCATAGTTCCTGAGTTTCCAAGGTGGACAAATAATCATGAAAAAGTTCCTGAAGATGCATCGTGTGTTTTCATCCTTGGGATAACACCGACAGAGGACAGTCCTGTAAAGGTCCCCATATCACACTGCTCTCTACAGGGAAGGATGTGGACTGAACAGCTATATCTTTTCTACTATAGCACAGTGATGATGTCCCCAGACTCTGCCGATGCTTTGACCGTGCAGCATATTCTCAGTGTCATATGTATTTAAAAATGTGAGAGTCTAGTGGAGTAAAATGGGGTTGACCCCGTTTCAGTGACGGAAGGGGAGCTAGGAAGCGGAGGCCGTGTGTACCAGGTACCGACCTGTCCTCGGCCACAGCTAGTGTGGTTCTCGGAGAAAGCAGCACCCGGCTGTGCGGAGCCTGGGAACGGAGCCTCCCCAGCCCAGCTGCGTGTCCCGGAATATTTGCAGTTTCCGAGGGAAAACCTAAGGGACTTGGAGTCATACCTTCTTGCAGTCTGCAGTTGCCCAGTTATCCGTCTGTCAAATTTGCTCTCTCTTTTTATAATGCTTGAAAACTGGGGCTTCACAACAGAAAAAGGAAGTCTTAACCTAGAATTGACTTCTTCCTCAGCCGATGTGAATGGATTCTAGTACCGGTAGAAAGGTGCGTCGTGTGTTCTGAAAGGATAGGGTTTAATTCCGGTTTCAAATTAATTCTACGGCAAGTGCTTGGATTGCCACCCAGAGAGACGAAACGGCAGCTCCGGTGGGGTTGTGTAAACGGTCGATGGGAAAACAGGCACTGGCCGCACACGTCTCCCCTGCTTGGGGCAAAAGGGGGGACAGCTGGGGCAGGGGCTATAAAAGCACCTGCGGATGACCCCCGGGGGACCCCTGAGCAGATAGGGACGTGGCCCAGCCTGAGACCCGTTTTTAGTGGGGTATAGCTCTTGCTCCTGGGGTTGTACTTCCTCTGTAGTGAGAAATTACAGGCAAGACGACAGGTGCTCGAAAGCCCCACAACAAGGGGGAAGCGGTTGAGAGCAGGTATTTTAAAATCAGCCCCTGCAGGGTGGGAAGAGTCAGGATATTGGTAACAACTGGAATTCTTTTTTTTTTTTTTTTTTTTCAACAACTGGAATTCTAACTTTATTGTTTTTTATCGACCCTTGAAGGTAGGTGGGAAGTGTTTTTTTTATGCTGCTTTTACTGACTGGGAAACAGCTCAAGGCAGCAGAGTTCAATTCGATGGTGATTGAAATGTGGGCATGTGTGTTTACGTGTACACACATAAATGCATATAATATGGGTGCACATGGGGGCACCTGGGTGGCTCAGTGGGTTGGGCCTCTGCCTTCGGCTCAGGTCATGATCGAGCCCTGGGATCGAGCCCCACATCGGGCTCTCTGCTCAGCAGGGAGCCTGCTTCCCTTCCTCTCTCTCTGCCTCCCTCTCGGCCTACTTGTGATCTCTCTCTGTCAAATAATAAAAAAAAAAATATGGGTACACATGTATGCATATACACGTCCACACTTTATTATAAATTTGATATAAAGGAGGTGTAACGTGCAATTTACAAACAGTGAAATATGCACAGTGTGTTGCAAATTCCATATAGCCAGTTGCGTCTCATGAACTTTCCTTGATGTCTGTGTCGGCTGACCTCCCGTCCACAATGTTTTGACAAAATGGAGCTGCATCCTTGTCTGCTCATTCTTTTCCCAATAAATTTATCACCATTAAATCTGACATGTGATCTCCTGTTGGTCCTTCTCTCCTCCTGGTACAAATTATATTCATTATACTCAGCCGCTTTTCAACTTCACTGCCAGTTGCAGTTGTGCTATCTTTTTAGCTTTCGGTGTCATTGCAGGGATTGTGACTTTGTTTGATTCTATATTATTACAACAGTGGCTGTGTTTAACAAGCAGCTCTCCAGATTCCTGCGAAATGAACAGGGCCCTCTCGTGAGCTGGCAAAGGCTGGCTGGAACACTTCCCCTATTCCATTGTTAAAGATCTGAGAAGGAGGTGCTTGCCTGTCTCACTCCGTCCCCAGTGCTGAGTGTCTGGTTCGAGGCTCAGACTATGGGGTAGCTTCGGTGAATGAGGTTTCAAAGGTGGGACTGAGAGCCAGTTCCTGAGACTCTAGTTTGTACCCCGTTGTCCCTGGTGGGCAATGAGGAAACTCAGGAAAGAAGGGGCTCCAGAAACCGAGAGTGTGTCCGTCGTCTGAACGGGCCGACAGAGTCCTGCCCTCTGGTGGGATGCAGTGTGGTGCAAACAGGAAGGGAGAGGACAGTGTCTCCTTCTGTGTCCCTTTGTTCCAGATCACGGAGACTGACATTTTTTTCCCCATCTTCTAGGAAAGGGGAGGCCTTCTTGGCCAGTAGGGTGGTGACTTCCATTAGTCATCAGTAAACCAGTGGGGATGACCAGTTCTCGGGAACACAGAGTTAGATCCGTTTATGTCTTCTGGAATCGTTGGTGCGTTCCCGTATCATGGAATCAAAGGGGGGTGGGGTGGGAGAAGTGGCATCTGTCTGTCTTCCAGGCACCAGGAACTCAGCTTCTAGGGATCCATCCAGGTATAGTCTCTGCACATTTAAGTCAATGAACATTTAAATATTTTCATGTTTTTTACTGAAATGGTATCATGCTGTTCACTTTGTTCTGCACTTTTTTTTTCTTTAACCTCAACATATCTCAGAAATCATTCTGTTAGTGTACAAAAAGGAATGCCTCTTTCTGTTCTAAGGATGTACTGTATTTGTCTCTCTCCCAATCTATGAACTTTTCCCCTTAATTTTTGTATTACAAATAATGCTGCAATGAATACCTTTGTGTAAAATGTTGTAGTTACCCATAGGATAAGTTCTCGAAAGTGGAAATGCTGGGTCAGAGATTATAAGCCCTTGTCATTCTGGTAGCTATTGCCAGGTTGGGTTTTTTCTTTTAAACTATGCTGCTACCCACAATCGAGAGCCTATCTCTCTACTGCCTCCCACAACTGTTGGGTTCTTGCCATTTGTTGAGCATGGTTTCGTTAATTTCTAAATACGAAGGAGTGGAAGCTTCTTTCCATGCGTTTAAGAATTGTTTGTGTTTGCTGTGAACTTTCAATTCATACTATTTGCTCATTTTTTGATAGCTCTGTAGACCTCTATTCATCTGTAGGGGCCCTTTATATATAAAGAAGAGCTTTCATTGGTGCCCATGTGGCTCAGTTGGTTAACCATCCAACTCTTGATTTTGGCTCAGGTTGGGATCCCAGAGTCATGAGATCAAACCCCGTGATGGGCTCTGTGCTGGGCGTGGGGCCTCAGTGAGAGTCTCTCTCTCCCTCCCTCTGCCTCTCTCCCTCCCTCAAAAAAAAAAAAAAAATAGCTTTATGTCTGTGACATGATTTGTACATCTTTTTTTCTAGGCTGTCATTTGTCTTATGACTTTGTTTCTAGTGTTTTTCCTCCCACGGATACATTTTTGTATTATGGTAAAATTACATAAAATCGCATTTTCCATTTTAACCGTTTTTAAGTGTGCAGATCATGAAGTATAGTTACATTGGTTGTGTAGCCATCACACTAACCAGCTCCAGAACTTTTTTATTATCTCAAACAGATTTTTTTTAACGTGTCAAATTTATCAGATTGTTTATTTTCATCATTTGTGGGTTTTGTGTCACAGTTAGAAAGGCCTTTCCCACTTGGAATTTATTAAATGGGCTCCATGGTTTCTTGTAGTACTTTTGTGGTGTGTTACTTAAATTTAAATATATGATCCATCTGGAACTCATTCGGGTGTAAAGGATGAGGTATGTTTCCAAATACATTTTTTCCAGATAGTGAGCCCTTTGCCATTTGGTCATCAAACGTGGGTTTGAGAAACAAACTGGATTCAGTTGGGGGGTGGGGGAGTGGGGGGTGGTGTCTGGCACCTCAGTCGCTATAGGGAAACAACAAAGAAGCCTTTGGGAGTAGTCCATGTGAATTGTGGGGGGCTTCAGAAATAAGCCTGACCTAGATTGAGGAAATCTCATTCTAGGAAAATTCGAGCTCCTGGGTATTTATGTTTGCTAACCTCAAATAGAATCCCAGACATGCTCGTCAGTACTTCGTCTGAACTTGCTGAAAGACGGTCTATTTGTATCCCTGCTGACACAGTTGGATAGGATCTGTGTAGCACACGGGACAGAACTTCCCGTCTCTCAGGCAAGGACTGCACTTCGTGTCCTGCCAGAGGCTCTAAAGGAGGCTAGGAATGGGCGGGCATCAGGGCTGAAATCCAGCTGATGATCAGAGACCTCTGCCTGGAAGAGGCGGCACCTGTTTGTCATTCACCCAAAGGCTCTGAATAGTGCAGAGATTCCTTGACCCAGTTTCCTGAGTCTCTAGACCCACTAGCAAGGACCCTTCTGGATCTGTTCTCTCAGGCTCTTTGAGAGGAGCATCAAGGGGCAACCTTGCATTCCAGGTGTGCTGGACTGCTGAGCCCCTCACCCTCGGCGTAGCTGGCAGGGTTGGGGCATCAGTTCCCTCAAGCTGGTTATCTCAGGTGGCAGGTAGCAGAGACATCATTTCTGTGTGTTCCATGAGATGGGGTAGGAAAGGTTGGGAAGCCTTGAACTTGCATCCTTCTTAGAAGCTTGAGATGAAGCAGGGGTGGTTTCCCTGGTAGAAGCACCTGATCAAAGAATTCCAGGAGGCACCAGTCAACAATCCATTCACATCCCCAACGGTGTGACTGGTATATCTTTTGGTTTCCCTGGGTCCCTTTTTATTCCCTGGTAACCTGTAGGTGGCCCGAAGGAAGCAATTGTGGGCAATTGTGTGGGCAGGGAGTTCTAGGACTTTCTGCATTTCTATTTTTCACTGTGCTTAGCTCAGAAATGAGTGGAATTAATGAATGACAAAATGCCAAGTTCCAAAATAAAGCAGAAATAGTTCTTTTGTCAAGGCAGCTGTGTTTAGGTTGGGGACTTCTGGTCTACCTCCTTTTCAGTGTGTTTTCATATCTTCCCACCCAAGAGCTCTCAAGGTCTGGTACTGTAACTTCTCTGCTCATTGTCCAGCTTCCTGCCCACAGTCCCTGACTCCCCTGGAAGCTTGAATGTTTGAGGATCTTAATTCCCTGTCCCTTTTGCTCTCACCACAGAGTGAGAAGTCAGTTCTGAAGGACATGACCAGTCAGTTGAGCCATAGCTGTACAGAGATGTATGTTTGTTTTGAAATATTAAATGAGATTTACCTGTATGCATTAAATATTTAAATTCTTTGTTGAGTTTTGTTCTTTCTTCCCCCTGATTACTAGTTTTTGGGTTTTTTTTGTTTTTGCATTTTTTTTTCCAGGTATAATTTGCATGCAGTGCCATTACACTAGTTATTGTGCCATTCCAGGAGTTTTAACAAATGCATGCTGTCATGTGACCTGTAGCACAGTCAGAATATACAGCGGTTCCCTTATCCCCCCAAATTTGCTTGTGCCCTTTGTAGCCAGCACCCTGCCTCCCCCGTCATCTGGCAAGCACTCATCAGTTTTCTGTTCCCGTAGTCTCCTTTTTAAAAATGACATAGGAATGGAGTCCTACATAGCATCTGTCCCCTGCGAGTCTCGCTAGCATAGGGCATTTGAGATTCATCTTCATTGTTGATATATCTGTTATCCCTTCTTTATCATTGAGCAGTATTCTCTTGGATGAATATGCCACAGTTTTTTTATTCACCAATTGAAGGACAGTCAGGGTTTTCCAGTGTAATTATTAGTATTTTGACTGTTTCCATCTGTTAGTGGGTGGGAAGCTTTCTAGTGAATCGCTATGGTACTAACCAAGTATATTTGGTCCCTTTCTTCAAGGGCAAAGTCTTTTGGGCAGCGTCCCGTAAGACACCCTCTATGATGGTGCACTGGATGGTCCTTAAAGATGATGGCCTTAGTAGTGGTGTCGCCACGGCCCCATCTGGTTGACACCTGACCACCTCCGCCTTCTTCCATTCTTCTCTCCTGCTCCCTCTCCTGAGCGACATACCTCCTTTCACGTGGAGGCCAATTAGAAATGTTCTAAAAGCATTTCTCTGAAAATTCAGAACCCAAACTAAACCATCTCCATATGCTGTTTTCTACTTCAAAGACAGTTGGAAGGTAGTTTGACACAGTTTCTTTTCTTCAAAGCAAGGTCGGAGAAGCTCTTCGCTGTGGGGCCAAGAAGGAGGGGTTAGAAAGAACGCCCTGGGGACATCCGTCTCGGGCAGCCTGTAAAGTGGACACCTGAAGGGTGGAGGGCCAAAGATGGCGTTGGTTGTTTATAATTATTTAGCTGATAGGAACAGAATTCTGTAGCAAAGCCTGGTATCCAACAGTTGTGCCATTTTGAGCGACCCTCTGTCTCCCAGCAGCTGGAAACATCCCCAGAGTGGCATTGAGGAAACTTGGATTTTGACAACATCATCTTCAACACTGTGTGTACTTCAGTTTCTCTTTGTTAGGACAAGGGCCGTGGAGAGGATGGACCTCTTGGGTCTCTGATGCTCATCTCACCCTCTCAGATCCCAGCTTAGGGCTGCTCTTTGGATCTGCTGGCTCCATGAGTCCAGAAACAACTGCTCGGTTTCCCGGGGATGCTGAGCTGCCCTCATCACTCACCCAGCGTCCAGGGGAGTCGTGCTCTGTTGGGAGATGAGCCTTAGCTGGCCACACACTCTGGCGGAGTACCAGGGAGCATTCTTCTGCCGAGGTGCGACTTGGGGGACACTTCTCCATATCCAGGCCTGTAAGGAAGGCGATCTGGCAAAAGAGCCACTAAAGACTTTAGAAGCCCATTATGTACATGCAATAATGCCTTCCGCTAGCAAATATATCAAAACGCAAACCTAATGTGTGTGTGACCAAACACGGAGCTTCCTTTGGAGCCGTTACTGGCTATGTTCATGGGACTTCCTTCACGTGGTTTTTTCATATCATTCTTGTCTTGCAAGTGACATCTAAAACACTTCTCCTTTGAAGCACGCATGTGAGGCCAGGAGAAAATCTGAGAACCGAACGGGATCTTTTGGCCAAGATCTTATCTCGCAAGTGACCATTTGCCAACCAGAGTGCCACAACATTCCTAGTGAGTTGGAAATGGGAAGTCAGATCTCAGAAGTCTCCCCGTGGAACCCAGGCAACCCCATGTAATCTCACCAGAGACAGCTTGAATTCCGCACCTGGTTCATCAAGCCGTGTTTGTACAGAGCGTGCTGGTAGCTCGGATCCCGACGCAGTGTCCCAGCCTGGCTTAAACCCTCCCCGCAGTTAGATTTTCAAGAACTTCAGTATGCCTAAGAGACCAACACATTGTCCAGTTAGAAGCCTTTTGTCAGAATACGTGGTCTGTTCCTTCTTCTGGGTGTGCTCTTCCTGCCCAGAGTCACACACCAGCGCTCACCTCTTTCAGCCTTTGCTCCAATGTCCCTTTCTCAGTGAAGGCGAACTTTGCTACCGTCTAAAAATCAGTTCTCACCCCGCATCATACCCCGTTTTCTGCCCTACTTTTCCCCAGCACTTAGCACTTCCTAACACGCTACTGACAAAACCTACCGATCTTGTCTTTTCAACAGTTAAGGGCATTATTTATTGTGCAACCCTTTCCTGAGAGATCTTTGTCTGTTTTATCTCAGGTATCCGGATGGGGCCCGACACATAGTAGGTGCTCTGTAGAAAGTTAGGGAGGGAAGGCAGATGCCTGAGGGGCCGCGTAGCAGAGATCTTGGGTTACTAGTATGCTTTCATTTCTTTCCTGCAAAGCTGGGGGGAAGGCGCAGGTTGCATGGGAGGGGCAAAAGTTCTCACAGCACGTGGGCTGCAGCCTCCATCCCTTTTTCCAGCAGGCACAACTAACTGCCTTGAGGCTGCCCGGAGCAAAGAAGCCTCCTGCTCCATCGGGCTCAGGCTGGCCCAGGAGAGCCTACGGGAGAGCTTCTGGTCACCTGGCCCTCGCACATACATCAGGTCCACTCTGTCCTGCTGGGGTCTGGTCTTCTGTAAATCACCTTTGGCCCTTTAAATTTAGGGTTTCATGAGAAATGTTGGTGTCGGGGAGTATCTGATGGCCCCCTAACTTCTCAGAACCCCCACTTCCTCTTCTGCAAACTAGAGATCAAGGGAACTGCCTTAGACATCTGTGGATGTTACATCAGAGAATCTACCTCACTTCATATGGCTGAGCCGATTTTAATCTGGAAGCTCCCCCCTCCCACCCTCCCTCCACTATTGTCTGGTACTTAGAATTAAAAAGCACAGCCTAATCTTGATCCCCAACCCCAGCTTTGTCCCCAGCAAGGACTTGTATAGTTTTTCTCATGTTCTGTTGTGATTATTACATGTAGCACAATTTATACCAAAGCAACACAGCATTTTCCAGAATGGGGAAAGTAAGCCGAGCACCATGGAGGCTGTCACTTGCAGGGTCAGAAAGCCACCGGAAGCCAGCCATGGAGAGCCCTTGTAACCTTGGATGTTAGCCCCAGAGATGCTATGTTGCCAGCCTGGGGTTGTGTCATCAGTTTATGCATTCAGGTCCTTCCCAAGGTGTCTTGATTTCAAACGCACCTTGATTTCAAGTCTGCACAGTTTATGTGAAGCATGTTACCAGCCTCAGTCCCTCGGAGGGGCAAATGATGCCTGCTTTTCTGGGCCCATTTTGAAATGGGAGGAGAACGTCTATATTCAACTCAGCTGTGTGCACTCCATTTTAGTTTTAATAATTAATGGATGAAAAGTTCTTTCATCCATGGCGCTTCTTGGAAAATTCTAGAATAATTCTCGTCTGTCTGAGTAACAGTAATTTGGCTCTCTAAAAAGATAAACGTGCTGTTTAACTTTTCGAGCAACCTTCATGTCAATTCTGACGTTTGGGGACAGGCTGAAGGAGCCAGTTTCCCTTTATATCAGCTGGGTTTGGGTGGTGCCCCGAGAAAAGGATGTGCAGAGGGGAGCCTTCCTGTGGCAGGTGGGAAGGGACATCCTAGGAAATCCCCCAGGGGCCCTCTTAAAGGTCAGCATCCCTGGAACAAAGTAGTCATTGGGGCCAGACCAGTGACCTCTTCATATTCATGCAGGTCTCCCCTTCAAAGGAGGTTTTTAAGTAATTTCCTTCCCCAGGGGGCTTGGAGCAGCTGTGAGCCAAGGATTAGCATCAGGCCGCTTAAAAATAGAGAGTAATGAATTTAAGAAATGCTTAGTTTAGCCTTCGGAAAGTGAGTAGAGCCATGGATATGTTTTAAAGTATCTGTCTATCCGTCCATCTATCCATCCTTCCATCGCTCTCTTTCAAGGACAGAAGAGAGTGAGGGAGGTCGGAGAGCCAGAAACAGAGGAAGACAGACTGGGACGGGGCTGGGGGGCGGGGAGGTATATTTACGGGAAGAGTGGGGATAGGGAGGGGAGGGAAAGAAAGACAGAGAAAGGGACTTTGTCAAAAATGTTATTTAGGGGGGCGCCTGGATGGCTCAGTGGGTTGAAGCCTCTGCTTTCGGCTCGGGTCGTGGTCCCGGGGTCCTGGGATCAAGCCCCGCATCCGGGCTCTCTGCTCAGCGGAGAGCCTGCTTCCCCCTTTCTCTCTGTCTGCCTCTCTGCCTACTTGTGATCTCTCTCTGTCAAGTGGATGAATAAAATCTTTAAAAAAAAAAAAAAATGTTATTTAGGGCAAAAAATGGTGTGGTCTTTTCACATCGCATACAATGGATTAGGTTCAGTGTGCTTTGTGTTTCTACCCTGTGGTGGATCTGGGCTTGCTTAGGAGGACCGCTCTTGTGCATGGTCCCCTCCTAGTGGAAGGCTGGGCCCCTCAAAGCCACTGCCAGTAGCTGGGCTGGAGTTCATTACCGGTGCCACCAGGTGCCACCGGCCTCTGACCAGTCATTCACAAAGGAACAACATTTGAAAACAGGCCTAATTTTTTTCCTGCGGTCTCTCCTGCGTTTTCTTCATTGAACTCGGATTACTTTGTAGGTGGGGAAATCGCACGAGAAAGAGTCACAAGGTGAGCCAGTCTGAAGGCTGTGTCGGTGGTGAGCGGGAAGGCCGGGGTGAGCGCCGTTCACCTCTGCCCGGACTGGTGCCCACCTCCTCCTCCCAGTGACCCACGACCAGAGACAGATACAGAACGCTGTCCCTTTAGCTGAATGCTCAGAAAGAAAAGACCCCCCCTCCCAGCAGAGGTCAGGAAACCCTTCAGAATTCCCTACAGGGACTGTACATTGCATATAATTTGAAAAGCCTAGTTGCTTGGAAGTTTAGCTCTATCTTGTTCCCTCTGGCATATGAGACTATCAGACACTGTGGAATGTCGGAAGGGCCGGGGGTCTGAGAGGTGGCCACGAGCTCAGAGAAATCCCCAGACTGTAGTTTTCCCCGTGTGCCCCCTGGGGAGGGCATTTGTGCCCATGAGCACTTACAGGTAATGCTAAGAGTTTTCAGGGCTGGCCCTCAGTTTTCCTTTTGTGAGGGAGCAGCTCATTCCTAAACAGGCTTTAGTGCCCAGCTCAGCTTGCTCCCTTTCCGGCCAAATTGTGATTCATGACACCTTAGATCCTCTCCTGTTGGGAGCCCACACCCTGGGGCTCCATGGTGCCCCACAGGGTCAGGGTCCCTATGTTGACATCAGGGGTCACAAAGGACACCGCTCAGGCCACGTCTGACCCAAGGCCTGAGCCCACGTGCTCAGAATGGTTTTCACGTTTTGCAACGATTGGGGGAAAAATATATCAGAAAGACAATAATATTTTGTGACGTAAAAACTATGTGAGATTCATATTTCAGTTTCTTTACATAAAGTTTTATTGGAACACAGCCCCACTCATTTGTTTATGGTTGGTCTCTGGCTGCGCTCACATTCTAGGAGCCAAGCTGAGCAGTTGCGACAGAGACTTGGAGGCCTGAAAGGTGAAAATATTTCGTTTCTACCGTTTACAGAAAAAGTTTGCCAGTCCGTGGTTCACATCACTGGGCGAGGCTTGCTGTGCCCTTATCCTAGTCTGATTTTGCTAATGTTAAATTAATTCCGTTCATATTATAATGTAATAGTTTTTATTTTGATAGCCCTTGTCACACCCTCTATAAGAATCCAAAAATGCTAGTCTATGGAAGAATGTCTAAACTCTTGAACACATCGAACCAGGCATCTGTTTTTTTTCTGATTCTGTTTTTTTTTCTGATCTGGTAATTTCTGATGCTTTCTGAGAAAAAAAAATGTCATCTTTCCTTTACTACCCTCTTCTTTTCTTCTAACGTTCTGAAAATTTTCAAATAAAGCAGTTGATGGTGGAAAAGAACTTTTTAGTAAACACCGATTATGCCCACCTCTCACCTTCTCCCATTGCTAATGCTTTGCTTTATTTTATCTATCCCATGTCTGTCCATCTTTCCAGCTCATTTTTGATGCATTTTAAAATCAGTGGTAGATGCTACTACATTTGAATTATGGGTTCACTTTTATTTCCACTTTTATTAGGCATAGCCCAAAGGGTGTGGAACATCTGTACTTCCTGAATGGAGTAAAGGGAAGCGTTAACAGCAGCTAGGAGCAAAAGAAAAATATAATGTAATTAAAGCCTGGGTTTAAAAATGTATATATGTGTGTCCATATGTATGCACACACATGTAAAATTTTGTATCTGTGTGTGCATTCATATGCATGGATACACATGTACAGATGGTTATATGGGTACGTGAATGTCTTTATATTAAATAAAGGAAGAAAGTCGTCCATAAAGTAGTGGAGTCTTTGGGGAGCAGATTCAAGGGCAGCTGCTGGGGGAGAACCGCACCAGGGCAGTGTTAGGAAATGACGTGGCCACAGTCCTGTCCATATCCAACCAGCCTGGACTTCTGGCCGGGCTGTGTGGATTCACCAGGTCGGCCTTGAGTCTCTTTGCTTTTTGCTGGTAAATCCTCGAGAGAAGCTGGCGCTCAGGGCACTAGTGTTGTGGCTCTCTGAACCTATTTGGCTCCCCTCCAGGAGAGTGTCCGAGGAGGGAGGGAGAAGGGACAGGGAGAGTGGCCTCTGTGTGAGCCTGGTCCCTGGAAAAGATGTTTGAAACCATTAGGCAGCCTGTTATGGAAAGGGTCAGTGAGGAACCTTTGCTTATCAGAGCGTCCTTTTATGGCAGGAACAGTTTATCCTTAATTGACCCTTCGTGGTTGTCATTTTCTTCCAGCTGTTCCAACAGCCCCTGTCCCGGAGGCCTATTTAAAAGCACGTTTGTGGGGTGCCTTACAATTTTTTGAAGCATTTTTTTTCGTGGGTGGTGCTGGCCCTCACGGAGATCCCATGGATGTTATTATCCCAATTTCTTAAGAGAATTTTCTTTTTTAAATTTTGCAGACTGCTTTGAATTTGGGGAACCAAGTAGGTCATAGGCCCTGGGCCCTTTAGATGTAGACATGCACACTGCTATTTGCCATTCGCGGCCGAAATGCAGGTGGCTTGTTCTCGTTTCCGTGTTTCAAGGCCGCAGTGCTGCTGCACTAGTATGGCTTGGAAGTTTTTTGTTTTTTGGAAGTTTTTATTTTTTTAAAAAATTTTATATTTTTTAAAGATTTTATTTATTTGACTGAGAGAGAAGTGGAACACAAGCAGGGGGAGTGGGAGAGGGAGAAGCAGGCTTCCCGCTGAGCAGGGAGCCCGATGCGGGGCTCCATCCCAGGACCCTGGGATCATGACCTGAGCCAAAGGCAGATGCTTAACGACTGAGAACCCCAGGCGCCCCTGTTTTTGGAAGTTTTCAAATTGACAGTTTTTGCTGCACTTCCACCCTCTACGCCCCCCTCCCCACTCCGCTGCCTCCTCCCATTCTTGCTTCTGAAGGCAAAGGTACCTTGTTGCTTTATTCAGCAGTTTGTGAATCTGGCAGCATCTCATCTAGAAACAGAAAGGAGCTCCCCTGAGCTACAGACATGGAAAGGTTTTTAAAGAGGACAGAGGGTGGGAGCAAGAAATTATTAGCAAAGAACACATTGTTTCTGGCAAGGTCGCCCTCCTGAGGGGAATAGTAGGGGTGTCTGGGGTGAAGTATGTCACTGGTGCTGACCAGCTAGTTCCGTGTTGACTGGCTAAAGATTACATTCCTGAGGAGTTGAATATGCAGTTAAGTTGGGATTTAAGTCTTGGTTCGCTGACTTGGGGCTTGGCACGAGAGACTCCATTTTGGGCCTGCTGTCTCCTTTGGAGCCCACATTTCATTGGATCTTCCAAGACTCTCAACCAGTGCTGATCCCCATGCAGATACTTGGTCAACGTTTACTTTCCGCTGGGTTTATTTTGAGTTACGGGTAGGATGCCTTAGCTTTGATTCCATTTCTGACCCAAGGATCTGCAAAAACAACTTCAGGTATACTCTCTGGTCTTGTCAGTAGGTACTGTTGTGGACAAGTGAAATACTTTCCTGTTGGATACCCCTATTTTAAAATTGTGTTGTGTTCTTTCCTACTTTTTTTTTTTTTTAAAGGTTTATTTATTTACTTATTTGCAAGAGAGAGATAGCGAGAGAGGGAACACAAGCAGGGGGAGTGGGAGAGGGAGAAGCAGGCTTCCCACTGAGCAAGGAGCCTGACGCAGGGCTTGATCCCAGGACCCTGGGATCCTGACCCGAGCCGAAGGCAGAGGCTTAACTGCTGAGCCACCCAGGTACCCCTGTTGTGTTCTTTCTTGATTTATCTTCTATCACGGATTCAATCTGCAGAAATGTATTAACGTGAAAGGAAGCTTTTATAGAAGGCAGGTTATTTGGAGGATGAAAGAGTAAGTAAAAATACTTCCTGATTTCGAACTATACCACAAAGCTGTCATAATCACAACAGCATGGTGATGGCAGAACAACACATACACAGGTCGGTGGAACAATATAGGGAACCCAGAAATAAATCTTCCCATTTATGGTCTGTTTTCAACAAATGAGGCAATGGGGAAAGAACAGTGTCTACCAGAAATGGTGCTGGGAAAACTGGACCGCCACGTGCAAGAGAAAGGAACTAGACCCTCTTACACCAAGGACAAAAGTCAACTCAAAAGGAATTAAAGACTTGAAAGTAAGACCTGAGACCTAAAACATCGAGAGGAAGACGTAGGTGGTAAGCACCTCGACATTGATCTTGGCTGTGATTTTTTTGAATTTGACACCAAAAGCAAAAATAAATAAGTAGGACTACGTCACACTGAAAAGAGATGGCAATCTAAGGAATGAGAGGGAATATTTACAAACCATATAGTTGATACCCAAAATATACAAAGAACTCCTGTAATTCAATTGCAAAAACCAATCTGATTAAAAAATGGGCAGAGGAACTGAATAGACATATTTTTAGAGAAGACATACAGATGACCAACAGATACATGAAAGGTGCCCAGTTTCCCTCATCATCAGGCAAATGCATATCAAATCCCAATGAAATATCACCTCACACCTGTTAGAATGGCTATTATCAGAAAGATAAGAGATAACAGGCATTGGCAAGGATGTGGCAAAAAGGGAACCCTGGTGCATTCTTGGTGGAAATGTAAATTGGTGTAGCCACTAGAAAACAATATGGAGATTCCTCAAAAAATTGAAAACAGGATTACCGTATGATACAGCAGTCCCCCTTCTGGGTATGTATCCAAAGGAAATGAAGATAGGATATCGAAGAGATATATGCACCCCTGTGTTCATTACAGCTTTCTTCACAGTAGCCGAGGTATGGAAACAGCCTAAGTTGTTAGATGAATGAATGAAGAAGTGGTATATATGGTTGACCCTTAAACAATGCAGTGGTGAGGGGCAGTGACCTTTCATGTAGTCAGAAAATTCCACATAAGTGGCGCTTGGGTGGTGCAGTTGGTTAAGTGTCCGACTCTTGGTTTCAGTTCAGGTCATGATCTCACAGTCATGGGATCAAGCCTTGTGTCAGGCTCTACACTCAGCGATGAGTCTGCTTGAAATTCTCTCTCCCTTCCCTCTGCCCCTCCTGCCCGTGCACACTCTCTCTAAAATAAAAAAGTCTTTAAAAATATATATAAATAAATCTTTAGAAAAAGAATTAAAGGAAATTATATATAATTTCCTTTATATATATATAAAAATTTATTTCATATATATTTTATAATAATAAAATAATAAATTTATTATATATTTATTATATATTATATATAAATTTTTATATGTATGACTAAATCTTTTAAAAAAGAAGAAATTTCCATATAACTTTTGACTCCTCCAGTACTTAACTATTAATAGCCTACTGTTGACCTAAAGTCTTACTGATAACATGAATAGTTGATTAACACATTTTTTGTATGCTATATGTATCATATAATATATTCTTATAATAAAGTAAGCTACAGAAAAAATTTTAAAATTATATGGAAGAGAAAATACATTTACAGTACTGAACTGTTGTTTATTGAAAAAAATCCTCATTTAAGTGGACCCACACAGTGCAAACCTGTATTGTTTATATACATGAATGAATATTATATGTCTATGAATGAATATTACTCAACCATGAGAAAGAAGGAAATCTTGACGTTTGCAACAACATGGATGAACCTTGAGGGAATTATGCTGAGTGAAATAAACCAGACACAGAAAGACAAGAACTGCATGGTATCACTTATATGTGGAATCAAAAAAATAAGAAAAAAAGATAAAGAAGTTTAATTAAGAGTAGAAAAGTGGCTGCCAGGGTCTGGGGGGGAGAGGGGAGGGTGGAGTAGGGAGAGGTTGATAAAAGGGTACAAGCTTTATGTTGTAAGATAAATAAGGTCTGAGAATCTAATTATCACATGGTGACTATAGTCGATAACCTCGCATTGCATAATTGACATTTGCTGAAAGTGAACCCAAATGTTCTCACATACACCCAAGAAAAGTAAATAAAATCTATTCATCAGTTCTTCGTGTGTGGAGACCATGTGATGACAATGGATAAGCTGATGACATAGACACCATGCCATTTTTTGTGTGTGTGTTCTCTGTGTATTTCTAGCCCCAGGCAAATCCTGCTGTGGGCTGGGCTTCTTATAATAGCCCCTGTTCTGTGGTCACCAGGGCTTATAACTGTGTTTCCATTTTCCCCCGTTTCCTGGGCTTTCTTGACCCTGCGTTATTGTTCCCTCAGCTGCTCCGAGCAGAAAATCAGCACAGAGATGCTTATGAAAGGCTGCCTCACCACTGTTAAGACTGATGTCAGTTTTCAATTCTAGTATTTTATATGAAACTAATCTGTTTTTTATATTGAGTTATATAAAAATTATAAGCCATACCAAATTTTGAGTGTGGTTAAAAAAAACAACAACAACAACCCTGTACATTTGAAACTTGCATGGGGTGAGCATTTTGTATTATAAATTGCGGGCACTCGCATAACTCACAGGGCTTCGTTGCTTCTGACTTGGAGTTCTCATGTGTGAAGGCACCCTTTGGTGTGAAATATTAAAATTTTCTTTTAATATAACGCTGTCTATAAATATGATGTTTTTCCTCTGGGAAAGGAGGTAGATTTTCTTCCTAGTTCATTTAAATATATAGTCCTGTAAAGTTTTATTTCTCTTTATATTGTAGGACATAATTCTAGGTATCTTAGAATATTTCCAGATCCATAAACTTTCTTCGCCAGTTCTTTACAAAATGATTTATTTATTATTATTTATTATTTATTTATTTAGAAGATTTTATTTATTTATTTATTTGAGAGAGAGAGAGAGAGAGATAGAGCACAAGCAGGGAAGAGAGGCAGAGGCAGACGGAGAAGCAAGCTGCCCGCTGAGCAAGGAGCCCGATGCGGGGCTGGATTCCAGGACCCTGGGATCAAGACCCAAGCGGAAGGCAGACGCTTCATTGACTGAGCCACTCAGGCGCCCCTATTATTCATTTTTAGTAAAATAGATGACAGTATAGTCAATGCCCTTTGCCTAAGGCATACAGTTAAGGCAACTTAATATGTTTGTAAGTAAAGAGAAAAAAATGGGATGAGGCAAATATTACCCAGAGGCCCGTGGTGGTTATCTTTTGGCAGAAAATTGCAGCTTGGTAATCTTTGTTTCCCTTTTACTCATCAGTTTTCTAAAATTTCCACAGTGGTTGTTTTATCTTGGTAATAAGAAGCAAAATGATACTTGTTTGTTCTTTTAAATAAAGTCATTTCTCCCAGCCCTCAGCCTCTGTTCCCTCCCAAGTGAGTCAGGGCTTGGGTATGTATTTTTAAGCTTAATAGGAGTGTAACTGACAACATTGTAAAATACTTAAAGTGTACCTTGTGATGATTTGCCATACATACACACGGTGAAAGGATTTCTTCAGTCTAGTTAATTCCATTCATCACTACACATACACACACACACACACAGGCTCTCTCTCTCTCTTAAAAAAATTTTTTTTTTGTTTTTTGATGAGACCATATAAGTTCTACTCTTAGCAAAAGTGAATTAATTCATACAGTGTTATCCACTGTAATCACCACATGGGTTTTAACTTACATTCTTCATTGTCTCTAGGTTAGGGTACTGCTCAGAGCTATCCCCAGGTGCCCTGGGAGGTCAGGATTCACAGCAGTTTGGGGGTCACCAAAGTGACCCTCCGTCGCAGACACCAGTGTGGAGAAGGCTACAAGGGTCACTGGGTTTTAAGTCAATGAACCCCTTTTGGTTCATTCTGGGAACTGCAGTGTGCGGAGAGCTCAGGCTCTGGTTCTCTGGCAAAGGTGTCATCAAGATGAACCCCAGGAGATGTAAATCACAGCGCATGCCTGCGAGTGAAGTTGTTTTTAAGATACTCACTCTGTGAATGAGTGTAACCGGAAGGTTGGTTAATAATATAGATTCTTTTCTCTAGAGAAATGCTAAATAATTAAAGCTTTTATATGTCTGTACTGACTTTGAAAACCAAGAGCTTAAGATTCTGATAGCTTAATTAGCTTTAAAAAAAAAACAAAACTGCAAGTCATGTGGGAGTTGTAAAAAAAAAAAATCAATACCTGATTTTTTCTATCACTCTACCTTCCCGTGGTTCCCTGTCCTTGTCAGTGAAATGAGTATTATGCTATATTCAGTTCATTTTGCAAATTAATGCATTTATAGTAATTCTTTTGAGCCATTTGGCTTTGGGGCAAATGATATCCTTTGTGAATGTTTTATTCTTATTTAAATTCCAAATGGTATTGAATAGGCACAATAACAATAAATTTATTCAAAATTCAAGGTTAGGAAAGAATTTTAATTAACCTGATCGTTTTATATTTTTGTAAGGGAGTAGCAGTGTTTTAGCTTTACTATCTGGAGCGTATGGTTGCTTTAAATTAATTTTTACTCTGAGAAACTTGATATTGGAGAAATGGAAGTTTTCATATGTTTTGGAAGCCCTATTGAAATAGTACAGCAGCACCTGATCTTAGCTCACTCCTTTTAATAGGTTTGGTCTAGCCTGGGGGATGTTTCCAGGTATACTGTGCTGTGTGTGTTTCATGTGTATGGCATCTGTGACACAGATGGGATGTGCGTGTGGTGCAGTGTGTGTTTCACGTGTGATGTACAAGAAGAGTGAATGCCCCTGTCCGTGTGGAATGCGGTGTATGTACAATGTGCCGCGTCGGGTGTGTGTGTGTTGCATGTGTGTGCAAACTATGTGCTATATAGGGTGTGTGCTTGTGCTCATGGGGGATGTGGTGTGTGTGTATAGGTAGAATGGAGTCTGTGTGTGTGTGTGTGTGTGTGTAGAATGAGGGAGCACGTGTGTGTGTGTGTAGTATGTGATATACATATGGTGGTATATGTTAACATGTTTTTGGAAGGAGCAGTGGGAGATGCCACAAAAGAGGCATTTCTCACTCTTTGCTCTTAATGGAGGTTTTCTGGAAGCAGCAGATGGTACAAAACGTGCAGCTGTAAAGTTAGAAGAAAATCTCAGTGAGGACCAGATTGGATCTGAGGCCAAGGAAGGAGTATCCTCATAAAATCAACCCTTGAAAACTATAAAATCAGATAGCAGAGCCCAAGGGCCACCCAGGGGGATCAGAGGAGCTGAAAGGAAGCACTCATTCACAAACTAGTGGCTGCCAGCTTTCATCCACAATCCCACAGGAATTACAGGTGTTTGATTGCCCTGGGACGCTTTGTAATTCAGCAGATGGCTTGAAGAAGTCAGTATTTTCCCATTTTTACTTTAAGGTTAAAGGGATTCTAATTAAAACTAAAGCTACAATTTCAGTGTCATTGTTTAAATGAATTCACCAAGACTAGAGTTGTGGACTTTTTTTAGAGGCAATTTAAGATGTTAATTGCCCACGGAAGTACGGCATGCTAATAATTGAGCCAAATAATGACACCAAAGAATGACTTAGGGATCTGCTTTCTTGGAGTACATATTTTTTTTTTTAAAGGAAGAGGTTTTTTCCCCCCTCATTATAAAAGTAATACATGCCCATTGAAAAAGAAAGAAAGAAAAGAAAAAAAGAAAAGAGAAGAGACAGACTTGGAGGAAGGGAGGGAGGGAGGGGGGGACGGGAGGCAGGAAGAATATCCCACTACTTAAAAGAATCAGTATAAATATCAGTCAGTTTCCCAATCACATATGCAGAGGTTTGAGCTGTGTAGGTGTGTGGGTGTGGGTGGGCATGTTGGTTTAATTTGCAGATCTGGCTTTCATGTTGTGTGTATAAAGACTAATTTGTTTCCATTCATCTTAAGGTTGTATTATTTCTTCACTTTAAAAGGCCTTTATCTGAAGTCCACTGGAAGCCTCAGTATGTCTCATGTGTTGGAGACCTGCCATTAGAACAAGAATTTGAGCAGAAGTCTCTTAAAACACTGAAATAAAGAGAGACCCAGCATTTAAGCAAGAGTGACTCTCTGCCCAGCTGTTTTCTTGCTGGCTGGTTCTATAGCAGTTGCCCACGTAACTAAAAAGAAATTGCAAGAGATTAAAAAACAAAAACCTCCATCTGGTTAATTAAAAATTTAATGGTATCTGTAGTATAAAAACTTAAATTACAAAACAACAATTTATAAATTGTTGGCTTTTTTAAAAAATTAATTTTAACTCCTTTTTTAAAGTTACGTGTTTTTGAGTCTTTAGTGTGACAGATCTTTGTACTTGCTAGATAATGCATTTGGACTCTGAGAAGGGGCTAAAGCCAAGTTAGATTGTATATATATTTGGAGGCATTTTTTTTGGAGACCCTTTGTGTGTTTGCTAACATTAAGTCTCCTAAAAGTGATAAGATTTCTCTTAGGATGGTTACTGACGTTTAAGATACATAGATTTTGGGGTGCCTGGGTGGCTTAGTGGGTTAAGCCTCTGTCTTCGGCTCAGGTCATGATCTCAGGGTCCTGGGATCGAGTCCCGCATCGGGCTCTCTGCTCAGCGGGGAGCCTGCTTCCCCTTCTCTCTCTGCCTGCCTCTCTGCCTACTTGTGATCTCTGTCAAATAAATGAATAAAATCTTAAAAAAAAAAAAAGGATATGTAGATTTTACACAGTTTTCAGATGCATAGTTTAAAATGTGTAGATTATGTGTGCTGGGGAAAACTAAGGATAACCTTTTTCTGACTGCCATTAAGTCAGTTTAACCACACAAGTAATGGGAGCTGATAATAGATTCAGTGAGACCTCTGTAAATACTTTTGTTATTACACACATCACCTCCCAATGCCAGTACTCACCTGTCTTTCGTGGACTTTGAACATATAAGGGGAGCCTCTGTCTTAATCAATTTCAATATGCAGGGCTGATACATACTTGAGATATAAATAATTGTTGAGTTAATGAAAGACCCTTTCATTGAACTATTTTCTCTTGAGCCAAAGTCTTTTGGACTCTGACGGAGATACCGCAAAAATCTGTTTCCATTTTCCATACACACCTAAACCTCTTTCAGAAATGAGAGTAATTTAAAATACTTCCCAGAAGCCTTCTCAGGCTTTATAATATATATATAACTCCAAATTTTCTAAAAGTAATAATATTTATTTTGTATAAATTACGAAAAAATATTTTTAGAAAAGACAAAATCAAGACATTCAAATAGAACATATCTTTCCTGGGCATCTGGGTGGCTCAGGGGGTTAAGCGTCTGCCTTTGGCTCAGGTCATGATCTCAGGGTCCTGGGATCGAGTTCCGCATCAGGCTCTCTGCTCAGTGGGGAGCCTGCTTCCCTCTCTGTCTCTGCCTGCCTCTCTGCCTACTTGTGATCTCTCTCTCTCTCTCTCTCTCTCTCTGTGTGTGTGTGTGTGTGTGTGTGTCAAATAAAAAGAAAAGAAAAGAAAAATCTTAAAAAGAAACAAACAAACAAAAACATCCCTTTCCTCCACACCGAGTGCTGGTTACTCCGGTGATTCCTTGATCCGCCGCTTCTATTGAGTGCATCTCTAGTCCCGTGTAGTTGTAACTAGCTCAAGTCAGAGGGGTTCCAGCACTCAGAGAATGATGGAGAAAGCCATTGTGAGGTGTCAGAAGAGACTGCTTCCCACTAGAAGAAACACAGGACTTGCAAAAAAGTTCCTCAAAACACTGAGGTTAACCATTGAAGAAGTACAGAAGAGGAAATGTGAGATTTATTTTCATATTGAAAGTAGAAGTGAGAAGAGTTAGAACCTCTCCAGGGTACACTTCGCTGGACTACTGTCTATGGGTTACGTCTCAAAAGGTGTTCTTTGTGATTTGTTATTTCGTGAACCATTATTATGTATTATATTGAACCATTATTACGTATTATGTATCAACACGTGGTACTGACAGGATTGGCTCATTTTTCTCTTATGTATCTATCAGATATGTGCACGGTATACATACATACATATACACACACACACACACACATATATATATGTATATGTATATATATATTTTATGTTTTTCCTGTATGTTACAATTAGATTTTGTAGTTCTGTGCTGCTGTTTGTGTCTCAGGTCTGAGTGTCTTTGTTCTTTTTTAAAAATAGTACTGATACCTCTACAGAGTTTTAATATTAAATTTTATTTAAATATACATATAAGTTGATATTTAAATTAAGTTTAAATTAATTCATAGTAACATTTAATTATTAAGTGAGTTTTTGAAGAAACAGTAATCAGATTGCTTTAGGGCTCCAAACGTAAGGAGCACAGCATTGATTACAAGCCCTCAGCTCTGATGCAAGAGAGTCAGGGGGGACTTACAGAACAATGACTTACGGGGTTGGTCAGCAAAGTTTCATACTAGTCTGCCTCTATAGGACTTCATAATGATTTAGCTCATTATGGATTAAGTAATGATTTTTACTCAATGGATTTTTAGTCATGGATTTTTAAAAAATTTTTATTTATTTACTTGAGATAGAGCAAGAAAGAGAGAGAAACAATGAGAGCATGAGCAGGGGGAGCGGCGGGAAAAGGGAGAACCAGGGTCTCCACGGAGCAGGGAGCCCCATGCGGGGCTGGATCCCAAGATGCTGCAATCATGACCAGAGCCGAAGTCGGACGCTTCCCCAACTGAGCCACTCAGGTGCCCATAATCATGGATTAACAATGAAAAATCACTACTGTGTTCTCTAAGGTTTGGAAATTACATATTAGTAATAGTCGGTAACACTTCGTGAACACGTCAGACAAGTCAGACAGTGTTCCTGTTTTAGCAGTGCTTTCTGTGGGTTATCCCCTGTTGTCGTGACAACAAAAGGATCAAGGCTGTTCTGCCCATTTTACAGATGAGCTAATGAGGCTTGGGAGGGGAAGGGATTTGTCAATGGTCACACGGGGAACAAGGGACAAAGCTGGGCGAGAGCAGGGAGTGCCTGACATGCTGGTCCCGGCGTTGTGCTCCACCCACCATTGCTAACTGTGCCAGCGCTCCCGCAGGAAACTGTGCGAGCCATCAGCTCGCCAGAGCCGCGCTGTGCTGTAGCGATTCCCGCAGGGTTTTCCTATCCATGTCCCCTCTCTCTTTCCTAAGAGAAATCCGTGTTTATCAAGCAGCTGCTGTGTTGGTTGGCTTATAGTCACTGACTTGTTGAAGCCTCGGCAAACCCTGTGGGGTAAGAGGGATCTGCCCCGTTTTAAGGATGAAGACCCTGTGACTGAGGCCAAGTTGACCAAAGCGACATGGCCAGTGAGAAGTGAAACTCAAGTCCGTCTGATGCCTAGACAAACAGCCTTGTCCTTGCCCAGGGCTGCCTAGCTGCAGAGTCTCGGGGGAGCCTTTCCATGCGGGGTGCGCACCTCCTTGCTCTCTCCAACCCAGAGCTCACTAAAACACGCAGAATATCGTCATGGTCATCAGTAGACATGCCAGTGACTGGGTTCATTGTTAACACATCTTTTTATAATTAAATATCTTAATGTGACGGTAGGGGTGACAAATTAGAAAATAAATGTTTTTTTCTTCTACAGTAGACATAATGTGGACATTTTTAAAGAATTATTTTAATACTTAAATATTTAAAATATGGCATAGGTTGTAGAGAACAAGTTAGGGAATGTTAGCATATAAAAGGTTTTATTTTTTTTTTAAAGGTTTTATTTATTTATTAGAGAGAAAGAGCACAAGCAGGGGGAGTGGCAGGCAGAGAGAGAAGCAGGCTCCTCTCCGAGCAAGAAGCCAGATGTGGACTTGATCCCAGGACTCTGGGATTGTGACCTGAGCCGAAGGCAGAGGCTTAATCAACTGAGCCACCCAGGGGCCCCCATAAAAGAGGTTTAAAAAGTACTATTTAAGATTTCACATTTATGTACAAAATATGTACTGTTTGGCTGTCTAGGTCTGTTTATCTAGAACAACCGATCTGATAAGGAACATGTCATCTCTGAAGTGGGGGCAGGGAGAGAAAGTTTTTATGAAAAAATGAATTAAAATTTTGGTGGCCTTCTTAGTGGGCTTATGGTTGAGTCTTCCTCAGTGCTCCTCACTTACAAATCAGTTTTCATAATTTCCATTGCTTACCAATTAAGTATAACGTTCATCACTTAGAACCGAGCTTTTTAAAAATGTGCTGCTATTAATAAATGTTTTCTGGCAGTAGATAAGTGGATTCTGACATAGTTTATAAAAACAACACAATCAGCCAAGGATTATCTGTTCATTTCATGGAACTTTCTGCAATTTCATCATTTGTCCTTATCTGGGGTTTTTCTGAAGTTGCTTTATTAAGTATTGCATTGCTTGGTAGAAGAGATTGTAAGCTGATTGCAAACTTGGGAAAAATATAAAAGCCTTATTTTTTAAAATACCCAGATTATATGCTTGATAGTCTTGTGTGTTTGGGTTTTATTTATTATAACATTGTGCTGTAGGTTTAAGGACCAGGGACTTGGAAGATTTCCTGTGATTTTAATTAGCAATCTGCCATATTTAGAAATAAGCTCGTGTTGAGATAATAAAAGTAGAAGTCGTAAATACATAATCTCCCAGAAGACAGGGATGCTGTCCATAAAATTATTCAAGGTAATGTTTCAGAAGAGGAATATACATGATTAAGTATATAAATATATTAGCTTCAGGGGGCGCCTGTGTGGCTCATGGTTAAGCGTCTGCCTTTGGCTCAGGTCCTGATCCCAGGGTCCTAGGCTCAAGCGCCACATTGGGCTCCCTGCTCAGCAGGAATCCTGCTTCTCCCTCTCCCACTCCCCTGCTTGTGTTCCTGCTCTTGCTGTCTCTCTCTCTGTCAAATAAATAAAAATCTTTAAAAAAATATATGTGTATATTTAGCTTCAGAAAAAGTATAGAAGTAACATAATTATCTGAATTTCGGAAAAAGAGAACTCACTCATAGCCTCATTATTTCAGTAAATTTCTGTGACAGTTTTGGGTTAAGATAAATCAGTGCGCTCACCACATTTTCATTGTTAAATATTGCATGCTTGAGCAGGAAGAAATTTTTTAAGTACTATCATACTCAAGAATATATGGTACTTGAGATACATGCGTGTGTATGTGTATGTGTGTGTATCCACATACAAGGATACACACATATACGCATTTCAAAGAATTTGTGCAGTGTTCCTTCCGAAACACAGTCTGCAACTTTTGCCAGTCTTTTTGCAGTTTATTTAGTGACCGCAACCTTTATTTCTAGTGGCAGGACTTGCGTGGTCCCTGCAGAGAGCCCTGTCCTTCCAGCGCTCTGGGCGGGATGGATTATGTATATATTGTCTCAAACAGGGAAGGCAGGAGGACCGGGTCATGGTGACTTTTGTTTTTTTAATCTTTTAAAGATTTTTGTTTTTAATTTCCACCCAACGTGGAGCTTGAACTCATCATTCTGAGATTAAGAGTTGCATGTTCTACCAACTCAGGATAATGTAACTTATAAATGAATTTTTTAAGAGTGAATCAAAGCAAATTTCCCCACCAGTATTCAAAATGCAGGAAGAAAAGCATTTTTCCCAAAGAATGAAATTTATAAAATGAAGATTTTCATTTGCGTCTCCCTCTGCCCCCCGCCCCAGAAGTGAAACTGGCAAGACAGATCTGCCTTCTCCAGGGAAATGACTTCATGTACCTTTGCAGCCCATTCCTGAGCCTCCCACACTGTGGGCGGTGTCCCCACACACTGTAGGTTATTTTCAGCATCCCACTGCTTGCTTTTCCAATCTGCCTTCTTCTCTGAAGGATGGTATCAGCTGCCTCCATACTCCGCACGCAAGGACAGAACTCCTGAAGAGCAGGGGTGGTCAGACCAACTGCAAACAGGCCAAACACCTCTCCTTCAGGAACTCGGGCCTCCAGTAGCCTGGCCTTTCTGCCTCTCTCCCTGCCTCTCCCCGATCTTCCTCTCCCTTGGGAAGTGCTTAACTTTAGAAATGGTTCCTGAAGCAACAGCTGAGTGGTTTATTAATAATAACTCCAGCCGTTCCTTGGGATGAAGAGATCTTAATGGCTGATTTAATTAGAATACACAAGACAGCGGAGGGTCTGCAGACCACAAGCAAGGATCTTCGTCCTTTGTTAGTTTCTTTGAATGTTAGATGAATGTGGAAGGGGCCAAAGCAAATATGCCGGAGAGACATCAGTCAGAATGGTTTAAGTTCAAATCCTAGCTTTGCCCCTGCCTAGGAAGGTGACCCTGGGCTGGGCATTTCAGCTGAAGTGAGGCTGTTTATCTGATCACCGGATAGCTGAGTTTGGTTCTACTTGGTCCCTAAGAGGCACCATTCTGGTGCTTTCCCCAAAAGTGTAAACGAAAAGACTTTTTGTTTTTTGTTTTTGTTTTGTGGTACTTATGTATCCTCAGTACCTCTCACAACACAGTCAGATAACAGCATCTGGCCTCTTGGCTGGGAAATTGATTTTCAGTTAAATCAACTTCGATTTCCCCTGGTGAGACTGGGCGTGATCAAGGAAACGTTTATAAAAGGTAGATTTTATTATTCATCAGGTATAGTGAGGCCAATGGGTGGGGAGATGTCTGCCCTTGAGAAGGGTTTGTCACTCATTGTTCCGGAGAGGAGGGGCGCACCCCACCCTGGGGACCCCACCCGAAAATATCTGGGTCCTCCTAGGGTTGCTCAGGAGGCAGAGGGGGTGAGGGGGAAAAAGTGGACAAGAGCCTCTTGTGGTTACTGCAGGAAGGAAGGAGTGAGCAAGCAGGGTGAGCAGACTTAGGGTTGGTTGGTTTGAACAGTTTCTGAAGGCTTAGGGGCAGAGGGAAGGCCCTGAACTGTCTGATCCCTGGCTCTGGGGTGATTGAGACAGAGGAGTGCTGGCCACAGGTGTGAGAGCCTGGTAGAGGAGGGGAGAAGGCTGAGCTCTGAGTTGGGGTATTGTGTGTTTATACACACAATATGTGTGTATTGTGTCAGCAAGACCCCAGAGACCAAAGCATCAGAATATAAAATTAAAAAGGCATGAATAGGGGACACCCGGGTGGCTCAACAGTGGCTCAAACATGATCCCAGGGTCCTGGATCAAGCCCCGCATGGGCTCCTTACTCGGTGGGGGGTCTGCTTCTCCCTCTTCTTGTGCTCTTTCTTTCTCTCCCAAATAAGTAAATAAAATCTTTTTTTAAAGAAAGGCATGAGTAATGCAGACCGACAACATGTTGACTTTGGATGACAAAATGCACGTCCCCCTCTCTTCCCACACCCTCTATCTCTGTACCTCCCTTTTCCTTTTTCCTACCAGCTCTCCCTCCCACCTCATCTGTTTGTTTCCCTGCCCTTCCTTGTAACAGAGGACTCCGCGCTGACGGGAGCAATGAGCGTTCCACTTTCCTTTCATAAGTAAAAAATTCCCAGGAGTTATTAAAAGCCTAATATGAGGAGGAGGAGGATAAGACGCACACTGGCATCCTAACACACCTTTTACCTATGAACCCCTGGCTGCTTCCTCGGGAAGAGGTTCATTTCCTTCTGTAGATGAGCACTGTCCAGTGGAACTTTCTGTGCTGATGGGAATGCTCCCAGGCCACACCTCGCAGTCTGGTGGCCGCGAGCCCCAGGTGGCTGTTAAGGATTCAAAATGTAACTAATGAGACTGAAGAAACAAAATGTCAATTTTGGCGCATGTAAGGTTAAATTTAAGGAGGCACCCGTGGTTAGTGGACACGGTGTGGGCAGTGTACATGTGGAAACCGTCTGCCTGTAGAGTGTCCGACATTGTTCTAAGCACTTTACTGGGGCTCCATCAGATAAGAGCTGTCAGTATAAGTTCTGTAGAAGACAGTAATGGAGCACTGAGTAAGTCACCTGCCCAAGGTCTTACCACTGGTAAATCAGGCTTTGCACCCAGACAGCCTGGCAACAGACGTGCTTTACCATCACCTCTTTCGAGCCTCCCTTGGCTTTGAGAGGGCAAACTGCTTTCCTAACCACCAGCCTTTTTATCTCAGGGGCCGAAGCGAGAAGGCCTGTGAACCTCTCTGAACCTCAGTATCGTCATCTCTAATACAGGAATGATCATTTTCTCCCCATGGATTTTTTTTTCAGAGGAAATGGGTGAGAGGGTCCTGACTTCTTGTTTTCTCTCTCACGATATTGTGGACATCTTTTCCTATTCCTGTGTCCATTCTGAAAAATCTAAGTTCGAGGACGTCACCAATAAAAGACACTTGGTTATTGACAAGTTGAATCGATTTACATCCTTTTTTTTTTTTTGAAGTGAATACTAAAATGCTAGAAGTGCTGCTTTGATTTTGCAGCAACCAGAGTTGCGTATTCAGAATTCCCTTGCTTATGCAGACAGGAAGGCATGGTACTGTTCTTATTTGTGTATGTGTTTTCTTGTGGGAAACCATTTCTGAGCCCATGTTCCCTGTATTTGGCAGTCAGCCTTACCAAGCTCGGTGCTGATTTTCCTCTTAATGGGTGTGCTCTGGGCTTCTCAGCTCCCCATGCCTTCCTCCATGTGTTTCAGAGTCTGGTTCTGCTTTGGGGGGCTGTTGTCCATGCAAGGTTGTAAAGAATGCACTTAGGAGCTTGCCTCCCAGTGTGAATGAAGCCTTTATGTAGGTGGTTGGTTTGGGCTGTCTTCAGGATATTTAAGAATAAATACCTCTGAAATGAAGACCTTACCATCTTCTGATTTTATTTATTTATTTTAAAAAAGATTTTATTTATTTATTTGACAAAGAAAGAGAGAGAAGAGAGAGAGAGGCAGCGAGAGAGGGAACACAAACAGGGTGAGTAGAAGAGGGAGAAGCAGGCTTCCCGCTGAGTGTCCCCAACACAGTGTCCTACCATCTGTCCCCATCCATTGCTATTCCCTTATCCTTGACTGTGAACCTTATGCTGTGTCTTATATGGCCATGAGTTCTTCACTCCATAACTGGGAGCCTGTACCTCCCTCTCCTCCTCACCTGTTTTGCTCAACCACCCTTCTCCCCTCCCTTCGGACAACCATCAGTTCTCTGTATATATAGGTCTGATTTCGCTTTTTATTTCATTTTTTTAAAAGAATTCACTTAGTGAAATCGTATGGTATTTGTCTGCCTTACTTCACTTAGTGTAATACCCTCTAGGTCCAGCATGCTGTAAATGTCTCATCCTTTTTTGTGGCTGTGTAATATTCCACATCTTCCTTATCCATCCATTCATTGATGGACACTTGGGCTGCTTTCTCATCTTGGCTGCTGTATAATGCTGCAGTAAACATAGGAGTGCATGAACCTTTTTGTGTGTGGTCTTTTTCTGCATGTATCTTTTTGAATTAGTGTTTTTGTTTTCTTTGGGTAAATAAATACTCAATAGTAGAATTATTGAATCATATGGTGTTTCTAACTTTAACTTTTCAAGGAAACTCCATACTGTTTTCCAGAGTGGCTGTGCCAGTTTGCATTCCTACCAGTAGTGCAGGAGAGTTCTTTCTCTCCACATCCTTGCCAACACTTGTTATTTCTTGTCTTTTATTTTAGCCATTCTAACGGGTATAAGGTGTTATCTCATTGTGGTTTTGATTTGTATTTCCCTGCTGATTAGTGATATCAAGAATTTTTTCATGTATCTCTTGGCCATCTGTCTTCTTGGCAAAAAATACCTATTCAGATCCTCTTCCCATTTTTAATTGTTGTTTTTTTTTCTTTTGGTGTTCACTTGCATTTCACATATTAATCCCTATTGAATATATTGTTTGTAAATATCTTCTCCCATTTAGTAGGTTTGCTTTTCTGTTTTGTTGATGATTTCCTTTGCAGTGCAAAAACTTTTTATTTCAATGTAATCCTGATAGTTCATTTTTACTTTTGTTTCCCTTGTCTTAGGAGGCATGTAGAAAAATATCCCTGTGGCCAATGTCTGAGAAATTACTGCCTGTGTTCTTTTCTAGAATTTTTATGGTTTCAGGTCTCATATTTAGGTCTTTAGTCCACTTTGAGTGTATTTTTCTGTCTGGTGTTAAAAGGTGGTTCAGTTTCATTCTTTCATTCTTTTCACATATCCATAAACTACAGTTTGTTTAGCTGTTATCTTGTTGATGGGCACTCGTTTTGGCTATTGTGAATACAGCTGCGAGGAACATCCCGGACCAACTCTTTTTGTGGACACATGGTTTTGTTTCTCTTAGATCCATACCTAGGTGTGCTCACCCCCTCCAGCTGTCACCTCCTGAAAATTGGTGGTAAATCTCCATGCTTCTATTTCTACATGTGTGACATGAAGTTTATTAGACTAAATAACCGCTAAGAAAATAGCTCAAAACTTACACATTTTTCTGTAACTATAACCAAGAAATGGAGAATTCCGAGCATGTCAGGTCCTATCAGTTGGTCATCCCCACAGTAAACCTTGAATATTTGCTGCGAAGACAAAGGGAATATGGAAGAACAGGTGAATTTCTCATTTGCCAAAAAATGGCTCCTATAGAATGATTGAATTTTGGCCACAAATATTTCTTTACAACATGGAAGGCATTTAATAAAATAGTGAGAAGGTCCTTTTCTACTTGACTGATAGTGAGGGAAGTTAACAGATTTCATGGGCTGGTGGGTGATATGTGTGGTATTTAGTGAGGGTTGATTTTGCAGGATAAATAAAGCACTAGGTAGATAAAGCATTGGGGATTTGGAGTTGGGGGGAAGTGTGCCAACATGACCTTCTTTGTCCTTTCCATAAAGAAACTTAAATGCATTTGAGTTTCTTTTGGATGAAGCAGTGCTTGCTTTAGGACTAAGCAGGGGTGTGGGTAGGGTGGGGGATGGGATGGCGCATGTATCCCAGACCTTGAGGAGGGGCTGGTGTGAATGCCAGGACAGCAGGGGCACTGAGCTGTGAACTGAAGCTATTTCTCATCTCTGAAATGGAAATTCAGGGAAGGGAGAGCCCTTTGAGCCAGAAAGAGGAGAGACAAAATGGGCCAGTCAAGAGGTGGCAGTTACAAACCAGAGATCCTACTTCTTAAAACTCTGCGGAGTCTCCGTGACTTTATTTAGGTTCTAAGCCAGGACCTCTTGGTCTCCCTGTAAGGTTAGCAGTGAAATCCTTAAAAACCCAGTGGCAGAGAGCCTGTTACCTGGGACAGCAAAGATGAAGGGATGTGGGGAGATTGGCCTGGTCCCCGAGGCAGAGGTGACAGCTGACAAAGGCAGGGAAGCAGCCACAACCCCCAGAACTGTGGGGAAAAGGGGGTGTGTGTGGCATTCTTAGGGCATGAGGAATTCCTTGGCACCTGTCAGGGGAGAGTGATCAGTGCCAGGAACCCCTTCAGGGCAGCTCAGGCCCTGATACATGGGCACAGAGAAGTTGTAACAAAACCAGAGGCCTCGCTGCAGGACCGTAGGAGGATCCTGAAGATAAGCATCAGAATGTGTTGTCATCTCCTTGGGTTGGGGTGGGGGGGCGCTGTAGGTAGACATGCGAGCCTGAGCCTGAAGCAGATGTGGGGTTTCCGATGCCTCTGTGGGACTGCGATCTGCAGGTGAATCTAGGTGAGCGGCGGGTAATCTCTGCTGCCAGTAAGCCTCCCGGGCGTGGAGTCTCTGTGATAACCCTGATCAAGTTCTGGGCTGCCCGGGAGGCCATGTAACTCTTCTCTCCAAGCCCCCCTCCACCACCCGGTGGCTCACTTTTCAGGCTGCTAGTCATGGAAACGTGACACCGTCTGGGGCCCCTACTCTCCAGGACCGGCAAGTGCCCGGAGAGCAGGCAGGAGATACTGAATTTGGTGATACAGACATTTGCCCCAGGAGATACAGACATTTGCCCTAGGACCCTGGCAGATATGGGCTCTGATAACATCTCTTTTTGCCAGAAACATTCAGAAAAATCAAGACAGCTTTTCAAAAATTTGCAATTAGATGTACATTCCCTACAATTGATCGTTATGTCCGTTTGTGTGTATACAGTTCAGTGCCATGAAGTTCATTCACAGTGTCGTGCAACCACCATCTGAACCTTTCCTCTCCAGAACCTTTCCTCTTTCCCATCTGAAACTGTACCCACGAAACACTGACTCTTCACGCCCGTCCTTCCTCCCAGCCCCTGGTAACCACCGTTCCACTTTCTGCCTCTGAATGTAAGACTGCTCTTGAGAAGAGCTGTCTTGCTCTTGACATTGGTACTGAATTTCTAGCCAGTCAACTAAGCCAAGCAAAACTGCTTTCATCAGACTCTTCAAGTACCTTCTTTTGTAACTTTTTGTCTGTGACATAGGGTGGGGTTGGGGGACTGGGACTGTTTGGTGTCTACCCAGCAGCGTTTGACCTCCCCCAGCATCCTGTCCCTAGGCATCTCAGTAATTATAACACACGGCAGATTATGCTTATGTGGGCTGTTGCTTCCCTTTGACTCTGAGCTCCTTAGGAACAGAGACCCTGTCTGATTTGTCCTCGCATCCCCAGCAGTGAGCCCCATGTGTGGCACAGACGGTGCTCAGCATTTATTAATTTTTTCTAAAGCTCTGTAGATGAGGAGAAGGAGGAAAGGATGAGGAAGGCACGGATGAGCTGTGTGGCCCATGGGTGGAAGGGAGGGGACAGGAAACCCCCCCAGTTTTGCCTTCCACCCAGTTGTGTCATGGTCAATGGAATAAAAGGTTTGGATTGGGAAACTTAGCTATATGTTAATTGAATTCTAAACTTAACTTTTGGGGAGTGCCTTTAAGAATACCTTAGGGCTCTATACGCCTTGCTCAGAAAACTGGCCTCGGATACTCAAACGCAGAGCCCACAGTCTCAGCCGACTGACAGACCCCCCAGGGTGTACCACGGCGCAAAAGATAAGCAAAATGCTTATTTTCATCTAAGTAGCTCAGTTCATAAAGAGCTACAGATTCATTGAGATTTCGCACTTGGTTTCACCATCAGTAATCTCTTCAGTAAGTGTACGGAAGGCGAAGGAAGTTATTCTTGAATGCAGCTGCACTGATCCTTTGAAGGGTTCTTGCTGCAGACTACCGTTTTTTAAATTATTATTCCCATTTTTGCAATGCCTCAAGGCATTTTTTTTTTTTTTAGCTCAATAGCGATCATTAATTCAAACGATTGTGAAATGCTGGAAGAAACTGTAAAAAAGAAAATGTAATACCAAAAAAAAAAAAAAAGACATTCTCACTTCATGTAGAAAATTTAATTTAAAGGAAAAAACCCTTCCCCTCTAGACATAACTGACTAAAGCAGAAGGCTCCCTCTGGCCCAACAGGACGATGTGGGGCCCAACCTACCAACTCCATGCACTCAGCCCCCCACTGCCACGTGACTTAGGGACACCCACTTAGCTCCCTCATCAGGAAAGTACCAGGTGGTCCTTAGTGGGGGCATCCAAGAACACTGCTGATCTCCATGGCAACCTGAGCCCAAGCAAGCAAAGCCCATCAGCCATACAGGCCTGTTAACTACCCTGGGAGGAATGGAGGTCGTGGGTCCTGCCCTGGCTTCCTGGGCCACCTCCCCAGACACCTAGAGCAGGGGGCTTCTGCTCTCCGCTCCAGCTTGTTCTCCAGAAGTTCTTTAAAGGGAAGCTTGGCCAGTGACAAGTTCTCTGCCACAACCTGCAGTGAGGTTCTAATGATGTCTCCGCAGACGGTTCAGCTCCCCGCACAGTGGGTGGTTGGGGTGAGCTGTGAGCTCAGGCAGCCTCACTATTAAGACTTTTAAGGACTTGAGGGATTTACATAACATCCCCTTTTCTCAGCAAAGCAAGTTCCTTCTTTCTGAGCCTCACGGTCCCAGAAGACACAGTTCCTGATCTCAGCTGTCCCGTTAGAGCATTTCTGTAATACAGCATGCATTCTTTTTTTTTTAAAGATTTTATTTATTTATTTGACAGAGAGAAAGATCACAAGCAGGCGGAGAGTCAGGCAGAGAGAGAGAGAGAGAGAGAAGCAGGCTCCCGCCAAGCAAAGAGCCCGATGCGGGGCTCGATCCCAGGACACCGAGATCATGCATTCTTTTTTTTTTTTTTTTTTTTAAAGATTTTATTTATTTATTAGACAGAGAGAGAAATCACAAGCAGGCAGAGAGGCAGGCAGAGAGAGAGAATGGGGGAAGCAGGCTCCCTGCTGAGCAGAGAGCCCGATGCGGGACTCGATCCCAGGACTCTGAGATCATGACCTGAGCCGAAGGCAGCGGCTTAACCCACTGAGCCACCCAGGCGCCCCCGAGATCATGCATTCTTGAGGTAATTTTCAGTCAGGAAGCAGTTAGGTCAGAGCTAAGCCTGGTCTTAACCTAAAGCGGTGAATCTGTCCTTCCTTTTGTCCTCTGTCTTCTCTCTCCCAGACACAGGGAGAACATGGGAATGACACCCGCGGGTCATCTGATCTGTTTCCTCAGGAAATATTAGTCACACGAAAAACAAAAACCAATAAAGATGATTAAAAAAATTTTAAACCCCACACTTAAAAATAAACAGGCACTAGCAGTACCTTAAAATTTCCTGTTAAGCACAAATACGCAATCATGCAAAAGTACACTATGAAAAAATTACCGGCTACTAAAAGGTGAGTGTAATTGAGCAGCTCATGGGGAAGTGATGACTTAAAGGAGGGGATGGAGTCATCGTGCTCCCCTGCGGGAGATACCTTTTTAAGAGCAAATGTGCTCATCATAATGACTGCAGAGGGCAGATGAGAGGCTGTGTATTTGCGTTCAAATCTTAGTCACATGGACTCATCATTTCTGGATGCGGGCCCCTCAAACAGGAGAAGACCATTTGGGGTCGACACTTGTTTCACCGACACTGACCTCTGTGGCTGAGCGCCCGTGTGGATCAGGCAACGTGCTACGTGCTTTTCCACGCGTTACCCCACTTAATCCTTAAAGCAGCCCTCGAGGGGAAGTATAGTGTTCATTTCATGGTTGAGAAACTGAGGCACAGAGAGGTGAAGTGCGCTCAGGCTTCCCTCAGGAACGGTGGCAGGACTCAGTGGGCGAAGCCTCCACCATGCAGGTAGCTTCTGGTGCTACCTTGACGGGCTTCCCATTGCTCTCTGGCTCGTGGACGTGTTCACTGGATGCCGGTGGAACAGGGCCGTGTGCCGGTCAGGGTCCCAGCCCTGGGGCTCCAGCCGTGGACAAGACAGTCTGACCCCCCAGTGCTCGTGTCTGGTGCGGCAGAGTAGCTGGCAGGGGTGGGGCAGGAAAGGCCTGCTGAAACCCGGTGAAGTCACCTCAACTGCCTTTTCCTTGGGCTCCGAGAAGTGACGTTGTTTGCCCAAGGCCCAGAAACCTAGAACATGGTGGGGTGGGGAGAATTCTACCCCAGGCGTCTGTAAAAAACACAGCCCATCCCCTCAGAAGGAGGGATTGCCTCCTCAAGTTTTTACCTGAAGAGATGGCAGAATTGCTTTTCTTGTCATTGGTTTTCTCAACGAGCCACGAGGAATGGAAGGGACTTGCCCCTCTGGTTGTGTGCAGGTGGGCTGAGTCACACTGGTAGGGCCTGTGAGCTTCCTCCCGGGCCACTTCCGAGTTGGTGTCATCAGGGACCAGCCCAGTAGGTAGGGGGGAAGCGAGAAGAGCCCCCCCCAAGAGCCTAGTGGAGGAGTTGGATGGATGACCTCTGACCTCCAGCTGCTCACATCCCCCAAGGGGTAGAAAAGAGGAAGAGCAAGGCCTGGTCTCTACCCACACTCTCCTCACGCTCTCCCCACCCACCGGCTGCTTTCCTCAGTGCCTTCGTCAGCCCTGTGGCTTCTCCAGCTCAGTGTCTGGCTCTGTGAGACCAGTGGTTTTCCAACCCTCTCTGGTCCCAGAGCTCTTTATTCCAAGAGATCGTTACCCGGCAGCCTCACATCCGCCAGGCAGACCTCTGAGGAAAACAGAACTCCTCTGAGAAGAGACCGGAAACCTGGGATCTGCCTTTTCTACCACTACTGAGCCAGGGGACAATCGTTGCCCTTCCCTGCCTGTCCGGCTCCCTACTCTCTCCACAGACCACTTCCTCGTCCTTCTGAACGCAGAGCCTTCCTCTCATGAAGAAACTTAGTTTTCTTTCTGTGGCTCAAAGAATCCTCTTTTGTGATCTCTGAAACCATGCAGATTAAGAAATTATAAATTTGAGATAGCACTGAATGTCCACAGTTCTTATCGACAGTGATGTGGGGGACAAAGTCTTTAGATTTTTTTTTTTTCTATTTCCTACAGAATCCCATACTTCCTACTTTTGCATTATTACTCCTTGTGACATAAAGGAAAAATATATTGGGTTTTTAAAAATACCTACTCTTTTAGCCAAGTGTGTGTCTTGGAAAAGTGAGCTAGCAATCCTTTGAGTGTTTTCTTTCCTTCACTTACCTGGCTATAATCAAATTTTCATTCAAATTTTAACAGAATTATGAGGAAGAGCCCAGCATAGTAACTGGTAGTTAGGCCACCCCGCGCCTGCTGACCGCATAGGCTGCCCCTTGCAGGCCAGTGCAGGAGATAGGTGATCAGTCTGCTTTCACGTTACAGTCACAGAATCTGATGGCTGGTGTCCTGTTTGCACATTGGGTCTCAGCCCGTCAGTGCCTTTTCTGAAGCATCCCAGGAAGGCCTGAAACAAAGTGGGTCATGGCCCTTTGACCAGGCAACCCATCAGGTAGCAAAACTCGAGGATAAACCCACAGACCCATGGGAGAAACAAAGTTAGCCTAAACAAAGAAATGAAAAGATACATTTTAATAAACCACAGAAAAATCTTAAATGAATCAGGGATCTTGGAGTCTCTTGAGTATGCTCTGCACACCCAAACACACGTGTATATGTCCACACACAAAGACCCTGGCCAGTATGCTCACACACACGCACACACGAGCGTCCACACAGATGTGAGCGTCCACACGTATATATATGTCTGCACACAATGGGCATGTGTGTAACAGGATCTCAGATATGCAAGGTGCACAACCGTCTTTGCACATAAACACCCTGCAGACAGAGATGAGCTGGTCTCTGGGTTTCTGCTGTCTCTTCCTGCAGAGTCCTTGTGGGGAAAGGCTGGAATCCCAGGGCTTTCTGTTGACAAGGGGAGTACTTTGCTTCTGTGAATCCCCCACTTGACTCATTGACAGGCCCACTGGGGCCGTTAAGGGGCTCATTCTGGGCTTCACCCACCCATGTGGTTTCCCACACGTGGTTTCTCTTCCTGACAGGCAGGTCGGAGGAGGGTGGCTAGACCAGCCCGAGCCAGGTCCCAGTGCCTGGTGGGCTCCCTGGAGGTGCTGTCCTTTCTCAGCACAGGCCTGGGGGTGGGGAAGGTGGATGATCGTGCAGGTAAGTGTTTCGTGTTCTCTCTCTGTAAGTAGTCACAAGTGCAAATGAGTCTGTTTGCGTGCAAGCACCGGTTGCACCCCCTTCCCTCTCCCCAAAGTAATAGCCACCGTGCTGTGACCCTTACTGTGGGCAGACATGTGTGCCTCGCAAGTATGATCTCATTTAGCACACTTACTTAGGTGCTCATGCTATGCTTGTTTTACAGAAGAGGAAACGGAGGCTGAGAGAGGTTATAGGTACTTACTAGTACTCATATGTCCTTACTAGTACTCCCCAGGTTCCCGTGGCCCTGGAAGAGCTTCTTTTCATCATAATACAGTAAGTAGTGTAGAGCCCATCCGAGTCCCGTGTAGTAGAGCTTTCTGTGATCATGGAAATGTTTTGTGCAGTCCACTGGGGTAGCCTGCATATTCTTTTATAAGGCTGACTAATATTCCATTGGATGTGGATATACCGCATTTCCTTTCTCCATTCACGCATTGGCGGATATTTGGGTACTCTTCTACCTGTTCCTCCGCAAATATAATATGTTATTAAACTATCTAGACAATTATTTTATTTGATGACGAGTAGTTTGTGCTTATTTCATATTTTAAGAGCCACAAGAGTTAAGCCTATACGCTTTCTCCCATCATCACCCTGAAAGGTACCAAATATGTTTACCTAGGGTGGGTTTTTAGTTTAAGGAAACTACCCATTGGCTTTGAAGTTCCCTGGGTCATTGACTTTCCGTAGAAAAAAAGAAATTGTTCAGGCCTGCCTAGGGGATGCCCCTGTTTGAATAGTAAGTTGGATGGGCATTACCTTTGGGTGATGTTTGAGTATGTTAGGTAGTAGTAGTTTAGTCAGGTTAAAGTTTTGTCTCTACAAGAGTGGGGGGGCGGTGTGACATAGCAGTCGCTCGGTGCCATTGGAGACTCAAGTTCCTCCTGCGCTTCTGACCCACCGTTCTTAGGGGTCACAGGCATCTGTGACGTTCCCTGTGGCCACTGGAGCTCCATCCACTGGTTTAGGCAAAAGGAAGAGAAGTGGGAAGGGCAAGGGGGGGGTACAAGTTTGTGTCATTGGCCCCCTTAATGGGCTTTCCTGGAAGTGCCACTCTGGCTCTGTTCATTTTTCATCAGCCAGACTGTGTCACCACACACCCTGACCCCAACCGAGCGTGGAAGAAGCACCATGCTGTCCCGAATGCAGTTTGGTTCTGATAGGAAGTCAGGAGGAGGGGAGCCCAGGCTGCCAGGAGCTCCACTTTCTCCTGGTGGTCTTCACCATCCACCCTCTTGGGGTTTTGATGATGGTTCCAGGAATTTGGGCCACAGGCCCCTTGCAGATGGCTTGCCTTTGGTACTTAGATGTGTCTGACTGCTTTGCTTTTGCTGCTAGAGCATGCCAGCTTCCCTTTGTGAGTGCAGGCTCTAACTTCTTCCAAAAATAGAGGAAGGGGGTGTGTGTATCTCTGTCCGGTCTCCGTTTCTTTGTGTGTCTGGTCATGGAGAAGTGTGGGATCAAGTCGCAGCCCGCGAGGACTCCTCTGCTTGGGTCAGATTTAAAATTCTCCCATTTAAATGGGTTTTAAAATGCAGAAGGGGAGAAAAGGGTTGGCCCCTTAAAGAAGTCTCTTTCAGGTGATAGTTCATCAAACTGCAGCATAATAAAGACACTCATTCATAGTGGTTGGGCCTTCGTGGGAAAGGATGGGGGAGAGTTACTGGAGCTGGTTTGCAGAGCCTGCGATTACACAGATACCCAGGGTTCGAGCAGATGTGTAACTCAATCCTTCTGGGTGCTTCGGTGTGGGTCTGTGAAGGAAGGGACGCAGGGCTTGTTGGGACTAGGAAGTGCTGGCTCCTGATGGGAGTAAAGTGGGAACTGGTGGTTGGGTCAAGCCTCTGAGTGCTCAGTGGGAGCACTGGAGAGTCCAATCACACCTTCATTTCTGAGTGGCTGTAAGCAGGGACTGTCGTCATCCAGGAGCTCGCCTTTTGGGAGATGTAGCTGTAGGACCAGTGAAAAGAACCTCCTAGGGAGACTCGGGCCCAGGAGCCCACAAACCAGCTGTACAGAGGCAAAAAATACCAAGTTCAGATTCCAGGGGAGGCAGAAGGCAGGCAGGAACTGGGCTCCACATAGTGCATGCACTAGTTGGGGGGATGGGGGGCGGGCTAGTCTACAGGATCTGGCCCAGGGAAACAGCCTGGCTTTGAGACCTGGGTTTGCTAGTTCCTCTAGGCAAGTGGCCTACCTTTTGCCTGTCAGAGTCAAGATTATGGATGAGATCGCCTCAGTGGGCACCACCAGTATACTCTGGTCCCATCATCCAGACTTGGGAATGGCTATCAAAGGAGTCAAGGCAAAGGTCCTGTTGTAGGGAAGGAACTTGAGATGCCCCAAGCTCTCTCCCTTAACCCAATAATTTCTGTGGCTTTCTTGCAAGGAAGGGAAAGAAAGCCGTTTTCTAAACTCAAGGCAAGCAAGAAGACAGAAGTAGGAGTGACTAGCCAGAGGGCAATGAGGAATAGAGTAGTTTACTAGCATCTAAGCCACTCTAAAATCAGGAGCCATCTTGCTTAAAATGACCCATCACTTTGTAGTCATAGTAAGTTAGGATGGGCCCAGTCATCCCACTGCGTAACGAGCAATGCCGATGGCTAACGTGAATTAGTTGGAGGCTCTGTCTCCATGTTCCGACTCTAGGACCACAGCTAATGGAACCTCTACCCTCTGGAAAATCTCAGTCGTGTTGGTGAAGGGAAAGTGTGTGGCACACTGAGCACCAGCTCTTGAAACTTTAATTGGGAACCAACACAGGTGCTTCAGCTCCAGTTTCGTTGACCGAAAGAAGTCGCGTGGCCTCACCTCACTTGAAGGACCTGGAGGAGCCTTCCTACCATGTCCTGGTAGAAGGGACTCTGAATCGTGATGGATAGCATTGCCATGGTAGTTATTTTTGTAAAGAGTTATATTTTTACAGAAAAAGGGTCAGGAGCTGGGTCACGGCTAACCCAAGAACCTACGTTATTTACACCTGGAGAAAGTTGAGATTGCCCAGATAACCTCTTACCGTATTATTTCACTTAATCTCAGACACAGTGTCCAGAAGGAGATAAATCTTGCCAAGTCTAACTCATAAAATGATAGCTTGTCAGCTGCCCAAATTAGGAGGACAGATTGAAACAGCGGCCCGCTCTTACTGCACAGCAAAGACAATTTGCTCTATATTAAGCTTAAAGAGTGATTTAAAGAGGATTCTGCCCGGACATGATGACTCGCTCTGCTTTTTTTATGGAACCTAAAGCAGACGCTGACCTCTTAAACCTTTTTTTATGTCCTTCATGACGAACGACGGGATGTGGAGTGAAGGCTGGAAGGAGAGCAGCAGTCCCGCCTGGAGACTTGTTCCTGGTGAATTTCAGGCCAGATGCTCTCTGTGAAATGGTCATGTTCTTCTAAGTCTTCTTGACATTTTTTTGTAAGCAAAAGAGACTTTTTATTCTTGATGAATGGTACCTTTGTGCATTCGCTCTTGGTAAACTCCAGTTCTTAAGTTTAGGGGTATGTGCATTTGTGAGAATGTAATTAATTCACATGAGTTTATTAAGCATCCCCTGGAAAAACTATGGGAATCACCATTGGGGGTACAAAGTCAAACAGGACTTTAAGCTCCTTGAATGCTTCTGAATTTAAGGGGCTCATAGATAAAGTGTGAACCCAGGCACTAATCATATATCTTTCCACTTGGGTGGATTGTTATATTCATGGTCCCCAAGGAATCATGCCTCCTGGTGCCCCCCTCTCCCCTTGGCAGTTCTGCTCCGCTCTTCTTCCCCACCCCTTAAATCGGGGCAGGCCTGTGACTTGCTCTGACCAGCCGAGTTCTGCAGAAGGGATGTTGTGTGACTCCTAAGGCTAGGGCTTCCTCTCTTGGAAAACTTCACCACCGTGTAAAGATGATCTGAGTAGCCTCCTTAGGGGAGGAGACACCTGTGGAGCAAGAGACCCAGCTGACAGCCAGCATGCAGCACCAGCCCCAGCCAGTCTCACTGGCCTGCAGACCCATGGATGAGACCAGCCAACACCACAAGGTGCAGATGACTTGCCCAGCCGAGCCCAGCCCGTGCCTCAACCCACAGGACTGGGAGCCAGTTCTGGTTTTTATTTGGGCCACTGGGCTGAGTGGTTTTGTGCTCAGGGATTGACCATGATGGCCACATAGGTGTTCTTACCATTACCCAGTATGTCCTGATTCTTGGCATCTTCTTGGACATGCCACAGAAGATAACTCACATGCCCGAGAAGGACATTTAGTAGTAACCTAGGTCTTCAGGGTTCTCAGAGAAAAATAGTAGGGATGAGCCTTGACAGCAGTGCCCATGGCCACACAGTACAGAATAAGATGACTGAAGGGAGCCTGATCATTTTAACGGTGCTCCAAATGCAGAGAGATGATAGAAGGAGATAAATATTTTGTGGAAAGGAATGCTGTGAACAAGGGTCTATCAAAAATAAAGTGGGGGGCATCAATTATATAAGTAATGTTGACTGCAGAATTAGCCTAAATGATGCCTGGGTGATGGTGAGAAATATAAACACAAAAGCAGACAAAACAGTTTGTAGATGTATGTTCTGAACAAGAAGAACTAGGAGGGACAGATAGATAGATACCCTGGCTGGACCTTAGAAGGATGAAAGGAAAGCAGGGAACATGAGGGAACAGTCATATTGGGCCAACCTGATTTACTTTTCTTTCTGAAGATTTTTATTTTTCTTTAAGATATCTTTACACCCAACATGGGGCTCGAACTTCCAGCCCCGAGATCAAGAGTTGCACACTCTGCTGACTGAGCCAGACAGGCGCCCCCAGCCTGATTCTCTTATTTGCAAACAGCAGTGGACAGCTGAACAGACAAATGTCGTCCTGGCACACAGAGGGTTTCCGTAGGGTGTTAGACAGCATCCTTCCTGGGACAGATCCTCGTGGTCTTGTGAAGAAAGCGCGTTGAGCCAGTACTTGTACACCTGGGTGACTGGTTAAAAAGCAAAATAGCAAGAAAGGTGGTTAATGATGGTTTACCAATACAAAGAGAAGTGCCCAGAATTCATGCTGGTAGTTTATCTGAAGGTACAGATGGACTACAGAGTTCCTTCCAAAACAAATAATTACGAGATTAAGATATACTCTTTGTATTGGCAAAGCAAGTGAAGGCAGAGTGGAAGGGATGTGGCGGATTGAGAAGTGCCTGGTCTCTCCTCCAGTGCTTGCTGGTGCCAAGTCAGTCTGTAACTGATTATTGTCTTGAATATGTACTCAAATTAGCTGTGTGGCGGGCCATCTGCTGTCTCCTCCAGACTTGGTTGATAGGCCCTGAAAAGGGGAAATCCTGCCAAAATGCAAATAACCTACTAAACTGATAATATAGAGAAAGATAAGGTCTGTTGGCGGGGGACGGGAAGCAATAAGGGGCTAGCGTCTCAGCTCTTCCATGTCTTTCTTCCTCCTGTGTTTCATCCTGTTGGGAAAAGACCAGGGGTGGTTCAGGAGACCTTGTCTTGATCAGAGATGCTGGGTCACTCGGGAAGTAATCTGGGAATTAGGCTTGGTGAGGAGAATGCATTTTGCAACCTCCTAAACTAGTTTCTTGGTTTGAGCTCAAGAGCGGGCATCCTTTTGATTTCCACTGATGGGCTTGCTGTGCTCCGCAGATTTGCCTTCTTCTGGGCATGGAGTTATAGTCTCTGCTCACGTGGGACTACCACCTAGAGTCCCCAGGTTGCCTTCCCATTAATCCCTGACCCACTCCCCTGGGACCCCCCTCATGGTGTTCCCGCCCAGGCATGACTTACATTTTCAAAATGGCAGCTTGAATGGATTGAATAACTGTCATTTACGTGGGCATACTGCTTTATAGTTTCCAGACACTGTCATATTCACATTTAGTGCCTTTTAATACTTGTAAAACCCCGAGAAGCCATCACTGTTCAATTGGAATAGTAATGCTAAAGAAACGGAGGCTCCATCCCCAGGAGGAGACAGTGGTCATTCAAAATTAGCCTCACAGCTAATGAATAGAAGACCAAAAATGTGATTACAAATCCCATCACCAGTTCTGCCCTTTTAGGGTCATTGATTAAAGAAGAGTTTGCAAACTCGGATGCCTGTAGTCAAGTAGACTAGACACAAGGCAGTAGGGCACGGTGAGGCCCACATCCAGCTGGAGAGCGCCGAGTCATCCAAAGGGGGCAGCCATTTTGCATCATGTGATTATTCCGCCAGCTCTTCCAAGTCTAGGCAATGCAGAGAATTAGATTTTTTTTTTTAAGATCTTATTTATTTGAGAGAGAGAGGGAGAGAGAGAGAGCATGGGAGGGGAGAGGGTCAGAGGGAGAAACAGATCCCCCACTTGAGCAGGGAGCCCGATGCGGGACTCGATCCCAGGACTCCAGGATCATGACCTGAGCTGAAGGCAGTCGATTAACTAACTAAGCCACCCAGGTGCCTGAGAATTAGATTTTAAAACATTGAGAGTAGATTCAGTTCTTTTCAAAACACGGTGGCTCAAAACAAAAATCATTCACATATCCCTCTGGTTTTGATCAGTGGGTTAAAGTAACACTCCCTGGTGAATGAAGCTTAGCTTCTTTTGAGGGTTGCTTGCATTTGCAAAGAGTTTTGTTTTGTTTTGTTTTGCTTTTGAAGCAATTTAGTTTCTAATTAATCCAGTCTGTGGGGGAGAAGTTTTTTCATGTGTGGCACTTTGTGCCTGCTCTCTCTGGTCTCCCAGCTTCAGTGAATCTTAGCTGAAGAAAGTGGGAAAGTGAGGGGCAGCGTGCACGGTGGTGCCTGGTGCCTTGAGGCCAAACCGTGCTTCCCTCATCCTGTCTGCTCCTGGGTCTGAACCCCGAAGGTGGCAGGCTCTCTCAATGTACTTCAAGTGATGCACAGAACTCGTTTAAAAACCATTTTCTAAAAAAATTTTTAAAAAATTTAAAAAAACAAAAAACAAACCCTTTTCCAAAATTCCTTGGGAAGGGGGAGGAAGAGCTCTCTGAGCCATAGTTTATACTTTGGGGTTGTCACAGAACATTTGCACTTTTACATTGAGGTTGCGGCTGTGGGCTGACGATGAGCAGGACTCATACTGAGAAAGGAGTTTTAATAGGAACACACGTCAGCTCCTGAAGGGAGGGGTCCATCTAGCAGAACTGATTAGACATTTGGGGAGAGGGGGCTCGTCTTGATGGAGAGACCACATTTAGGCCATCCTTGTTTTGCATACACAGTGTGAGTTTGGGTTAGCCTCGGGGGTTCTCTGCCAGGGATACTGGGGGAATCTACTGGGAGCTTTAAAAGCCACTGCTCCCTGGGTCCAGGCTCAGAGATGAGGATTTAATTGGTCCCAGGCCTGCCTGGGCTCCTGCATTCTCTACTCCAGGTCAGAGCACCTGGGGAGCTTGTGGAGAATGCCCAGTGCTGGCCCTGTCTCGTGCATGGAATCAGCCCCTCACGGAGGCCCTGGAATCTGTATTTTCAAAGGCCTACCTCCTGTCTTGCTGCCCTATATGATCATGGACTTAGGTCGTGAGTGGCCTTTTGTACTCGCCAGAATGGGTATGCCCATCTGTGCGATTGACAGCTGACAGATTGTAATTCTTTACTCTCTGTCTTTGGGCAACTACTTGAGGGAAACCAGCATTCCTGAAACAGATGTCAGTGAGGTACAAAGGCTGTAGGCACCCTGGTTATTTCCCACTGTGGGAGTGGGGCCCGACAGGCCGTGTGTGGCGACGGCTTTCCGGTTAAACGGAGGCCTTGCCCGTGAGCAGCTTTCCAGCCTGCTGACCCTGTGTCCTTGCTTCCTGTCCAGAATGGTCCTTCATAGACACGGGGCCGAATAGCTGTAAACACAAGACCGAGAGCTGTTTAGTCCTTTGCTTTGTTCTTTTTAAGAGCCCAGACAACTTAGGCCAATATTGTAAGTCGCATTGTAATTCTTCTTTTCGGATTGAAGAAATCACCATAAAATACTGCTTGGACACCTCTGAAAGTTAGGCTCTCAGTTCCCGGCGACAGAATGTTTGTGTGTCTGGGTCTTAAGGAGTTAGGGAAACTTAGGAAGTGAAAGCAATTTGTTTCTCCTGCGTCTGCTTCTTTTGCCCCTTATCCTGAAAGTCTACCTCGTACTTTCCGTGTTGGTCCTTACTGAACTCAGTCACTTCCTAATATTTTTTGCTGTTGTTATTTTGTGATAAGAGAAGGATTTTTGTGACTCACAGCCCAGGAAGGAGCAAGTGTAAACACTGCGGATCAAATAGCACACCAGCCCATATGGACTCCTGACCTCATTTCTCTCCTGGGTTCACAGGAGACAGACTTTATTCCGACTCTGTGGGCCTCTCTGTGTATTAGAAACCTCCCTTCTGACCCTAGCCTTGTCTAATTATTAACACTAGGAAATACTACAAGTTGGTGGTTAGGAAAGGAGGGAAAACTTGTTTGGGGAACCGATTTTATTATATCTCAAAATGGCTTTGATGTAAATCTACCACGTGTGTCTTTTTATACATTGTCAAGCACTTGGCTGGAATGCCAGTGACCCTGTCCTTTAGTGGGGCTGTGCTCTTTTCCATCCTAATTATTTTGTGATTCAAGTAAATAGCAAGTTGCACAGAGCATAAATAATACAGATTTTCCAGCGCGGGTCTGTCCGTGGTTCACATACCTACACACTGAGGGCTTCGGGGTAGGGACTGAAAAGCTCGTGTAACACACCCGCCTCCCCCATGTTTCTCGATGGAAAACAGTCACTGTTCGTGGCAGCCACTTAGGAGATTCGGTTCCAAACACTAAATCTCCTGTTCCGTGTCCGAAATGCCTGATTCTCCGGATCCTGGAGACAGGCCCCCAAGGGAAACCATTCTGGAACACACAGGGGCTCAGGTCTGAGTCCCGGTGATTTTTTTTTTTTTTTTTTTTCCATCCAGAGGGTCATATGCTCAATTTGTTTTCCTTGCTTACATGTGCAACTGACCCCTAAACGTGCTGATAACAGAAGAATAAGTAAGTAAACACTCTCAGGGTTGGAGGCTGATAGAAAAGTCACTTGGTTTCAGGGGACTGGGCTGGAACACGAGCCTTTTGTTTGCTGTTGAAAAGTTTAGCGCTTGAATTTCGGGTTGGGCTGTTCATTTCATTAAGGAAAATGTGGACGCCTCATGCCAACGCCTGTTTTCTTTAGTCCCGGAGAATGGAAGGTATTGTGTATTGGGTACACACACACACACACACACACACACACACACTTAGTGACTTAATTGTGCCCTGGGAACAAAAGCTATTACCTGGGGAGCAGGATGGGAGACCCCAGGCTTTGCTCACCCTCTTATAAAGGCAGTATTGCTGGGAAGCTCAGAGCAAATATCCAAGCTGTTGATGGTATTTGAAATTGTAATCCATGGACTCATTTCTCCTGACACAGATGAGAGGAACGTGGCAAAGTGGGTCTCAGATTATTCAGAAGAGCCCGAAAGTCCAGGCCCTCAGCACCTTCGATAAAGACCAGATATGAAGCAGAAGGAGGAGATTGGAAGGGAGAAGAGGGAGCTGGGTTGCCCAACCCAGTCGGCCTCTCTGCAGAAGGCCCAGTGACAGACTGGTGGCTGTGTCCCGGGGCTGCCTCTCAGCTTTCCCGCAGCTCAGCTTTGGTTAAATCTCTTTAAGAAAGTGCTTAACCCACTGGTCCGTATCTGCAGGCCGTGGGTGCCTGCCAGCCTGAGGATTCGGGGAGCACACAGCGCTTCAGGGAGCTAAGGGCAGTCCCTTGATTTTTCTATCACGTGAACGTGATGTCACTCTGTCTCTGTCTCCTTGAAGAGTGATTTCGGGGTCAGAATCCTCTTTTCTCTTGAAAGTGGGTAAAGGGTTGGCTTTGCCGTTGGCTTGATCCAGTGCAGTGGTTGATGACCTCGAGTCCCAGGCCATTTCATTGTGTTTACTTTTGCCTTTGGAGTAGCCATCAAAATAAGATTTCAAGTGTTTTTTTTGTTTTGTTTTGTTTTTTCCCATGGGGAAGAATGCAGGCTTGCTATGGAGTTGGAAAGAAAATGTGTCAAGTAGAAAGAGAATCTGAAATTCCAGTTCCCCCAGTGGTTCTCTTCAGTTTGGGTAAATCGAGGCCAATGACTATGGCAGCTAATAGTAACAGTGATTGCAAAAGCAAAGCTAGAATTCATTGGCCATTCATGCCCTCCATGCCATGCCCTTTATAAACTTTATGACTTACCACTTCTCCACAGTGGCTTTTTTTTTTTTTTTTATGAACAAAAATGGAAGGCAAGTACTTACATGGGGTCCCAGGACAATGACTAAATCTATTCTTGAAGTCATGACATGACTGATGTAAGCCAGCTTCAGTGTGCAGGAGAATCACCTGGGATCTTGTTCACATGCAGAGTGTGATTCAGTCAGTCCGAGCAGCGACTGAAAGTCTGCATCTCTGGTCAGTGTGAGGCTGCAGGTCCACAGAATATACTGCATGGCAAGTTTCTAAGTCAGAGATGGCCAGACCTGGCTGATCATTAAAATCGCTGAAAAGGATTGCGAAACGCACAGCTTCCCTCCCACCTTCAAGATGCTGATTCTTAAGACACCAGCCTCGCTCTTATAAAGCAGCAAAGTGGGGCCCTTAGAGCATGTGGGAGCATCTGGTTGTCTACAAGATCACAGAGAACCCAGAGCCCCGCCCTGCGCCCCCAGCGCTGGGAATGTGCTCTTTTCCTCACACTACCTGTGACTGATATCACGTGCTTAGGAGGTGCCCACAAGTTCACTGTCTTTCCTCCTCACCGAGCCTGCGACAGCTGAAGAACCACTCCAGCTCCCTGGGAGGAATGAGCCTCCCCTCCTGTTGAATAAGCTGGTCTTCTTCCCTGCAGGCGGATCACCTGCTGCACATTTCCACCCAGCACACAGCTGTGGGGAGGAGGGAGCAGAAAGGGCGAGGGTGGAGTGAGTCTGGGGTAGGAATATGTGGCTCGAAAGGAGACCTGCTGTGTTTGCAGAGGTTGGGGCAGCCCACCTGGGGGCTTTTCCTGACCCAGTTGCATTGCTGCTGCCCCTCCCTGACCAGGAAGGCTCAGGCTTCCAGAAGTGCTCCCAACGCTAGCCAGCCCTTCAGCTCAGTATGGCTGCAGGACTCAGACCTTCTATAGTCACTTCCGTGTAGCTCTAATCCTTCTAAGTGTCCAGGATCTCAACAGGTGTCCAGCTGTAGGGAATGGTCCTACAGGATTTGATTCATGTCCCTAATCTCTGTGATTCCAGCTGAGGTTGTCCCCTGGTCATTCAAGGTTTTGAGGGTTTCTTTAGAAGTATTTTCACTTCATGGTTTCATGTGGCTGCTTGTGCTCCAGCCATCGCATCTTCATTCTACTCAGGAAGAAGAGAGGAAGAAGGGCAGGTCATTTCTTATAAGGACATTCCTTGAATGTTGTGCACAATACTTTTGCTTACATCCTATTGCCAGAAACCATAGTTACACGGCCAGAGTGAGGTTGTTACATGGCCCTAAGAAAGCCTAGAAAATGTCGTCTTATATCAGGTGGCCAGATTGGCAGCTAAAAATGAGTAATTCTAAATCTAAGGACAAAAGAAAGATCAAATGTAGAATATACAACTGTTCCTGCCTCACCTGGGTCTTCAAGTCATTTTCAAACCCAGGTAACATTTGGATCAAGTCCAGATGTTTTCGATTGTTGCTTCTAAGCCACTTTACATGACACACGAGGTTTGGGTTATGGTGGATCTCTTAAGCATTCTTCCAAGAGGAGCCAGAGCTATCCCCTTACAGACTACACTCAACTAATTATGGTTTAATAATTTAATTAATTAGGGCTGATGTAGATTGCTGAAAGTAGGAGAAAATTGCTGCCTATAGTCAAAGCTTAAAGGCAGAAGGAAAGATTCATTGATTCATGACTATTCCCCAGGTGCCATCTTCAGCTTGTTGGGAATGTTTGTACATGTGTTTTGAGCCAGACAAAGAGATGAACAGCCGTAACCATGGCAAGAATAGAAAAATGGACCAAGTCTCTCAGCACTAAAGGATGGTTGGTTCTGAGTCAGCACTGAGGGATTTCTGGGACATGGTGAAGCCTAGGAATTTTCAGGAGAGTTCAGGTGCTGAGATCCTTCATTTGTAAAGAGAATGTCTGGAGCTGGAGGTACCGGGCATGTCAGTCTTCATGGGGTTACAAAGGAGCGGTTCGAGGACTGGCATCCATAGGATTTGAACAATGATAGTGAAATAGATTTCCAGAGCTAGTGTAGTGCTGACAGGGCTATTCTGCTTTTTTTCTAGAATGTTCCAGCTTGTTCCTAGAACATACCTAGAATAACTTCTGTACAGGTGAAGACTCATAAGTGGACTGAAGATTATCACTTCCCCCTCCAATCCTCCCTCCACTTTTTTTTTCCCTAACAGCAAACACAGAGTTCTCCTTTTAGAAGAGAATGTGCCAAGAGAGGGGGAAGAAGAATGTTCTTCCCTCTAATCATCCCGTGCTTGTACAAAACAGCCCTCACATTCACAGGCATTAGGAACTCCCCTGGCAATTGAAAACCAGGGCAGAACAGAAGGTAGGACGTGTACTCTGGGGATGTGGAGGCGGACTCGGCCATGCTTTGGGAGGGAGGCTGTGGGTCTAGTTAGGACCTGAAATCGAAGTCACCAAATCTCACATGTATACAGAAGCTTTTCCACAGTTGGATGCTTGGCTTTTTGGAACTCGCACAGGATGTCTGTTGTAGCGTAATCCTCTTCTGTGTTAGCATTCAGTGTATTTTAAACTTGACTGGATTTTGAAGGGCTCCTTCTTCACACACGTAGATGCACACCGGCCAGAGGCAATGAAAAGATGCTTGAATTTGTGATAAAGCCAGGGTGAGCACATGTTCTCCTGTACTGAATGCATTGCTTCTTTCTCTGTACTAAGATTTGTAAGAATAAGAAAGAAAGAGCATAATGACCTCGTATCTGCTCCGATTTTTTCCCATATTGTTTCAGTGCTGTCTTTTCAAGCAGTGTGATGTTTGCTTTTGGGGAAGGTTTTTTTCTAAGTCACGTGAGCTTCTCTTCTCAGCAACAAAAGCCAGGACTTAGACGTCTGACAAGCCTTGGTTGCATCCTCGCCTTCACCCCTCATGAGCTGCCGGTCTCTGGCAAATTACCATTACTCTGGATCTCACTTGTCATTTTCCTGTGATAGCAATGGCTGTCCCCTCCTTGCAAAAGGAGGGAATGAGCTCCAGAAGACATGAAGGATTTCCTTAAACTCCTTGTTTGCCGTAACTGCTCAAAGAATGGGCATTTCCTTTCTCTGTCTCGATTTTCCCTTTGCCATCTTTGGTAAAGAAGCCAGTGTTTAGGGGCAGAAATAATAATCTGATTTGTCACTAAAATTTATCTGAGAACCTGTTGTGGAACTCAAGGTCACCAGGGCAAATCCAAGTTCTCAAAGCATGGCCCTTGGACCAGCTGTAGCATCATCACCTGGGAACTTATTACAGATGCAAATTCTCAGTCCCCTCCCCAGACTTAGCAACTGGAAACTGGGTGCAGAGCCCAAGATTTGTGTTTTAACTAGACTTCTGGATGATTTGATGCATACTGACGTTTGAAAACCACTAGATCTACATCTGGGTTTCTTAGACCTTAGATTTCTCCAGAGAGTCTTTTAAAAGACCAACATCTCGGCCCTGCTCCCAGAGACAATTCAGCGAGTTGTGGATAGAGCCCAGGCTTAGAGATTTTTTAAAATTTCCATGGGTTATTCCCAGTCCACCCAGGATTGAAAAATTCTGCTTTTAAGTGTTTCTGTCTTGTTTTGTCTTTCTCCTGCCTTCTTTCCCTGCCTCCTCCTTTTCTCTCTTTCCTCATCTAGTCTTTGGGATGGGGTGTTGGAAATAGGGGAAGGATTCTCTTGTGACTTGAGTTCAGAGGGGCTTCGGGGGTAAGATGAGATGCTGTCCATAGGTCATAGAAAAGTTCCACTGCCTTTGCCTCATTCCTATAGCACTCTGGTACACTTTGCTGGCAATCTTCTCATTTTAAATGTAACACATGCTTATGTAAAAAGTTTGGAAAAAGCCTCTGTAACTTTGAAGGAGAAAATAGAAATCTCCCATAATCCTCTCCATCCAAAGATCCATGAAACTGTAACATTTTGCTGTGTTAGCCTCATCTCTTGTACTTACATGTCATTGTTAATATAAAATTAGGATCACAATGATAGTTGCATATCTTGCTTTTTTATCTAACATTGTACTATGATAATTTCGCATGAAGTTCTTTGAATTTCATTTTCAAATCCTGTATCAGATTGCACCATGTGGATTTGTCATAATTAGCTCAGTCTTTTCTCTCTGATTAATTCTAGTCTTCTTTCCCCAAAGCTCAGATATCTTTGTAAATAAATCCTTGTTTTGCTGATTATTTCCTTAGGATAGATTCCTAGAAGTAGGATCACAGAGCCAGAAGTTATAAATGTTTCAGAGGTTCTTGTTCCATCATGCTGCGTTTGTTTCCAGAAGAGCCCTGACATTTTCTCTCCTACTCTCAGAGCTGCCTGTCCCCTTGTACTGTTGTTGACATTGGTTATTATCTTAACAAACAAATACAGTGTATCATTTTGCTGAGCTAAGTGGTGGTATCCTTGTTCTCTTCTTGCTCTCTAGGAGGGGGATGTCTTTTTCTTTCTTCTTCCTTCCTCTTTCTAAAGTTTATTTATTTTTCTGGGGGGTGGGTGCGAAGGGAAGAGCAGAGGCGAGAGTCTCAAGCAGATCCCCACGGAGTGTGGAGCTCGATGCAGGGCTTGGTCTCAGGACTGTGAGATCGCAACCTGAACTGAAACCAAGAGTTGGACATGTAACCGACTACGCCACCAAGGTGCCCTGAGGTGGGATTTCTGAACCTATGTGTCTTCATCTTTCTTTCACTCATCCTTTTGGAATCATGTTTATGTTTTCATATCTGAAAGTGCTCTTGTTTGGGGATTTTCATCTTATCTTGGGATTTCAGCTCTGCTCTCTTGTAACTCCATCCTCATTGTATCAGGGTTTCATCTTTAATGTCTTTGTACCCTGTAACCTATTCATATGTGGTGCACGTCAGCGCTTACCAGGAAGACACTTCAGACAACACCCTCAAGAGACCCTTAATAAATGCTCTGAGATATTGTAGCAAAGGCACACATAGCATGACAATCAAAGCTAAATTTTCCTAGATCCCAAGGTGTATGTGATCTATTATCAAAGTGATACTGCACCCCACCCAACACACGTGTGTACACATACACACACGCGCTCAAGTGCACTTCTTCAGTGTATCAAGCAAGGAAGTCTTTTTTGGACCTCCAACTAAAATAGTCAGAGAATCTGTTTCCTTGGCCTTCCTTGACAGATGATATTTGATTGAAGCACCCAATGACTTGACTTGTAATTGTACTTTCCTTTCAAACTAAATGTGCCTTAATTTGGTAGAGGAAGAGGTCGAGAACATTTTCATTGTCCACATTTAACATCTTGCAGCCATTCCCAGTTATCACAATGGGTAAGCCATACAGATCAAGCCAAGATAATGCGTCTTTATGTTTAGGATGCTCCTAGGAAAAGCTTCTTGCAGGAAGGCCAGTGGAGAAAGGCCAGTGGAGAAATAGTCATTGTTGTAATCCATGCGGCTTCTTCTGGCCTCTTCCTATCTTGTGTGCTCTACTTTTGAAAGTGTAGATGTCTGCTTGCCTGGCTTCATGCCTTAGCTTAGAGCACCTGGGGTGGAGGAGAATACTAGCAGACCCTGTTGTTGGTGACTTCCAAGAAATTGGCATTATTAAAGAAGTAGGGGAATTGGGGAGGGACAGGGGCAACAAGAAGGATTGAACCCTTCTACTCCAGGGTCAAGGCCACAGCTTTACGTACTTTCTTCTATTTCTTTGCAAAAGTGATTCCATTTCTTCAGTTTGGGGAAATCAACAAACTAGAGCTGCAGGAATGGCGTGATGGGCTTACTTTTATCCCTGTGACTCCCGAGCGTGTCTGTCCCTCCATCTTTCCAATAAAGTTTTATTGAACACCTACAACTGGAAAACAGCCATTTGGGCCCATGGTTTTCTGAAGATAGCGATAATACGTGTGTTTGTGAATGTGTGCTAAGTATCCAGAAGCCAGTGGTGACCTGCTGTGGACTCACGGGTATATGTAGGGGTGTTTGTGTTTGTTGTTGTTGTTTTGTTTTGTTTTTTCATTTGAAATGGATGAGATGACAAATACAGAATTAGCCAATACTAAGCCCTTATCTGTTGAAAGACAGTGGTTGTAGCAGATATTATCTATTGAGAAGGCAAGGAAAACCTTTACCTGGGAGCCAGAACCTCATGGTTATAATGGTCTAGTCTGCTCCTCCTTCTAGATAACTCCTTTTAGTTCTCAGTTTTAAAAGTAAATAAATCAGAAGGTCTGTGATTAAGATTAGCTCATTGGAGGGCTGTGGTAGGCTTAGATAATGGCCCTCGGTGATGTCCTACTCCTAATAATGCCTGGAACCTGTAAACGGTGACCTTATGCAGCAAAAGGGACTTTGCAGAGATGGCAAGAGGAAACTAACATGAGGTGGGGGATCCAGTGCAGAAGCAAGACCAAATATTTTGTCATAAGTATAATTTGGTTTGTAGACTACATGTCTTAGTTTGGGTTTGGAAAAGGACATCTCCATAGTACATACACAGTCATGAATTCTGTCCTTTTTCCATTTACCTTTGGAGGAATTTCTTACTCCAGAGTTTAGTTCATCAGATATTATCGAGCACTTACTATGTACAAGGCTGTCTACAGGACTAGTATAAGCGTGACTGCGAGGATTGATATCTGCTCTTGACCTAAGACTTCCTTTGTTTTGACTGTCCATGGCATCTCAGTAGTGATCAGCTGGATCTCCCAGGTAGGACCCAGAGGTTAAGCTTCTAAAGAAGTTTTCTGAAGTTTTAAGGAGAAGCAGGGCTCCGAGTATGGTTCGAACGGCACATGAGGACCTGTAACATGAACACTTGATCGTGATTTCAATGTGTGGCCTTTATACAACTTGGATGTGGACTCTGCTGTATGATGTAGATGACACAGAGCTCTGTGGGAGCACTACACCTACTCCCCTAGGTCCAGAGGCGGTGCAGAGTGAGTGCGTGCCCCAGTTAGATAAAAATCAGGTAACTTATCCAAGGTGTTTCTCTCCCCTTCTTTCACATTCATCACGTAGCACTGTGGTGTCGGCTGTTTGTCACTGCTGTTCAGACCAGCAGTGTGCAGGAACACACAGCTTTTGGAGATGCATGGGCATGTTTATCAGTGCTTGGACACAGACTCTAGTCTTAACATAGTGTAGTTTTATTGTGCCTTTTTCCATCCAGGGGGAGGAGCTGGAAACAGTCGTGAGTAGAGGTCTGGCTGGGATGTTCCTCCACGCCTTCTCATCACATCCTCAGAGCTCTTTCGTCTGTAGACAGAGAGACCCAGGCTCACCCGAGCATGAACTGTGATGCTGGAGCCATGCTGTGACCTTTTTTTTTTTTTTTTAAGATTTTATTTATTTATTTGACACAGAGAGAGAGAGGTCACAAGTAGGCAGAGAGGCAGGCAGAGAGAGAGGGGGAAGCAGGCTCCCCGCCAAGCAGAGAGCCCAATGCAGGGCTCAATCCCATGACCCTGAGATCATGACCCGAGCTAAAGGCAGAGGCTTTAACCCACTGTACCACCCAGGTGCCCCCCACGCTGTGACTTTTTAAAGAACATAGTTAATTTTACTTACAACAATATCCTGAAATCAAAATGGATTTAAAACTGCACAGTTATCCTTATCAATAATAAAGAAAGCTGGCTCTGGAGCCTGTGTTTCTGGAGGCCTGTGAGCCCGTTGCAGTTCTGAGGCCCCTGTTTTCTGTGTGTATCTGTGACTAGGTTGGGGTGTGAATTAGAATTGGATTCTTTGCCTGAGCTGTTCCAGTTCCCTTTGGCCACGTAGAAAATAAGCGGTTGTGGGTCAGAAGCAGTGTGCTTCCTTGACTAGTCTGGAAACAGAGCCAGTCTTAAAACCAGCCTGCCTGAACCAGCCTGGAAACTTGGAGAAACTTCACCAGTGGGGAGAGGGTCTGCTGCAAGGGAACAAGCCAGCCATTCATCTCGTGCCTTTCATCAGGCGTAGATCATGTGCCTGGAAGTCATATGTATTTTACAACATTCATTCCCTCTCATTTCCTTTAATTTGAAACTCTTAGGCATAATGTAGTAAGACACTTTAACCGAAATTTAATTTGGACAGGGCTTCACATGGACTAAGGTACCCTACCAAAAAATAACTATGCTCTAAAAGAAAACAAATCTAGGAGGCCTTCAAAGCTCTACCACTTAAAATAATCAACTTTATGTTTTCCGCAAAGATGGATTTTGTGCCCTGCTGGAATGCGGTCCTGTACCAGGTACATCCTTCTCTGGTTCCTTTGTTAATGAGCTGGAGGATCTCATGAGATCTGAATTCAGTGTACGTAAAGTCATAGTGAAGGAATTGCTAGAATCTTGGCAGCCTTTCTGGTTGTACCAAATGATTTAAAGCAAAGGGTGGCTGGAGGTGTATATTAGTCTGCTCGGGGGTGGGGGATAACAAAATAGCATAGACAGGGTTGGGGGCTGCTGAAACAACAGAAGTGTGTTTTTCTCACAGCTCTAGAGGCTGAGGGTCTGAGATCAGGGTGCAGGGAAGGCTTGGATTGCAGAAGACCACCTTCCTGCTGTGTCCTCACTTGGCAGAGAGAGGGGGGGAGGGGCAGCGGAGGGAGAGAAGGAGAGAGAACAAGCTCTCTGGTGTCTTTCCTATGGGGGGTGGGACACTAATCCCATCATGAGGAGGAGCCCTCATGACCTCATCTGAAGCCTAGCACCTCAAAATGCTTTCACACTAGGGGTCGGGGCTTCCCTGCATGATTTTGGGGGTGGAGGGTGTAGTTCAGTCCATAGCAAGGGTTGGATGTGTCCCAAAAAACCCAGTAGAGAAGCAGCCATCAAGAGAGTCTCCAGGGCTATAGCATCTAGCCGTTTGGGGCCTGGTCATGGTTGACATCCTGTGACAGTCTTCACTGCTCTTCAGGACAGGAGACAAAACCTAGAAAGTGTGGCCGGGAGGGGCCCGCACATTTGTTGAGACTGCCGCTCCATGTCGGTTGGTTCTGCTGTGTTCTTGACCATGAGGGTTTTCTCCCTGTCATGGTCACACTTTGCTTACTGCCCCCACTTTTAATGGGGTCTCTGTGCCAAAAGGGTTATTGTTCAGAACCACAGGAGCAGTGGCACAGAATGTCCCCTCTCTGTCAAGAAGTAGCTGATCCCCAGGATCTCCAAGTCAATGGCGGATGCAGTTGGCCGCTTTTAGAATGGCATGACACTCACCTTTATTATTTAATAAGGAGAAGGAGGAAGCAAAGAACAGTAAACAGGGAGAGAGACTCCTGGAGACTGTGGTTCTCAGCCAGGAGAGGGAAGAAGAACATTTCATTGTTACCGATTCTCCCTTTGGGCGATATTTTGGATATTTTAAGACATTTGGGGAGCTATTTTAGGGGGAAAAAACCCAAAACACCATGCTGTGTCTGACACAGAGAGAGCGCTCAAGAAATGGTCATTGAGTGAAGGAAGAAATGGATGCAGGTAGCGATCACCTAGATTTGGGCAGGTGGTACCTCAGCGTAGTTAAACTTGCCATTTGGCTGGAACACACTAGGTGCTTTATGCATAAGCACCTGTGAGTCCCGTGTGATAGGTTTGTTAATTCTTACAACTTTCACCAACCAGGAGAAATAATGGGCATCAGTGCTGTGATGTCTCACAAGTGAGGGAGAAATGAATCAGCCGTGTATTTAAGAAGTACGGTGCAGAGAGAAGGCAGAGGTCTGTGAGCAGTGAGAATCTGGGCACGCAGACCTCTCTTTCACCTCCCCCCCGCCATCTCATCAGCAACTTTTACTTCCCTGCATATGATGTAACCATTACTCTGCCTCCCAGTTTTGGGCCGGCTCAGTACCAGGAACTTTTCCTCTGCTCCACAGCCCTCACCCCAACAACCAAAAATCTTGATCGCCAGCAGCCATTCACACCTGCTTCCACCGACTTGTCTGCCCCTTCCTCCCTGACCACTCTTAGGTCTCATGGGAAGCTTCCTGTCCATCCTCCACTGTTTCATTGTCTAGCATTGCCTTTCTGTAGAGGAGGAGGAGGAGGAAATAAGTAGAATCACCTAGACTATCAGTTTACCAAAAGGGATCAAACTTTTAAATCAGCTGAATCATAATGTGTATTTCTCTCTGGGGCAGGATACATTGTAGCCTCCTCTAGAACACTGCTTAGAAATCTGCATAGAAATGCTTCTTGGAGTCATAAACTCCTCTATATGAAGCAGTGGTTTTACTGACAAGAATTTGCTAGAGAAGCTGAAGGGAGATTTGGTAAATGCCTTCAAGTACATCCGTGATTGTTAGAGCATGTGGTTGTGCAAGTGACTTCCGTGCCCCATACGGCAGAGTATGTTTAAAAAGAAAACCATTTTAGTACACATAAATGAAGAGTTGGAAGTGTCATCACATATTTTTAAGACAAAATTATCTACAATACACAGTCTGGGTTTCCAAGGGGCATTTGGTCTCTTTAGTCTTCTAATAAGGTCAGCCATAGTATCTTTCATCTTCCAATGATTAATGTGTCAAATTAGCAATGGTTCACCTCCCAGTGACTTCACAAGTATCTTTTCCACTTTCCTTCTATAAATAAAATAATCAAGCTATGTCGTAGTTCTATATTATAGCTATAAAATTAACAAGAAGCTGTGCCGTTTGTCAACAACAGCCACAAGCCACTGGTGGCTGGGATGTACTTGAAGTATGGCTAGCCCAAATTTCAATGTTCTGTCTGTATAACCTACCCCTTGGGGTTAAGTGCCACCCTCCCCCCAAGAAATAAGTAAAATATTGCATCATAATTTTTATTTATTGACTACATGTTGAAATTATAGTATTTTGATATGTTGGGATAAATAAAATGCTTTCTAAAAGTTAATTTTACCTGTTTCTTTTCTCTTAATGTGACTACTCAGAAATTTAAAATTGCACATGAGGTTTACATTTGTGGCTTGCATTATATTTCTTTTGGACAGCTCCATTCTAAATAAATCCTTGTTTAAGTTTAGAAATATCTGTTGCTTAAAACTTGTATACATTTATGTCCTCATTATGAAGATTATATACTTAGAGTTCACTTCCTATTGCCAAAAATTATTGGACATATCCTTGAACAAATAATCGATACCAGTACTTAAATAGATTAATGCAAATTGAATCACCCTGAATATGGTCAGATTGTAAGTTTTCAAAGTTTTCCCAATGTGAAATTTTATTCTGTTTAAGAACATATGTTTGGAACCAGTGCGAAGTTCAATTCCGTTTGCTTTACCATGAACCACTAACATTAACTCTTCTGAGCCAGCTATATGGTGACATGTCACTCAACATTTCTAAAGTTGATTCAGCATCCTAAAAGTCACCTTCTTCAGTTTGGTCCTTAATTAGTATTTTGAGGTCTTTCTGGCCTAGCAGGCTCAGGAGTGAGAGGACCGTCAAATTCTCTGAGGCGACCTCTCCCCAAGACATTGGTCCATCTCTTTCCTTCTCTCTACCCTGAATAGTTCAGTATTCCTCAAGTCCGAGCACCTCCTGCTAAGGTGTTCTGAAGGCAGCAGCCTTCATGGAAGGCACACTTAGTAGCCTGTGCTCAAGATGGCTTTTCCAGAACAGGGTGGAGGAAGAACTTGATAGGTTTTTCCTTCTCTTATTTCCCCTAATAGGACAATATGCAAGTCTTGACATGTGCCTAAGAGATGGAGATGGTTTTAAGCAAGATATGCAGTAATAATAATTCTAATAACAGTAGCAAGCATCTGGTCCGTATTATGAGTCAGGCAGTATTGAAAGAGTTGGACAGGTATAGTTCATTTAATCCTTGTAGCAATTACTTAATGTAGGTGCAGTTATTAGGCTCAGTTTCCTGATGAGAAACCTGAGCCACAGAGAGGTTGAGAGGATGCCCAAGATCACCCAGTTCTTAAGTGGAAAAGTCAGGATTCAAAACCAGGCCCTCTGCCTCTAAAGTTTGTGAGTCTTAATGTTATGCAGAAGATTAATTTAATCTGTCTAAATATTTAATTTTGAGTTTTGGGAGACTTAAATTGGCTGTTTTTAAATCCTGTTTAAAAGAATCCTTTCCTGGGGCGCCTGGGTGGCTCAGTTGGTTAAGCATCGACTCTTGATTTCGGCTCAGGTTATGATCTCAGGGCTGTGAGATTGAGACCCATGGGTGGAACCTGCTTAAGATTCTCTCTCCTTCTGTCTCTCCCCGCTTGTGCTCTTTCTCTCTGTCTCTAAAGAAAAGAAAAAAAAATCTTTCCTTCCTTCTTTCATCATCCTGTTATTAGAGACTGACCTGAACCCATCAGGAAAATTTGGACATAAGACATGGTGGTTTTATTCCCAGCTGTGATATCACTTAAATAGCTCCAAATATTAATGTTATATTTGTTTGATAGTGTGAAGTATATAAGACACAATTACATCTTTTTACCACTTTTGAATCTTAGAGCAGTCCTGTAATCTAAGCATTATTGATCTCAATTTCATTTTAATTTCCTAAATGACCACATTGAGTCTCAGAAGAGGTACTGAAGGGTTAGATTAGCATTCCCACTGCTACATGTCCCAGGGGTCAGCATCCAGTTACTGCTATCTGATGGCCTAACACTCTAACCCCCCCAACCCCAGTACATTTCTGTTCAGGTTGTGACTACTCTCTTGTCACTTTGCAAAGTTAATCTTAAGGCACAAGTGCATAAAGTATATTTCTAAAAATAAACCTAGAGAAGTTGAATGAAATAGTGGATCTTAATTAGAGTTTCAATCTGGGGAGATCATGCAGATAATAGAGGTTCAGAAAATGCATAGAGAAGAAATTCTGCCATGGGATTTAACTGTACCCAATAATTTGTTTTCTTTTAGTTAAGTGAAGAGAATAATAGAGCAGAGTCTTGATTTCTGCAGCCCATAGAAACAGAGGAAGGGAACTGAGACCATTGTCCCACCTTCCACTAATATCTGGCTGATTCCTCTTGACAGCCTTTCAGATAGTGACAGTTCTCCTGCCCAGAGCCAAACCTCCTTGTTGCCCCAGCCCCACCCCCTGACTGCCACTTACCCTGTTAGCATCTTTCTTACCAAGTGCAAGTGCCCATTCTGGGGTCCAGACTTGGACTGAGTGCAGGAGCATTGCACCCTTTAAACGTGCTGGTGCCATAATCATGGTGTCTGCAGTGACGTGGCTTGTGTTATTTTTTTTTTTTTAAAGATTTTATTTATTTATTTGACAGACAGAGATCACAAGTAGGCAGAGAGGCAGGCAGAGAGAGAGAGGAGGAAGCAAGCTCCCCGCTGAGCAGAGAGACCGATGTGGGGCTCGATCCCAGGACTCTGGGATCATGACCTGAGCCGAAGGCAGAGGCTTTAACCCACTGAGCCACCCAGGCGCCCCGGCTTGTGTTATTTTTGATGAACTAGAACTGTCCGGTGTTTTCCAATATGAGCTGTTTTCATGTGAAGTTAATTTCTTTGAATCTAAATATAGGGATTTCTGGGGCGCCTGGGTGGCTCAGTGGGTTAAAGCCTCTGCCTTCGGCTCAGGTGATGATCTCAGGGTCATGGGGGGTCTCTGCTCAGCAGGGAGCCTGCTTCCTCCTCTCTCTGCCTGCCTCTCTGCCTATTTGTGATCTCTGTCAAATAAATAATAAATAAAAGCTTAAAAAAATAGGGTTTTCTGTTTATCTCTCTTATGATTTTCTTATTCATTTGGGGGTAATTTAGATTCTCTTTCTATCAGTGAATTTTTGCTTTTAGACTAGTTCTTTAAAAAATGCAGTAAGTATGCCTTCATCTGATCTACTCAGAGAGAAACGTCTTACTAGGACAGCGCTAGACTCCAGAGCTCTCTAGCCTGCCACACGGTGATTCCACATTTCATCGACAAAAATTCCATGAAAGGCCAGCAAGGTAACAGGCCTCGCTGAAATCAAAACATTTTCTTTGTCGATATCATTTCCTATTCCTGCTCATCTTAGAACCCTGTCGGAGGTAGGGAGAATGTTTTTCTGATTGTGCTGTTTGTTGATCACGTGCTGTTTTTAATTCATCTGATCAAAGATTGATTCTCAGTTTTTGCTGGAGACTAATAACAAGCTAATTGATCTTAGAGACAGGTCCAGCTTGGTCTTCTTTTGAACATGGGTATAGCGCTGGGCAACCTTTTATTATCCCTTTTGTTAACTCAAACCTCAGTTAGTTCCACCTTACCAATGTTTTCCCAACTCTCCCAAGTAAAGCCAATGGCCCTCACACAGGAAAAAGAAATGGTGCTCAAAAGAATTCATTTGTTTCCTACTATGATACCATCCACTCTTAGCTCTTTTCTGTCCATCTTCTCTTATATGTTGATTTTTTTCTTTCTTTCTCAAAGCTTAGTTCATTTGGGCTTCCTGAATAATTTGTACTCTTCTGTTGTATTCCTACAAGATCATGAATCTTGCCTTCGTGTTCTCCATTCTTTAGGAATCTGACCTCATGGAGTTTGCACATTGCATTGACCTCTCAAGGGCCAATGATTGCTTAATGACTATCGACAACTCTTATTTTAAAAATATTTTGGTCGTGCTCACTTACCTGAAGCTATGGCCTAAGGCATCTCCTTACATAAAGCACTTAGGCCCAAGGAGACCTTAGCTCCAAGGAGACCAGGAGAATTCCCTTAAGTGTCATTAACCATATGAGGACTGCAATATACCTTTGCTTTTCAAATGAGTATGCAAGATCAAATACACTACTGTCCCCTTGAAAAGCTTCTGAGGCAGGTAGGCCCCCGCCAGAGAGGGCCCGCCGGGACTGAGACTGAGCACATGGCTGGGCCCAATAAATAAGTGATGGAGAAAAGTGAATGCACGTGAACTTCTCAGAGCTACAATATTCTTAAAGCAAATGATAGGACATCTATTGTGATGTTTCTCATTACTGGAGCAGTCATTCTTCCAAGTGTAGAGGGCCAATGGAAATGTTGAAACAGGTAGGTAGTCAGCATATAGTTTTAAGGGGTGACCCATAAGGTCATAGAGTCAACAGGTACAGCTGACTCTTACACAACATGGATTTGAACTGTGGGGTCCAATTATGCGTGTGATTCCCCCCCAGTAAGTACAGTGCAGTACTGTAAATACACGTTCTCTTCCTGATGATCTTCTTAACCCCAGTTTCTTTTTTCTAGCTTCCTTTTTTGTAAGAATACAGTATATAATACATAGAATATCCCCAAAATGTGTGAATTGACTGTGTATGTTATCTAAGGCTTGGTCAACAGTAGGCTATTAGTAGTTAAATTTGGGGGGAGTCAAAGTTAATGCTTAGATTTTCAACTTGGCGGGGGCGGGGGTGGTTGCTGCCCTAACCCATGTTGTTCAAGGGTCAAGTGTATTAAATAAAAAATTTTATTGAATGCGCCATATTAGGTTTGTGCATGTTAATTTTCAGAAAGAATCCTATGTACAGGTATAAAATGAACAATTTTTGAAAAGCTGATCTATTGGTAGGGTGTTAAGAAGGGGATTAGAACTCACACTTGGTAATCCGATTCTTGTAGTGTTCCTTCTTCTTCCTTCCAAACTCAGTTCTAAACTGAGTAACTAGTAGTGAATCTCTTATGAATGCCTCACAAATCGTGAAGTGGCTGGAAACATGGTGTCTGCTTCTGTGTCACTCACTTGTCTATTCCGTGGAAAACAAGCTGCAAATCCCACGTGTTGGCCTCCTACAGCTTTTGAGCTGGCATCTCCCTCCCGGAGTTCACTGTCGCTGTGAAGCCTCCTAACAGTACTGGAGACCAGCGGCCCTCACTCGGGCGTTGATCTAGAAGCCCCTGGAAGGCAGCAGCTAAAGGGGAAGGCCTGAACAAGCGGCCTGAGGTGGTGGGCCTGCTTGGGGCACCATGACAACTGTGTGTTCAATTCTTTGCTGCTCCGGGGCCTGAAGCCCTGGTTTCCTTTGGGCCTCGTTGCCTGCCTGGGAGCTGTGGTGGATCTAAACGGGGTGGCCTGCCCGGCCTACGTGTTGCCATGTGAGTACAGATAAGCACAGGCTCTTGATCTCAGTGGCAGGACCAGGAGGCCCTTGCGGGGCAGGGGAGGGAGGGAGGCATTTTGGCAGCTGCGGTGAGAGGGGCCCCTCACACTGAGCCGAGAAAGTGGGTACCCACAAGCAGAAGGGCTTCCCACACACCTTGACAGGGGCCTTGTAGAGGTCGGCACCCCTTCTCGCCTGCCATGGCTCCCTCCCCTGCCTCTCCTACCAGAAAGTTGTGTTTCCATCAGCTACAGCTTCTGAAGCTCTGGGGCTGATCACCCCGACTCCCCCTGAATTCAGATTCCACGTTTCCTTAGGAAGTGACACCACATGGATAGGTAGTTACATGTCAGTTCCTGCTTCAGGAGGTCTTGCTTTCATCCCTGAGACAGGCCAGGTGCTTTTCATTTTTCTCTGGAGTTTGACCGAAGACCTGGCTGGTGCCCCTTGCACCCCAGAAGTCGCACTTCAGGGTGAAGTGCCGTCATTCGTGTGCTCCGTCTCCCGGCTGAGGAGTTCACAGCCCTCCCCGCTGCCTCTGAGGACAGTCTGCAGGTTTGCACAGGTCCACTCACGGCGGTAAGGTCAGCCCACGTGGCAGGCTTCCAGGGACTTCTGCTTCCACCGAGGGAAGACTCAGACTTCCCGGGAGCTCTGGTTTCTCTTTAACTTCTCATCTTTCAGTTTTATCGGTGTGGCTCTTTCTTCAGGTAACTCCAGCAGTGACTTTCCCTGCCAGCCTCTCCTTGCCTGGCCTGAGGTGACCCCCTCGGTCCTCTGCCTGTTTTCTCGTCTCCCCACACTTCCTGTGAGGTGGGTCCCCACCTGATTCGGAGCCAAGGTAGTGGATGTGTAGGCATCACGGGAAAGGACTTGGCCAAGAGCGCCTTGAAAAGGACTCCTCTGGGCCAGGCCCGGCTCACAGCCAGACAACCACTAGCTGCCTTGTTGATACCTGGGCCTGTGACTCTTGCAAGCCCTGGGAAGGAGAACTATGAAGAAGCCACAGCCCTGGGTTGTATTCGGTCTCTGGAGCCAAACCAGCCTGTGTACAGGGTCTCCCAAGCTCATCGGTCTTTAAAATGTGCTGGAAGCCACATCAAGAAATGTTGCATTTCTTCCAAGGGCACTCAAGTCCAAAACCTTCAGTAGAGACCTGGCTTCTTGGGAGAAGATGGAGCTAATTCTTCCAGTGACAAAACCTGGCGGGAGGTCCCACACCTGCCCATGACATGCTTGCCTCGACAGCATCCATACCAAACCTGCCCGGGAAAACACACAGACAGGTTCCACCTACGCTGAGAAGGGGGATGTGCAAACATCCAGGCATCTTCGTGAAGTGCCTCTCACGCTCCAGAACCAGGCAGAGCACGCGCCAGGGAGCATTATCACACGGTTTCTAGAACTTCCATTGAGCTGATGCGGTTCGGTGTAGTAGTGGCACGATTAAAACGTGTGCCTGTCAGACCCGGCTGAACGTGACCTTTCTTGTTCTCTTGGGCTAGGTGTCCCCATCTCCAATCTCTGCACCTTGAATGAATCCCACTTTCTTTTTTGGTCATGGGATAAGGCACTTCGGCTCAGCTCCTGTTTCTCTTCCTTTGCCCCATGAAGTTCTATGAACCTCCTGTTCTCTTCTTCAGCTCTTTTCCCCTGAGAGCAGCTTGCTGAGTAGAGGACGGATCGTACCTTATGACCCAGTTACCTTTAGCCCAGAAGCTGAAAGGGGATGATATGACAAAGTCAGGTTGATCACATAATGGGATTGGCCCAAGGGATAGGATGAGCATCAGTCTCCAGCCTCAGCTGAGCAACCCAATCCCGCCCTCCCTCAGCCCTGAGCACAGTCTTGGGGCAGGAAACCCAGATCTGCAGTCACCTGTCGTGGTCACCATTGGTTAAATAGGAGGGCTGATCCTGGCATGACACCCTTCCTTACAAGGGCCTTGTACTCTCCGTAATACTGGACTCAAAGGGCAGCCCTGGTTCCAGTGTGGGACTTGCTCTATTTGGAGAAAAATATTTGGAGTACTCTTGTTTGTTCAGTCTGTTGAAGGTCCTCTTTACATGCATCAAATGACACTTTTCCAATACTTGTTTTCCTTTTTCCTTTCCCTTTGGCTTTAAAAACCAAAACCAGACACCAAGCATGTGTTCTGTGCCCGGTCCCGAGTTCAGGAGTCCAGGTGGTGCTGACTGGGGTGGGTGGGGTGTCCCCAGCCCTCAGCTAGCGCAGGACCCCCTCTCACTCTGCACACCTCCGTCCGTCTTCTACAGCACTCACAGGTCTGTTACATGGAAATGTCCTGTTAAGCCCTATGGGTTGTAAATTCCTGAAGTCACAGACCATATCTGAATCAAGCGAGATTAGATGTGGCCACAAGGGACAGTAACCAAAGGAACTCTCCCCGCCCCCCCCCCACCTCCCGGAACAAGATGGCAGTGTTCCTTCTAGGCTTGTGTAAGTCAAGTGCCTGGGAGGCTGCTGAGGACTAAGTGGTTTGCAGGTTCTGGGCTCCTTCCATCACTGCCACCCGATTTCGGTGATGGTTCTCATGGTCCCAGGCAGGCAGGAGAGCTCAAGAGTTCTCCTGTGAACTGGCCGGTGAATAGTACAGCACTCTGCCTTCAGACCTTCTCTCTCCACACCTACCCTGCCAGCTCTCAGTTTCTGTCCACAATACCTAGCCCCGCCAACCAGGTGAAAGAAAAAAAAAAAGACTTAGTCTCAATTGGTACTGGGCTTGTGCCAGGACTACAAACATTGTGCATTGGCCCGTCCCCTCTAAGCAGCCAGACCAGCAGCCAGAAAAAGGCAGAGGAGCGCTCACTCCAAAGCAGCGGGCGGCTTCCTCTCCCTGGCCTGACTCAGTTGGTCCCCACCCTTCTAATGGGCCAGAGTCCCAAAGGGTCTGAGCCCTCCCAAAGCCAGCTCTGCACTCAGCCCCACCCGGCCGCACCCTGAGGGGGTGTGCCTGAGGAATAACCTCAAAATGCAGCTCTGGCTTGAAAATTAAAGGGAAACTGGGCGTATAGAGTCCAGTCCCAGCTCTGAAGAAGAATTTAACTGAGAGAGAAGACAAAAGCAGACTTTTCTTTAAACACACACACACACACACAACAACAACAACCAAAACTGGATTTCAAAATTTCAAAATGCTCCATGACAAAAAACAAGCAAAAAATAAAATAACAAAAGCATTTTGTGGTTAACAACCCAAACCCTCTGAAATGCTGAATGTGGTCCCCCGCCTTGGGGAGAGCAGTATCCTGCGTGCAGAGACCTGTGTGACTCTGTTCATGCAGTTTCCCCTAAACTTGCTTGACCATGACACCCTTTCTCCACGTAGTGTCTGTTTATTTGGGAAATGCACTTCCGGGTGGACCTCAGACCTTCCCCGTCCAAAGAGTGATCCCAGGGACAAGTGGAGTGAGCAGAGGCGTGCACTGCTACCTTTCTAATCGCCCTTTCCTCTGAGTACTTGCTTGCTGGGGTTTGCCTATTCTTTCATTATAATGAGCTGCCCGAGCTGCCCAATGCTTGTGTATTTGGTTTCTTTGACCCACTGGCAACACCGCATCTGTGCCACAACCCAGATCCTTGCCCACCCTTGCCTTGGGTCCTGGCTTTTGCTCTCTTCTGCTGGGTGTGAACTTCTCTGTGCAGTCCTGCCCTCCCAGAGGCTGCTCTACCCAAGGGGTCCACTCTCCGCCCAGTCCTTCTGCTCAGCATGCTGCTCCAGCGTCTCCCAGCCGCCCTTGGGCAGCACTTCTCGTTTGGCAACTCAGTCCTGACTCCCGTGTGTTGTTCTGGTTCCCGGGGTGACAGGCTGGTGTTTATGCCCTTGGTAAACCCTGCCTCTTGCTGTCCGTACCCTGGCAACCTGTGCTGCTTTCTTATGGTGTAGGGGCACACAATTCTTCTTCAGATCAGGGGCCATTTTAAAATTATTATTTATTTTTACTTGTTGGGAGAGGGGCAGAAGGAGAGAGAGAATCTTAAGTAGGCTCCAAGCCCAGAGTGGAACCTGATGCAGGGCTCGATCTTATGACCCCGAGATCATGACCTGAGTTGAAATCAAGAGCCAGATGCTTAAGCAGCTGAGCCACCCAGGTGCCCTGATCATGTGCCATTTTGATTGAGTCTTGGTAACAGTTTAATAATTTCTGAGGGGTTGTGTGTTTTTAGCCGTCCTCCTCATCATCACTGGCTTTGGTGTTTTTGTAAAAGGTGTTTTGCTCTCCTGTCATGTGAAGCTTCTCAGAGGGTAGAGAGGGGCAGTTGGGAGTGTGAGCTGAGCCAGAGAAGCCTTCCAAGGGGATTGAACTTGGTGCTGAAGTTCCCAGTCCCTGGATGGGTTAGCCTTCATCGTCTGCTGAATTCTGTGCGCTGGTGGCTGAGGACAGAAGGGGAGGCTTCCACTGGGCCCCGGGCACGTGGACCAGTCTGAGTGAGGGTGAGGCGGCAGCGTGTTCACGGAAGCTTGCTGGGCAGCGGGTGTTGGGTTTCAGGGTGGGGTCCTGCTCCCCCACAGAGACCAGAGAAGGTGAACTGGAGACGAGTGGCAAGCCCCGCTGCACCAGGGATCTGTGAAGGCATTTCAGCGAGAGCCTCTGGGGTTTGCTGTTGGTTTTGGGTTCTGACACAGAGATCCCTTCTAACTGATGCAGAGCTTTCCTTGAAAGATAGGGAACGGCTGCCAAACCTGAAACATGAGCCCCACATGCGGATGCAGGCTCGGGGGTGGGGGTGGTTGCTGTGTTTAAGATGGTCTGGGCATTCTTGCTCCCTCTCATCATGCCGGGCTCTGTCCCTGGTCACCTGCTGGCCTCTCATCCTCAGTACCGACTCCTTCCCCTACACAGCTTCCCAGGTCATGGGTCAAACCCATCGTCCCAGATATTTTCGTGGCTGTTCCACCTGTCCGTGGCTGTGTAACAAACCAGCCCAAAACGGGGAAGTGAAAAGCAGCAGCCGACCATGCTCTCTCGTGCTCCTCTGGGTTGCCGCAGACCCTCCTCCCCCCACAGTGGTTGCTGAGACCCCCGTCTGGGGGCACTACGTGTTGGCTGGGGCTGGAGCCGTCTGACGACTTGATGGGGCAGATGTTAATGTCCACTTTCCTGGCCGACCTGTTAAATCTGCTGTCCGCTCGGAGGGAGCTGTGGATGGGGACACCTCCACGCTGGGCTTCTCCCAGGATGGTGGCGGGGTTCCAAGAGGGAGCATCCAAGAATGTGTGCCCTAAGAACCAGGCAGAAGTCCCAGAACCACTTTTGCCACATTCTATTAGTCAAACAAGTCTCAGATTCCAGGAGACCAGGCTGAGAGTCCACGTCAGGGTGAGACAGACCAGGTCACACTGCGGGAGAGCCTTGACCTGAAAGACGTGACTGAGGCCATCTTTGCAAAGGACAGTTTGCTTCCCCTAACTTAGCCGCAGACTAAAACTTCAGCGTCTAAATGAAGCAATAAGGTTTTGGGGGGAACCAAAGGGAACACATCAGATAGATTTCATCAAAAATAATTTAGTCCTAATAGAGGGAAGAAAAGCATAGAGATTTAATACTGAGATTTCACAGTTGTTGCCTGGAAAAATGCCAAGGAGAAATTTGGTGCCACTTTTCAGCCACGGAAACACTGTCCTCTGGGCTTCTTGGAGAACTACCGAGCTGTTAATTCTCATCCCTACATGAGCTGAATATGCTTAGAGAACCCACGTGCCTGGCCTCATCCCATGTTGGCATCACCCTCACACAGATGGGGAAACTGAGGCTCAGACAGGTCACCGCATTCTCGCATTGTTGGCCAAGTTGGGGTTGGCGCTGCTTCATAGTGGGCAGGGCCGTGTTTGTGGGGCCTTCACCACTTCACCACTGCTCTGTCTCCTCCTGGAAATACGGACCAGGCGCTTTCGTGCCTCTCCAGCTCAGCTCCTGCTCTCTCCTCCGGGACACCGTTCCTCCACACACTTTGTCCTCCAGGCTGGGGCTTAACCCTCAGGGTACACCCTGGGTCCCCTGACCTCATGCTCTCCCCTGGGGCTTCACAGTGGTATGGCCCTTCCCATACTCTGGTGTTTTGTGCTTGTCTCTCCCGTTAGCCTGCAAACCCTTTGGGGTCTTTTCCCCTGCCGTCAGGGTGAACTCATCCTTGGAAAACCGCTTCTATCACCTCATTTCTTACTGAAGACCTGTAACTCCAGTGTTCAGGTAGGATTCAGGCCACTGGCACTCTTCTCTTCAAGAAGAATAAATGGCCCACGAACCAGCCCTCACATTGTGCTGCGGCTTGATAACGTGAATTCAAAAGTAGAAATTATTTTGCTTTAATTAGAAACCTTACTGCAAAGCCTTGAGACTCAGGGAGAGTTGGAGCTTATCGTTTTTTTGATCGAAGCCAGATCTGTTTCCAGCATTAATACAGGGAACTCATAACAATAAATAGTTACCATAAATAATTCTTTGACTTAAATGTGCTGGGATAGAGACATATTTAAAATCAGCAAAAAAAAAAAAAAAAAAAAAAAAAAAAAAGTACTGTTTTAGCCCCTTTGTTTTCTTTTCTTTTTTTTTTTAAAGGCTTTATTTATTTATTTGACAGAGATCACAAGTAGGCAGAGAGGGAGGCAGAGAGAGAGGAAGGGAAGCAGGCTCCCTGCTGAGCAGAGAGCCTGATGCAGGACTCGATCCCAGGACCCTGGGATCATGACCTGAGCCAAAGGCAGAGGCTTTAACCCACTGAGCCACCCAGGCGCCCCTTTAGCCCCTTTGTTTTGAGTTGGCACCCACCTTCCCTGGTGGGAGCTTGTTGCAATGTGGTGTCTAGGTCAAGGTCAGCAACGAAAATGTTAGCCCCTAGGTTAGGTGCCAGCGCGAAGGTACAACATATTGTCACGTTCAGCCCGATTCCTCCCTCTGAATGCGACCCTCTGACGTTGCACGTTTATGCCATCTTTTTTCCCATCTTTCCCCAAGTGAGCAAAACTCCCACAAATAAATGAATTTGAAAATAAAACCCAACTGCATTAAACAGAGTCCAACAGCTTTACTTGTAATGCGTCATGAAATATAATGGACCTGTAAAAGCCCACATGCTTCACAAATGTGTGCTTGCCACCCTTGTGCGCTGACCTTGAGAATCTTTTGTGGCTCTTTCTAACTGTTAGTAAGGGCTTCTGAAGCGACACACAAACATGACTTACTCTTTACTCTGAGAACATCAGAGCATGGTAACACAGAGGCTTTAATTAGTTAAAACACTTCATGAGTTTGGAGCGGGGAGAAGGCAATACTGCCCAACCGTATTCCATCACCGCCCTCCTCTCCATGCCTTCCCTGCACAAAGCTTTTCCCTGGAATGATTCCTAGACCCATCTGTAACTTCACAGGGGCATCGCTTATATTTCCAACAAAATGGACAGAAGCCCGGGACAGCAATGGGGTTCGACGAATAGAGCATTGGAGGCAAATGCTTTCAGGATTCACTTCTCAAGTGTGGGGCTTCCTTGCAGGAAAGAGTTCAGGCAACTAGAAAAAAATCTCTCTAAGGTTTGGTTTTTCTCATTGATGGAAGAGTGCATAATGTGAATGTTGTAGAGTTGTGATAATGAATAAAGTAATACGTTAAACTCCTTGCGTAGAATTCTGGGTACAGTTCATTGAGTGACTACAAGGTGCTCTCATGAGGTCAGTGACTTAAAACAAAGACACTAGGTGGCAGGTTGTTCTTTATGAAGTTTTTCTCCTTTTATCCAAAGTTTTCTTTCTTTCTTTTTTTTTTTTTTTGATAAAATTTATGATTCTTTTTAAATCAACAAGTTTTTGTACTACAAAACTCTTTAAAATGGGTTGTGTTTCATCGGCTTTGTATGGATCTGGCCACTAGTGGTCAATACGTGTTTGCTACATTTAATTGAAAGCTTCTGTGTCAAAATGAATTTGGCTAGCTGTACCTAGTCCAAAAAGTGTTCTGTCAGTTATTAGGTGACAGAAAACATGAGTACATTTTTAAAAAGCAACATATGATTGATTCTCATTATTGGGGCTATAGTTATGTTCCGTGACTTCACTGCAGACACTGAGTTAGCGAATACTGGACCATTTGTTCTAGAGAAAAAACAGGGTCACATTTCTGTGAGCCTCCGTTCGTAACATTTCCATCATCGAATGCAGGCATAACCTTGTGTCATTCGTGTTTCTGTTTAAAGGGCCTTCCATTACACACATCGTTGATTCCTTAACACTGGGCTCACGGCCAACATCACTGACACCCCTGCCTGAACAAAGCCGACCCACCCATGACATGTGTCCTCCACAAGTCCATCACAGCCTCCGTCTTATGAGCCCTGGACTTCCCATTTTGGGGGTGATTTTAAATAGGGAAATCACCAACAGATAGCAAAAATGAAAAAGCCTGGCACTAAACAGACTCTTAAGAAGACATTTGTTGGGGCGCCTGGGTGGCTTAGTGGGTTAAGCCGCTGCCTTCGGCTCAGGTCATGATCCCAGGGTCCTGGGATCGAGCCCCGCATCGGGCTCTTTGCTCAGCCGGGAGCCTGCTTCCTTCTCTCTCTCCGCCTGCCTCTCTGCCTGCTTGTGATCTCTCTCTGTCAAATAAATAAATAAAATCTTTTTTTTAAAAAAAAAAAGAAGAAGAAGACATTTGTTGGGGCACCTGGGTGGCTTAGTGGGTTAAGCTTCTGCCTTCTGCTCAGATTATGATCTCAGGGTTTTGGGATCGAGCCCCGCATCGGGCTCTCTGCTCAGCAGGGAGCCTGCTTCCCCCTCTCTTTGCCTGCCTCTCTGCCTACTTGTGATGTCTCTCTGACAAGTAAATAAAATCTATTAAAAAAAAAAAAAAGACATTTGTTTACTATATCGAAGCTGATCTAGAAGGCAGAGTGTCGCCTTGACCCACCTCCCCTGGGCACTTGGGTGACTCGGATCTGTGACCGCGACAGCACTGCCAATGATGACTTTGAAGTCACAAGTACAATGTCGCAAGTAGGTGAATTGGCACATACAGCTCTTGCGGAAAGTGAGGATCCCCTGTATTCTGTTTTGTCACTTCAAATGTGCTGGTATCCAGTCAGTTTCTGATTTCCAGAGACGGCTGCATTGCCCCATCCGTGGACGACCGCTGCAGCTGTCCAGGGGAGTGTGCATCGGTGGGGAGCCTCTGGTTCCATCACAGGAGGGAGGCTGGAGCCCAGGCCACCATGTGTGGCGGTGGTGGCCTTGCTTCTCTGTGTGAATTTACGTCCCTCCTTGCCCAGGGCTTACCCTGGCAGCTGTATCAGATCGTTTCTCCGGGATCCCATGATTTGGAAGCTCTTGCCCAAAAAAGCCTAAACAAAAAATTTTTTTCAGTTGTAATTATTGGGGGAGGGGGATCGGGGAAGAGGAGCTGACCCCCCAAAGTGGGTGTGAGGGAGCTGGGGGGGGGGTCAAGGGCCAGCTGCTCAGGAAGGAAAGCATGGGAGCAGCAATTAACCACCAGTCCAGCTCAAATTGGCCTCACAAAGCAAATTACCGTGTTTAGAAAGGAATTTCTTCTCCGAGGAGTCTGCCTTCGGTTCGCTGCCTGCCCGCGGAGATGGCTGGGAAAATCCCGGCACGAGTTACCGAGTGCACACCAAGGCCCCATAGCCTTGCGTGGGCCTCTGCCCGCCCTGGGCTCAGTTTCCTCATCTGCTGGGGGCAGCCGCTCTCCCTTGGCAGGGCATGAGGGCGGGGATGTCGTGTTTGAAGGCCGAAGCCTAAGGCCAGGGTCGGCTTGAGTTTTACACTTTAAACACGTGACAACCCTGTTGAGGTTTTTTTCTTCTTTGGGCTCTTTTTTCCCTTGGCAGTTCTGAGAGGCTGATACTTTGAAGGCACTTCGAGCTTCGAACCATAGACCCTAAGCTCCTGGCAGTGGCTCCAGGTGAATAGTCATTGAAGATGTAATACTGCTAGGCGCCATTCTAATCACTTTCCATATATTATTAGTTTGTTTAATCCTTCCTTTCTACCCCACGAACCCTCCCAGGCAAACACTATTACTCTGCCCACTTGGCAGATAAGGAAACTGAGGCAGAGAGTGGTCAAGGGGGATGTAAACCCTCAGTTACATAGCTAGTAAGAGGCGGGACACCAGCTCAGACAGGCAGCCTGAGTGCGCAGCCCCACGCAGAGCTACTAAACGACAGGGGAGTGTCTTCAGGTAACACCTCTGGTTTTAAGGATTCAGGAGTCAAGCGCATCACGCATGAGCTCCCAGAGGAGCCTGCATCCCGTGTCTCAGGGATGAGAGATTCGCCTGCCAGGCTTCTGTCCTCCGTGGAGCTGCAGCCGTGGTAGCAGAAGAAATGGGCAAGAAACAGAAAAATCTGCAAGGGGCCCTGTGGGCTCAGGTGCAGGAGACGGCACTGGTCGGGGCAGACGTTGGGTAGGCAGAGATAACTCGGAAAGGTGTCTTTAAAGACGTAGCATTGAGATGGGTCTAGAAAAGTGGTCCTCGAAATTAGTCTCCACCTTCTCGACCATCTGCAGCCAAGGTTAGTTGGGACATTAGCTGCAGCCGTGGACATCTTCTCTTGGCCTGGGGGGGTTGGGGGGCTCCCATCCTACCTGCAGCCCCTTCTCCCTGCCTGCTTTCCCCTCGGGGGACCTGGAAGTGTGGGTCAGGCCAGCTGACCAGTGAAGGAGTGGGGTCCAGATGTTTTGCTGCAGATGTGGGCAATGCCGTCAGGTTGGGCCTGTGCACACACTCCTGGTCTTGGCGCACAGGGTATACAGTGCCCCCTCCCCCCAGCCCAGCGCTAGGGTAGGGGGGCCTTGATGCTTTCACTCCCATAATTAAAAGGGGAAAAGTCCACATGGAACATTTAGCAGGAAAAACAACTTGGGATAGTCTTTGAACTTAGGCTTCCATTTACGTTCCTCACATCTCTTTCTGGTTTTTCATTTTTAGTGTTTAAAGCAACATAATTCAAACCACTGAATCTGCCTTGAATCTTTACAGTCCCTGAGAAAAGTCACGGTGCTTGCGTGACAGGCGTGCATGACTCAGCCCCTGGAAGCTTGGGTCGTATGTGACTCGGATCAGTGCACTGCCCCACCCCGCGTCCTTGGACACCTTGGAAGCTCTCAGCTGGGACCTGATGCTCTCTTTCTGACAAGTAGGAATATAAGCACTGCTTCACCAGACGCTTCCAAGTAGTAGCTCACTTTGTTCCGTAGTCAGGCTGTTTTCTTCCCCCACAAGCCCCATCTCTGCCGCCCACCTCCACCCTCCAAGAGAGAAATAAGCCCAGTTCTTTGCTCTTCAGAAAAAGAATGTAAAATGTAATAAAATCCTAACAGATCCCCTGGCTCTTTAAGGTCGTGAGTTCACAGGCAGTTGGTGCTAGCGTTCTGGTGTGATTTATCTTCAGCCTCTCTGCTATTTTTCTGCAGGGAGAAAGAGAGTCTTAATAGCCTGTCATGCAAAAATTTGGCAGTGCTAAAGAAATAATCCTGTACTCTGGGTTTTTCTTCACTGACCTCTGCTGCTAAAGTAAATGAGTAATGTATTAAAGTATCCCTTCTTTAACATTGAACAGTTACCGTTCATCTGATTTTCTCTCCCCCTTTTGTCTTCATGGGAGAATAAAGCTATTTAAAAATAACTGTGATAATTCTCTATATAGCTGTTCTCTAGCACCTGCCAAGAAATATACGATCCTGTGATGGGTGGCTCTGGGGAAGAAGTAAGGTGCCAGCATTGATACAGGAAGGGTCCTTTTGTATTGTTTCCCTTACTTTCAGGGTAGCTTACTTACCTTTCAAGGCTCTCCCTACTTATGTATTTATTTTATTATTTTGTGGTAAGTTCTGTTATTATATTCTTTCATATACATAGGTAGGAGGCTCTGGTTATATACCATGGCTGAGAATGTATAGGATGCTTTCCTCTGCAAGAAACTGAAAGCCCATATCCAACTGGCTTTAGCAGTAAAGGGCCTTTATTGGCTTCTGTTGCTGAAAAACCCAAAGGCAGATGGCTTTCAGGCTAGGGTTATCCAGCCATTTCACAGCGTTACCACAAACCTGGTTTCTCTTCTTCTATTTGGCTCTGCCTCTGGAATGGTTGGCTTTAAACCTTCATCCCGGGATGGCTGGAAGTAGCTACTGGGGTCATGGAGTTCAGTGTTCACATCCAGAAGAAAGAAGAGGCTTAGAAAAGGTCTTGGTCTCTGCATTCTCCAAAAGGTCTTACTTTGGTCATGTGTCTGTACCTGGAGCCAGGAAGACACAGTATACTGACTGGCTTAGCCTAGGTCACCCAATGCATATCTCTAGGTAAGGGTGGAGTCAGTTTCCTCAGGGCTGTAGGATCCCTAGAAAGGAGAGAGGCAGGTAATGCTGGAGAAGCCTCCACAAACAGATGTCTGGTGTATGTGGCTGATCTAATCCCTGAGGTATGAACAGAATATACAGCCTTTTTTTTTTTTTTTTTTTTTAATTCTGAACGTTTCAATTGATAAGTACATAGGCTAGAAATAGGTCGTCGAAAGCAGGGCTCTGTGTATTTTTCTTTAAGTTCGCCCATCTTGATCCCTTGTCTTCCCTGGACAAATGGGAGAAAGGCTTGTCAGAAGGAGGTCGGGAGGTCGGGAAGCTCCTTGCTGCTATCCCAGAGTCTGTAAGGGGAGGGAGGAAGAAATCACAGAAGTGGAGGCATCGTTCTCCGTTCCATAGAGTATTCTTCAAGACAAGAGACTTTGTATCACTTGCAACATTGTTCTTAAATGTTCAAGAACATTGCAACCTGTTTTTAAGCCGGTTTAATGAAACTGAAATGTCATGAGAAGTAACCCAGCTTAATCTGTTAATTTCCCACCCCATGGACTTTCTTACTCACCGTTAAGGGCCCCCCTTGCTCATGCCCTGCCCCATCCGTGCTCAAATCCGGGCTTTGTAGGGAGCAATAAAGAAATGTGTGAATGACCTGTAACCGCTCATCCTCTGTCTACAGTGGGCAGTTTGCAGTCGTGAAGAAATGCCGGGAGAAAAGCACCGGTGTACAATATGCCGCCAAGTTTATCAAGAAAAGGAGGACGAAGTCCAGCCGGCGGGGCGTGAGCCGCGAGGACATCGAGCGGGAGGTCAGCATCCTGAAGGAGATCCAGCACCCCAACATCATCACCCTACATGAGGTTTACGAGAACAAGACAGACGTCATCCTGATCTTAGAGCTGTGAGTAGGGTCTGCGTGGCTGTGGCGGGGCCTGGGAGGCCCAGGGTGGGGGTCAGGGTGGTTGAGGTCCGCCCATGGCTGCCCTGCAGTGGGACACCTCGGGGGCCTGCCCCGAGCCTCGTCAGGAATGTACTCTGCTTTGCCAAATTCGAGAACAACCCTGTACCGCCTGCACCGAGACCTGTCTGTGGTTACCTCGAATGATGCTAAAGAGCCGTTTCCATGAACGCAGTCCTACCCGACTTGCAAGAGGGTCCCCACATCCTGGGGCTCCTCTTCCTTTGTCATGACGTCATCTGACTCCTGAGCTGTCTGGTCAACTTTAAGCTCATGTTCCTTTTCTACTGGCACTGTTCCTTTGCCTTCCTGCGGGATTTCTACTTCTCTTCCTTCTCCCTCCAGTTAACCTCCCACCTCCACTCCCAGCTGTTGGGACTGTCAGCACGATTGACAGGAGGGGGTAACACTGAACCAGCATCCCTCAGAGGTGATCATAGGACTTGTTTTCAAAGCTTTCCGCTTATTTTCTCGGGCAGGCCCTGCCTGTCGATTGTGGTTGCGGGTGACGGACTGTCGTGCCTTTCTCAGTAATGTGTCCCTCTGCCCCCAGGCCCCTGCCTCAGTGCCCCACCCATCTTGAAGAGAGGGGGAGGAGGGGATGCCCCCCAGGAGCACCTGGCTGCGAATGCCTCTGAGCTGTTGGGAGGGAGGAGAGGCATCCGGGCCTTGAGGGCAGGAATCATGGAAGGAGCCCAGGAAGCCAGGGTGACACGCCGGTCCTGGGTGGCTCTGAAGTTTGTTTCCTGGGGCCCCAGAATTCAGACCTGCGCCTCTGCCAGCCAAACAGCTCCCCATGTTTGCAGATCTCTTACGGTTAGGAGGTGATTTTGGAGGCCAGATGGGATGTAAGGAAGTGAAGGGGGGTTTTGTGGAGGACCCAGCCTAGCCCTGGGGACCCCACACTGCGGGCATCCTGGGCTTTGCCCTCACAGGGACCGGTGGGTTCCTGTGGCTTCCTGTCTGTCACTGGGGTGTGGGTAAGCAAGCAGCAGCTTGCTCAGTTATAAATTGGGTCTTCCTCAGGGTCTTGAGGAAATAAGTAAGTTGAGAATTGGACGATCCCTAGCACAGTGTGGGATTCGTGGACATGTTTTCTTCCTCGCTTTTAAGCCAGCAGGTTCTCCACCTCTGTCGCAGAGACCCTGGGGGCTGGGTATGTCTTTGTTCAGGGGCCATCCCAGGCCTTGTACGATGTTTAGCAGCATCTCTGGCTTCTACCCACTAGATGCTGGTAGCACCCTCCCACGGGCTGTGACAACTAAAGCTGTCTCCAAACAAGGCCACGTGTCCTCTGGGGGCAAAACACCCCCCTTCTCCCATGGAGAACCCCTGCCTTAAAGGAAGAGCCGGGCTTTAAGAGCACAGGGGATTAAGGGGCTTGCCTGGGTACAGCTGCGGAAAGAGACGTTCACGGTGTAATCTTTGCTTTCTGTGGCAACTCTTGAACCAGACAGAACCAAGATCAAAATCCAGGCCAATCCTTTACCGTCTCTAAGCCTGCATTTCCTCTCTTAAGGCTGTTGTCAGAGGCCATGAATACAAAATTCTTGGGGAAGAAATGTTACAGATCACAGCTGTTCTGCCTTTTCAGAGAATTATTAGGTTGTGCCCAGTGACTCAGGAATGTCGCTTATCCTCTTTGTACCCCAAGCCGTACAGGGATGCCTGTGCCTTCCTGCCCTTCTGGCTCCCCTTTGCCCGGGCACATTCTGGTCTCAGCTGCTGATGCCTGACCCCATACCCTAGGCATTTCCCCTTGGGTCCCTTTATCCTGTGTATCCATTGGGTGACATACAATTACTTTTTTTAACCCTTGGATTTTTCCAATTTTTAAAAAGATCATATAGTTAATCTGATGTGGGAGGAGGGGTGTGCAAGTCTTAGGACGTCAACACACGTTTAAATCAAGATTCAGAATAGCCCCCCCCCCCCGGTTCCTTTGTCTCATTCCTTTATAGTCACACACACCTTCCGCCCCCCCATCTCCTCGCAACCGCTAAGCTGCTCTGTCTTCTCAGAAATGTCCTATAAATAGAGTGATGTGCTATTCAGCCTTTTGAGACTGGCTTCTTTCACTCGGCGTATTACTTTTGAGATTCATACATGCTTGTTTTGTGCCTTGTTATTGCTGTGCGGGATTCTGCTGCGTGATAGATGCGTGTTTGGTGTCGCCTGTCCACTTACCCCCGAAGGACCTTTGGGTTGTTTTCTAGTATTTGGTGACCATGAATAAAGCTGCTGTAAACATTCATTTACAGGCTTTTGTACAATCTTGAGTTTTCTTTTTTTTTTTTTTTTTTTTTTAAAGATTTTATTTACTTATTTGACAGAGAGAGTATAAGAGCAGGAGGGAGAGGGAGAGAGAATCTGGAACAGAGTCCCCGCGGAGCGCAGAGCCTGACTGGGGGCTTGATCCCATGACCTTGAGATCACCATCTGAGCCAAAATCAAGAGTCAGAGGCTGAACCAGCTCAGCCACCCAGGCACCCCAACTTCTCATTTTTTTGGGTGGATACCCATGCGTGCGTAACTGCATGTGTAATTTTATGAGAAACCGCTGAGCAGCTTCCTGAAGTGGCCGCACAGGATAGCAGTCCCTCCAAGGCTGGGAGGTCCATTTGCCGCCATAGCACTAGCCAGTGTCAGTCCATGACAGTGTCAGCACCAGGATGGTAGCCATTTCAGAAGATGGCAGAGTAGCACGCAGCCTTCTTCATGCACTGTGAGGTCACCTAGACTAGAGGTTGAGTGAGCCCGCAGAGAATGACCCTTGCATGGAAGGAAGAGGAGAGGCCTGAGAAGACATCCCTTCTGCACGGGGTCACTGTATCTCTCTCCCGCCTGAGTATCTGCCCTTCACAGCTTCCGGCACCCCCCCGTGAACTGATTGTCCCTTTCTTATCACCCACCAGCCATGTGGGAGTTGTAATGGTGACCTTTATGTGTCAGTGGAGGTGTCCAGACATTCGATTCAGCATTACTCTGGTTTGTGTCTGTGAGGGTGTTTCTGAATGCAATTAACGTTTGAATCAGTAGACTGAATAAAACAGATCAGCTTCCCCAGGGTGGGTGGCTGGGCCTCATCCAATTAGTTGAGGGCCCCAGTAGAACAAAATGGAAACTTATCCCTAACAAGAGGGATTTCCTCTTACTTGATGGCCTTGGAGTCTAGGACATTGGCTTCTTCCTGCCTTAGGACTGCACTGAACCATCGGCTCTCCTGGGTCTCTAGCCAGGTTCAGCCCACTCACCCTTAAGGTCTGGAGACTTGTCAGCCTCCATTGTGGTGGGACCCAGTTTCTTAGTATGAGCTCCTGCTCTCTCCGTGTATGTACACATACCTCCTACTGGATCTGTTTCTCTGCAGACTCCTGTCTTACACAGTCAGAAGGAAAGTAGACCCTAATTTAAGCACTCCATTTATATATACTTACTTTGCAATGAAGACGTGTCTTAATTTTTAATAGACAATTCAAAATATTAGATCTGCCTGGGAGACAGTCATCTTTGTCTTGGAAGAAATTATTGTTCCAAGTTCTGTGAGCTTTAAGGAAACATTAGCCATCAGGGACACATTCCATCTCTTCTTTGCTTTCTAGAGAATACTGAGGAAGGGGCACCTGGGTGGCTTAGTGGGTTAAGCCCCTGCCTTTGGCTCGGGTTATGGTCTCAGGGTCCTGGAATCGACCCCCACATCGGGCTCTCTGCTCAGCAGGGAGCCTGCTTCCCCCTCTCTCTGCCTGCCTCTCTGCCTACTTGTGATCTCTTTCTCTCTGTCAAATAAATAAATAATAATAATACAAAAAAAAGAATTTTGTAAACCTTGAAAGTAGCTTCAAAGAATGAAGCTCCCCGCTCCCCAAGCTTGTTCTACTGGGAAAGAATTGTTTATTTCCAAACTGATCTGCTGGTGCAGCTCAACACCGGGGCATACGTGATGTATGATCACGATTTCATATCCTCCACGTCCCACTGTTCCCTCATGAAGCCATGCCAATCTGGAACTCTCCTCTGACTGTGCTGTCACTCACCTGATATTGTCCTATGGGCAAGCCACTACAAAACTTTGAAGTCAGTACTTGACTCATTTTGTAACTTTTACCCCGTAGAAAGAGAAGCTAAGCTCTCAGAACTTGAAGTCAGTGCTAATCAGAGCCACCAGCTTCTAGAATTTCGTTCTTAAACTTGCTGTTTGAAATAACTACATATTTTAGGCTATAGATAGTGATGTATTTTTCTCCCTAGCTCTCCTCAATCCAGACATGGTTCAAGCTCACCTGCTTCAGGGGTCAGAGAGGAGATGTAAGTGAGCAAGTGTGGTCCGCAGGAAGCCTTAGGGTTGGGGAGGCATCAGGGAGTGATAAGGACTGTGGCTCACCCGGAATCCCCATACCCGCATCAGACCCATCAGTTGATTGCTGCCATGTGGAATTTTGGATATGGTATTGCCAAGTCTTGTAATTTTTTTCCAAGAAAAGTCTGTAATCTAGACTTTCAACATTGGTAGTTCATAGAATTCATAAACAGGAAAAATAAACCCTATCTGAAGGCCACACCTGTAGAGACTTGAGGCTCCAGACTGTTTCACTATAGCAATAAGTAGTAGTTGATCACTGCTGTGGGAGAAGCAGTGTGTTATAAATACAGCTGGAGGCAGCCCAGAAGGGCAAGATGCATACTTAGCCTGGAAAGTGACTTTTTCTAAGTTTTTTGTTTGTTTGTTTTAAGATTTTGTTTTATTTATTTGACAGAGAGAGAGAACGCAGCGGGGGGAGTGAAGCAGACTTTCTGCCTAGCAGGGAGCCCAATACCGGGCTCGATCTCAGGACCCTGAGATCATGACCTGAGCCGAAGGCGGACGCTTAATGACTCTGCCACCCAGGCACCTCGAAAGTGATTTTTTTAATGTAGAGTATGGTTTAACACAGTGGTTCTCAAACTTCAGCCTGCCTCAGAAGCTCCCGGAAAGCTTAGGAAAGTGTGCATTATTTGGCTCTACTTCCAGAGTTTCTGATTCAGTGAGTCTGAGTGGGACCCGAGCGAGAATTGGGACTTGAAACAAATTCCCAGATGCTGCTGCTGCTGGCAGTCATCTTCTGAGAAGCTGTTAGAGTTGACTTGTGGCTCTCCCAATAAGATATGTTGAAATCCTTACTCCCAGTACCTCAAAATGTGACCTTATTTGGAAACAGGATCTGTGCAGATGGATTTCATTAAGATGAGCTCATTTTGGAGGAAGGTGGGCCCGAACCCACTATGGCTGGTGCCTTCGTAAGGAGGAGGTCGTGTGAAGATGGGGGATTGGAATCATGTGTCTGTAAGCTACAAGAAGGGGGGCATGGCACAGCTGCTCCCTCAGAGCTCTCCTGAGGAACCAAGAGCACCAACACCTCTGTGAGGCGATCAGTGTCCATGGTTTTAAGCCACTCGATACTTTGTTAAGGCAGCCCTAGCAAACCGAGACACAAGTGCTAGTCGAATAGAGAACTTTACTTCCTAGACTGGGAGCCCACTCACACGCTAGTCTAAAGTTCTGAAAGCAGGTCAGAACTGGAACAAAACACCTCATTGTGGCGGCTCCGCCAGGCCACTGAGCCACGATGTGATGTGTAAATCTTAACGAAGGCCTGGACAGAAGAAGTGGTGAGGGTCTTAACTCGAGGCAGGAGTGGACATCACCCCATCCCCACCTGCTTTGGGATAGTCATCCCTGTAGCTCTGAATCACCTATCTGAAAGTCACCATGGAAAGATGTAGACATTAAAAATGCTCTCATTGCCATGTAAGGAATGGCACGGTGGGCTGGGACGGGGAAATCAAATCGGTTTGGGTTTTCCAGTTTTACATTTTTCTCCCTATTTGCTCTGTTTGGAACTTAGACCAGATTTTTTTTTTTTTTAAGATTTTTTTTAAGATTTTTTTTAAGATTAAGATGAAATCTTGTCATTTATTTGACAAGAGCGACAGAGCGAGAAAGACAACACAAGCAGGGAGAGTGGGAGAGGGAGAAGCAGGCTTCCCACTGAGCAGGGAGCCCGACGCGAGGCTCGATCCCAGGACCCGGGGCTCATGACCTGAGCTGAAGGCAGACGCTTAACAACTGAGCCACTCAGGCGCCCCTTAGAGCAGATCTCGAAATCAGTGTAGCCCTTCTCTTAGCTAGCTTGCATGCTTGCTTGCTCTCTCTTTTTGTGATCAGAAATAAAGTTTAATTATTATACTGTGGTTGTAGCCAAGTCCAGGGTATGGAATGAATGATGCATTCTGTCATTTTTTTTTTTTAATCTAGGAATGTAAATTTTTTTTTATTGTGGTTAAAAAAAAAAAAAAACCACGCACATGAACTTGACCCTCTGAACCACTGTGTGGTGCATAGTGATGTTAGTGGTTTGCATGCTGTTGTACAGGAGATCTCCGGAACCTTTTCATCTCGCAAAACTGAAAGTCTATACCTTTGGAATAACAAGTCCCCTTATTAGCTTACTTTTTGACTTTGGCCAGGTTAATCATTGCTGGAATTCAGTTTGCTCATTGCAAACAACCACTGAGTGATAATTCAAACATTTGTGCGATCTTAGGTCACTTTAGGGAGGATCATGGTGAAGTCGGCTCCCTCTCTCTTTCGTCAGCCAGCCGAGACGAATTTCTCCATCGTGTATCAGCACGATGCAAGTGGATGAATCCTTGCCCCACGGACGTCATCAGCTCTAGAATCACAGGAGCTTTTCAAGAAGAAAGTGCAGTGATTGGGGCACCTGGGTGGCTCAGTGGGTTAAAGCCTCTGCCTTCGGCTCAGGGTCCTGGGATCGAGCCCCACATCGGGCTCTCTGCTCAGTGGGGAGACTGCTTCCTCCTCTCTCTCTGCCTGCTGCTCTGCCTACTTGTGATCTCTGTCTGTCAAATAAATAAATAAAATCTTTAAAAAAAAAAAAAAGAGAAGAAAGTGCAGTGATTGGAGGAGCGGTGCTCTCAGGCTACCTTCAAAGGGGCAAAGTTGCATGAAGCAGGATGCAGTTGTAGGGACACAGGTGACGCTGGTTAAGTAAAGTGTCTCTGATGCTGGGGGGGCTCCCAGTGCCCCTCCCGCAGCCGTGCCCCCTCCCAGGCTCTTCGCTCCACTCCGCTCCGGGTCCTTCCGAGACACAAAAGCACACTCCGATTTCTTCAGCGCTTTTTTTCCCCCCTTCCCCTCCGGCTACATTTGTTCCCACTTCTCTGAGCTCGCACCAGCTCTTTTGACTTTTTGAACTTTTGGTTTTATCCAGAGAGGTAATTTCAGGAACTGTGCTGGGTTGCGTTTTTGGCACCTTGCTCCTCGGATATCTGCTGTCAGGCAAGAGCGGAGAACCAAAGTGCACTTGGCAGCTGCCTTACCTCTCACAACAGAACGAAATCACATAAAATAGGTTCTTTTCCGTTCGGGCGCTCTCTCTTGAGAAACAAAACCCTGCGTGGATGTCCCCCTCCCCCCACCCCCAGGCTCTCACCTCTTGCCAGGGCCCTTGAGAAGTGCCCCCTTCGCGTTAATTCGGTGGGCATTTTCACTCCCGTAAGCAGGGTATTTGGTTGCTGGGCAGTCTTATACAATTTGGAAAATGGAAATGCGAGAAACTACACATGGCATCTGAGCTCAAAGATCTGTTGTTTTTATCAAATATTCGTTCTCTGAGCCTCTGACTTGGCGTTCTCTGTGCTGTGCACGTGAGTTGATCGGTGGCTGCAATCTTGGCTCACCTCCAGGAAAGACCCGTGGTCACTGTGGTCTGGCAAATGGGTGGCAGCGCTGCCTGCCGGCCAGCCGCACAGACATCTGTCACTCTGCTGACGGGCTGGCTATTCCTGGACCCCTCCTCAGGGACCACAGACTACTTTATGACACTCTGGGGTAATCCAGATCCCTGGAAACTGTTCACCCTTCCTCTTGGAAGCCATGGCATGAAATCTCATTATTCTTCCTGTCTTGGTTGCCCACTCCCCTAACCAGTACTTCAAGATCCTATAACAGAGGGAAATTCTGTGCGATGGTGGCTTAACCGACCCTTCAGACATTCTGATCTCCTCTCTTGGCCTGTTGCCTCTTCCTCATGGCCTGGTTTCTTCTGTGTGGCTTGGGCCATCCCAGGCACGGGTCACAGGCTTCCTCTCTGCATCCAGAGCCCAGGTCCCTCTCAGGCCAAGGGCTGCCATTTTGGCAGCCTAGGCTCAGCCCAAGCCTTCTGCCTGGCTTTCCTCCATGCCAGTCATATGACGCCCACGACTGGGCACACTGCGCTCAGAATTCTGGGATGGTGGTCAGGTTCAGCTTGGAAACGAGAGCTTAGGCCAGTGGCTGGGGCCGGTCAGCAGCAACCACTCCCAATCATCCTTGAGCCTCTTAGAGCTTCCGTTCTGCCTCATGTCATTGCAAAATGTTGCTTAAAACCAAAGGGGAATACTTCTACAACAACCAGGTATTTGCTTTTTTTTTTCAACTGATTCGTCGAATATTACCCGACCTTCTGGTGTTGAGCGACCCTTCTTTTCTTTCCCTGGGTGGGACTCATTTCTAATGCAGTCAGAGTCACTCTACTGCAGACTAGGGACCACAGGGCTCCGGAGGCGTGGCGGTCAGGATTTGCATGTGCCGTCCTCAGATGCCAGTTTCCGCTCCAGTCCGTGAACCAACACGGTTCCCACGTGTGGCCAGTGTGACCCGAGTGCTGCTGTGCGGACGAAGTTAGTCGTGAGGCAGGGGCTCCCGGACCCCGACTTCCCCTTGGTGACAGAGGTGTCCGTGGCTTTTTTTGGCCCGATATTCAGACGGGGAAATGCAAGCAGAATTGATTGTTTCGGAAACGGGATAGAACGTTCACTTCTCCTAGGGTCCTCCCAGTTTGGTTGTGGATCTTCCCCAGCTGTCTGGAGAAAGAGGATGTAGGTGAAGGGCAAGAGACGCTTTTCTTGGAGAAGAGAGGGAAGCTGCCCTTCACTTGACTCTTTGGGTCAGTCGCTGTGGGGCCCCTGCTTGGTGTTACCTCATTTAATCCGTGGGTTCGGCCCCAGATTATCCTTACCACCCTGCAGATTGGGGAAGCTGGGTCCATTCTGTCTGATACAGGAGTGGGGGATTCTGATTCTCAGACAGAGCTTTTGGGGGAGGAAATTTTTTTATCTGAGTCCTAAAATTCTGCGAAGCCCCTGCAGGACTTAGCCTCCAAGGCCCATTGCCCGTCTTTTAAATGCTGTCCCCTTTGGAGATCGTTGGGGAGGTGAAGGACATAGAGAAGACCCCCTCGGAGCACCGAGGGTTCTCCAAGCCTGCCCCACCTCACTCTCCTCCTCATCTAGGGCTCGGCCAGTCACCTTGACCGCTACCCCCAGGGCAATGATTCTCAACGTGGAGTGGCTCTAGAGTGTATTTGCTTCTCTCAATTTCCAAGCAGTGACGTCGTAACTTTTGGACGCTAACTTGGACTTGGGAGGACCTTTCTGCTTCTCCGGCAGCCATGTTGTCCTTGCCTCTCATTCCTTAGTGTTTCCGCAATGCTGGGAGAGGGCCGAACATGTTCTAGGGTAGCTGTGGAAATGATGGAAGTCCAAGAGGCAGGATGGTGGTGTGGCAGCTTTGGTATTCGAGCTGTGTGCATATCTGCCCCCCTCAGTGGGTTTCTTTGAGGCCAAGACATGGCCTCCTTTGGCACATGCGGCACTGAAGACTGTGGTCCAATAGATGTGTGAGAGTCCAGATAGAGCAGGAAGAATGTTATGATGTAAGGCAAGGGTCACGGGTGTCTCAAGAGCTAGTTGACCCTTGATGTACTTGTTTCCGGTTGGGAGTTGTTGATCTACTTGCTTGGGCTTCAGGAAATCTACTGTTGACGAGGTCTTCAAGAGGGTGAGGAGTAAAACCTGGAATACAATAGCCAAAAAGTAGAAACAACCCATTGTCTATCAGCTAATGACTAGAGAAACAAAATGTGGTCTCTTCATACAATGGACTGTTATTTGGCCATAAAAACGATTAAGGTCCAAGTACACGCCACAACACGGGTGAACTTGGAAATGTTTTGCCTTACGAAAGAAACCAGTCTCAAAAGACCATATATCATATGACTGGATTTATAGCAAATGTCCAGAATAGGCACATCTGTAGAGACACAAAATAACTTCCTGGTTGCCTAGGGCAGACAGGGTAGTGGTGACAGGGAATGGGAGTGGCTACGAATGGGCACAAGGTTTCTTTGGAGATGATGAAAATGTTCTAAAATTAGATTGTGGTGGTAGTTACACAACTCTGTGAATACACTAAAAACCACTGAATTGTACACTTTTAGAGAGTCAATTGTATGGTACGTGAGTTATATCTCAATAAAACTTTAGAAAACATCTCTGATGGCTCCCTACCTCCATAAAATGAGGCCAGGTTCGTAGAATGGTGTAGGATATGTAGGATCAATCTATGTCCAGCCTCCTCCTTGTATCCAACCATTTCTCCTCCATGACTTTCCCCTCTGCCCCTGATGCTCAACCCACAGAGAAGCTCTTGCCTTTACTAGATTATTCCATGTTTTTACCCCCAATCCATTGTTTATGTTTCACCTCTGCCTGATATGCCAAACCTTGTCACCTGGAGAAAACTCACACTCCCCTCTCAAAGCCCAGCTCACACGTCATCCTCACTCTCTTTGGCTTACCCACCTACCCCCATTAGATTTGTTTCTTTACTGTGTGTTTTCATCATCTGTTACAAGTGTGTTGATTCTAGTACTTACCATACCGTATTTTAAATGTTTATGTGTATTTCTCCTGCGAGGGACTGCGAGATTTTCAGGGGGATATGCCAGCATTTTGTTTACTTGTCTTTCTGCGTCTGTCTCCCTCTCTCTAGAAGAGGGCATGGATACTAGCACACGGTCTGCGCCTGGTAAGAGTGGTAGAAGCTGAATTTAGTCAGGGAGGCCAGCAGGCAGATCCTGATGAACGGCAATGAGGGGCCTTTCTAGAGTGAGGACAGTGGGGATGACAAGAGGGAATGAAGCTGAAAGTTCCGCATCATTTGTGATCTGCCGAAAATAGCCTCTCTCCTAAGAACAGGACAGTTTGTCACCCTACCTGATTGCCACGCTGGGCCTGAGAGGGCGGGGCCATCTGTGTGAGCCCAGCGCCTGGGTTGGAGAAGGAGTAGACCGGAAGGGTAGCGGGTGGGATTCTGAGGGCCAGAAGCGGAGGACCTGCTCTGTGCCTGGCATTATGACGCCGGACATCAGTGACGGTCCGAGTGGGCAGTTAGAAGGAAGGCAGCTGAGTGTCACTGGCCTCTAGTGTCATAATGCCCATCACATGGCAGGGACTCGATCAACATTTATGCTAAAGGAAGAGAAAGAGAGAGAGAGAGGAAGGGAGGGAGGGAGGAAAGAACAATCTGAAGTCCCCTTTGCCCCACGTAGCATTCCTTATAGAACCAACCTTGCTCAAATCCTGCCATGGCTCCAGGCTGACTGTGCTTTTGAAAGAGAGATCCAGATCTCATCTCCTCCCCTCAGTTGGGGGTGGCTTTCTGCTCTCTGCCTCCTCTTCCAACAGAGCCGGGTTTCGGGCTCCCTCCTCCCCTTCCCTTCACCAAGGTGTTCAGTAGGAGCTCCCAGCTCCTCTGCCCTGATGCTTGGCCTCTGCCAGTGCCTAGAATCTTTAGCGCTCCTATAGGGAAACTGAGGCAGGAGGTGGTCTGATAGCTTCTCTACCTGCCGAGTGCCTGTCCTGTCCTTCACCTTTTCTGCCTCTTCCAACTCTGCCTCCTCCTTCTCAAATCCATCCTCGCACTCAAGAGAAGGACCACTCTGCTTTAAGCCCGTTTTCAGTCTCCGCTCTCTGTGTCTCCGGAGGCGGCTCAAGGGCAGGCAGAATTGTCCTTCAGACTGACAGACTCCCGCCCCCCATCTGATAGGCCAGTGGTCTGTCATCCTGGGATTTCCACGTCGTTAACAACAATTAGCAGCTTTCACTGGAGGCCTTTGGGCTGGAATGTCGGAGAGAATAAACCCAGCCAGGGAGTGGGCGGAGAGCTGGGTCCCTGCGCTTCCCTTGGATAATAGCCGTCCCTTGTTTTCAACTAGATGGGACCAATTGGTTTTGGCATAAACCCCCATCCATGGCTGTGCCAGCTTGGTTTACTTCCCACTGGCCTTTTGTTCTAGCACCTGTTACAGTGACCCAGGCTGAGGGGGATGTCTGGCTGCCCCGGCTTTTCCGTTTGCCCCCATTTTGATTGGCCTCATTATTTCTCCGGGTCTCCAAAGCTTGGATTGAAGCCATTGAAGTAAAAAGAGGCTGGGTACGCTGTTGAGTTTATTTCCCTTAATATGAGTACTTTACCTCAAGAAATCCATGTGGACCCCTGGAAGTGGAACCGGTTCTCTCTCAGCCCTTTGTCTCCCACCCACGTCCCCATGTCTTGCCTACGACAGCCCTTCTCTTCCCTTGTCACGGTCACTCCAGGGTGCGTGGCACGTGGGCATTTGTTCGGAGCACGGGGTAAACCGAGGCTGTTTGTGGCTGGAGATGGCCACCCTCCAGGTCCAGCCAGGCATTTTGGAGCTCCATCCAGACCCCCAAGGGCTGGGGCCCCTTCGCCTCTGACACTTGTACCCCATTTGTGATACGCAGGTCAGCGGGCTTGACCACTGATCTCTGGGACACCATACCCAGAAGGCCATGCGTGGCCCGTCCCATGACCTCCCTGCCTGAACTGGTCCAGCCAGGGATCCCTCCCTCCCTGGAGTCAAGTGTGCACAGCGTTCCCGCATCCCCTAGCCACCCCGAGTGTCCCAAGGACAGGAGGAGATTCTTTACGGTCAGCCTCCTGTGTATCACTTTCATCGTTGGTGTGGCATTTCCTGCATATTCTCCAGGATCCCTATCTCTCTTGAAAAGTAGGGAGGAGGGAGCTACAGGAGTTCACCATAGGAGTGATGACCACCTACATGAGACATCCCACAGGTGTGACATTCACCCCATTGCCTGATCACCCAAAAACAACCCTCAGTGTTTTCTTCTCCAGAGACCTGGCTCTAACCAACCACCCTACCAAACCAATAACACGTTTTCACCAGTTGCAATCGTTTTGGTCTACTCGGTGGGCAGAAGGCAAAATCGATCCTGTTCCCTGAAAGAGGACGAGCAACAAAATTGGTTTGGGTTATTTGGCTTTTTTTATAAAAGTCTCATTGTATTCCTCATAAAACTTCAATTTAAAAAAAAGTGGGATTTTTGGGGGGGGGTTGTTTTGGTTTAGTACCTTGTCTAGCTGCAAACCATATCCTCCTGTTTGGAAATCTGCTTCAGCACCCTGTGGTTCCATTATTCCAGCCTTGAATTTGAGCATGACCTCATTTAAGCGAGGGGTGGGTAATCCTTTCGGGAGCACTGGGACTGGAGCACAGCTGGGAAATGCGGTCGGGCTCTGCCCTCTGGTATTGATAAACCATGATTCATTTCTTCGTTACCAACCCGGCATTCTGCTTCTGTCTCGGGTACTAAAAAAAATAGTCATGATGCTGCTTTTCATCAATGGATGAATGAAAGTGATTGCTTCAAAATCTGCATTTTCTCTTGGAGGCCATGCTTTGATCCGGCTTCACGGATTAGTCCCTTGTGATGGCAGAGGACCAGATTTTTGAAGCAAGGAAACATCGAGATCTAAACTTATTTCCAAATGTGGGTCTTTCTACAAGATTGGAACCTTTCTTTTCCTGCCTCAGCTGGCAGAAGTCATGGTTTGGTCATATCCCCAAAAACATGTATAGATCCGCTCTCCATTTATTATTCGATACCGTTTCAGGCTTTCTTGCCAGTGACAACCGTCTGTCTCCCTTGAATCATGGAGGCCCCGTGTCTGCCAGGCTACAAAGGAGCTGAAATAAAATTGGTAGTTCCTGGAGAGTTTGGGATTGAGATAGAGCCGCCCAGATAGAGAGGTTACATGGTGGACTGGAGGCGGGGTGGGGTGGAGATTTGAGACAAGTTAGGGCTTCTTTGGAGGTTTCTGGACATCAGAGTAGAAGGATTTTTGACGTTTCCGCCTTGCTCTTTGCTAAGTGCTTTTCATTTCATCTCGTTTAATGAAGAAGCCACTAGAAACATCAGCCTCATTAGAAAGCTTGGCCAGAAAAGCAAAACCCATAAATAAGGAGGTGAATCATTTCCCCTGTACCTGGAAGGGAACTCAGGCAGCTGTAGTCTTTCTGAATAGTTGCCATTCGTGGAGGACATCTTATGCCCCAGGCACTGAGCTAAGTACATTATAAATGCCAGGTCATTTAATCCTCGCAAAAGCCCAGGTAGGGTTCTGAAGGCTCTGATCTGGGTGTCTTGAGCTGTATAACAAACCGCTCCAAAGCATGACGACTCAAAATGGCAATCGTCGTTTGTTTTGATGGCAGATCCGCGATGTGGGCACGGGTCGGCCCACGGGTCGGCCCACAGCTGGAGCGTCAGCTGGGCTACCGCGTGGGGCTGGGTGGGTGGTCCCCTGCCACGGCGGCTCCCTGCCCCGAGCCGCGGGCTGGTGCAGGCTGTCCGCCGGGAGTTCAGTCAAGGGTGCTGGCTCTGCTCCACGGGCACCACTCCCTGTGCTCTCAGGGTCACCCACAGCCCGGCAGCTGGGCTCCTAGGCCAAGAATTCGAGACAGGAAATGGAAGCTCTCCGTGTCTGGAGACTGACACGGCATCGCTTCTCTCGTCTTCTCTGGGTCCAGCAGACACAGAGCCTGCTTGGGTCTGAACTGAGGAGAGAAAGTCCAGCTCTCAGCGGGTCGGGTAAGAATTTGCAGCCGTCTTTATTCTACCGGACACCCAGAAGGGTGAAGTGCCTTACCCTGGATCATGCAGCTAGCACCTAGATAGGTTCCCCATGTTCCTCTTCTTACGGACTCTGTGACACTCTGGAGTTGGCCAGAACTCCCAACTGACCTCAGTCCAGATTTCTGTACTATTTCCTGCCCTTAACCAGGCCTATATGCCAACCTCATCACAGCCACAGAGACCCAGGAAAGCACATTCTAGAAACATTCCTAAATCACTTCATTTGGATTTGTAATGAACTTCAAGAGCAATCCCTACAGAATTCTGGGCTTGCAAAGAAAAGACCCAGGGGGTGTGTGAGACCCATCTTTGGGTTTGGGAACAAAGACGTGTAGGTCCCAGAGTGACTTGTGTTCTGTGACTGTGTTGTTCCTGGGTGGGGCTTGGCAAACTACAACCGGTGGGCCAAAGCCTGCTGCCTGTTTAAGCACAACTCTGAGGGGAAAAAAAAAAAAGGCTCTACAATTTTAAGGGGCTGAAGAAAAAAGCAACAAGACTACATAGCAGAGTCGAAAATTAGCAACAGAGACCAAATAGTCCGCAAATCCTCTGACGGAGAAGTTCGTTGACCCCTGTTCTAGAAGGCAGGATCAGGACCCGTGTTGCCAGAGCTCGATTTCAGGCCGACGGAAGAAGGACTTTTCTGACTCAAGTCATCCCTGGGGAACAGCAGCTCACAGCTGAAGATGCTTATGCAGGCAGGTGGCAGAGCCTAGGACGCTATAGATCCGTGGTGTGCAGGGAAAAAGTCTCTCACCTCTGGGTCTCCAGGCCAGGGAAGCTCTAATTTGTAATGTTTGTCCATTTCTATGGTACAGATCCCATCATGGCCAATTTCCAGTTCCAGCGTGGTGTCCCTGCAGGCAGAGTGGGGAAGAGAGGCACATAAGCTAGTCATGGAGCCCCAGTTTACCCCCGCGACAGGCTCAGGGGATGGATGATGTGTCCTGCTGCCCTTCAGGTGGCTCCCAGGCTAGGGACACGCATAGGTTTCGAGAGGAACGACTACTGGAAAAGCCTTTGAAATGCCACCTGCCTCTCTGGGCTCACAGGCAGCCCCTGTTAGAGTCTGCGATGGCGCAAAGATGAGCACTCGCCCCGGGTCCCCAGCCGCTGAGCCCTCCACCTGCTGTTTCATTGTCCGCACATTTGGTTTCGAAAATCTTGATTTAGACAAAGAGCGATAAGCTTGAGCACATCCCAATTTAGAACTTTTGTTGAAAGCATCACTTCAAGCAAGTTAGAACAGATGGGGAGAAAACGTCGAGGGTCTGGAAGAGGTCGAGGTTTGGAGTTGAGAGGCCGGTGGAACAATCGACAAGCCAGTAGGAAAATGGGGAGACAGTGTGGATGGTTGATACCCACTCAGATACAAAAAGGCTGCTGAACGTGAGAAATGAGCAGTCTTTCGATCTGAAAGAGCAGCTGTCTCCCTGCAGCAGGGACATGTAGGGTACGACAATGAGTCACTGATGCCATCCGTTGGATTGGCCCAAAATAATAATGGCATCCACACAAGGTTGTGAAGCCGCAGCACGTTCGCCAGCGACAGCTGGAGGAGCATTAACTGAGACTAAAAGCAAGCATATCTTGGGGCACCCGGGTGGCTCAGTCGGTTAAGGGTCTGCCTTCAACTCAGGTCATGATCCTCGGGTCCTGGGATCAAGCCCCACGTCCGGCTCCCTGCTCAGTGGGGAATCTGCTTTACTCTGTGCAACCCCCACCCCCTCCCCACCGCCCACTCTTGTACATGTGCACACACTCTCTGTCTCCAATTCGGCACTCTCTCTCAAATAAATAAATAAAATCTTTTTTAAAAAAAAAAAAAAGCATATCCTTATGATGACCTAGAAATTCTAAACCTGAGGGTCTAGCAAAACTCTTAAATCTCATATCTTTAGAAGGCAGGTACACCAGAAAAGTCATTGCCTTGTAGTTTGTGATTGTGAAGAATTAGAAACAACCAAAAGCCCAGCAGTCGGGGACTGGCTAAGTGAACACGGGTCTGGACAGCCCCATGGCTGTCGGGCAGCAGCAAAAAAGGAGAATGCAAGAACCCATGAGCATAGCCAAAGTGAAGTAGCAGATTACGGAATGACACGCATCTAGTCTGATACCATTTATGTTCTTAACATGTAGTGCTGTGTAGTTCATGGAACATACAGAGAAGGTTCTGGAAGGCTACTCAGCGTATCATAGTAGTGTATGTTTTGGAGGAGGTGGAGAGAAAGGGGGCCCGCCCTGGGCAGGAGGGGGATAGTCAGAAGAGACTTGAGTTTTATATGTGGCTGTTCTAATTTTTCTTAAGGAGAATATATTTATGTATTTCTTCCATAATATTTTTAAGAGACCAAGTTAAAGTGTGCCTGGGTGGCTCAGTTGGTTGAGTGTGCTACTCTTGGCCTTGTCTCAGCTGGTGATCTCAGGGTCATGAGACCAAGGCCTGCGTCAGGCTCTGTGTTCAGCGTAAAGTCTACCTGAGACTCTCTCTCTCCCTCTGCCTCTCCCCGCCACACTCTCCCGTTCTTTCTCTCTTCCTGTCTCAAATAAATCTTAAAGAAAAAAAGAGGGAAATACCAAGTTAAAGTTCTCTTCTGCCCAAATGGAGAGGCGTCTGTTAGAGAATGTGCAGCTCCCTGGGTAAGCACAGACCTGCTAGGTTGGGCCTCTAGGGAGCTGCATGGCAGAGGGGGAGCCTCTGGATGTGGGGGTCGCTTTGGCCCACGAGACTAACTTCCCTTGAGGACTGTCTCTCCTCACCTCTCGCATGCTCTTAACTAAATAAGCAAGAAACCACGTTCTCCAAAATCTCTTGTTGCACTGTCGAGACAGGACCGTGTTAAAGAAGTCTTCATTTGACAGGAGAGGCAGTCACAGTAAGCGGACGGTGTTGGGGTGGGATGGTCAGCACGTCCTCCTGTGCCCGCCTCCCGCCTCAGCACGCACTTTCTCCCATCGTCCCCCTGGCTGCCCTCAGGCACTTCTAGATTCCTGCGTGTCCAGACCCACCTTCCAACTTCAGTGTCTAAGGGTCCACTTCTTTTTTTTTTTTTTAAGATTTTATTTATTTATTTGACAGACAGAGATCACAAGTAGGCAGAGAGGCAGGCAGAGAGAGAGGAGGAAGCAGGCTTCCCGCTGAGCAGAGAGCTCCATGCGGGGCTCGATCCCACGACCCTGGGATCATGACCCGAGCTGAAGGCAGAGGCTTAACCCACTGAGACACCCAGGCGTAAAGGCCCACTTCTTTCCTAGGTTTGTGGCCTCAGCAATGTCTCTCATTTCGGGGAAACCCTGCTTTTTAACCACAGCGAGTAGCCTCCCTGGCACATCAGAATCCCACCCCATAAGCTGGCATCTGGATGAGTACAGAGAGTGGCTCACGGGTTTTCCTCACCCAGACACCTGTGACTAAGTGGCGTGAAGGTCTGGGACAACTGCCTGGAATATTAATATTAATGTTAGTGTCAGACGCTCATAACCTAAGTCATATTTTCCTCCTTTCGTCCCCAGTAGTAATAGTGAACTGTAGGTATTATTACCCCCATTTTATAGACAGAGAAACTGCCTCTGAGAGTAACTTAACCCATCTGAAGTCACAGAGCCCAGACTGAAACCCAACACCTTTTTTTGCCCTTTGAGTGAGGTTCTTCCTGTAGGGATTTCATTCTAGAAACCCTCAGAAGGCTCCTGCCTGCGTTCGGCACCACCTCTCTGGGTAAAGTGAAAGGTCACTTCCCCCATGAATTTTGAGTGCCAGGCGTGCTGTTCTGTGAGAAGCCCCAGAACGCCTTTTCAGTTGTTCCTTGAACTCGAATCTGAGGCGAAAACAAAATGTATTTTCAGATACAGCTTATGTTTTGGATTCAAAGAAGGCAGGGCTAATTCGGAGGAGGTGTGAAGATTAGGGGCTCTTTGGATGCTATTTAAAAGGTACTTTTGGGGCAACACAGTATCTAAGCAGAGAATGGCGTTCTCAGGCCCCTGGCCACCGCAGGCCTTAAACTCACACCTAGTTCACAAAATCGAGGAGGAGGGTATCACGTTGACCTTTCCCTTCGGATTCCCAGCTTCAGTTCTGCATTCCAGGAAGTCCTCAGTTAACTCAGGGGATTTCATTTGGAAGGTGAGAGATGAGAGTGTGAAAACCCTTCAGGGCTTCCCCTAAATTAACAAGAAAGAACATTCTCCTGGAGGTGAAGACCCTATAGAGCTCGGAGGTTTAATTTTTGTTCCGAGGCAGAACCAGGAAATGTCTGGGCACTTGCCCCCGACCTTCACATCACGTCCTCCGGGAGAGGTCCACTGCATCTCCAAGTGTTGGAGGAATGACTTCGGGACAGGACGAGATAGCATTTCTCTCCTGACGTTTTTCAGACTCGAATTTAAAAGTTTATGTAACAGTGTGAGAAGGAACCCTTCCTTCCTAGGAGAACCTGAAAGCGAGGCTAATGAAAAACATCAGCAGATTCTAATTACCCTCGCGGAGGCTCACTTGTGCTAGGCATCCTGTAACGTTTTGCTGGCAGCCTGTGGGCTGCTGCCTCTTGGGGGTTGGATTGTACTCACCCCCTAAAAAAAAAAAAAGATGTGTTGAAGTCCCAGCCCCCAGTCCCCCAGAATGTGACCTTCTTTGAAAATAGAACCTTCGTGGATGTCATCAAGGGACAGTGAAGCCACTAGGGTGGACATTCATCTGGTCTGGCTGGTGTCCTTATAAGAGGGGAAACTGAGGCACAGACACAGACATGCACAGAGAGAAGACCATGTGAGGGCCGAGGCCTAGAGTGAGTGGTGCCTCTCCAGCCAAGGATGCCAGAGGTTGCGGGCACACTGCTAAGAGCTAGGAGAAGCAGGGAAGATCCCTCTAGAGGGTTCAGAAGGAACACAGTGCTGCTGACATCTTGATTTCAGACTCGGAGCCAACAGAACTTGAGACCAGAAATTTCTGTTAGATGGGCCACCCCATTTGTTGGTGTGGTCCTAGCAAATTGATGCAACTACTGTACCGCACCCCCATAAAATACACATTTAGATGAAGTAAGAGCGAGCATTTCAGTTCCTCCATCATGGGTAATGACGGACGAATAGGTATTTTCCAAAGATGATTGCGACATCCTCTCGCGTCCTACATGTTGCCTAGAGCCTTGAGGTTCCCTCGTTCAGAGTTGGGTTCTAAACCCCCTTCTCCTGAATCCAGAAGAGCTTCTGACTTGCTTTTAGTGCTACGTTGAACGTTGAGGCAGCTTCCACTGTGCTTGCTGGAACACGGGTCCTGGAGTCTGGAATTCCCACGTCAGCAGTCTCCTTGTCTTGAATCCGCCATGCTGTGAGGAAACCCAGATGGTTCCGAATGGAGAAGCCGCATGGAGCCCTGAGTTTACAGGGCGAGAGGTGCCCAGACAGTCCCCCACGGTGGTCCAGCCTCCCCAGGGTGTTAGCTGCAGCTCCTGAGTCCCACCCCCGTGACAGACCCTAAGCCAGAGCTACCCAGCCACGCCTTCCCGAATTCCTGACCCATAGAAGCCACAGGAGTTAAGACAATGATTATCCTGCTTAAAGGCACTGAGTTCTGGGGAGATGTGTTGCCCAGCACCAAATGACTAGAATGGTTAGCATACTCTGTGCTTTGCCTTGGTTGCTTTCCTTTAGTTTTAATTTTAAAAATACACCGTAGTCCTCCTTCTGATGAAATAGCTTTGTATTTAGAGCAGATGGAATACAACTGCAAAATATCCGTGGCTTAACATAATAGGATTTATCTCTCACTCAGAGTACAGTTGCTGTTGGATGGCTGTCCTCCAGACAGTGATTCAAGGATTCCTATTCTTTCTTCTTAATATCTCCGCTGCCCCTGGTTCCCCTCGGGGTCCTCTGCTGGGTCACTGGTGTTCAGGTGGCCAAGGAGAGAGGGGAGGGAGTGAGGGGAGGATAGTCTGGGATATTACAGAGGGCAGGCCTGAAAGAAGGAAGTAGGAAGTAGGTTCTAGGAAATTATATTTTTGCCATAGTCCCCGAGTTGTGATGTACAGGGAGGTTAGAGGGTCACAATAATTCAACCCTTTCATTTTACAGATGGTAGAGTTAGGCCCAGAGAAGTGTGGGGAGCTCCATACTTTCCTCCACAGCCAGAGCCAGGGTTGGGGGCCTGTGTGCTGAGGCCCCTCTAGTCCTCTTGCCATGCTATCTTCCAGGGCTGGTGTCATAGCAGGCCAGGACTGTGAGGGTGTCCCCTGAATTGTTCCAATGCCCCCCCCATTCACCAAATGAGGAAATACAGCCCCACACTGATGTATCATAGCATTTGCCTCAAAATACCTCATGAGGTGTAGTTAGCTTGTAGCCGCGAGTCCCCTGCGCTTAGTTTATGACCAGATCTAGTCCAGAACACGTCCTGCTGTATCTGGACAATTCCTAGCAAAAGTCAAACCCTGAATACTGTTATAATTTAGAAACTGGAATTCTGTAGTAATTTCTCTATGTCACTCTGAAGGCCTCCTTCGTTTTTCGCATTCTAATGAGTCCTAATTACATTCCGTGACAGCTACCTTTTAGGGAGGCATTGGTTGTAGAGGAAGGCAATGGGGGGGAGAGGGAACCTTCCAGTTTTCCAGCTTTCTTGGTGAACACAGCAACGCTTATTAGCATGCGTGTCACACAGTTTCCATGATAATGCTATAATTTTAAACACTCTGAGTTAAAGACCAAGTAGAGGAGGTTAGTCTTGCTTTCTCAGTTTGCTACACAGATTGCTTGTCTCTCTTTCCCCATCAATCTTCCTTTTCCTAAGCAAAATGTAAAATTTGGACCAAAGAATGGAAATACCAAGGTTTGGACTGATCTTACTAACATTATCCTGCTGTTCACCAACAACATCATAAGCATTTGCATCCTGGTTCTAAGCATATATATGGGGAAAAAAAAATCCTCCAGTCACTTTCAAACTTCTGAGATTTAGGGAGCAAATGGGGTCAATTATCCAATGATAATTTGGATAATTGGATAATTTGGACCCCCCAAACCTTCGCTAAAGTCATTTAGTGTTGATTATCTAGATTAATGACTAAATATTTGTAGCTATATTTGAAATTGATGGCTAGAACACCTGCTTTCCCATAGTGGCATGAAGGAGAATGTATATATGTGTAATAGCCTTCAAGGCAGCAAGAAACCAGGGATGGGTCCAGGCCCGGTGAAATGGGGGGTCCTCCCAACACTGCTGAAGCCCAGCCAAATGGTTCCCTGGATAAGCCACAGCATGGACCGTATTGTGAACACCGTGGGGTGTGAATAATGCCTGGAGAAGAGTGATGGAGAAGTCAGAGGTGATCTGTGCCCCCTTCCTCTCAGGCTTGGTCAAGCACCACTATCTTGCAGGCTGGTCCCTCACTCTCCTTCCCTCTGGGAGCTCCAGGGTTGTTCCTGGCTCTCACTAATGTGGTCAGAAAGCACTGTGGAAGTTGAGTTGCTCAAGACAGGAAAACTGAGGGGGACGCCTGGGTGGCTCAGTTGGTTAAGCGGCTGCCTTCGGCTCAGGTCATGATCCCAGCATCCTGGGATCAAGTCCCACATCAGGCTCCTTGCTCGGCAGGGAGCCTGCTTCTCCCTCTGCCTCTAGCCTGCCACTCTGTCTGTCTGCCTGTGCTTGTGCTCTCTCTCTCTAACAAATAATTAAAATCTTAAAAAAAAAAAAAAAAAAAGACAGGAAAACTGACTAAGGCTGGAGGTGACCAGGCCCAGAGAAGGGCAAATCTAGTTTCCATTGGCTGAACCGAATGAACAGACCCAGTTCAAGATAGTGTTGTGGTCATCTATTGCTGTGTAACCAACTATCCCCAGATTTGCTGGAGGCAGGACAGGTTCCCACAGAAGCAGACTTTGAGATGGAGAAGAGTGTGCAGGTTGTTTATTAAGAACTGCCCTTAGAACCAGAATATGGAACAGAGGAGAAGGTGCAGTAGTGGGCAGAAGAGGCCATGCGGCCTTGCAGCCCAGTGACAGCCCCAGCTGGCCCAACAGAAAGTTCTGAAGGGCCCTTAGATTGGCCCAGGTTGGACTGAGATGAGCTGGTCTTTATATCAGGGTAGATAGACTATAGCCCCTGAGCCATATCCAGGTGGTCACTTGTTTTTTGTTTTAAGCTTTTATTTATTTGACAGAGAGATCACAAGTAGGCAGAGAGAGAGAGAGAGAGAGAGAGAGAGAGAAGCAGGCTCCCTGCTGAGCAGAGAGCCCGATGCGGGGCTCGATTCTAGGACCTTGAGATCATGACCTGAGCCGAAGGCAGAGGCTTAACCCACAGAGCCACCCAGGCACCCCGGTCACTTGTTTTTAAATAAAGTTTTATTGGAACACAGCCACATCCCTTCATTTATATATTGTTTAAGGCTGCTTGAACCTTACTGGGGCAGAGCTGAGTAGTTGGGCAGAACTCTGGCCCCCAAAGCCTGAAATATTTATATCCAGCCCTTTATAAAAGTTTGTTCAACCCAGCTGTATGTTCCTACACTCAGCAGCATGACCTTGGGCGGCAGCTTGCAGCAGAGGCAAACCCTGAAGTGCCTCCAGTCATCAGTAGCAGGTCCTTCCTCCATGGGGAGCATGGGTGGTGCTCACGGGGTCCACCCTAGCAAATTAAAGTGACCATTTTATTTTGCAAACAGTTTTGTGAGTCAGGAATTCTGGGAGGACTCAGATGGAGTCTGATTTCCATGACATCAGCTGGATGAAAGTATCCACTCCCAAGATTTCTTCCTTGGCTCAACGCTCCTCGGCCTCTTTTCTCTCTTCCTGGGGTGTCCCATCTTCCAGGGTTTCTTCATACCACAGGGTGGTTTGGGGATCATGACACCCTCTTTGTGAGGGCTTCAGCACATGGTAGAAACAGAACTACACCAAAGCCGGCACGGAGTCACTCCGCTGTGTCTTACATGGCCTCGGGATCTGCTGAGATTCAAGATGGCGAAGCCCCAGAGGCACAACCCCCTCTCAGAAGCACATGTGGCAGGACGTGCTGTGGCATTAGATAACTAATGCTTCAGTGGCCCAGGTGGCTGGCTCCCCCAGGTTACAAAGTTCTTGGTGCTTCCCAACCCCATGGTCCGTGTCATCCCATGGCTGGCTTGAAATGGCCATGAGAGGAGTAGGACACCCTGGGAATGGACTGGACTGGGCCTTGCCCCTGCCCCCAGCCCCAGAGAGCCCATTGGGAATTATGGGGCAGCACACTGCTGCCTCTGTGGGAGGCTTTCAGTTTGAAACCAGATGAGAACAGAAACAGTGTTTACTGAGCCCCAAGGGGCTCTCCACACCATGGTACCTCAGAACAGCTCCGTGGTGTGCGATAGTCCCTTATTTGATGGAAGAGGAATCCCAGGCTCAGCGAGGTTGAGTAATGGGGCAGGTGGCATGGCGTTCTACAGGGACAGTAGTGTCCCTCCTTCGAATGGCATCCATTCTGCTTACTGACCTCAGCCTCCTGCTGGACTTGCCAGTCTCTTCAGGTATATTTATTATCTTTCATTGGTCAGATCCTAAGTCTATGGACTAAGGTCACTCCTAAGGCCTAAAGTCCTAGGCTACCTGTTTGGTGAGGAAATGAGGCCCAGCCTGAATGCATAAGCTTCCAGCTGCAGAGTGAAGCTGTGTCCCGGGTGCACCTACTCTGGGCCTTAACCCACCACACAGCCCACGGCGGTGTGGGCCACCTAAGCCAGGCCATGCAGGCCAGAGAGGAAGGAAGCACCCGAAGATGATAGAGCATGGTTCCCAAAATCACTTGATTCATCATTTCCCATTTTTCTCTCCTTTACCCCACCCTCTGGAGTTGAAGGAATCCTTCTCCCTGATTTGTTGGTTTTAAGAGGAATAAGAAGACAGAAAACTGAGGAGTGGTGGGCACCCAGTGCAGAGTTCATGGCCAAGGGTTCCGTGGAGAGGATAGGGCAGCAAGGCTGGGAGGGTGCAGACAGGGCCCGCCCCCCCTCCCCTGCGAGAGTGTGGGGGTCACCTGCACGCTTGTGGGGGGTGTTTCCTGGCCTTCCTGGCTCGCTCAGGCTCTGGGGCACATGGCAGATCTGTCCGAGCTCTCTGCTCGGGTCCCCACAGTCACCTCACCTTCCGGATAAACACCCAGATATTAAATATCAGAGGGAGGCCGTGCATCAGGAGAATGCAATTAAAACTTTCACAAATGGTCCTCACTTTTGAGTGTGCTAAGAATCACCTGGGGCGCTGGTTAGCTATTCTGCGTTTTCCAGTCCCCACTCTTGGGAAATTCTCAGGCAGGAGGTCGGAACGGACGTCCAGAGTCTGTATTTTTAAAATACCTCAAGCAATCCTGATGCTAGGGGGCCTGGGGCCAAGCTGAGAAAAACAACTTAGAGAGTGAAGGGGCAGGATCTGACCCCTTTCTTGAAGACGTCGGCTTTCTTGTCACTGGAGTTTAATCTCGTAAGCACCGGTTCTCTTTTTTGGATGGGGAAGTAGTAGGTATGTTCACGGAGCTGTCTTGCCAAAAGAAAGATAATGAACACAGCGTTTATGTGCATAATTGCATTTAATTATTATGTTTGCATGTATGCGTAAACTTGAGAAAAGATGAACTTATAAAAACTCTTATTAATAAAAGTTCCCTGTTATTTGCCATTAATTACTGCTGTGGATTTCTAAGGGGAGTTTGTTCACTTAGCCAGTGGCTAACAAAGTTTTGAGCTCTTGCTGTGTGCCTGGCTTCGTGAGTTTCATGAGAGGCTTCATGCCTGTGTGAAGACCGGGGGACAGTCATGGACTGACCTCTGTCCATCAGAGATTTACAGTCTGCCCAGGGAGAGGGATTCATAAATCCCTAACAACGTCATACATTTCAGATTTGCGTAGGTTTATTCTTACTCATAAAAGTATTTGTAAAATGCATTACTAAATGTGCTTTATTAATATACAAGGATTTATAAATAAACAGGTACAAAACAATAGTAAGAAAATCTCTGTAAGCCATATATTGTGATTTGGGGCTTAAAAGAATTGATTAACGCACCGATTACGAACTTTCCAGGCACTCTCTGATTGCACAAGGAAGATATGTTCTATAAATTCTGCACAAAGTTGGCGTATTGTTTTGTCTTGTTTTTATTTTTTTGAAAGATTTTATTTATTTATTTGACAGACAAGTAGGCAGAGAGAGAGAGGAAGAAGCAGGCTCCCTACTGAGCAGAGAGCCCAATGTGGGGCTTCATCCCAGGACCCTGGGATCATGACCCAAGCTGAAGGCAGAGGCTTTAACCCACTGAGCCACCCAGGTGCCCCATGTTTTGTCTTTGTTTTTAAATCAGTGAGTTAAGACCTCACCTGTACATATATGTAAGTAAGAGGTTTTAAGATACATTTCTCCCCATCACATCTCTGCTCCTTGCTCTCCCCTGTGAGCATAGCACAAGAGGAGGGTGATCCAGAGGACCGATCCAGCACGAAGGTACCTGAAGACGGAATTCCCCTCCAGTGGGGAGACACATGGAGAACTCTGATGCCTCGCTTAGCCATTTCAACTTGTTCTTGGGCCATTCTCTTGCCTGAAATTCGAGCACACCAGTGGTCTACACAAGAGAAACTGAAGTACCCCCAGTAACCTCTGCTCCTGGTTTTCAGAGTCGCAGGTGGAGAGCTGTTCGACTTCTTGGCTGAAAAGGAATCTCTGACTGAAGAGGAAGCAACTGAGTTTCTCAAACAGATTCTTAACGGTGTTTACTACCTGCACTCCCTACAGATTGCCCATTTTGATCTTAAGGTACGTTTTGCTGAGTGTAGGTCAGAGAGAAGGGTATGCAAAGCATGGCATTGGTTGTTAAGAAAAATTGGGACATCTGAAAGACATACAGTTATTTTTAATCCTATATGGGTGTAGCAGATGGAATTAGGAAGATAAATCAGCAGGTGTATAGTGCATATCTACTCAAGGATTTCTAACCTTTTGTGGGATAGAGACTGAAGATAAATGATTACGTTCAAGAATCCCTGGGGAAGAATCAAAGGGTTTTACCAGCCAGGTCTCTAAGCAAGGCGGACATTCTTGGTTATGGGGTGTTTTTAGCCTAGAGTGGCCTCTGGCTGCCCAGTTTCCAACTCCTGTAGCTGCAGGGCATATAAGGAGGAAGATGTCTTGATCTCTCCTCTGCCTCTTGATGCAAAGGCCTGACTCTGTCACCAGCAATCGATCAAGAGAAACTCTGAGATTGGCTAATTGGGGTCTTTGGCAGCCTGGAAACAAAGCACTGTGGGAGATAAAAAGGCATGTCATACTTGTAACTATCAGGGAGGTTATGGTCTCTATAGGAAGGGAAGGCATGTACGGGAGCAGCAGGTCATGATGATGTAAGATTCAAGGCACTGAGAAGTGATCACAAAGCAGCATGTGATCGTTCGGCAAGTGAATGATTCAGATCATTGGAGCTAGGATGAGACTTCAGAAGAGGGAGGACTTTCTCCATACTTACTGTAGCAGAGCTATCAAGACCCCATCTGGATCCCTCCAGCACTCACTAACACACCCTGAACGCTGCTGCTGCACACACTTGTGACTGTCTGCCCGACGTCTGGTTTCTGGCCTGGGAGCTGCACGCACCAGAGTCGATGCCCACAGAAGCCGTTCTTAGCAGTGCAGGCAGTTGGGGTGGGAGGGATGATGGATAAATGCCCCGACTCCCTTCTGCTTCAGCTGGAAAATTCAGTGCTACTCCTCCTTAAGTTCCCCAAGGGGACTGCCCTCCATCACCCCCACCTTGACAAGACACCTTGTGTGGGTTTCCTTCCTTCTGCTTCCTGTCTCCCCAACCTCCACCGTGTAACTCTTCCCTGGAGCCCCCTCCCACAAAAGCCGCTCGCACCTGAATCCCTGGCACAGGTCTGCTCCCAGGAGAACCTAAACCAAGATATTTTGTTTTCCTGGTGTTCTCTTGCAACTACCCAGTCATCCCTAGGTTTGGGTGGGTTTTTTTCAGGGATGGGGAAGAACAATTCTGCCACTTTGTCTTCAGCATAATATATTATAGTGCTTCTCTTTTTTTTAAGCCTGAAAACATAATGCTTTTGGATAGAAATGTCCCTAAACCTCGGATCAAGATCATTGATTTTGGGTTGGCCCATAAAATTGACTTTGGAAATGAATTCAAAAACATATTTGGGACACCAGAGTTTGTTGGTAAGTTTTTTTTTTTTACTCCTGCCCTCCTTTATTTCTCATAAATATAATGGATTAAACTGGCAAAATGTCCCCTGCTGTAACATCATCTGTTTCCCTGGTACATCTTTCTGGTTTATATCTGATGGTGGAATCTGTTGATTCACTTTATTCAAAACTAAACGTGTTTTATTTCCTCTTAGCTCCTGAGATAGTCAACTACGAACCTCTTGGTCTAGAGGCAGATATGTGGTAAGGAGCATGCCCTTGACGCTGTCATCTTTCTGATTTACTTTACTGTTCTTCTGACACTGGCTTCTGTTTCTTTTTGTGTCTAGGAGTATCGGGGTCATAACCTATATTCTGTAAGTATCCAAATCCACGTCTCGTATTCTTTTCCTCTTTCTCTGAGACCATCTGTCTTATTAACCATCTATGTGTCATGTTGATCTCTTCAGTTTATGCATGCTTTTTACGTAAACATACTCATTTTACACCCCCAGAACACGTTTAGTTTATACTAATTAAACATTTTCTTCTAATTCGCAATGAGTCATCAGAAACTGCAGCATCATCGCTGAAAGCAAGCGTGGCTGTCCATCACTGCTGAGAGAATAGGAAAAAAAGAAAATAGGGTATTTTTTTAACTACTAGATGCTGTTCCAAATTAACTTTTGAAGTGCCTCCTAGGCCTTGAGCTGGAGGTTTTGTGCATGGCAACTAAATGCCCCCTGCAGTGTAACTGGATTCTGAAGGAACTGCCCAAGCACCAGATTATCATCTGAAGCCTCACTCCCCTTATCAGTTGTTATAGGAATGACGTGACCACCCAAGAGGTAATCATGCATGTTCTGCACCCCCACTTTATTAACAGCCTAAGTGGGGCCTCCCCCTTTCTTGGAGACACAAAGCAAGAAACGCTAGCAAACGTGTCCGCCGTCAACTACGAGTTTGAGGAAGAATACTTCAGTAATACCAGTGCCCTAGCCAAAGATTTCATAAGAAGACTCCTCGTCAAGGATCCAAAGTGAGTGTCCGCCATTCCTGAAAGGTTCCCGGCCGTGGCTCCAGCTCACAGCCTGGACTGTGCATGCGGCCACATTTATGCGAGCCTGGTTGGTTCCGCGTGGCCAAGGAAAGCATGCCACGTGGAACGCTTCGGAAAATGCAGGCAGGGCCCTTTGGACCTGCTTGGTCGGCCCCTGCAGATAGAGTAAAATCGTCCCAGAAAGACCAACATTCTTTCCGGCTTTCTTCCATGAAGCAGTCCCTGACCTGCATTTTCCAGAGCACCTACCTAGGAGGCCCAGCCGGCATGGAAACAACCTTAGTGTTTGCTTCTATGGTCACAGCATTTTTTTTCTTTCCCCTCCCCCTACAAAGGAAGAGAATGACAATTCAAGATAGTTTGCAGCATCCCTGGATCAAGGTAAGTCGCCCGCCGTGATTGCTTTGGTATTAGAGGGCATCCCAGAATGCCTTTGCCCTGGGGTACTGCAAGTTACCATGGGGTCTCGCCCCAGATTGCGTGGAGGATTGTTTTTGATATTGGTGCCGTATTTAAAGGCGGCTGACAGATGAGAGCGTCCTAATGGTCGTGGAGGTGGGAGTGAGCTGTCACAGCGCAGGATTCTGAACAGGGAATCGAAGGTCAAGTTTGCTCAACAGCCATTTTTGGTTTGACCCGTGGGATGGTGGCCCAGAGACTATTTTAAAATTTTTGGAATTGATTTCCAGCATAAATATCATACCAGATCTGGATTTCCGATGTCTGCTGTAAAATTTAAAGGCTACAGCACTGAGCCCGCATTCTATAAAGCGCTCCAAACCCTGCACAGTTGTCTGTGCCAGAGCCTGCCGCCCCCTCTCCCCCCGGCCTACTATATACCTCTGCGTTCCCTGAGACACCTACTGGCATTTGGGTTAAAGAGTTGGCTCCAGCTATGGCAGTTACACAGTAAAATCATGGAACTGCTAAGGGGACTGCAGTGTAACAACTTGCATTGCTGAAGTAGGTTTGGGGCTTCCAGAGCGTTCTGCTGTGTGAGCTCCTAGCAGTTGCCTGGGCTCCCTGAGGGGGCAGTGGTGTCTCTTTCTCTCATCAGTAGAGCCAATGCTCTCCTAAAAAAAATTCAGTACAGGGAATTCTAGTGCTGTCAGACAGGGCTGATTTGCTAACCTTTGAGTTCCCTGCCTGTCTGAACTACCTGATGATACGAAGTTCACATACCACATCACAAGACCTCACCATGAATCTTGCCATTCCCAAACTCAGTGCGGGAAGTTCGAATTCAAGCCTGGTCCAAACGCAATTCTTCAACTCTTCCCAAGTTCCACTTTTTATGGATTTTATCAAACCCTTAGCCATGAGAGTTGACCTCCAGAGACTAGGTTCCTGGCTCTTGCATATTATCCGAATTAGTTGTCTTATATTCGTAAGGTGAGTGTGTACACATCCCAAATAATTAGAGGTTTCCAAAAGTTGTCATGGCACACATTTCCATCACTTGAGGGCTCTAAATTTGCTTTCTCGGACTTTGATTTTAGCCTAAAGATACCCAGCAAGCACTTAGTAGAAAGGCGTCGGCAGTCAACATGGAGAAGTTCAAGAAGTTTGCAGCCCGGAAAAAGTGGAAAGTAAGAGCGTTTGACAGGGAACGATTAACTGATTTCTTTCCTCTGTGGCACTGCCTCTGGCCAGTCTCATCTGTTCTGATACTGCCCATACAAAAGTGCATCCTTTTTTGGTCTGTTTGTTTAAATTTACTCTAGTGTTCTGCACCGTTATGCTATTTTCAAAAGATAGCTGAAAATAATATTTCAGTCCTCTTTAACTCTAATTTTCATATGTAATTTTTGCATTTTTTTAAAAAAATAAAATCCATTCCCAAGGCAAATGTTTAAATCAGCACAACAAAATTATAGTGGTCTTTTCCTAAATGCAACAAACTGCATTTTAAGTAAATCTGTTCTTTGTGGTAAGCAGCATGGAATTGCGTTTCTAGCAGAACTTGTGTGAATGGTTCTCTAAGTCCAACCTTGATCTGTGATGGGTGGGGGTGGGGGTGGGGGTGGGGCAAGGCCATGAACATTTGCCCTGTGGCCTCTTGTGCTTTTTCAGTGTGGATGGCCTCTATGGGGGCTATGTGGGGCATGACTCTAAAAAGCATTCCAGTCAACCTTGTACAAATGAAAATTCAAGGTTAACAAGGTGACAGGATGTCATCCTATGCCCAGGGTTGTGTGAAGTCCAAAGGAAGCAGGTACCTGCCGCCTGTCTCTGAGCACTGGACTAGAAATGGACCTCATTTTCACAACCATCAAGTTCTGGGTACCATGATAGGGATGAGGAGGGCCACAGCACTAGCTTACTTGAGACTTAACATTTAGTCTGAAGGAAGCCCTGAGAATAGTCTTAAAATATAGAGAGAACCACCGTAAGTTTCTCTTTTTTTCTTTACACACATACACACATACACACACATACACACACACATTATTTACTATTGCTTTTGCCTTTGAGAGTAAATGCAGGGGTGTTTGCCCTTTAAAAGGCTAAGGAGTTTCCTACTGTTTGTTTCCAACAACTGCATGAATTTTGATAGTCACATTACCAGCTTGCCTGGGCACAAGGACACAGGACAAGACCCCTGCATACCATGCTTCTCTGAGTGGGGGTGTGCAAATGGTTTGTTAGGGTAAGATTCCACTGCTCAAAAAGTAGATAAGGACCTATTAAGAGAAGGGATGCAAACTGGGCAATTGTGTAGTTAATAATGAAATGTGGAAGGGAAAACTCTATCCTGTTGTCTTGATTTATAAGACCTTTAGAAATTTCCTTAAGCAAATAGGATCCAACTTCCTTATAGGACCTTTATAAGATCCCCCCGCAAAGAATATGCCATCAGCAGTGAATACCAGCTCAAAGACTTTGCCATTCGCACTCATTTGAGTATCATTATATATGCTCTTTCTTCCTTTTTTTCACCTTTTTCTTTTTTTTTTTTTTTAAGCAATCCGTTCGCTTGATATCACTGTGCCAAAGATTATCCAGGTCGTTCTTGTCCAGGAGTAACATGAGTGTTGCCAGAAGCGATGATACTCTGGTAAGCAAACCTGTTTGCCTTAGTGAGGTTCATTCTTCGCACCGTGTGTTTCAGATGTTTAGGTTGTTTGATTTGTTCAACAACCCAGAAAACCGGAAGTCACGGAAGTGTTAGGCCTCTTCTTCTTCCACTCAAGGGAGGGAACTGGGTGGCTGATTTGATGTACTCTGTTGCCTCTTTTGTTCTCTTTTCTCTTTGTTTGGATTGGCACCATACCCACTCCTGCCTACTGCCTCTAACACCACCCCCCCACCCCATTCTTCCCACACTCACAGTTTGATGAGTGACTGATCAACAGAAGAGGAAAGCATTTATTCTAATTTTCATGAATAAAATGAGAGTCCTCTGTTGCCATTGACCTTGGAAAATACTTGGTCATAGTAGTACAAAAGGGCCAGACACTCCTCCTGCCAACACACACACACCCAAAAATCAGGGCAAATACTGTGGGGCTCACCAGGGGAGTTCATGGTAGACCAGAAGGCTAAACCTACTCCCCCTGTTGATCCTGTATTGCGTGTGTAATGCCCTTGAGAACAACTCCATATTTTTTTTCCCTTAATCCACACTGAAACCTAATCACAGATTAACTCTTCAGATATGGCTGGATACCTCTGAATTCACTGAGATTCTCCCCTGACAGACAGTAAGGCTTTGGGAGCCCTGGAGGTAAAGGGAACCAGAAAGGGTGGTTCTGTGGGAACCAGCCTGTTCCCGTGACTACTACGTAGTGAATGTTTCCTGAGTGGGTCCAGGGGCTCCATGGGCAGGATGACACACCCGCAGACACCAGCTCTTCTCTTCCCTCTGATGCTAGTTGCTTCACTGAGACTCCAGGTGTAGCTTTGTAGGGTAAAAAGAGATAGGACAGGTTAAGAAAAAAATAGAGGAGTGGGAGAGAAGCAAGATCGGAGAAGGAGGAAGAGAGGAGAAAGTTTGGGTTTGGGGATTATTTGAGGGTAACAGCAGAACCTGGGACAAGACAAAAACGATTAATCTAAGTAAGATGAGAACAGTTACATGTTACAAATTAAAATCATCTTGAATAATCGCTCAGGGGAAAATCTAAGCAGTGCGATGTGAAGTTGAGGCTATGAGAGGGCTTCGGGCTGTGTGGGGGCTCCAGGTGGGATGACCCCTCCCTCAGCTCCAGTTCCCTCATTGTCCTGATGTCCTGCTAATCATGGGGATCTGTGGTGACCATCTGCCTCTTCTTCCCATTCACCCCATTTCTCTTGACTGTCACTTTCATGCAAATGTCTCTTAATCATCAAATTGAATTGTGTTGGAAAAGCGAAACCAGTGACATTCTTGACATGGGCTTGGTACGAATATTATTAAAATGCTCGTGGGGGCGCCTGGGTGGCTCAGTGGGTTAAGCCGCTGCCTTCGGCTCAGGTCATGATCTCAGGGTCCTGGGATCGAGTCCCACATGGGGCTCTCTGCTCAGCAGGGAGCCTGCTTCCTCCTCTCTCTCTCTGTCTGCCTCTCTGCCTACTTGTGATCTCTCTCTGTCAAATAAATAAATAAAAATCTTTAATAAAAAATAAAATAAAATGCTCGTGAAGTTTGTTTGGATTCAGATCCGTAGAGAAGAGAAAGCTGAGCCCAGAGAGAAATGCTTTCTCCATTCTGCCCCCAAAGCAGAGACTCAACGTCTGTCGATATGCTGCTTTTCCAGATTTGAAATAGTAGAAGCCATATCCCTGTATGTCCAGAGATTTTAGTTTGGGATTTTTCTGGCTTATTCCTTAGTTTTAGTGTGCCATATTTGGTAAATATCTTATTTTATTTTTTTATTTTTTTTTTAGATTTTATTTGACAGAGAGAAATCACAAGTAGGCAGAGAGGCAGGCAGAGAGAGAGAGGGGAGAAAGCAGGTTCCCTGCGGAGCAGAGAGCCCGACGTGGGGCTCGATCCCAGAACCCTGGGATCATGACCTGAGCCAAAGGCAGAGGCTTTAACCCACTGAGCCACCCAAGCACCCCAGTAAATATCTTATTATTATAAGAAAACTTTGACATAGTGGCAAAGATTTAACTAAGTTGTTGTTCAACATTATCTAGTTATTTTCTCTTGTAACAAGAAATCCATCTGCTTTCCATTTCTTGGGCCTTTATTTTCATACTTCTCCCCCTCTAAGGTATATATAAATATGTATGTGTCTGTGTACATGTGTATATATTCATGTATATATACATATATATGTGTGTGTGTATATATGTGGGTAAACAGAAGGTGGTGTTAGTTTCCAACATGGCAGGAACAAAAAGGAACCACCTTCCCTTCATGACTAGGTGGATTTGGGGAGAAAGTAGCTTACTTTGCACTGAATGCTTCTCTTGACAAATGAGCGCTGATTTCTCTTATGCTGATAAAAGGATCGTGGCCAGCAAGCTAACTCTTGTTCCCTCTTCACGGTCCCTCTCAAGGATGAGGAAGACTCCTTTGTGATGAAAGCCATCATCCATGCCATCAATGATGACAACGTCCCTGGCCTGCAGCACCTCCTGGGCTCATTGTCCAACTATGACGTTAACCAGCCCAACAAGGTCTGAGGCTGTTCTGCCGGGGGAGTGGGTGGGGGAGTCACCACAACTGTACACCTCCAAGTCCAAGGTGGAGAGGATCCCTTCTACTTCTCCATTCCCTGGGGCTGTTACAGGCGCCATCCTGTGAGGAAGTCACTCCTGGGTTGATAGTGGATTGAGTTAGAAATGAGGTCAAGGGCACTGAGGGCCTTTCTTCATGCCCCTCATGGACCTCTAATCATGACATTGCAAATGTGCTCCTCCTGCAAAGGCACGTGTCACCTTGGGTTGGGAACCCAGCAGAGAAAGACTGTGTGTGCTCCTCTTGTTCCCCCTTCCCTGTGGTGCCGCAGTGGTTGTGTGTCTGTTCCGACACGAGAAACTGTGTGGTGTGGGGCCCCGGGGAGAGCTGCTTTTCCCTTCCTACCAAACTGGAAAGAAATGTACTTCCTTGCCTCTTCCAGCACGGGACACCTCCATTACTGATCGCTGCTGGCTGTGGGAATATTCAAATACTACAGTTGCTCATTAAAAGAGGCTCAAGAATCGATGTCCAGGATAAGGTCAGAATTCTGTTTTATTGCCACTGAATTACCTTTGAAGAAACTATTTCCCACTGTCTCCCTATCTTAGAGGGAACAGAGAAAACGTGGGCCTCTGACTTCATTTCTCCATTTTCTACAAAGGAAGGTGAACTGACTAACAGGCTGGTCCAGTCTAACCTGTGTTATGAAGAAAAAGGCAGACCCATCCCTTCCTCTTGTCTTCCCTTGTACACTACTCAGATTCATTCCTGGCTTATCACGTTTACTCAGCGGGGTTAGTAAATGTCACATTTGGCAAAATTTTCATGATCTAATTAATCTAATCAGAAATACATTTGCCTGCACGTTTGTTAGGACAACAAAGTAAGGACACTACACACGCCTTGAGGTCACACTGGAAGGAGAGATACAAGTGTTGACCAGGGAGTAGTCACTACAATGGCTCTGCCATCAGCTTCCATAGATTTTCAACAAAACTATAAATGGACTGGATCTGATCCTTGTGCACAAAGTTCTAACCAGAGATTGAAATGAATGTTGTAAGAGAAGAAAAATGGCATTTTAAAATAATTCTAGATTTACCAAGAAAGTTGCAAAGATAGGACAGAGAGCTTCCCAGAAATCTCAACATCTTATGTAACTCTGGTCTTTTTGGCAAAACTAAAAAATAAAACGGGAGTGTATTCCTCTTGGAAGTTGCTCCCTTGAAGTTGCCATCTCTTGGGAAGGGAACTAGAGGGAGTCTGAGTGATGCGTGCCTTGGGCTCTGGAAACATCACTCCACATTTGTGTTTTGTTTTGTTTTTTTTTAAGTTTTTTTTTTTTTTTTAATTTACTTATTTGACAGAGAGACACAGCAAGAGAGGGAACACAAGCAGGGGAAGTGGGAGGAGAAGCAGGGTTCCTGCAGAACAGGGAGCCCGATGCAGGACTCGATCCCAAGACCCTGGGATCATGACCTGAGCCGAAGGCAGACTTAATGACCGAGCCACCCAGGCGCCCCTCCACATTTGTTTTTATACAGGGTGGATCCAATGCCATCTACTGGGCCTCTCGGCATGGCCACGTTGATACTCTGAAATTTCTCAATGAGAATAAATGCCCTTTGGATGTTAAAGACAAGGTAAGGCCACTTATTTTTTTAGGGACCGTGGGAAGTGATAAGAGGTTGCTTATGAGTGTTGACCTGCCGTATGCATCAGGGCCCAAAGCGATAGGGCTTGTAATCAAAATCTTCCTGCAGAGAATTTAATTGAGAAGTTTCTTTCTGCTGCTGGCTTGGCCTAATATTAAAATCTGCAGTTAGCTGAAATCTACCAAGTCGTTGGCATAATATGCAAGCAGTGACTTATCTTCCCCATAACATGGAAGCTCAAGGTTCTGCTAGAGAGACAACCAAGTCCTGATTCTTTTATTCAATTGCCGTGTGTACCTACCTTTACCCTTCTCGTCCTCTCTGAAGCATCTGCCAGTGTAGGTTTTACAACAACAGGCACTAGAAGGATTCACGAGACTACATGTAAAATAAGGCTTTGGGGGGCAAAGATATAAAAATTATTGATTTAGCAAGGTAAATTTACTTTTGTATGTCTATTTTTTCATTTGGTTCACACAACAGTCATGTGAGTTAATTGGCAGGGCTGGAACACATACCTAGGATTCTTACCTTCTCATCCATTATGCATTGAACTGTGCAACCCTGCTCTGCTCCTAATACTTGCAGACTGATTTGTCATGTTCATTCAGAACTGCCACATACAGTTGTATGGACGGCGCACTACTCTATATCTAAGGGGTGATAGTCACGTCAAAGACAGACAGACGCACACATACACACACACACATTACGGCAGTTTTGGTCAGGTAGCAACAAGTATCTTGTTTTGTTTTAAATCTGTTTATACTCCAAGCTCTGGGCAAATATAAGTAAAACATCCTGAGGAAATTGCATGTATTACAAATTCACAGAATGCGACTGTGGGCTAAAAGTGATAGGTTTTAGAATCTCTGGGAATGTAAGAAATGACATCTAAACATAGACAGTGAAATCAGAAACCTGCTCATAACCAAAACTTTAAATAATGTAATATTAAAACAGGAGTTTTGTGTTAAAAAAAAAAAAATCCCATGGCTGTGAGTATCAGTATATGGAGAGGATTGAGAACCGCCATCACAGACAGGGAAGCGTTCTCACTGAGGAGGTTTTGTGACAAGCAGGATGAGCTATGTCTCTGGGTTTAGCACTAGCTGTGTGGGACACATCCTACCCCAGGGTCCTGGGCCCAATCACCAAGGGGGCATCGGGCCTGAGGGTGGCGGGGGCCCCAAATGGGAAGACGTGGAGCCAGGCATGCATGGGATCTGGCCTCCAGTCCTATGCTTTCAATTTCCACAGTCTGCTGAATTTGTCTGTTTCTCTTACAGTCTGGAGAGACAGCCCTTCACGTGGCAGCTCGCTATGGCCACGCTGATGTGGTCCAGTTACTGTGCAGCTTTGGCTCTAATCCCAATTTCCAGGACAAGGTGGGTCATGGTAGTAGATGTCCATTTGCCTGCTTGCTGCGTGGATGTGCCCCAAGCTGATGGATAGAGTCGGGTCCTTGGGGTTTTCTGCTTAGATTTCAGAGGGCAGGGACTCGAACAGAAACACGAACGTTTATTCATTCTTTCATTTACTCCTCTGGACAATCCTGCATGTGGGTTGCTATTATTATTATCCTCATTTTGTGGAACACTGAGGCACAGAGAGGTTCAGTGATTTGCCCAAGCTCACACAGCTGCTAAGTAGCGGTGCGGTCTGGTTCCACAGTCGTGGTTCCAGAATCATGACATCAGCACTACACTGTAATAACCTCTTGCAGACGGACGTGAGCGTCTAATGACGTTGATGGTGAATATACAGGCCTTTCAGGCCTATAGACCTTCCTGTCACTTCTTAAAGCCCAGTGACCTCAGCACTTCTTTGCCAGAGCAACGGTAAATTGTGCGACTCATCTTTATGTGACATATGGGACAGAAATCTTGAGGGGTTAAGATTGTGGCAGGAATGCTTGCTCAGGAAGTGCTCTCTTCCTGTGAGGAGTCTGAATGTGAACAAAGACACTTTCCCAAGAAAGATGCTATAAACCTACCCACACCCGGGCTCCCTTGTTTAGAACAGCCGAGCCAACCGTTCCAGGGGGCTCCTGAAAGTCAGTTAGTAACTGGTAGGGAAAACTGAATTTGTGCAGCACACAGGTGTGGACGCAGGAAACGAATGAAGGAGAGACATCAGGCCTGCATCCATTATTTCCGGTGAACGTCTTGCCCCACTGGCCACGAGCTCTTTTCTCTGTGCTGCCACCACTGGGCCGCCATCACTCGGCTAGAACTCCGCGCACATGTACCTGCGTGTTGCTGTGTCCATCTCTTTCATGTGTGTGTCTCTTTGGTCAGGAAGAAGAAACCCCCCTGCACTGTGCTGCCTGGCACGGCTATTACTCCGTGGCCAGAGCCCTTTGCGAAGCCGGCTGCAACGTGAACATTAAGAATCGAGAAGGAGAGACGCCTCTCCTGACAGCCTCTGCCCGGGGCTACCACGACATCGTGGAGTGTCTGTCTGAACACGGAGCCGACCTCAATGCCTCCGACAAGGTGCTTTGTGGGTAAATGTATCATGCTCCCTGGCATGCGATCTGGGGGGCTGGTAGGACCACAAGCCTCCTGCATCAATTTACCTAACAAACTCAAATGTAGCAAATTACACTGATCCTTTGTCCTCTCTGTTTCAGAAATTCTGTGCCCTTTTCTAGATTCTGTTTAATAATTAATATTCCTTTGTGACATTTAACACTTGATGTCACATAACTCAGGTGTCTATCTTACGTTTAGCCTTTTCCGCTTCGGAGCAGGTACAGCGATGATCACTGAGCCTAAGACAATCTTCAGTTAGGACTAAAATTGGCAAGTTACTATTACTTCATAGATTAAACGAAGAAATCAGTGGTTTATTTACTTTCATCACTGACTGTTTTGTAAAAAGACGAAAACCACCCTTGTTTGTCTGATAATTGCCATTCTAGACCAGGTGTTCCTTTATTCAGGATACAAATTCAGCATAATCTGTTGTTGTTGTGAGTTTGTACTTAACGTGAGGCTGTGATGTTACTCTATATATCAGATTTGGGATAGTGTAGTTAAGTTAGTAATTGCCATTTTTGGAGTATTTTCTTAGTACGGAGAGATGGTTCTAAACTGGGAGCAGGCTTGCCCCAGGAGACATTTCGTAATGGCTGCAGACCTTTTGTGGTTGTCACAGCTTGGAGTCCCCACACAGACATGGCCCCAAATTCTGTCCCTGGCTCGGGACACTCAACTGTTCGCCAGGGAATCCATAACAAGTGGAGGGAATTCTCAGGCTGGTCTTTTGGGGGATGCCTGGGGCCAACATGTTATATTCACCCCTAATATATAAGGCAGCCCTTGAACACATCTCAGTTTCTCCCAGGCTCAGAGAAAAGAATAAGCATTCTACTTAAGAAGTCAGTAAAGACGCTGAGCAAATGTTTCTTGAAAGTGATTTTCAGGTCCATGATAAAACTGGCCATTGGAGTACGGACCATTACTTAAGTTCTGTAAAGCCAGGGACAAGAAGAAGTGTTGGCTCTTTCTCTCTGGTTGATTGTAGTGGCCGCACCTGGAATCGTCATTTTGTGGTTACTTAGTGGGGCGCATGAAGCCTGTCCCCCACTCTCTGGGAGGACAGTCTGTTACGTAATCCTCCCATCAGGCTCTGCACTAGCGATGCCATCCCCAACTCATCTTGGCCCAGCGCCGGCTGAAAAGGCGAGCCTAAGGGAAAGTGCTCATGGCCCCTGGTACTTTTTGCAGGACGGACACATCGCTCTTCATCTTGCCGTGAGACGGTGTCAGGTGGAGGTGATCCAGACTCTCATTGGCCAGGGGTGTTCTGTCGACTTCCAAGACAGGCACGGCAACACCCCACTCCATGTGGCCTGCAAAGACGGCAACATGCCTATTGTGGTGGCCCTCTGTGAAGCCGGCTGCAATCTGGATATCTCCAACAAGGTAATGGTGGTGGGGATGCAGGGACCGGCATGTGCACCCGGCCAGCTGCCTCTGGGTGTGGCCAGGCTTCTCTTTGTGTCTCATCATTGTTCAAAGTCTGTGTTACTCACGGGCACCCGTTCGGTCTTACAGGGCTCTCAATTTAACGCCATATTTTATTTTATTTTTTTAATTTTATTTATTTGACAGAGAGAGAGAGATCATAAGCAGGCAGAGAGGCAGACAGAGAGAGAGAGGAGGAAGCAGGCTCCCCGCCGAGCAGAGAGCCCGATGTAGGGCTCAATCCCAGGACCCTGAGACCATGACCTAAGCCGAAGGCAAAGGCTTAACCCACTGAGCCACCCAGGTGCCCCTGAATGTCATATTTTACATTTAGCTTTTGAATAACTTCGTGAAGTGATAGAAAATTATTACCTGAATAAGTACTTCCTACCTCGCCAGGTGGTCACTTATGAACATTGAGAGAGGAAGAGAGAGAAAAGGAGGAGTGTGTGTGTGTGAGCTCGTGTAGAGGAATCCCAGAACATCCGTCAAATGAGAGTCTCTTTCTGGAGCACTAAGTCTTTGGGAAGATGCTTCACTGAGAATCCAAGACCCAGATTTCTGTTCTTAGCTTCACATATTCAGAGTTTTATGGTCAAGCACTCATAACCCTTATTTGGGCTAAGTAAATTTGGTAAGACCGAGGGAATGCTACCATTTGGCAAATAAAGAAATGGAAATAAATAATTACATGCTCCATAAACCCCAGATGTTGGCTTCTAGAAGTTAGCTACCACCTTCCCTATTCCCTGAACACCATCTAGATTATCATTACCAAATAAGACAGAAGAGTTGGCTCTTCTTGCGGTTTTAGCCATGTGACTGTAGGAAAGGCAAACACTCTTCTTTTGTGATTGTGTTAAAAAGAAAGTCCAACTGGAATTAAATATTTGAATGTGGGAAGGGTTTGTTTATAAATGGCAGAGATGATGCCAGCAGAATTTTATTGTGATTTGTTTGAGGTAAGAGAATTAATATCTGAAACAGCGGGAAAATTACACTCCTACCAAAAATTATTCCTCTCGCCTATTATGTGATTAATTCTAATGAAAATTGAAATTGGCAATCTGCACGTTCTGGAAATTTGGAAACGCGAGATCATAGGTCTTAGCCATTGGCTGCTACGCTGGTTGCTTTCTTTGTTTATCCCATTCTAATCCTGCCAAGCCAGTCAGGAAAGTGGCTTAACAGGAAAGCCAATATAAAGCAGCATCAAGACCTTGACTTTCCTTCCAGGAGTCTTTAAACAAATAAAAAGTGGCTTCAAGGAACAACGTGGCGCTTACTTGGGTATGTTTGGATTTGGCCACAGCGTGCTCAAAGGGCCAGAGTGTGCACAGCATCTAAGATGAGCTATGCCTTGGGAAGGTGGAGGGGCCGAGCGGGTGACTCTGGGTTCCTTGCACCAAGTTAAAGAAGGGAATGGGTGTTCCCACGCCTGAGTGCAAGCACTGCACCTGCTAAATATGCTCTTAAAATACCCAGCAAGAGGGGCACCTGGGTGGCTCAGTCAGTTAAGTGGCTGACTCTGGACGTCGGCTCCGGTCATGATCAAGGTTGTAGGATCAAGCCCTGCAGCGGTCTCGGTGCTCCGCCTGGAGTCTGCTTGATTCTCTCTCTCCCTCTTCCCTTGCTCGCATGCACACACCCACTCTCTCTCTCTCTCAAATAAATAAGTATATCTTTAAAAAAATAAAATAAAATACTTGGCAAGATAATCCTAGACTTTCACGTTTAAAAACCACTGGCCTATTGACTGGGAAAGGCTCTCCGTTGTTGATGCTGTGGCTGGCCGTCCAGACGTATCCCCATAGACGTGTTTCTACCGTATAGGGCAACACAGTGGCTCAGAAAGGCTGTTCAGCAGGTGACTTGGTCACAGACCTGAGCACAGCTGAAGCTCCACGGCGTCAGCCTCCTGGAGTCCATAGCCCAGGTCAGAAGGTCATGGGGAACCTGCTCAGAGCCCCAGCCTCTGTCTGATGAGCAGCTCTGTGCGCTGGGACCCGCAGACAGGCTCCCTGGGCTGCCGTCAGTGCTCAGGGGCTCAGCACACCGTCACAACGTGCGTCTCACGCCTTCTTCAGAGAACTGAGAACATCTTCGGCTTTTTCTTCCTTTTCTAGCTTTTTGTTTTAGGAAAGTGATGGAGCTCTAGAGGATCTTGAATTAGTAAGAGCATTACTTGCTACCTCTACCTTTACTTGGCCGCACCCTTGTAAGCGACTGTCCAAATGGACCTTAGCACGTGACAGACCATGTCCCACAGGCAGACGGTCACTCCTTTCTTGTGACATGTCTGGCCTCTTCCTTACCTGGATTCAGTTCCCCCGGAGATAACAGTGGCCGTTCGGGTCCTACCCCAGTCCACAGTATGGGACAGAAATTTGTCACTACCTTTGATGCTCATCAAAGTGAAACAGATCTTTCTCAGTCTTCCTTCATCACGTGGATAGCAGCAGGAATGGTTCTTGCCCTCAGGCTGCTTTTCCCTCCAGCCCTGTCTCCTCCTGCAGTCTCTGCTTTCACAGGGACAGGTGCATGGCAAGGCGGCGCTGGGCACATTAGAGAAACTGAGAGGGCTTTTCAGAGGCACTTAGGGCTTTGCTGGATGGGGAAGAGGGGAGAGTGTATTTCAGACTGAGGGAGGCGTTCGTGTATGTTTGGGGACAATTCTCTGGATGCGCCGGCAGCTGACCTGGGGGTGTAGGCTTCGGTGGGGGGCAGGCAGTGGGGCACAGAGAGAAAACGCAGGTGGAAAGGGATCTTGGGTCCAGATGGTGCTAGACGTTGACTCCAATCCTGAGGAGTTTGGGTTTGGTTCTGTGAAAGGTTTGAGCCTTTAAAAGTGTCCACTTCCTAGTCCCTTTTCTTTGTTGTCCTTCTTCCCTTGCATCAGGCGATGCCTCCCACTGCCGGGCTTCTCCTTCTTCCACATAAATCCAGACACCGCATCCCGTCTTTGCAACCTCTCTCTTCCTTCTTGCTGCATTGCTGGTGTATTTGAAGGCTTCATATTTGCTTTCTAAAGCCTCTAGATGACAGCAAACAAAATACAGACATGTATGCACATTGTAGCATTTTTTTATAAGGACAGGGAACAGAACCATCTTAAGTGTCCGTCCTCAGGGTCTGTCTACATGAATATCCACACGTATCCACATGTGACGTTATTATTCAGTTGTCTGAAAGAATGTAATACATCTAGTGACAGGCATGGCGAAGCATCGCCCATATATTGTCAGGTGAACATGTAGAGTGGGTGTGATCATGTCCTGGCTTTTCTAATTATTTGTTTCCTTTTATGGATTGAGAGCTAAAAGCTTGGCAGGAAAGGCAGCAAAGGGACCAGCAGGACCTGCTCCGAGGAGGGAAGTTGGGGGAGGGGAACCGAAGGAAAGGAGCTCTTCTGTTTTCCACCCTATTCCTCAGAGTCCTTTGCATATTCTAAATCAGCGGGTGTTAACTTCAGAACAAAAGCTTACAACTGCAAATAAACAGCCTGAGACCCTTACCTGAAATTCCTCAGCCTCCCTGGTCCTGGTGTCTCAGAACTTTTTTCTTGGTTCCCCTAGGACAAAAGAAATACCTAACCGCTCTGTTTATTAAGTGGTTTGGTCCAAACAACCTAGTAAGAATTTATGTCCTAAAGACTCGGTAGCTGTGGGGGAAAAGTGACCCCACACAAGTGGAAAGGAAACGAATATTTTGATCTCAGGCTTCCATAATCCCAATGGCGTACCAATGGGACGTGTGTGCTTTTGGGGCACCTCACAACCCTCAGACGTGAACCCAGGTTGGACACTGCCGCCCTCACTTCCGGCTCTACCCTGATGTCCTCAAGATACTTGCCTCTTGTCACTTCCCCGCCTGTAACCTCCCCCATGCCCTTTGTGCTAACACCACAGAAAGGAAGGCAGGGCAGTCTCATGCTGAGAGCCTGAACTGCCTCTTAAAGCTAGTAGTTCACTTTGTGTCTGAACCTGCTGCTTCCATTGAAAATGCAAAATATTCCTCAGTATCCCGTGAACTCACTGCAGTGCCCTGAGGTGCCTGGGCACACAGTTTGGGAACCACAGACGTAAACATGAGGGAGCATGGTAGGCATGGCCTTGCACTGTCACCTCGGTAGAGCCACCTCAGTAGCTCTCGTAACATCCCTTTGTCCCTTGCAGCGTCCATATTTGAACTGTGGTACAGATCTTTCTGGAACTTTGGGACTCTTTGTAAGAGCCCTTACTCAGACCTCCTTTCTGCCCGCACAGCGGGAGACTTGATTTAGTTAATAAGCCTCCTACTCTTTCATCCTTTCCAGTTTTAGTTCCAAGTTACTCTTCTCACTGGAGAACACTTGCCCCTGTCCTGCCAGGCTTGTGTCCCTCAGGAGAGGGCGAGTTTCTGGAGAAGGGATCCCACAGCTCCCGTGTCTTCAGGGGGATCCCAGATCCCTCGCACAGTGCTGACCCATGGGATGGACTCGCATCCAGGGCCATCCTCAGCAACCATCGTGAGAAGGACTCTCTTTGGCCTTTCTTGTGTTTTCCAGTACGGCCGAACGCCTCTGCACCTTGCAGCCAACAACGGGATTCTGGATGTGGTGCGCTACCTCTGTCTGGCGGGCGCCAACGTGGAGGCGCTGACCTCGGTGAGTCACCCTCTGGGGCAGGAGAATGCCATAGAAAGCCGTAGAAAACTTCTCAGGCCTCAAGGGCATGAGGAGCAAGATATCACTTGGCAACTGCCTCTCAGTGGACAAGCTGCTAGAAGCTGTGTTCCCGCGTGACAGGTTGAAGACAGTTGCCCACACAGAGCCAGGGGGAGGGCTGGCTTGGCCACCTTACCCCCGCATTTGGTGGCCCGCGCTGCCACGAAGGCCTGCTGTGGCCCGTGTTCCACAACAACACCTGGGGGTGTGTGGTTAGGTCTGTGTTTTCCTTTTCTCAATGCTCCCCTCCCCTATGGGGTTTCGGAGGCACCTGGGGTGGGGGTCAGGGTGGGGAACTGCTTGGGAGAGCCGTGCTCTCCTGTGCTCTCCTCAAGAAGCTGCCTTGGCTCTGAGGTGGGCCCTGATGATTTTACATGCGATGCTTCTGTTCCCCCGGCCTCCCCACTCCACCTTCCATGCCAGGTACTGCCCCGCTTGAGTTAACATTTCATGAAATACCAAAGAGGAAAAATTCAGGGATTAATGAGATAAGGTGGTCATTTTACTGCTCCCGTGAAATACTGTCATTTAACTTGCTTCTGGCCTAATGGTAGGTTGTCTCCCATTCCATTACGTGGGGGATTCCTGAAACTCTAGTGCTTGGCTGACATGAAGTGTTTGTCTAAGGAAAACCATTGGAGTTTCAAAATAATGGCAGCCAGTTTTGGGAAAATCAGGGCCCTGAGACCAGAAGGGAGGCCTCATTTCTTGGAGAGGCACGCAGGGGTTGGCAAGCTAGGGGCCACGGGCCAAATCCCGCCTGCTGCCTGTTTCTATAAATAAAGTTTTATTGGGAGCCAGCCACGCTCATTATTATGTATTTATGGCCACTTTCATGCTGTAAGGGCAGAAGTGAGCAGGTGTGATGGAGACCCTGTGGCTTCCAGAGCTCAAAGTATCTACTCTCTTGCCCTTTACAGAAAATATTTGGTGACCCCTGGTGGAGGACATTGCCTTCCTGAATGCACTGATAGTCCTTTGATGTCCTTCTGTCCCCAGAAGTACTGGCCCTGTTCTCTGAAGTGTTGAGCCCTGAGCTGGGCTTTTCTGCAGGCCTAGGGAATGCCAGTGGGACGGGATTGTCTCTTTCTTAGGGCACTTCCCTGCCCGTCACAAAACCCCACAAGGCCATGCGTGGGCTTCTAGGCCAGATGTGCCATTATCAAACCCTGCCCAGCCATGTCTTGGGAAAAGTATATATATATATATATATATATGTCACAAATGTTGCCTCACAAAAAAATAAACTGTCAAGAATGGCTCTGAAGATACCAGATGCTGATTCTGCCCAATCCCACAGGCGGGTTAGGGACAGTAAAACGTGTGGCCCTTGGCCTCTGCTGGGTGGTTGGTGCCACCACATGACCTCTGTGGGCTCTGGGTCCTTCCTTCTGCCCTTGTCCCCGACTGCTGATTCCTTACTTCCCATCAGGGGCCTCCCATTCCAGCCTGCCCTCAGGTCCGTGTCCTCGTTCATCCTCTTCAGAAGTGCTTCCCTTGTTTCTTCATTCCCCAAAAAGGCACGTACTGTGCACCAGGCACAGCTAAGACCCAGGAACACAGGGGCGGATGAGCTCTGCTCCCTCAGGAGACTTCCAGTAGTCTAACAGGGGGAAGGAAGCAGACAAAAGAGCCACAGCAGTGAGGTGCAATGAGGTGATGCGACCAGTGAGGGGAGTTTCCGGGAGTGGGGAGCACTCCTCAGGGAGAGTGTAGGGAGCACCCTGTGGGAAGCCCTAAGCTTCCCTAAGCTGAGAGGCCACAAGCCCTTCTAGGAGCTGGAAGGACAGTGGGCCTGAGCACAGCCTGGAAAGGCCTGGCCGGCCAAGGGGGAGAGAGCAGGGTCGGGTGCCCCCACCCCCGCCGCAGGTGCGTGGACCCTGAGGTCTCACTCTTAGAGCAGGGGCAGCCTTCCAGGCGCCCAGCAGGGGGGCGGTATGACCACCGACGCCTTGTTGCGAGCTGACCTCTCCAACAGAGCCATCCTCATACGCGCAGCATGTGCCATGCTAGATGTTCTAGAAGCCGCATCCAAAAAAGGAAAAGAAACGAAGAAGTTAATTTCAGGAACAGATTTTCTTTAACACAAAACGTGCAAAATATTACCATTTCGACCAGCAATCAGTATTTTAAAGGTATTGCGAAATTTCCCGTTCTTTGGTTTGTACTGCCCTGGAAATCTGCTTTATGCCCTCAGGTATTTTACCTGGGCCCCATTTCAACACCGGCCCCTCCCCAACGCGGTTGGGGAGGGGCCACCTCCTGATTGGCAGAAACAGTGCCCGCCCCTTTGCTGTGATTCTGTCCCCGCGGCTCGAGCAGGCGGACTTCTGCGTCCTTAACCCCAGCTCGCGACCCTGCGGTGCCCCCTAGCGGTCGCTTGTCGTCCCATTCTGGTCTCAGCCCCAGTTCCTCGGAAAAGCCGCTGAAGGTCCTGCCCTCTTTTTCCTGGACTCCCTCTCCCTCTCTTCCCCCCTACCCCCCACAGCCCCTCCTGGAAACTGTGCTGCCAAATCTCCAGTCACCTCCTAGTAGCTCTTGCCTTCAAAACTTCTTTATAGTAAGATAAAACAGATTTTTTTTTTTTTAACGAAGCATATGAACAAAAGTAAAGCTTACTGAACTTTCAAAGTCACCCCAAAAGCCTCCGGGGCCTGACGTGGTCACTGCGTCTCCTTCCGCAGAGTGTGACCCCGCTCTTTTAGGGTAGCCATGCCCCTGCCTGTCTTCTTTCTCCTCTGCACCTCAGCGGCAGCAGGTTTTCTCAATCATGGTTAGCCAGGACTTGCACTTCCGGCCCCTCCCACTCGCTTTGGGTAAGAAAACCGCACTTGCTCCTGCCTCTCCTCCTGCCTTTCCTTGCCTCCTCCAGCTCCAGTGGCTTCCCACATTCGGCCCCTGCCCTCTGACCACCCTGGGCTGCAGCTGCCGCTGGCCCCAGGCCCACGTCCTTGGCTCCAGCCCCTCATCCCCAGAGCGCCCCCGCATGCCCTCTGGTGGGCACCAGCGTCACAGGGCCCGACCTCTAGGTTGTCCTCATCCTCCAGCCCTGCCATACTCTGTCAGTGTCTGACCTGTGCAGAGGCCTGCAGCCTCTGTCAGCTCCTAGGGTCCAGGAACACACACCCCAGCTGTAAGACATGATGTGCTCCTTCTGTCCATGTGAGAGACTTTGGGGCCTAATAGCACATAGGCACAGAGTCACAGATGACATTGGTGGCAGCAAGGTTCTGGAACACTAGCTCCTTTTCATCTTTCAGTAATCAGTTGGAGCCCCAGATAGCCTCCTCTTTTCAGCCCCCTCCAGCTCCCCTTCTTGCTCAGTTGGAATTGACTTGCTGATCCTCCATGAGATATGACCCCTTGGCCACGATACTGTGCAATTTGTCCAGTCTCCTAACCAGTTTCCTTACTTCTACCCTCACCTGCCCAGACTACTTCAGGCAGCAGCTTGTGTGACTCTATTGCAGTATAAGTCAGATCATATCCCTCCTCCGCTCAGACCCTCCGTCAAGTTAGAAGTCCTTATGATGGGGACTACCTGAAGACTGACCCCTCGCATTGCCTCCCTGACCCCCATCTCCTCCAGGCTTTGACACCCCCCACCCCATACCAGGAGAACCATATGAGCTTCTCTGAAACTCTTCAGACATGACAGTCATCCTGCTGCCTCAGGGCCTTTGCATTTGCCTTTCCTCACAGGTATCCAAATGCCTTGCTTTCTCTTCTCCCTCAGGTTTTGACTCCAATGTCACCTTCTCAGTGAGGCCCTCCCAGACCACTGTTTGTAACCAGAAGGACAATGAGTGTTTGAATTGCTTGTGGGAGTTAGTTAGCACCTGGCTCAGGAGCACAGAGTCAGGCAAGGCCAGAATGCAAACAACCAGCTCCTACCCCATTCTCTCCTAGAAAGGCAGGGCATTTGGGGAAATTCTCAGCTTTTTTATTAGCAATTACTGCCGCTTCCTTTTTCCATGACTGGTACTCTTTTGGTTCTTTCCATTTGTTTATCTCTGATCTGCTGAAGTGCCTGTGTGATGAGGGTCCCCGCTTCCGCCTTACAGTGAAGAAGCCCAGGTTCCAGAAGGCCCAGTGACTGATCACACAGCTGGTGGGGGTTAGATTCAGGAGGTAAACCTCGTCCTTCTGACGCCAAAGGTCAAACTTCCCACCACACTGGCAGGCCTTTCTTTTGGGAGCTTGAACACTGTCTCTTAGGGCAAAGTGTTTTGCAAGCTTTGAAGTGCTCCATAATTGTAGGACATTTGGTTAGTGGTGGTTTTCCTGTCACTTGAAAGGCTCCATGATGGACAGGGACCTTTATCACTGAAGGTCCTCTGCCTGTGTAATGTGCCCATCCTGGGTCTCCAAGAGAATTGTGGTGGCCAGAAGTCAGACAACTTTAGTCAAGGCTCACTTGGCTGCACATTGGAATCATGGGGAGCACTTATAACCACAGTGTCCGGGTCGCACCCAGATTGAGGGAAGCAGAGCATCCAGAAGGGGGTGGGTGCGTGCAGCCCACCAGAGTTCCTAAACACCCGCAGGGTTCCAGTGTGTGGGGAAGTTTGGGAACCGCTATCCTGAGGCCTTTTCTCATCATGTCAGCAAGGATCTAGGCTGTTTGGCATGAATCCCTGGTTGGGGTGTGGTGACTGACAAGATCCCTGATTCACCCCAAAGCAAACTAGAAGCTCTGCTCTGCCCCCTGGAGAAACCTGGGCGCCCTAAGGGAGAGCAGAGGTGGGCCGCGCACTGTGAAGACTGCTCCCCCGAGCGCTTACGTGAGCCTCCAGCTTCAGCCTAAGGCGGCAGTTCTCAGCTGGGGTGATTTCGCGCCCCCCAGGGATCCCTGGGCCACGTCTGAAGACACCTGGAGTTGTCAGGAATCGGGGAGGACTAGCCTTGCAGAGACCAGAGACAGAGGCGCTCCACACCTTGCAGTGCCCGGGACCGCCCCGCACGCCAGAGAATGATCGGTCCAAAATGTCAGCAGTGCGGAGGCTGAGAAACACTGGTCTCGTGAAGCCCCGCGCAGGAGAAAGCAGAAGATGTGCTGTCGGTGAGACTCGGGCGGCCCCGAGCTTCCTCGGGAATGCAGCTGTGACCGGTGCTGAGCTGCCCCGAGCGGGAGAGGGATCGAAATGCTTCTCGGTCTCGCTGAAAGGAGATTGCTTTTATTTGCACGGAAATGGCGCCTGGCCTTTTCTTCTCCGAATTAGTAGCGACTTTAAAGCTGTAGCAGAACAGCCCCTCAGCCTCTGTTTCCCCCTCGGTGGCCCACGGATGAGCAGCCGGAGCTCCCGACCCGCGAGGGCCCCCGAGCGCACTTGCAGGCACAGCAGGCTGCCTGGACCCGGTGCATGGTGGTCCCGGCCTCCGTGTCAGCCCGGCTCCTGCTTACTGCGGGCGCAGAAATGTAAGTGAATTTGCTCGCTGGGAAACGGCAGCCTTGTGAAAATTCTTTACTTAAAAGGTGCCGTGATCTCTGATTTCCTCCTCTTATGTTCACTGAAAATCTTTAGATCAAAATCGTCTGCAAAATTAAGGCTTTTCTTTGAAGTGCACAGAAGTTTCCAGTAACTAGCATCCTCCGTGAGTGCTCAGGTTTGTCCGTGGAGGGGATTTAAGACACTAGCTAGCACCAGCTGGACTTTGGCATCTATGAAAGTCTGCATCGTCTGCTTTCTTGGAGGGAGGTTCAGCATCGGGGGTCATCCGCCCGCCCACGAGGTACCAGGTGTGAGGAAAGCCTGTGGGTCTGAGACATCTCACGGATGGACTTCCAGACACCAGTGCACATGTTTTTTTTCTAATTCTCACCTTCCCTCCCTGCAGAACCAATAAGGAAATGAAATAAGGACTGTACAGAAAGAGAAAGAATCGAGGACTGTGTCCACCTTTTTTGTTTCTAAGGCCTGTTAACCCTTGTTTCTGTCTCTGACAGCAGAACCAGTGGATGGAACAAACAGCCTCCCGTGCAGGAAAGACACTAACGGTTTTTCTCCAACAGGACGGGAAGACAGCAGAAGAGCTCGCTAAATCAGAACAACACGAACATGTAGCAGGTCTGCTTGCAAGACTCCGAAAGGTGAGAAATTCTGTTTTTTGGTCTGATATTGTTTTTATGTGAAAAATTCTGTCTTTTCCCTTTTGTACAATGAGTTGAACAAAATGAGGCTTTGGACACACAGGCTGTAGGAAAGGCATCTCTCCCTGTCCTGTGGTTTGCATACAGTTAGCATAAACGCATCAGCTCCCTATCGGTTTCTTCTTCTGTGTTTGGACTTGGAAATCATTTGGCTTCCATACAGTTTCTGTGCCTGGTTTCCCTCCTCCCACCGCTTCTGTAATAACTGTTCCCATAAAGTAGACAGGAAATGAGAAAGCTGACTGCTTCTTTCTTTCTTAATGTTTTGAGCTCCAAGATGTCACGTGATATGCTCGGGTTTAGGAAACATACTGTTGCTGTAAGGTTTAAGGAAACAGGACACAAATAAGTAAATGCACGGGTGTCTTTCTAGCCCACATCATAGGAATGTGTATCAGGAGTCTTCAAAATAGTCACACCCTTTAAGGTAGGAACTCCATGTCTAGGACTCTATCCTAAAGAAATGGAAAAAATGCAGGAAATAGTGTTTTATGCACACAGATGTTCATTGCAGTGTTATTTATAATACAGTAATAAAAATCAGAAACATCAGATGACCAACAATAATGTCTAGCGAATTGCTGTACAGATGTAGGATAGAACTGTTTCTGGCCACTCAAGTATTTTTGAAGTCCTAAACTCAAGAAGAGTTTAGGACTTTCTAGGGCTTCAAAGCAGAAGATAGATTCCATATACGCATGTTATAATCCCTTCTGTGTTTTCAAAAAGTGAATAAAAAGGAACTATTAACAGCAGTATTCTGGGATTTTGCTGACTGCAAAATCAAAATGACTGCATTTTTTCCATGTTCTATATGATGCTGGTGAGCCTTAAACAACAGATTTGAACTCTGCAGGTCTGCCTCTTTGTAGATGTCTCTCAGTAAGGACAGTACAGTGCTATAAATCTATTGTGTCTTCCTTCCGATTTTCTTACTAATGTTCCCTTTTCTCTAACTTACCTTATTGTAAGAATACAGTCTGTAGTCCATATTGACATACAAAATCCGTGTTAATCTCCAGTTTATGTTATCGGGAAGGCTTCTGGCCAACAGTAGACTGGTAGTAGTCAAGTTTTGGGGGAGTCAAAGATATATTTGGATTTTCAAATACATGGGGGGTCAGCAATCATGATGCCTGTGTTGTTCAAGGGCCAACTGTAATCACGTAATAATTTTTCAGAAACAAACTTCTGAGAAATAAAAACAAAACAACGAAACCAATCCAGTCGATTTCAGTGCCCAGCGGAAAGGTATTGTCCAATACAAGCTTGAGGTCCAATAGAGGTCCCGCCATATAAATTGAAAAGTGCCCCGGGAGCGGACGATCCCCTCTTAACCTCCACAGCTGCCAAGTATCTGAATTTTCCTAGTGGTCCCAGGGTCTCGCTGTGGTGGGGCAGGGGACACGGGTGGGAGCAGTTAGTTTTCCCAGCACCTGGAGTTGAGCTGGGAGCTCATGCATCATCACACCTTTGTGATTCGGAGTCTGCGAACTGGCCGCAGAGGCTCTGGGAAGACAGATGTCCCAGGCCACTGCAGGGATTCAGTGTGCCCTCCCTTCTGGCAATTCCAGGATGAGAACAGTCTAAAAAAAATGTCCTTTGCCTTATTCACACGTTCTTGCAGAGAGTGTGTGCATTCACTGTGGGCTTCACGTTCTCTCACTCCACACCACCACGCACTGTCTCACTGTGGAGGAGAATTTTGGACAAGAATAACAAGGGAGAAGTGTTTTTGTTTACAAGCAGAACAAGAGCCTGAGAGTCACTGTCAGCATATCAACAAGGAACTTTCACATAAAATCTCCTAATCTTTAAATTCCCTTAACTTAAAGCTGTATGTCCACCAGCTCATGGCAGAATGGAACAGTGTGCAGTGTGCAACCCTGCAACAGGCCACATTGGCTCAGGTGTTTGACTTTGGGTGGATTTCATAGCAAGGTGCCCTGCTTTTGAGGTTAGAGCCTTATATTTATTTAATTTAATTTATTTAATTGTCTTTGCAGTGATGGGTCTGAAACAGTAAATCCCAGACAGATGACAGGAAGGATAGGTCCTGACGTGACAACCGAGCTGGGATCAGATTGACAGCATGAAGATGCTTTCTCCCTTCATCTGATCCCAGGTTCCCTGCCTTGTGCCTACACGGCTTTTGTAATTGGAAATATAAACACTGAGAAGCTTGTGTGCTGCTACTGCTGACCCCCAGCGGCCAGGGAAGGTGACTAGCTGTTTTCCAGTCTAGAATCTTTAAATCAAGGTACATGGGCTCTTGCCCTGTCCCTGATTTCCTTTAGTCTCTCTCACTGAGGGGTACCCTTGCGTTTTGGTGCCTAGATTTTTAAAAGAGAGATGGGAGAGAGAATATTCCAATGTCTAGTATTTTACCACGATGCTGGGATTGTTCTCTCAGGAGAGGTCAAGGCAAAGAAACGTCATTTCAATCCCTGTGAGCAAAGGGCATCATTCCTGTTCGTGCCCTGAACCCACAGAAAGATCCCTCTCTCACCTTTGCTTCTGGAGGCAGCATATAAAGTGGTGGCTGAATGCACAGACTCAGGAGTCAAATGGCTCCGGCTCAAATCCCAGCGCTACTATGGTCTAGCAGCCCCGTGCCTCAGTTTCCCTTTTCTCAATTGGCATAATTATAACGCCAATTATATGGTATGGTGGTGATGTGAACAGTGTCTGTACACAGTAAGCACCAAGTGTTTGCTGTTTCTGGAATCCTGCAAACCACTCCCTGAGTCCTGGAGAAACAAAGATTTCCCTGTGGTCCAGCTCCCAGGAGCAGATGTGGCATGTGCGTAAGGCCCCAGGCAGCTGTGGCAGGGCACCCTGGAGAGCCATCGTTAGCAACAGCCATCATTTAGTCCTCAGTGCACAGCTGGTGCTGTCCTTCCCACATCCCCAAGATGGAGCTGTTCTGCAGGAAAGCCCTGCTAAGCAGATGCGAATTAGCTAAGCGCCCAGATTCAGTCCTGAAATAGAAATGTCTGCTTCCTGTGCCCTTCACTGGGCTCAGGGCTTCTGTGCTGATCCCTCCTCAGCCATGGGCCAAGGGGAGGGAGGGTCCTTCCCTTTGCTGTGTAGTGACCCCCCCGTCTCCTTCCTGGTTTCACCAGGTCCGACTCCGTTCATGACTCTGTTCAGGGAGACCTGCGAGTCTGTTTGCCTCAGTCATTCCCTCAAAGGGCTCTAGACCCCGGCTTCCTGATGAGCCAGAGAGGGAGAAATTGGCTGCCATGTATTTCTAACCACAATTTTTTTTTTCTTTTTAATAAATAAATATGGTGCCTGGGTGGCTCAGTTGGTTAAGCAACTGCCTTTGGCTCAGGTCCTGATCCTGGAGTCCCGAGATGGAATCCCACATCAGACTGCCTGCTCCGCGGGGAGTCTGCTTCTCCCGCTGACCTCTCTCCTCTCCTGCTTGCTCTCTCTCAAATAAAATCTTTTTAAAAATAAATGAATAAATCTCCAAATAAGTAGCTGCTTGGGGCCTGGGGACCCTGGTACTGGAACCAGGTTCTTGAAAACGACTGAGTTGTCCCAGGAGCTACCCTGGAGATTGTCAGCAAGGACTTGTTGTAGGTCCTTCCACTATTAGGCGATCCCTACAAAGCCAAGACCACGGGCGTTTTTGCTGTTTTAACTCACATGCTGTGGTGGAGGAGAAGGATCACAACCACTGAGGACAGAGAAGGGAAAGAAAGAGGGCAGTTTCTACTTAGGAGCCTCTTGTCCCCATTTCCTTCCCATGTCATTTTCCTCCTTGATGTTCCCCGTTTCTCTCCAGGGCGGGGCTGGCATTTTGGGGAGGGTGGGACTTCCTGTCTTTGCAGGGCTTGTGGACACCTTAGGCAGTCATGTGATAGCACACTCCTCCACTCGTTGTGAAATCAAAAACTGTGACACCTGACATGTTTCCTGACACCTCTTGGGGTGGGGGGAGCCACCCTCTATCAGACCCCCTCATGTGGATCCTAAACACATTCCTGGGGAGAAGTCTATATCTGCACAGCAACGGAGTGGGGCGAGGGGGGGAGCTTCAATGACTGTCATTCCATAGGTGTGCACACGGGCCAGATAAGCAGCAGGAAGGCCCCCTTGTTTACACCTTTAATCAGTTGAGCCTGGGAACATATGTCTAAAGAAGGTCTATTAGGGAACCCATGGGACCTGCTATTCCAGAAATACAATCATAGTCATCGTATTGACCTGCAGGGGGCAGGAGAGCACCAGCCAGAGTAAAGGAAGAAGCTCTTTGCGTCCTTAGCACAAGGGGTTAACCCTACAAGGAGACTTTGGAGCCATCGCCTCTGGGCAGAATTGGTGGTGAGGATGGCTGAGGCCAGAACTTGGGGTAGAAAGAACCCACGGCAGGTCTCAACTGGACAGGATCTGCGCTGACCTGGTTTCCCATTAAGTGACTGGGAGTGATGGTTTGCCGGGGCATCTGGTCCTGTCTTGCGGATCACCGGTCTCTTTCCAAATGCCAGTGCTCTAACACTGGGGGTTTGATTTTCCTTCCAATTAGATTTCTATAAGCTGACATTTAAATAGTAGCTTTTCTTACATGTAAGATGAGACCATGAGGAAAGATGCCTGAGAATATTTTGGAAAACAGGAGGAATTGGAGAGTTTGCCCAGAATTTAAAATTTAGCACAAGTGAGCAAATTTGCATAATTAAGAGTAGGGGCTCCTCCCCTGCTGGGTCTGACCGCATCCGGCAGTCCCCCTTCCCTTCCCCCCACCCCCGCCCCGGGGAAGCCACAGCAGGTTCCCCTGCTCTTATCTTTCTTTGCCAGATTGCATATGGCCCTCCCTGTCAGTCATTTTTGCTGATGAGAAAATGCAGCTAAATTGCCAGGGGCAAAGGTGCAGGAAAAAAGTTAACTAGAAGCCAGGATTCACCAGGGTGTCAAAGAGCGATGCTGTGACCAAATAACATTCATTTAAAAGGGATTCACAGCGTCTGAATATGCTAAGACCACAATGAACAAGAGGGAAGACTCGGGCTATAAACAAGTAAGAAAAATGCCAGATGGGGTAAATCGGGGGCTGGCAGACAATGACCTGGGAGCCATAGTTGACCCACCACCTCTTTCTGTAAATAAACTTTTTTGGAACACAGCCACACCCCTTGATTTACTGCTGTCTACTGCTGGTTTCTGATACCTGGAGTCACAGGAGAGACCACCCAGCCCTTCATAAAGGATTGTGGCCCCTGCTGTATGTGCAAGGATCCAAACAGGGTGAAATAAGGGAAGGGAGGTATGTTACTTTCCATCCACTGGTCAGGGGGCACCTCTCTGCTGGGGACACATAAACCAACACAGGAAATACTGGAGAGGGGGGACGCCTGGGTGGCTCAGTTGGTTACACAGCTGCCTTCGGCTCGGGTCATGGTCCTGGGGTCCTGGGATCGAGTCCCGCATCGGGCTCCTTGCTCAGCAGGGAGCCTGCTTCCCCCTCTGCCTCTGCCTGCCTCTCTGTCTGCCTGTGCTCGCTCTCTCTCCCTCTCTCTCTCTGATAAATAAATAAAATCTTTAAAAAAAAAAAAAAGAAAGAAAGAAATACTGGAGAGGGAAGGCAACCAGAGGGATAGCGGAAGGAATCCTAGTGAGTGCAAGGGCCTGGGGCAGTAGATCTGGGTGTGTCCCAGGACCCAGACCTAAAGGAGGCGGGAGGGGTCTGCACTGGGGCTTGAGTAAGGTGGTCTGGGGAGTACGGTTCCGGATCAGAGTTAGGCGGCTTTACAAACCTAGGTCGGGAATCTGTGTTTGCTCCAGGTGTGTTCGGCAGATGGGAGCAAGACCTGACTCTGGTTTGGGGACTTTTCCCTCTGACTGCCCAGACAGAGAGACCAGGTAGAAGGTCTTCTACCTTGGCGGCCAGGTGAAATATGGCAGCACTTGGATGGGTTATCCAGGCTTAGTTACTTGGTGAGCAGTGGACAGGAATGCAAGCGGAGGACTTCATCTCTGGGTAAATATTTCAAGTATAAGGTTCAAGGAAATAAGTGGGGAAAGAGCACATCCTGCCTCCCAGTTACACAGATACACTGTCTGACCGCTTGGAAGGTGGTGGGACTGGTTTAGACTTCTGATTCCTCAGGTTCTCTGCTGCTTTCCTGTCCTTTTCCCAAGCCTGGCAGCCCCGCCCAGAAGAGACCGGCCCCCTAGGCCTCACCTCTGCAGCCAGCCACATCTGCCTGCGTGGGGCTGGCCAGGACGGGCTGGGAGGGTGCGGGGGGGGGCGGTGGAGGGGGGGGGTAGGGGGGGGGGGGGCGTGGATAGACAGAGCAAACTATTTCCAGGCAGGAGCCAGAATTTAGGAAACACCAGAGTCCTAGCTCCTCACTCCCCAGGTGTTATTGCTGGGAGGATCTGTCCAGTGGGGCTTTGTGGCCAGCAGGGGGCACAGGTGGTCTTGGTAAACAGAGACCCCAGATGGACTTGTGTTGAGGCAGCAGGAAAATAGGAGTCTTTTTTTTTTTTTTTAAGATTTTATTTATTTATTTGACAGGCAGAGATCACAAGTAGGCAGAGAGGCAGACAGAGAGAGAGGAAGAAGCAGGCTCCCCGCTGAGCAGAGAGCCCGATGTGGGGCTCGATCCCAGGACCCCAGGATCATGACCTGAGCCGAAGGCAGCGGCTTTAACCCACTGAGCCACCCAGGCGCCCCGAAGGTCACAATACAGCTACTCAACGAGATTCTTGCTGAAGGCAGGCCAGGGGGGATCAGATATCAGGGAGTGGTGAGGAATCTCATCACATAAGAAGGAGCAGAGTTCTTGCTAAAACTGAACTAACTTTGCCAAGGACAAGGCCCAAGTTCAGAGCCTTGACACAGAGCACCTGGGCTAGAGTTAGGACAAAAAGAGAGTCTTCATCCCCACTTGTCTCTGTTCTGGGGCTGGCCCAGGGATCAGGCAAGCACATTGTCCGTGGCTTCTGGCCCCCACTACCCTGCATGGAATTCAAAGGGTGAACTGTATTAGTTGAGGGCGGCACTGAGCAAGGTGTAGACATGATGCCCCTCAGCTGCCAGGAACAAGCCAGCCATGGACCAGAGAAGCTTCCAGAAGCACACTGGGACAGCAGCAGTGTCTGTGTCCCATGGTTGCCATACCTCTAGTCTCGTCTGAATGCAAGGGCCTGAGAGGCTCAGGTAGAGGGGACAAACATACCCTTAATCCTACACACAGGACAGACATAGTGACCAAAGTCAGGTGCCAAGATCAACAGGGCACGAGGCAGAAAAGGGCCACAAGCCAATTAAAATTGCACAGTGCACCCATGACCCAGTGGCTGGATTACAGCCTGAAACAGGTTTTCTGCCTTTCCCCTGTTCCAGGAGAAGGAAACACTGCTTCCCACAAAGAATCTCTGTGTGTTGTCACAAAGTATGTGGGGAGTGTTGTGACTTACTCAGTGAGAGGCTCATGGTGAACAGTGATGGTCACAGGACAGGGTAACTGTAGTTCACATGCTTCCGGTGTGGGGGAGGTGGGAGCCGGGCCTGATGTAAAGGGAAAGGAGAGGAAAGGGTGAACTTGAGGGTTAACCTAGAGTGAGGGGAGGCAGATTTGCTTGCGGGGGGGCGCGGGTGTCAAGGACTTATCTGCAACAGTATCCGGGATCGGGTTAAAATAAGTGAGTGCCCGTTCCTTCCAGCCGGGTCAGCAGCACACTGATGAGTACCTGTGTCAGAACAGACCATCTCCAGCGTCTGTGCTGACTTGGATCAGAAGTCGGAGTAATTGCTGGCAAGATCCCCTCAGCCCCCACCCTCCCCGGCAGTGCTTTGTGTCTGAACCTATTGAGATTTGAGGCTACAGGAGAAACAAGAATCAGGACAGCCTCATGGTCTACAGAGCACTGCACAAGGCAAGGTTTGCAGCCCCAGCCCACCCAACATCGGCAACACACACTTGGCGACGCCCCCTTTCCTCTCCTGAATGAAGTTCACAGGAGACCAGTCCCTGCACAGGTTGCTTTAGCGAATGGAATGCCCTCCCTATAACAGAAAAAAGACATCAAAGGAAATATCTATAGTGAAATAATATATTTCCACGTGTAAATCCTGGGGCCTAGGGCATAAGGGCACATTGTGAAATTGGCAGATACGGAGATCCCTCCACACTCATTGAGGCCATGTCTGCAGATGCCCATGCATCCTGGAGCCTGGGATGGCATGTGGACACTGTGACCACCTGCTGACCTGACCCTGCAGAAGTGAGAGTAGGAGTTCATGAAAGATTAAATATTTTTGCCAATTTATTAAACAGCTGCATTCTCAGAAATCTCAGTAACTATTAAACCATGCTCTCCAAGATGGTGTTGGGTTATGGACATTGGGGAGGGTATGTGCTGTGGTGAGTGCTGTGAAGTGTGTAAGCCTGACGATTAACAGACTTGTATCTCTGGGGCTAATAATAAATTATATGTTAATTTAAAAAAATGCTCTCCAAAACATGCAGTTAAATCCTAAGGTCACATAGTTATAAACAAAGTTTTTTTCTTATAAAAATGCTCAGCAGACACTCAGGGGTCACGTGGACCCAGGAAATGGTTACCGTGCAGGACTTCCATTAATCTATTTGAACTCACAGCACCCGCATCCAGGAGTTCCCCAGCAACAGAAAAATTCGCCGCCCATTTCCACCATGCCCGCTAGGGGGCAGTGTTGTGGCGTGGAAAAGGAAGGTCCCAGTCCCACACAGAGACTGGGGGAGGACAGGGAGCCCTCAACAGCTGTCTGGCAGGCGAGCTTGCTGGGTGGCCGGTGGAGAAAGCCACAGTGGCTCAGCGGGAGGACAGCAGCAGGAAACCTCCTTCCCTGGGTTTGGAAGTGGGTGCAGTGTCTGCCAAGCCTGAGGTCCCAGGAGACCAAGAGCAGGCAGTTCCCTCTGAGAGGCTCCTGCAGGGTCGCCAAGTCCTGTCATTTCTCAAACACCTCTTTATTGAGCACCTCCCTGCCAGGTGCTGGGGACACTGTCTCTGCCCTCAAGTTGGCTCCCAATCGAGAGGGGGAGATTGACCCACATCACCCTACAGTCTGGTGGAGTCACAATGGAGAGCCCCACGTGAGCCAGAGCCTCCAGGGGAGGAATGTTCTGGAAGAGATCCCAGCAGGAGGGGTCCCCTGGATGCGTGGACGTGGGTTGGTTAGAGTGGGACCATCCCGGGTCAAGGAAGGAATCCCCCTGAGGCTGTACCCCACAGCTCCAGGGGGCCTCTGTTCTGGAGCCAGGATCGAGCTGGGGGTGGATAACGAGGCTGCCTGTGAGGCCGGATGGAGTCAAGGGCACGGGAGTGATGCCTCACTGTGCAGCCTTGAGGTGGGCTGTCTGGGTGCCCAGAGCCCCTGCCCACACCGTCCCCGCAGAAGCACTCTTGCCGTGTTTGGTGTCGGTGTTTACATACCTATGTGTCCCCCGGACATGGATCTGGGCCGGGTCTGGACCTCCTGTGTGTCCCCAGGACACGGATCTGGACTGGATCTGGACCTTCCTGTTCCCTGCACTGTGTCTGGCCCCACAGGGGCCTCCGTGAATGTCTGCTCACAAGTGAGGGAATGAGTCTGTGAGTTCTCCTGCTTCTCCCTATAGGGAGAGAGAGAGGACGGGGGAAGGTTATCGGGCCCTCGCCCTGCCACTCTATTTGTCTTTGTACCTCGTGATGCCCTCCTTCTCAGCATCTGGTACAGTCACGGTGCCGGGGAAGCAGGACCCCTCCACGCAGAGAGCAGCAGGCGCCCCTGGCCAGGCAGACAGGCCAACCCTGCTTCTCCTGGTAATCCGTGACCTCCTAGGAGTTGCTCCAGCCAATTCCTTGTGCACCAAAATGCCATGGACCTGGGCGCATGCTGGCGACAGAGAGCAGATGGGTAGTTTTCAGGGACTGGGTGGGGAGGGAGGAGTGACTGCTGATGGGCTCAGCTTCCTTACGTCATGGGATGTTCCAGAACCAGAGAGCAGGGCTGGTTGCACACATCATCCATGTAGTAACACCTCGGAGCTTCAGTCCTCTTTAAAATGGCTGAAACAGGGAATTGTATGTTACATGCACTTTACATGAATTTTTTTTTGGCTACGATGGGACACCACGAAACCTCTGTGCACCATGGGTAAGAATCGTGACCAGATACGAACTTCCAGTTAGAAAATGAGTGCCGGGATGTACTGTACACGACGGGACCACAGTTACTAACACTGCATGGCACGTGTGAAAGTTCCTAAGACAGTGGCTCTTAAAACCTCTCCTCATAGGGGTGCCTGGGTGGGTCAGTGGCTTAAACATCTGCCTTTAGCTCAGGTCATGATTCCAGGGTCCTCAGATGGAGCCCTGCATCGGCTCCCTGCTCAGCAGAGAGCCTTCTTCCCCTCCCTCTGCCTGCTGCTCTGGCTACTTGTGTTCTCTCTGTCAAATAGATAAATAATACTTTTAAAAAAGCAAAAACAAAACCTCCTCACAAAGAAATCCCGATCGGGAAGGACACGGCGAGGGGGTTCCAAACTGGGAGCATCCGCGCTGGCAGTTTGCTCAGAGCCTTCTCTTGTTCTGGGACTAACTGGCCCCCCTGCACGTGTGTTTAGGACGCTCACCGGGGACTCTTCATCCAGCAGCTGCGACCCACGCAGAACCTCCAATCCAGGATCAAACTGAAGCTGTTTGGCCACTCGGGCTCCGGGAAAACCACGCTGGTGGAATCGCTCAAGTGTGGGCTGCTGAGAAGCTTCTTCCGGAGACGCCGGCCCAGACTGTCCTCCGCCAGCTCCACCAGGTTCCCGCCCTCCCCGCTGGCGTCCAAGCCCGCAGGTAGGTCCCTCCACCCTGGCTCCTGTCTCTGTGCGAGGTGCTGGCTTTTGTGCTGTCCCGTGTCAAGGTCTAGGGTGAGTAGTGGCTTTGTGTTGGTTCCCTGGCCTGTGGTGACTGGATCTCACTGCCCTGTTGGCTCTAGGTGTCTAGCCCCGCTTTGGATCCTGTGTCCATTTGCTTCTTGGCCTGCGCTCCCAGATCGCCCAGGAATAGCAAGGCCAGGGCCTCCCCAAAATCACGGTCACAGACACAGAGTTCTAAACTGCAAATGTGCCAATCACAGAATGGTGTCGTGTTCTACCCTAAACCCGACCAGTGTAACCAGAACGGGTTAATGTGGTGAACGGTATGTTGTGTGCATTTTACATGAGTTTATTTTAGAGGCGGTGGGACAGAATAAAACATACCTGCCACGTGGCTAACTGTCACAGACCAGGGGACTCAGCCCTCGGAAATAAAACTCACGTGGACAGATTCAGGTTCCAGATCGTACACAGGATGGTACATTGGTCCAGGATGAGTTGTCCCCCTTTGGCTTTCTTCTTGGAACGCTGGGTGCGCACAGTAACTCAAGAACACAGCCACAGGATTCGCACTCAACCTTGTGCATCTCAGTGCTGGTTGGTGGTCTTGAAAGGCTCCCTAATGATGTCACGGTCGGTCCACCCACTCACAGGGAGCCTGACTGGGAGGTGGGCTTTGCTGCTGTCCCCCTCCCACCTGCCGAGATGCAGGTATGGGTGGTTCCATGTCCAGAAGGGCCGCGTGCCTGTCCTTCCCCGCCCCCGCCAGCCCCAGGGAGAAGCACCGCAGAGAATACTTAGGCACAGATTGTGTTTTTCCCAAATCCCAAGTGAGGCAATTACATTTTGCAAAGATAAGAATATAACCCTCCAGAGAGGTTCCTGTGTCGCCATTTTGTGCAAGGATTCATTTCCTCTGCATGACCTCACAAGGTGTCCTGTCAGATCCCCCTGCTGAAAGCACTCACAGGAAAGTTCTGTTTCCATGCGATCCCTCTCTCCATGCGTGAGGGTGTCTGGGGAGCTTCTTCAGGGCTGAGGGACCGTTGACTGACAGTTACGTGCCCCTTTCAGCTTCTTTTCTCTGAACAGCAGTGGACTTGAAACCAGGTGAAGCTCCAAAAACCACAGTAGATTCACAGTTAGCGTGAGTGCAGGGCAGCTTACACGTAGCGGGAGTATCTTCTGGATACAGCACGCCCGGAACTGGACGAAATGTGGTTCGCGGGTCACCTCACGGAGTCCACACAGCAGCCTCCAGGACGTGTACCCAGCATTTTGCTGGAGCCTAGAGGGGTCCAGTGGCCTGCCCAATGTCACGCAGCTGGGAATTCGCGACGGGCCTGACTGCTGTGCTCAGTAGGGATACTGCAAGTCCGTCTGTAGGAAGGGCGGTTTCGGGCACGCACTGGCCATGGTCATCCGTAATTTTGGCTCAGTTTAGAGACGCAGGATGGTTTCACCTTCTCTGAAGCCAGCAGTCTTCCACACTTAATGATTAGGCTCAGCCTGTGTGTGTGGACTGGGTCAGTGTTGCCGTGTGTGTGTGTGAGAGAGAGGGGGGCAAAGGGAGAGAGCCGAAGAGATCTACTTAGAGCTCTGAGCTGGAATTTCTGTACATCCTCATTGGGTATGAAGATTATGCCCCAGGAGCCCCTGAGCGAATCTGAACCAGCCACAGACAGATTGTATGTCTTTCTCAACCCTCATCCCTGAGAAGTAATGTCTCCGTTCATCTTCCACATGTGGAAGAATCTGGAAGTAGATTCTTGATAAACTGTGGCTCAGGAAGGCCGTGTTATCAGCCAGGGTCACGAGTGTGGCGTCGTCCTTCAGCCAGGGCCGAGAGAGACTGGGTCATGGGACTCAGTGACGGAAGATTCTGGCAGGACCATGTCCGCGCTGGACCAGAGAGGCCTCGCCAGCCACGGTCAGCACAGAGACGCTGCGGGTCCCCTAGGGAGGCTCCTTCTCCTGTTCTCTTGACCACCCCTGGTTCAGAGCTGCGTTCTCCAGGCTGAACCCGCAAATTTCTGTCAGGATAGCAGGTTGGTGGGGCTCGGCTTCCCCGACAGGACTGTTAGGAGGTAAATACTGCCCTCTCTTGTGTCCCATGTGAGTCCATTCCAGAATCCTCCTGGTCTCCCAGCATCCCCGAGGACGCTGGCTTTGCTACCAGAAGGAGCCGAACTGTATTCCATTCTCCGGGGAGCGGACAGCCTTGTTCTCTCAGGAGGCAGAGCTCTGCTCTCTGTGGTCACTTGTGTAAAAGGAAATCCCCTCAGGGATTCGTAAGACTGAAGAAAGTGACAAATGCCGGAAGGCCAGGAGAGAAGGCCCAGGGGACACCAAAAGGATGTCCAGCGGGCAAAGTGGCTGGTCTCTGGGGAAACCACAGTAAAACCTGGAAGCCGGGAAGCGTGGAAAGTGGTGTGTGAGGTTGACATGGTCTGTGCTGACCTGGGTCCGGGTCCCGCACACGTGTCGTCTCACTGGATTCTCACGACGTTTTGAGGTTGTGTCATAACCCACTTCAGAGTGAAGGAAGTGGGGGCTCAGAGACATAACGTGTGTGCCTCAGGCAGAGGCTGAAACCCGGGGCCTGGGCGCGGTGTGTTGTGTGCAGGAGCGGGTGTGGGGGAGGAAAATAGGATTAGCTGCCGACATTCACACCTCAGTCACCAAAAAATTTGGATATTGGGCTCTTTGTGGAAAATTGGAAGCTCTGGGTGCACCGACTCACATCCCTGATATCAATATCCATGTAAGTACCTGAATATCGCTCAGACAGCAGGCCGTGGGTTTTCCTTAGACGCCTGGCCCTTGGCTCTGTCGGCTTCTAAGACGCAGGGGGAGAAGGGCCAAGCCATCAGGCAGGACGCAGGAGCGGGGCACGTGTGGATCCCGGCTGCTCCGTGTGCACCTGCTCGGGGCCGTGGGGTCTTCCCCACGGGGCTTGTCCGGTGACCACACCCACACTCGCTCTGTGGCCAGTGGAGGGTCATGGCTGTGGCTTTGTGGGACTGCAGCAGGAAGGACATACCCAGAGCAGAGGGGGAGCAGGTGTCCAGGAGGAGCCTGCAGGGGAGGCGGCCTGCGGTCCCCAGAGAGGAGCCCAGGGGCGCTCTGTCTCTATGCTCAGGGTGCCCAGGGGGCTGCTCCACCGGGCCTGCCGCTTCCCACCACTAGGGGTCAGCAGTTAGCAATGATGAATGGTTTCCCTCTGGTGCCTCTGTCTCCGTGTGAAATTATCATTTTTATGATACTGGACACAAACGCTGTCCTAACGAGAACTCAGTGAGGTTCAGGAGTGCCTGCCAAATCCCGTCCGCTCTGCCTGGGACAAGCTGGCCTGCTAGTGGGTAGAATCTCTTTGCGGTCAGCCTGACACAATCTCATGGCCCAGAGTGGGACAGCTTCATTGGCCCCAGTCAGGGTCCTGGTGGGGACGTTAATGGAAGGACAGTGTCATGGGCACAGTCAGGGGAGCATCGCAGAGACGGTGAAGTGTTCAAGGCCTGGGACAGAAGGAAGCCATTCCCTCCCCTGGGGCGGAAAGACCAGAGGAAGATACTCTGTTCCTGAGAAAGCTGGAGCCCCCAGGGTAAAGCCGCTGGGGGTGGGGGGGGCGGTATCTGAGTCAGTCCCCCGGCTCCACCTCTGTCACTGAGCAGTGCAGGCCAGGGCTGCGGGAGGTGAAGCGGACAGGAAGAATCAGGGCAGCACCCCTGACCCACATGTGGGGGGCCCACGGGGCCAGCCCAAAGCAGCAGGTTGTGGGGACGAGAGTGTCCTGGGAAGGGACAAGGCGCAGACCAGGCAGTGGGGTAGCAGACACTCAGGCTGCCCTGTTCTCACCACCTCCCGTCTACTTGCAGTGTCCGTGAGCATCAGCAACCTGTACCCGGGCTGCGAGCACGTGAGCGTGAGGAGCCGTAGCATGATGTTCGAGCCGGGACTCACGCGAGGGACCCTGGAGGTGTTGGTGGCCCCGCCCCAGCACCCACACTGTGCAGCTGACGACCAGTCCACTAAGGCCATTGACATCCAGAATGCTTATCTGAACGGTACAGTGGCCCGCACGCCCCACTGGGGAGCACCTCCTGTCTCCCTTCTCCCTGGACTGTAAGTCCCCCCCCCCGAGGGAACGGTCCCCCACGTCTGTCACAGCCCCACAAGGACAGAGGAAGAGCCACACAGAGTGACCGTGGGAGTGACCCAGTGAAGCACAGCTGATTCGTACCCGTAAAGAGTGAAACTAAACCCTCTGTCCTCCTGGGCACCTAGCAGAACCCCAAGCACACAGTAGGCGCTTAATAAATGTTGAGTAAATCAGTACATTTTCTTGGCAGAGCCCAACATCCACTTGGATGAGAAATCTTGTAAAATACTATCCAGCTGGCGGTTTAATAAACGCAGGTGTGAGAAGAGTTAACCTTGACCACATCTGCACTCGTGGCTGAAGCTAGGCAGCCCAGGCACGGGCGATTCTCTCCATGGGCAAAATTTCCCATGTGTTCTTTGCCCTCAAACATTTCCAACACTTCACATGTTCCCTGGGAAGGTTATTTCTCCAGCAATCACTGTGTCAACCCCCTGCCCAGCCCCCAGAGCTCCCGGGCCTCCCGTTGGCCCACGTCACTTGAACACCATCCCCTGCCTCATGGAGACGAAGTTTCGAGCAGGGATAAAGCAGTTTCTTTGAGACCCATCTGTGAGGACCGTACGCGCTGATTCCAGCGCCCGCGCTCCAGTGTCCAGCACAGGGGAGGGACTCGGACAATGCCGGTCGGGGGCATCTTCCCATCGGCTCCGTGATTACCCTGAACCCCGTGAATGGTAGACGTCAGTGTGTGTCACCTCGAACTGTTCATCTCCAGGAGGCAGGCAGGTCTCCTGCGGGGCTTGTGAAGACTCACACTGCCACCCTGCCCCCCAGAGCTGCAGGAGGTTGGGGGGGGCGAGGTTAGATGAGGCTGCTGCTGTTGGTCCAGGAACCCCACTAGGAGAACCACTGGGTCTAGTGACGTAGAATTAAAGCCCACGGGCATTTTCTTTTTTAAAAGCAGAGTGTTGTCTGCGGTCCCGGAGCTGAGCTGGTACCGTAGCACTGCGAGAGGGGCAGCCTGTCCCCAGCACCCCTCCTTCACCCGGCTTCTCACAGCCCCTGCCCCACCCCAGATCTGGCTCCCAGTACTCCCCGTGCTGGAGGACCTGTGCCTGTGCTCTGGAACCCTTCATACCAATGCCTCAGTGGCCAGATTTAGAGAGTCCCGTCCCCGGGGCTGCCTGCACTCCAGTCGAGACTTCAAAAGTGCCCTTGGATCTTCCTGAATAACGGTTGATTGCAGAATTTCTGGCCCAAAATTAGCACCGAGGGGAAGAATTGCGGAAAGGGAGCTTGAAATCCTACAACATAAATGGTCCTGCCTGTTTACCCCAGAGGCCGGTGCGTGACTGCCCTGCTGGGATGTGGCCGTGTAGGGCTAGGGATGCCCCTGTATCTGGAAGGTCCCTGAGAGGTTCCAGGTGCCCCAGGATCTACAATCAGAGCCTCACCCACAGACACTTCTAAGAGAACCCTCTGTACCCACCACTCAGATATGAGAGAGCCAGCGCCTCCCAAACATTAGGCCACACAGCCTTCTACCCTTCTTGACCCTTCCACTGCCCCCCACGCTGGCTGAGTGTATGAACCCCACCTCCTCACAGCTCCCTCCCCCTCCGTCAGATGCAGACTGTGCTCATCAACCATTGCATCTTTCACCTGTGCAGGTGACCTACCTGAGCAGGTCACTTTCTCACCTGAAGAAGGTGAATATAACCAAATTTAAATTTATTTAATAAACTTATTATTAATATTATTATATTATAATTATATATAATTATATTGTTATAATGTATAATAATAACTTATTATTAATATTAACATTAATAATATAATATTGTTGTGTTTATTAATAAATAAATAATTTGGTTATATTTGGTAATTTAACCAAAATTAAATTACATATCTTAGTGACTTTTACATTCAACATCATATCTACCCTGTCATGTTCCAAAAAGAATTTATACTTATTTGAAGGTAGGGAATCTTATCACATACGTCCTCTGACTGTGTGAGTTTGTTGATGGGGAGCGCAAAGCCACCAGTTGGCTCTGACTCCTTCCTCGTGAGGAGTCATTCCTGTGGGGAAGGCGGGAGTGTATGGATAAACAGCTGGGTGGTATGGACACCACTCCTTCCCTCAGCAGGCCCTAAACTGTTAAAAAAAAAAAACAAAAAACAAAAAACTGTGGTTGGCATTTGCTGGTGGTGGTACAGATAGTCATCTATCTCTCTTCTCTCTGTAGGCGTCGGTGATTTCAGCGTGTGGGAATTCTCTGGCAATCCTGTGTACTTCTGCTGTTACGACTACTTTGCCGCCAACGATCCCACGTCCATCCACGTCATCGTTTTCAGTCTGGAAGAACCCTACGAGATCCAGTTGAACCAAGTGATTTTCTGGCTGAATTTCCTGAAGTCTCTCGTGCCAGTTGAAGAGCCCATCGGTAAGCTAGCAGGCCCGGTGTGGGGGCGCCCTTCCCGCTGGGCGGATCCACAGCTTGGGGCTAACTGTGAGGCTCCCCCACACCCAGTCTCTCCTTCCCGTGACTAGATTCCCACTCTGGACGGTTGCTGAGGCCCAGCCGCTCCCTTTATTCACAGGGAGTTATTACAGGATCACATTTTCCTGCCTCAAAGACCAGGTCCGAGCAATTCCTTGAGAACCACGTGTCACTCTCTCCCTACACGCTAGAGCTGTGGTCACTTTTGTTGGGTGGAAGTGGAATTCATCCTTTGATGGTCTCTGTGCCTCTACCTACATGAAGAAGAGGTAGAACGGGCCCCCCTTCGTTGTGTGGTTCCGTCAAGCACGGAAGGGACCCCATTGAGTGTGAACGTATTATGTTAACTCTATTCCTAGAGCAGAAGACAGCCTCCAATACACTTTTGTTCCTTCGTGTACAAAACAAAAAGGAGCAGCCTTCCAGGGTGGAAATTCATAGAATAATCAAATAATTGGACTTAACCTCCTCAGGGGACCTCCACTCTTTCCTCTTTCTTTCCCATTCTTTTGGCTGTTTTCTTCCTAAACCCTCCACTAAGGAGAGGCTGGTGGGCTGTGTGCACTGCAGGAGGCCCTCTCAGCCACCTCTGGGCGTCGCTGCATTCGGAGGGCTTTCTTTGTCTGGTAAAGGGTGCACCTGCTCGGAGTTTGCTTTCCCCATACCATACAAGCAGGGCCCCCCAGAGGGAGAGCTGAGAAGCTCCCTCGTGTTCTGTGGTCTGAGCCCAGCAAACAGGCTCATCCTGATGTTGGCCAGGCCCGGGCCTTCTCGGGCTAAGCCCACATGGCAGGCAGAGGCCAGCACGGCCTCCCTCCCCCAGGGAACTCAAGGCAGCCAGGAAGGAGGACCCACCTGTGAAACACCTGCCTTCTGCCCCCAGCCTTCGGCGGCAAGCTGAAGAACCCGCTGCATGTGGTCCTGGTGGCCACCCACGCCGACATCATGAACGTGCCTCGGCCGGCTGGAGGCGAGTTCGGATACGACAAGGACACGTCCTTGCTCAAGGAGATCAGGAACAGGTGAGGGCGTCGCTGGTGACAGGGGCCATCCCGCAGAGCTCACGGACACCAGAGGTCTCCTTTGCTTGGTTGGCTTCTGTGGCATGGTTTTTATTTGTATCAAAACATCGAAAACAACAGATGCAACGGAAGTGAAGAGCATGGGATAAAAAACAACAAAGCATGCATTGCTTTCCTCACCCCCTGGGGCCAGTGCCCGTCTGGCTAGTTAGCACATCCGTCATTACGTCTCCTTCTCTTCTCATTTCTTTTTGTATTTTTTTGGTGAGAATGTCTCTCCCCCAGAAATGTTTCAGCTCAACCCTTAGCAAACGTCTGTCATGTAATGCAGTGTCACCAACTGTGGTCCCTGTGTTGATGAAGAACCCCAGTGGTGGTGGTTGCTTTTGCTCTCGCTTCCTCTGACGACGGTCTTCTTACCACTGAGCAGTATCGCTCAAGGCAAAGTTGCCGCTCCTGAGGGGATCGTGACGGTCACTTGGGGGTCCTGACCTGATCTGGAAAGCAGGAGGGGCTGGAGGGGGAAATACCAGCGTGAGGTTCCTGGCACGTGTTTTTGGAGAACTTCTGTTTCATCAATCAGTGTGGGTGTGCACGGGTCACAGTGTAGAAATACGCATTTTTACATAGCATCTGTCAAAAAAATCGGGAAGCTGCAGCTCTGACAGTAATGTGAATTCTCGATTGATCGTCTGCAGACACTTCTGTGGTCCTCCTGGTAGGAAAAAAAGGGCTCGTACTACTATTTTCCATCGAAGGTGTGACTGTCAGGCCCATGGTCTGCTCTTACACTGTCACAGGGCCTCCGTTCTCTTAGCGTGCAAGGGGCGGGCACAGGCCTCATCTGTCCTGCGTCAGGTGACCTGAAATCTTCCCATACTGTGTGCCTGCCGCTTTGTGGGACGGGAACCGCTCCTCGTCCCTCAGCAGCCACCATCCTCGGGTCTCAGAGCATGCGGGTCCCCACCCCTCCCACCTGCATTATGTGACAGAAGCCAGCAGACCGCGAGGGAGGGATGGCCCTTGCAAGGTCCCAAGAATGTTCTGGTTTCTGGCCAGCAGAAGCCTGACTCCCGGGGGCACCGTAGCACCCTGAGGAGGCCGCTGCTCTTCCCTCAGGTTTGGGAACGATCTTCACATTTCAAACAAGCTGTTTGTTCTGGATGCCGGCGCTTCAGGCTCTAAGGACATGAAGGTCCTTCGAAGTCACCTGCAAGACATCCGGAGCCAGATTGTATCGGTGAGTGAGCCGGGAGGCTGCAGGCCCACCTTTGCCCAGACCGTGCGGTCACCCCAGAGCCGACCTGTTCGTGCTGTCCTCGTGGTTTGGTTAAGTCCTCAGGGGCTCCGGGACGGGGCAATCACAGGGCTGTGTTTGTGTCCCATTGCTCTGGAAGGAAGGAAGAGTGAGAACAGGAGGGGGCCTGGAGCTGAGGGGTTATGGACATGGGGTCACCTTTGGGTGTATGAGATTCTGACAATTTTAGTAACATGGCCTTTTACAAATCACAGAAACCACCCAGAAGTGACTTACTGTGCGCTATTTAGAAAATGCAGAGAAGCATCTGCGGGACTCAGTCGGTTAAGCGTCCAGACTTGGTTTTGGCTCAGGTCTCGATCTCATGGGCCGTGAGATCTAGCCACACACCAGGTTCCACGCTCAGCCCAGAGTCTGCTAGAGGATTCTCTCCCTCTGTCCCCCCAACCCCGCCCTTGTGTATGTGCTCTCTTCCTCTCTAAAATAAATGAATTTATTTTTAAAAGAGCTTATTTATTCAAGACCGACGGGGGGGGGGGAGGAGAGGTGCACATGCTTGCATGAGCAAGGGGGAAGGCCAAGCAGGGAGCCTGATGCAGGGCTTGGTTCCAGGACTGGTGACCTGAGCCACGGAAACTGCCTAACTGACTGAGTCACATAGGCACCTCCATAAATAAGTAAATTTGAAAAAAAAGCCAGGGGCACTTCTTAGAGTTAACACAGTTCCAGCATACATCTTTCAGGAATGAGATAATTGGATTGGGTTTTTTATTTTAAAATTTCAGTGGAAGAATAAATAACATATTATAAAAACCGTGTAGGTAATCCAAAATTTAAAAAATCAGTAAGTGGAGTAAATGAGTATAGAAGTAAATCACAATATCTACAGAAATTTAGTAGAAGACAAAGATGTTGTTTCGGTTTTGGGGAAATGTGATTTCATCCGTGATCTGACACAACTGGCTATATTCTAGAATGAAATGAGATTGAATTCTATTCACTGAGAGTCCCAAAAATAAATTCTAGGTGGATTAAACCTATTAAATGTCAAAAAAAAAAAGAAGAAAAAAAAAACCCCTGCAATATCTTGACTAAGTTTTTAAAGTAACTTGGTACTGCTTTGGAAAACCTTTTAGGTCATACAGGGAACCCTACAAGTTTTCAAAGAAAGTGTATCTATTTGACAATATGGAAGCTAAAATTTCTTTTCTGTCAAAAAAATTCCATGAACAAAGTTAAAAGGTGAAATAGACTGGAAAAAAATATTCTCGGTGCCTCTGACCCATAAAAGGTTGCTGCTCTATAATACTCGAAAAGTTCTCCAGAGCTGTCATGAAAGGGTAAACATCCCAAGGGCAGAAAGCTCCCTGAAAAGTTGCTGCTGCCCCAGCCTCCCGGGTGGGAACAAGGAGCTTGTGTCTCTCCTTCCCTTGTGTGGGGCAGGGCAGGGGGTGGCTCCACTTAGAGCTTACTGCTTCCCTGCTGGGACATGCCTGTTCACACCAGGCTCTAGTTCCCGACGTGCTATAGGAATCTTTAGGAAAACTCTGGGCCCACCTGAAGGCCAGTCCTTGCCTTCCAGTGGGAGCCCTAGTAAGGCACAGTGAGTGGGGAGTAGTCTGGGGGGGGGGTCTCAGAAGAACCCCGTCTCAGAAACCAGTGGGCATCGATGGGGAACAGTGGTCTGTGAAGGGCCCCAGCCCCTCCCCACCAGTTGGCAGTAGGGGCTCTGCTCTGGGCTCAGAGTTTGAACTGGGGGGTGGTGAGATTGTCTGCTTCACAAGCCCCACCCTCAACTCCTGAGGCCGAGCAGGTGGAACCCATCACACAGACCGCCGTTTTGCCTGGGAACTTTGTTTTACGAATAGGGAGTGGAATTTAGCTGACCTAAAGGGATTCGAGAAGGAACTACCTGATTAATGATGCAGGGCAGTGTATGGCTGGCTTTTTTAATTAGGATGGTGTGCGGATTATCTGAGTCTGTCACACAGATGATTTATTTAATGGAATTAAAAGATTAAAAAACAATTTCAAGGGGAGTGGGGGGATGGGTAAAATAGGTGAAGGGGGGTGGGAGTTACAACTTTCCAGCTGTGGAGGGAATAAATCGCAGGAATAAAAGACACAGCATAGGGGCTCCTGGATGGCTCAGTGGGTGAAAGCCTCTGGCTTCGGCTCAGGTCATGGTCCCAGGGTCCTGGGATCGAGCCCCGCATCGGGCTGTCTGCTCAGCAGGGAGCCTGCTTCCCTCTCTCTCTTTGCATGCCTCTCTGCCTACTTGTGATCCCTGTCTGTCAAATAAATAAAAATCTTAAAAAAAAAAAAAAAAAAGACACAGCATAGGGATTATCATCCATAGTATAGTAACAGTGGGCGGTGACAGAAGTCACCACACTTGTGTGCTGAGCCTGGCATAGCCTGTGGACTGGTCCAGTCCCTGCGTCGCGCCCTAAAACTCTCACAAGGTTGCGTGTCAACTATACTCAAAATTTTTGGAAATAATTTAAGAAAGAAATCTATTTCAAGCCCGTTACCAAGAATTAGTCTCATTTAAACTGTATTTATCCACAACATTCCCACGAATGCCTAATTTACTGTAAAAACCCACTGGGATATTGCTAAGGAGGGTTCATCTCTTTTCCTATCCCTTTGCTCATCAAGTGACCATCTTGTGGCTGAAAGAGTTGCTCCAGGGGAGGACGGAACACAGCTTTTGGGGCCAAGGCGTACTGAGATTGAGTCCCTGTTCCAAATGCCTTGTTATGAAGCCTCCCCCCTATTTAACCATTAGCCATAGAAAGGAAAGCTTCCGTGTCCTACTTGATGCTTGTAACCGGGTTTCACAGGGAGGCAGCGCTGTAAAGAAAGAACTGGCCCCATTTGCCCAACAAAAAAGCCCTAACTCATCCCGAGTATTTCTTGCAACGGTGCCTAAAAGAGAGCCATCCCCTCTCCCTGGGCTTCTCCAAGGGAGCGCCCTGGGCCGCCGGTTGACCTGCCCTGTCCTGCACGTTCCAGGTGTGCCCGCCGATGACGCACCTGTGTGAGAAAATCATCTCCACGCTGCCTTCCTGGAGGAAGCTCAACGGGCCCAACCAGCTCATGTCGCTGCAGCAGTTTGTGTACGACGTGCAGGATCAGCTGAACCCGCTGGCCAGGGAGGGAGACCTCCGGCGCATAGCCCAGCAGCTCCACAGCGCGGGCGAGGTAGGGGGCGGGGCCCGCGCGGGGGGGGGCGGGGCTCCACGGGAGTGTTTCCGCCCCCTCAGAAGGGGCTTTGAGCCCGCAGAAGCCAACTGACCAGCCACCCACAGTCTATCCAGACGTGGGGCCCGGGTGATTTTCGGACCTGCCGTTCTCTGCTTCCCTGCCCCCCCTGAGAGCTGTCCCATGGCTGTGTGCGGCTTTGCTCCTTTTCCCGCTTGTGTGAGTTAGGGGACACAGTTCCGCTGCCCGGGGCAACTGGACCTCTTTCCTCTTATCTTGGGGCACCGAGTGTTTAGCTGTGATTTTCTGCCCCATGGGCTTAAAGTCCAAACAGACTTTGGGGCTTACAGATTATTGAGAAAAGGCAGTGACGAGAGGACATCCAGAGACACTTTGACCCAGCAAGCAGTGTCCCCCAGAAATGACCCAGAAATGGAGACCTTTGCTTCTGCGTGTGTGGCATTCAGCACTGGGGCTTGGGACTGCTGTTCTCATCGCCTCCTCTGCCTGTCCCCAGAGAGGGGACCTAGCCTTTTCGTTCCTCCATCCTGTGACATCAGGGGACAGTTGAGGCTAGTCCAGGCCACGAAGAACAGTTCTGAACGTGAAAACCGAGAAGCAGTTCTGAGAATTCTAGACACCAGCAGCTTCTGGTCCAGTCTCAATGTCCCCCTGACTCAAGACCAGTGTGTGTGGGTCAGATAGGCCTGACATTAAAACTGAATCTGGTGACCCTGAAAATTAGAGCATCAGGCAGCGAGAGCAGGAGCCTCCGAACTCTGCTGAAACTCCTGGTAATCTACAGGCCCCTCCCGATGTGCTTTAAAGTGACTGAATCCAAGGACGGGGATCCAAGCTTACATTATAAGATAAGAGTAACCGTAATAATAAACTCAGTCCATTGGCCCAGTCTTCTCTTGTCTTCTGATATCTGACCAGCAGTTTCTAGAGCAAGGGTATAATCCACTGTATTCTTCATTCTCCTTGCCCTTGAGACTTTTTAAGTGAGTAAGTGAAGCTCTGATAGTAGGAGTAAGAGAGGGGAATCTGTCAGGTGCCCCCGCTCTGCTTGGCCACCAGCCCCTCCCCCAGGCTTTTACTGCCCGCTGGTAAGGAAGCTCTTAGGCACATGTCACCGGTTGTCCTGATGCCTTTTTCTGCTCTGGGACCCCTCACTGCACGAAGTTGTCTGTCCCCTTAGTCTGCTCCCGTGTGGCCAGTGTCTCAGTCTTCCCTGACCCTGAGGTCCCACCAAATGCCTTAACAAGCAATAGATCTGCTCTACCCTCCCAGAAATTGTCATTTTAGCGACCATTTGGAACAGACTCGTGGGCAGAGGGGTTCTCAAAGCTGTAACTGCTGTGTAGACTAGAAGGTGGTCCTGGTACCAACAGTCAGGAGCTTCCGCCTCCACGTGAGGAGGGAACCGGCTCTGGGTTCAGAGGGAGGAGGGGAGGGGAGGTGCGGCGCGGAGCACAGCTGCCTCTGGGTGTTGTCCCTTTTCTCTCTCGCAGACTTCTGCTTTTTCAAGAAACACAGGTGACAGGTAAGGCTCCAAGTCCTGTGCAGCCTCGTTCCTCCCTCCTCCTCTCTAGCACCACTGCCTGCCGGCATCGCTTTCCAGACCTTTTTTTCTGTATGTGTTAAAATTTTACATGATGAAATAATATAACAACTGGAATCTTTTTCCTGAAAATTTTTAAGCCTTCAGGGAAGTGCAAGAAGAGCTCAGTCATCATCTGCTTCACACTTAAGTTAACCAAGTGTTTACTCCATTGGCGCTGTGCCTCCTCTCTCTCTCTCTCTCTCTTCTATTTATTTGCTTATTTATTTTGCAAATATGACATTTCACCCCTAAATAATTGAGCTTGTAGCCCCTCCACTGTGGGGTATCCTCCCACTGGTACAAGGTGGAGGAGGAACCGTAAAGTAGCTCCCAAAATGAGACCAAAAAAACGAAGCAGGCAGCTCCTTATAGTTTACAGTTTTATTCGGCGGGACTTATGAGCAGGGGAGATGGGGTGGGCAATGACCCACTTGTGCTGTTTAGTCTCCACAAAGTCTGGACTGTTGTCTACAGATTTTGTAGACAGGGTCCGTGTGCCACTCACGGACTTTTAACATCGAATTAGATCTCATCGGGGCACCTCGGTGGCTCAGGGGTTAGAGCCTCTGCCTTTGGCTCAGGTCATGATCCCAGCGTCCTGGGATCGAGCCCCACATCAGGCTCTCTGCTCAGTGGGGAGCCTGCTTCCCTTCCTCTCTCTCTGCCTGCCTTCCTGCCTACTTGTGATCTCTGTCTGTCAAATAAATAAATAAAATTTTAGATCTCATGGCACCACCTGTGTGTCAGGAAAGGGAGACACTTTGTTCTCTTCAACAAATTTACCAAGGGTCAAAGCAAGCTTCCTACCCTCCTGGCCTTGGTGGGTGTTTCTCAGGTTCGTATGTTAATCTCCAAGAGCCCCCTGGGCCACGGAGGGCGTCAGCAAGTGACCGAACAAGACAGAGGACTAAGGATGGAGTCACCCGGATTACCACAATTTAATTAATTGTGTTCCAGAAACATAGCATGGATATAATGCTACTATTGAATATATAGTCCCCATTTGAGTGTTTGCCGCTCATCCCAGACATTTCTGTCATAGCTGTTTGCATTCATTCGTGTGTTCATTTGAGAATGTAGAATCCAGTCAAAATTTTCTCACTGCATTTGTCTGCCATCTCTCTCTCTTTTTGCCTTTCTTTCATTGCATTGACCTTTTTTTTTTTTTAACTGTCCAAGGTAATCTTTTCATTCCCTCTCAGAACCTTCTCAAGCTGGTGTTTTGGGTCGCTGTTGGATTTCCAAGATCTGTCCCCATGAATGCCCTGGGTCAGTTTTTGCAACATGTGCTTAGAGTTTATCATTTTTCGGGTCCCCTAGCACTCTGAACTGGTGCCTCTGGCCATCTTGGTCCCCACGTGTGACCTCCTGTCGTCCCTTCCGGCAGATCAACATCATGCAGAGCGAAACGGTGCAGGACGTGTTACTCCTGGACCCGCGCTGGCTCTGCACCAACGTGCTGGGGAAGCTGCTGTCCGTGGAGACCCCACGGGCCCTGCACCACTACCGGGGCCGCTACACCGTGGAGGACGTCCAGCGCCTGGTGCCCGACAGTGACGTGGAGGAGCTGCTGCAGATCCTGGACGCCATGGACATCTGTGCCCGCGACCTGAGCAGCGGGACCATGGTGGACATCCCCGCCCTGATCAAGACGGACAACCTCCACCGGTCCTGGACAGACGAGGAGGACGAGGGGCGGGTCTATGGTGGCGTGCGCATCGTCCCCGTGGAGTACCTCACCCCCTTCCCGTGCGGCATCTTTCACAAGGTCCAGGTGAACCTGTGCCGGTGGATCCACCAGCAGAGCGCGGAGGGAGACGCAGATATCCGCCTGTGGGTAAACGGCTGCAAGATCGCCAACCGCGGGGCCGAGCTGCTGGTGCTTCTGGTCAACCACGGCCAGGGCATCGAGGTGCAGGTACGCGGGCTGGAGACGGAAAAGATAAAGTGCTGCCTCCTGCTGGACTCCGTGTGCAGCACCATGGAGAACGTCATGGCCACCACGCTCCCTGGGCTGCTGACGGTGAAGCATTACCTGAGCCCCCAGCAGCTGCGGGAGCACCACGAGCCCGTCATGATCTACCAGCCGCGGGACTTCTTCCGGGCGCAGACCCTGAAGGAGACCTCGCTGACGAACACCATGGGGGGCTATAAGGAGAGCTTCAGCAGCATCATGTGCTTTGGCTGTCATGACGTGTACTCGCAGGCCAGCCTCGGGATGGACATCCATGCCTCGGATCTGAACCTCCTGACCCGGAGGAAGCTCTGTCGTCTCCTGGACCCACCCGATCCCATGGGGAAGGACTGGTGCCTTCTCGCCATGAACTTGGGTCTCCCCGACCTTGTGGCGAAGTACAACACCCACAACGGGGCTCCCAAGGAGTTCCTCCCCAGCCCGGTCCATGCCCTGCTCCGGGAATGGACCTCCTACCCCGAGAGCACGGTGGGCATCCTCATGTCCAAACTGCGGGAGCTGGGGCGTCGGGACGCAGCAGACTTTCTACTGAAGGCATCCTCTGTGTTCAAGATCAACCTCGACGGCAATGGCCAGGAGGCCTATGACTCGAGCTGCAACAGTGGCACGTCTTACAACTCCATTAGCTCCGTCGTGTCCCGGTGAGGGCAGCCTTGGGCTTGGGCGGGGTCTCTTTGGACTGCAGAACGGGGACGCGGCCCCTCTTTCCCATCCAGAAATTCAGGGTGCATCCCCCCATGCCCACATATGGAAGGATGCCACCCTCCCCCCTGTTTTACCAGTCTCTCTGCCACTGTGTCCCTCCCACTCACACACTCCACTGTGTGTGGATGGTCTTTCTCGTTTCAGAGCAGACCGTGCATCCCCTTGTCCTCTGGCCGTTTGAGAAACTAGCGTCCCTCCTCTCTGTGTTCTGGATCCATCTCACCTCCAGCACCTTGCTCCTTGCTGATAATTTTACTGGAATTCCTCACTTTCAATGAAATTTTTTAAACTATGGATTGTCCTTTAAAGAAAAGGAAAAAAAAAAAAAACCCACACACATTTATCCAAAATGTGTATTTCTTCTCCTCTTGTCCCTGTTAGACCACGTCCTCAGCTTATCTCTTTGGTGTTTGTAGGAAGGACTCCCATGCACGGACTCCCACTGTATCCCTCATAAACAGACAACATGTGAGTGCCTTTGCAGAAGAGGGTGTGTCTGAGAGCAGCCGGGTCAGCCAGGAGCTGTCGCCAGGAGACGCCCCCTCTCTGTCCCTTGCTGTCTGCTGATCACCGCTGGAGGTGCTGCGTTCTGAGTGGTTTGTCCCCCAGTAGTTTTTGTGTTTCACTTGGCAAGGAAAGGGGAGGAAGGAACCCTCTTCTGGAGTCATTTCACGACCGGCGCTGTTTCCACGGAAAGACGTGTCTTTGTTGCTCTTGTTGAAACGTCGACGTGCGGGTCCACACGGCACCTGCCCACGGTCCCCCCGCCTCATTCCCGCACATCTCAGGTAGAAGGTGACACAGCTGCAGTTGAGGAAGGCCTGTGGGAGAACTCGGAAGACCCCTGCCCCTTGGCGTGTGACAGTCCGTTGTCATCGGTGCACAGCGGACGATTTTCACATCTAGCTTCTGGTTCCGTAACCTTGTGTACTTGAAGTCCAACAAGATGAAGGAAGTCAGTTTCCTTGCAGTGATTTTAAATTGTGATGGAGTTTTAAGTTGATATGAGGGAACGTGTCCTAATTCTTCTGTCCTGGGAAGCATGTAATTTTAATGTTCCATTCCATGTGTGTATATGTGTATATATATATAAATATGCAGTATGTATATACATATATATGAATACAGGTATTTTTACTTAATCTATACAAGGTAGTAAAAAGATGTTGGTTTCTCACTTCTGTTCTCTTTTTTTTCTTTTCCCTTTTTTTTTTAATATAAATAAACTATTGCTTGTTGCATTCGATTGTTGGTCATTCATTCAAAAGGGATCCTTTATCTCTGTTTTATTTTCACCCCGCGGTACCCACAGAGCGGACAAACTGCACTGAAGTCCAGAAAGTCCGTGAACCTGAACCCCCGTATGGACACACCCAACTTATTTGGGGGGTGTTATGACTAAAATTGGGAATGGTACAGGGAAATGGGAAGAGCCCAGAAGGTTTTCACATTTGTTCTCACTCAAAGAAGGGAGCCCCTTCCATTGTTCTTGCCTGACCCAAACACAGGAGGAATCCTGGAGTCCTGGTGCGGGTACTCAGGGAGATTGGTCTGTACACATGTGCGGGGAACAGCCTGCAGGAGGGAGAGAAAACCCACCACATATTACCCTTCATGAACAATCACACCCGACACTGTGCAGGGCACCAGAGGCCAGGACAGATTCGGGAAGAATCTGGAGAAGCCTTTCCTGTTCCTGCTCGAGTTCTAACCCAGCTCAGAATTCTGTCCCCAGACCTTTCACAGACTGCAAATGGAAACAGAAAAAAGAAACTCTTGGGGCCAGATGTCACAGAATTAATAAAAAATTCAATTTAGAAATGCAACGGTACCAAAACCATCGTAGGACCCTGGCCAGCTCGAGACAGTACCTTCCTGTGGTCGCCTCATGAATATGTCTGTCTTCCCGCCACGTGGGGTTAACACTTCTAGGATTTCACAAGTGTGCTCAAGGGTTGGGGGACTTGTGTCCAAGCACTGATTCCAAAAAGGATTCCCTTTTCTTTTTCAAAGGTAAGTATTTTTGGCTTTTTATACCTGTTCTTGATAACCCAATATTTTTTGTTCTCTGATTCTGTCCTTCAAAGACATAACCAACCACCAGAACGCCCTGATTCAGGCGTTCACTGCTGTACTTCGGATCATAATAAATGCCTGGAGAGTAAAATTCAGTGCTGGCGTGAGGTTTTCCATGTGACATGTGATAGTAACCCAGCCTATCAACTACGATAAGGGAGATATTTCAATTTTCAGTGAAATGATCTAAGTCCAGATATGATTAAAAGCTAGATCTTTTTGGTCCCTGGGTGGCTCAGTTGGTTGAGCGACTGCCTGCAGCTCAGGTCATGATCCCAGAGTCCTGGGATCAAGTCCCACGTCAGGCTCCCGGCTCCTCGGGGAGTCTGCTTCTCCCTCTGATCTCTCCCTCTCATGCTCTCTCTCTCTCTCACTCTCAAATAAATAAAATATTTAAAAAAGAAAAATGCTAGATCTTTTTTGGCTAGGTAGGAGACTTGGGCCCTCATCTAACACCCGCAAATACACGAAGTGGCCCCATCTCTTTTCTAAATAACAGATCATGAACCAGAAAAGACCACTCATGGGAACCTACCTTGAGGGTGTCAGCCTAAGGAAACACCACAGATCACAAAATCACTTGAACCAAGCTGCTCTTTAAAGTTTCAAGTGAAATCCTATGAAAAATTTCAAAATTCTAGTAACTTCAAAGAGGTATAGTAAATTAAGTATATTGGTCAAATTATATAGCCTTTTAAATATATTTATGAAGTGATGAACATGAGGATGTGTTTCCAGTCATTACAAATGGAAGCATTCAGCACAAATATTACATGTATAGAATGAACAATTGTGTAAGCCAACACCCCACAGAATTCTACATGAAATTTGACATGACTCAGTCTTGTGCATGATGGTGGCTTTTCCATTTTTTGCCTAAATGTCTCCTTAGACAAATGCTTATGTTGGTTCCAGAACCGAAAGGAATCCAGGCTTGGATCGAAGCTGCAGAGACAGGTCCCATAGTGGCCACTGCCTTCAGAAGTTTGTATGCCATCTTAGGGACTACCCAGAACCCAGTTACACTGGCAGCAGAATTTTCTGGACTGTATTTGCAGGATTGGAGCTTTCAAAATAGAGACTTCATTACTTGATTACTGATCCATCTCCTGGGGACATGAGATCAAGACAGTTTGCAGGTACAAAGGCTACAATCTAAATTGTGACTATGAAATAAAGTTTCTCTTTTCTCTGCACGTGTTCAAGTTTATAACAAGATAAGGTGCTCCATTTAACCATAAACAATATGGGTAGGATTCCTGTGAGTCCAGGCCTCCGTCGTTCTGAACATACTGGAAGGGACAACTGATCAGATGACCATCACTGCCTTCAGCCCAAGAGCAGGTTCTGCTTACTCAGTGACACTAGATAGCCAGTTTTCTGGAACATCGGTCCTTCGAGGGCTCCAGTTGCACTAAAAGCCCAACCAAATTGGAACCCTGGAACCAAATTAAAAAGCTCTCAGGCTACAGAACCAAGAGCAAGAGCTATTAGCTCTCTTGGCTACAGAACCAAGAGCAACAGCAGCTCCCACATCTGAAACTCTTTTGAAACATCATGACCTGTCCATTGTTTCTCAGCCGAACACAGCAAGGACACGGATTTCTTTTGCCTTTACTCTTGAGCGGCAGCTGCTGAGTACTGGCTCACCTGATCCTTCACGGGGTTTATGGAGCCTTTCTCTCTTCAGTCGACAGATGAGGGGGTCTCAGCAGAGAGAGGGGCTTGGCACACATTCGCCTCCTCACGCTTCGGTATCTGAAGGCCAATCATTATGGGCCTGAATTCTTCATTGGTCTTTAAGGAAAAGAAAGTGGAATGTTGAAAATTGAGATTATTTTGGCAAAGCACTGAGGACGGGACGCATGAAACATTCAGCAACCCAAGCCACACTCACCAGGTCACCAAAGGCATTCACTGCCGTCTCAAAGCTGTGTTTTCCTTGGCTGTACTCCTGGTTGTGCTGTTCAATCACTTTCAGATTCTTCTCCCACACTGCTCTCCTCCATCCTTCTTCATTCTGCAGAAAAACAAATGAACTATCCTCTATTTCTATTTAAAACCAAATAACCTACTCGAAGTGGATGTGCTCACAGAGGGGAGCAGAGACCTTGACTGGGGCTGGGCTGATGCTCCAGGAGCTGCTCTCCAGCAACCACACAGCAGGACGTCTGTCCCCACCTTGCGCAGTCACAGTGGCCTGCTTCCTGCCTGGGTACCAGTGGCCTCCAGGAGCTACTCCCCCCATGGACTCCGACCAGCAATAGAACATTCCCTTGGGTCTCAGTGGACAGCTCAGATGTTACCAGCCTTGTTGTACAGTCTCTTGTGGGCCGCCTTCCACCGGGACCAGCGCACATCTAAGCTCTGATCAAGTTGTGGAGCAGCTGAGGCTATCCCCAGGCAAAGGGCAGCCAGGAAGAGAGAAGGATGCATGTTCCAAAACTTAAAGGAAAACACATGAGTTTCCGATTAAACTGAACTCTCAAAAACCCCGTCCTTCTCTCTTCTGAGACGTTAGCGCCACCATAGTGGAATAGGAACAGAATTTATCCACCAGGCTGTTGGGAAGGCTGTGGGTGTGGGATGGGCTGGGGACTTCAGCCCCGCTCCCTGCCCTGTGACCCGTCTGCGGCTTCCAGGCCATGTGAACAGGGGCACATGGCACCACCATCCTGTAGCCCCACATGGAGGTGTACGATGGGGCCAGGCCCAAGTACAGCACGTCCAGTGAGCCCTGAACCTCTGACCCAAAACGTAGTTCTGGTTTGGGGAATTGCCCGCACCTCAGGACTGGCCCTGGCCTCACCTGTGGCAACTGTAGCTACGTTGACCCAGTCACAAGTGCAGGTCTGGGGGTCTCCCAGGGTGGGTGAGGGTCCCAGGCTTTGCACGGAAGGCCCTGGTTTTCCCAGGGCCAGCCCCACCCCCACAGGCCTACACTGTGACAGACTCTGCCTGCCTGTGTGCACAACTGACTCTGGGCCTAGTGGCCGGTGGCAAGGCATCTGGACAGTGGTGCTTGAGTCAGCTGACCCGGAGGAGGGGACGCCGGAGGACCAGGGTCGGTGCTGAGGGGAAGTCTACGCCTTCTCTGGGGGCCCAGATCAACTAAGTACCCCAAATTCTTGCGCTGGTGGGTGACTCATGAATAGAAGTCACAGGGAGCCCCAAGTAGGTTTTCAGCCTCAGCCTGCATGTCCTTCAGTCCTACAGTTGTGGAGTTTTAACACCGTTAATGAACACCGTAATCTTGGTCTCGTGGTCCCTGATTATTGCAGACAAAGGTAGGGGCAAGGGGAGGAAACAGCCCACAGACCGATTTATTAGCACTGTTCCAGGATGGGAAGCCTCTGGGTTTGGGGAGAATCTAGAGTGGACTGGCAGTCCCCGAACACTGGCCCAGATCCCTGGAAAGAAAAGGGACACAAGAAGAGGTGTCAGGGGAAGGCACAGTGTTCCGTCACTCTCCTCTTCTGTCTCCATGAGGCACAGATTCTTCTTCCCTCTCTAGTCTTTGTCAAAGCCAACAGAAATGTTTTATTTCCAGAAAAATACGATTTCATAAAACGAGGAAAGATGGAATGTCGAAACTGCTTCTTCCTCCCCATTCTCTGTGTTATGGATTATTATGTTCCTCAGTATCGAATGCTTTTCTTGAGATTTAATTTAAAATGTTTAAGAAAGATGCTATTTTAAGCCAAAAAGTGTTCATCAGGAAACCATGAATTTGCCCTCTGAAAATCATTTTTGTTCTCCTTAGGAACATGATTCCACAGGTCTAGACAGTGGGTCACAGTTCCTTTGCTGGATCTCCTTTTCTGATAAGCTCCTGTGGGTCAGAGCTCTGCTCTGTTTGTCTCTATTTTTTACCCTGGAGCTTCCAGTTCAACTGGGTCTCCTTACAGAGCACATCAGCTTGAGCTGCAGAAGGTTAGGCCAGGAGCCCAATGGTGCTGGCATGTCTGCCCGGAGTCCCCTGAGCTGACAGAAGGGTCTGCCCTGAGCCAACCCAGGCCTTTCAGGCACAATTCCCCATTCGGAAAACCTCAGCAAGCTTCCCAAGGACATGGAGCTGGTGCTCACGGAGCCTTCTTAGTGGCGAGACTCAGTTCTGCTGACATATGACGGCATGTGTTGGTTGGCCTTATTCTGTGTACATAAGGGTTCTTGCTAGCGAGATCTTGGAGGCCAGAAAGCCACAAAAATTGGTTGGCACGATTCCAGCATTGAAAAGCTGTTAGACGCCCCTCCCCCTCCAGAAGTCTCCCATAATAAGGTAAGTTGGCCATGGAACAGGTTACATGGAAACTAGGTCACCCACCAGCATCAAGAAAACTTTCCTGCCCCTAGGTACCCTAGGAACAGCACATGGTCCCCAACCCTGTGGCACCTCCCTTTTGAATATTAGTTGGACTCCTAGAAACCCAAAGGCTTAGCAGGGTAGGTATACAGTCACGGGCAATACCTACTGTACACTTGCTTATTTAAGTCTCACAGTTGTAATTCCAGAACGCAGAGATAGCTAGGAAGATGGAAAAGACGAATTTAAAAAGAACCTAGAATTATAGTGTCCATTAGGAGGAAACTTCCAGTTAGACAGGATTGTTCCTTTAAGAACCACAGTCAGGGTTCCCTATCTAAATCCACGGAATGGGATGCCTACTTTAGTTCATATGGAGATGCCTCCAAAAGCCTTCAAGATTCCAAAGTAGTCACATGGAAAGGTTCATGACTAAAGGCTACTGGACAGTTAGAAACACAAGGGATGCTTGAGACCAAAGCCTGTAAGACTGACTTGTCTCTTACGCCTCCCCCATCCTCCTTCCCCTGAGTGCTCTCTCTGCTACTTGCCCACCTCAGGGGCCTTTTCCCCTGAGGAGACACTTTTCTTTTCACAGGAAACCGCCTGAGGTGACAGGTGATCCTCCCAAGATGGCTGTCATCCTTGGGCAGTAAAACAGTTCTTTAACCTGGGCAGGGTCCCCAGAGTTTGTTTCTGTGTTTCTTTCATTTTTAAATCAATCCTCCTAAGTCCAGGTGAGAGAGGGAAATAAATATTAACATTATCTCTTCTTTTCCAAGTCCAGACCCGCTGGTTATGGATCCTTTTCTCCTGGAATTACTATTTCCTCTTGTCCCTCTGGTTTTGCATTCTAAGAACCTGGCTTGGCTTTCCACCTGCCTCGGCTCTCTCTTGAGCTATCTTTGGGAGTGGCTCTAGATCTTGTAAAGATAGTACTGTTTACACCTTTAAAGAAGTCTTTTAGGTCCATGATGTTGTTTAATATTCCCGAGTGTTACTGTCTTTCTTGGCTAAGATCTGATAATATAGTTTTTAAAATTTTAGTAACTACAGAATAAAAAATTGGCCAAATTAAAAGCTGATATTTAGATGCTGATAGAATTTTTTAGTTTTCACTTTTTTTCTTTTTTTAAATTTTTATACCTTTTCTGTTAAGCAAAATTTACTCAGAGGAAGACTTCCTCACAGGTGGATGGGCGCATTAGTCCTTCAATATTATTAAAGCAAGAAGTCTGTTCTTTGAGAAACAAAAAACAGGTGTACTTGTTTTACAAATGTAGTCTTTACAGGACAGAAGGTCTGGTTCCAAAAACAATTCAAAGAACACCAATAATTTTTACCATTCCCCAAGCCGCCTCCCTTATTCATCTCAAAAGGCATATAAGTATTATAAAATTCCTAGCCCAAAGGGATAAGAAAGTCCTTCAAGAAAGTGCTTGCATTTTTTTCCTGTGCCTTCAAAATATAAACATTCAGTGTTCTACTCATCTTCTCCGGGAACTCCTTCACAATGCAGATTCCAGGAAGATCAGTCTTACCAAGCAAACAAGGAAGCCAAGGCCATTTAAAACTTGATTTGCTTCAACAAATACAAATATTAAGTGTCTTCCTCAGAAATACCAAAACCAAAAATTTTTTGCCTTCTATATGAATAACCTTAACTTATTCCATCCACCAAAACACAGATCCAAACTTAAAACTTGAATTTTTTTTTAAGATTTTATTTTTTAAGTAATCTCTGTACCCAACAATGGACTCGAACCAACAACCCAAGATCAAGAACCACATGCTCTACTGACTGAGCCAGCAAAACTACTGAGTTTTGTACCAATTTCATGACAGTAATTTTACAATAGAAGCTCTACTCTTTGCAACTTTCTGTATGTTCATGAGCATCTATAGATATTGTAAATGCTTCCACCTTCAGATGGCACTGCCAATGTGAATTTGTGAAGACCTCCATTTAGCTGGTTTGAAAGCAAGTGACAGTGACAGTAGGTGTTAGGCAAAAGGTAGAAATTAACCCAAGGGCTTTTCAAGTTCACACAATCTAGAAAATCATTTGGTATAAATACTACTTTAAGGTTGATGGTTTAGCTAACACAAACACATCTTTAGGGTTATCAACAGTAAATATAAAGACTTTTATCCTACCAGAGTTTATCAGCCAAATAAGTTGTTATCATTTATAAGAGCTACCATCAGTTTAAAAGCTATAATAACTTGGGATAAAATTGACTTTGTCTAATGCTTAGTAAAGTTTCTATAAGTAATCTGTACATAATTGTTAATACAAGTAGATTAAATATCAAGTTTTGGAGTAAACTTTTTAATTGTGTAGGGGCCAAGGGCAAGCTGCCCCAAGATGGACTACTCTGGTGTAAAAATTGTTTTTGAGTTAAAAGCAACCAAAACCCAGTTTATTCAGGAAAAATTCTTTTCCTCTCCCTCATCTGCCTCACTTAGGAGGAAGAGGACATTAACAGATTTTTCCTTAGAAACTTACGTGCACAACACAGCAACCTTTGCTTTCCAAATATCTATTCTCACCTGCCCACTAACAGTCTCCCTCCTCTTTATATCCCCAGTTCTGATCTTTTTCCTTACCTCTGGATGTCCTGTGAGCCCTCTGTTGCCTGTCTGTCTTTAGAATTTATGGATTTTGTATATGTGTGAAACAAAATTTGATTTTCTCCTGTAAATCTGCCTTGGATCTATTAGATTCTTAGTCCAACCTGAAGGACCTTAAAGGACAGAGGAAATTCTTCCTCCTGGAAAATAACAAAATTTGGAGATCTAAGTGGCTTTACAAAATGCTTTATGAACCAGGCAGGGCCCCATGGAGCAGGTAGACAGGTGTTCCAAGGATATGTTCAACATGGACGGTTTCTATAAAAGGTTTTATAGAAGAAGGTGGTGGCCAGGTAGCTAATAAGCAAAAAAAAAAGGGACTGTTCTTGGCAATGCTTCTTTATAGGGGAAAAATCAAGGTTCCACCTCACCTCTTTGAGGGATGGAGAAGACCCAAGTGGCAGACTCATTGGACCAGATTGAAAACTTCCTAGCTGACAGGTTAATGTTACCTTTGTGGGATAGGTTGAAACTGCAATTAGGTGCAATTCTGCCTCAGACAAAGACATTTGAGAATCATGGCAACAGGTCCCTCCCCCAGAAGATCACCAAGAACATCCAGCCAAGACCAAGTTCACCAATAAATGAGAACTGCAGAACTCCAGAGCTAGGGGAATGCAGCATGTAGCATTCATGGTTTTTTCCCCATGATTCTTTAGTCTTTCAAAGTTAAAAATTGTTTTTCTTAATCTACTTTTTAAAAATTTTCCTATTTCCTATATTAACCATTTTAAACTATTTTATCTTATTAATACCTTATTTTAAAATCTTTAAAAAAATTTTATTGTTATAGTCATATTCTATCCCTCATTCTATTTAACCTTATTTTTTGTATAAATATAGGTTTTTCTTAAAAATTTTGGGATACAGTTTCTCTTAACAGATCAAAATACACCCTAAATTTAGCACATGGCTTTGTCTAGTCTCCAGTCTGATCACACTCTTTCTTCCTTTTTTCTTTTTTCAACCAAATTCTTATCTTATCAACCCCTTTTTTAGAATCTTTTAAAATTTTCACCTTTATAGTCATATTCCATCGCTTCATCATTTTTACCCTTATTGTGTGTGTGTGTGTGTATAAAGTTTTTCTTTCTTTAAAATGTTGGGAGGCAGTTTCTTCTAACAGACCAAAATATACCTCAAATCAATTGTGTGGCTCTGTTCTATTCACCAGTCTAATAATATGTATATATGTCTCTGTGTGTGTGTGTGTATATATATATATATATATATATATATATATTCTTTTCCTCCTTTCTTCTCCCCCTGGTTTCAGGTCTCTTCCAATTTGGCTACTATATATTTTGGGGGGGGGGGGTTATTTCTACCCTTTTAGTATTTTATTCTCTCATTCATCTATTCTTATCTGGATAAAATGACAAAGAAAAAATCATCTGAAAAAAAAGAACAAGATGCTTTATAAAATAGAATGTTAGTGAATGCTGATTTCCCCCCTCTAAAGGACAAGTTTCTAGAACCCAATATTTCAGCATCAGCTCACCGGCAATGATTAGGAAGAATTGAGTAGAGAAAATCAAGCAGGATTATTACAACTTTGGCAAAAAATAATTTAAATGTATATTTCTTTCATGGAGGACAGTGGCAATGTTTTATAACTCAAGAAATTTGGAAGTCAAGGCATTTTGTAAAACAGTCTTACGCTTTCATAGATGAGGAAATTTTGGTTAAAATATGATTTTTTCATATTCTCATTCAAACAATGTTCATTTAAAAATATTTCTATAAAGCTAGTTATGCATCAATACTGTAGTAGAAGGTAATGTACAATGATAATAAAAAGGAGTCATATGCTGTACTCAAGTTTATAATATGGCACCAATGTTAATTTCCTACTTTGACAATGTACTAGTTATTTGAGATGTTACTGTTGAGGAAAGCTGCATGAAGGGTACAGGGGAACTCTGTACCATTGTTGCAACTGTAAAACAAACAATTTTAAAATTAAAAGGAATTTAAACTAAAAAAAGAGAGAGAGAGAGAGAATATGAGGCAGTAATTATAGCTAGGGACCTAATCAATATGGACATTAGTAAGATGTCAGAACTAGAGTTCAGAATGGTGATTATCAGAATGATGATTATCAAGGTGCTAGCTGAGTTCAAAATAAGCATGGAAGATACTAGAAAAATCTCTTTCTGGAGAAATAAAATCCCTTTCTGGGGAAATAAAAGAACTAAAATTTAACCAAGTTGAAATTTAAAAAAAAAAACTTTTAATGAGGTGCAATAAAAAATGGAGTCTGTTACTGCTAGGATAAATGAGGCATAAGAGAGAATTAGTGATCTAGAAGACCAACTGATAGAGAATAAAGAAGCTGAGCAAAAGAGAAACAAACAACTACTGGACACAAGGGGAGAATTCAAGATGTAAGTGATACCTTAAGATAAAACAATATTAGAATAATTGGGATCCCAGAATAAGAAGAAATAGAGAGGGTGGGGCGCCTGGGTGGCTCAGTGGGTTAAGCCGCTGCCTTCGGCTCGGGTCATGATCTCAGGGTCCTGGGATCGAGTCCCGCATCGGGCTCTCTGCTCAGCAGGGAGTCTGCTTCCTCCTCTCTCTCTGCCTGCCTCTCTGCCTACCTGTGATCTCTCTCTGTCAAATAAATAAATAAAATCTTAAAAAAAAAAAAAAAGAAGAAGAAATAGAGAGGGGGCCAGAAGGTATATTGGAGCAAATTATATCAGAGAATTTCCTTAATTTGGGGAAGGGAACAAGCATCAAAATCCAGGAGGCACAGAGAATCCGCCTCAAAATTAATAAAAATATGTTCACACCCTATCATCTAACAGTAAAACTTACAAGTCTCAGTGACAAAGAGACTTGTCTCTTTGTCAGGTCTGTAACATACAACAGTAGAAATACTATATGGCAGCAGACCTATCCACAGAGACCTGGCAGGCCAGAAAAGAGTGACATGATATATTCAGAGCACTAAATGAGGAAAATATGCAGCCAAGAATACTGTATCCACCTAGGCTGTCATTGAAAATAGAAGGAGAGATAGAAAGCTTCCAGGACAAACAAAAACTAAAAGAATTTTTAGGAAACATTAAATCCTCTAAGCAAAGAGAGAAGCTTAAAGTAGTACACCAGAAAGGAACAGAGACAATACACAGTAACAGTCACCTTACAGGCAATACAATGGCACTAAATTCATATCTTTCAATAGTTATCCAGAATGTAAATGGCCTAAATGCCCCAATCAAAAGACACAGGGTATCAGAATGGATTAAAAAAAAAAAAGACCCATAGATATGCTGTCTATCAGAAAGTCATTATAGACCCAAAGACACCTCCAGATTTAAATGGGGGGGGGGTGGAAAACAATTTACCATCCTAGTGGACATCAAAAGAAAGCTGGGGTGGCAATCCTTATATCAGATAAATTAGATTTTTAAGGGACGCCTGGGTGGCGCAGTTGGTTGGACGACTGCCTTCGGCTCAGGGCGTGATCCTGGAGTCCCGGGATCGAGTCCCACATCAGGCTCCCAGCTCCATGGGGAGTCTGCTTCGCTCTCTGACCTTCTCCTCGCTCATGCTCTCTCTCACTGTCTCTCTCAAATAAATAAATAAAATCTTTAAAAAAAAAAATTAGATTTTTAAGCCAAAGACTATAATAAGAGATGAGGAAGGATACTATATCATACTTAAAGGGTCTGTCCATCAAGAAGATCTAACAATTTTAAATATCTATGCCCCTAACATGGGAGCAGCCAATTATATAAACTAATTAATAACAAAATCAAAGAAACACATCGACAACACTACAATAAGAGTAGGGGAATTTAACACCTCCTTCACCAAAATGGACAGATCATCCAAGCAAAAGATCAGCAAGGAAATAAAGGCATTAAATGACACACTGGACCAGATGGACATCACAGATATACTCAGAACATTCCATCCCCAAACAACAGAATACACATTCTTCTCTAGTGCACATGGAACATTCTCCAGAATAGATCACAACATGGGTCACAATTCAGGTCTCAACTGGTACCAAAACTGGGGTCATTCCCTGCATATTTCAGACCACAATGCTTTGAAACTAGAACTCAATCACAAAAGGAAAGTTGGAAAGAACTCAAATACATGGAGGCTAAAGAGCATCCTACTAAAGAATAAATGGATTAACCAGGAAATTAAAGAAGAATTTAAACAGTTCATGGAAACAAATGAAAAAGAAAACACAACAGTCAAAATCTTTGGGACACAGCAAAGGCAGTCATGAGAAGAAAGTATACAAGCAATACAAGCCTTTCTCAAGAAACAAGAAAGGTCTCAAACACACAACCTAATCCCACACTTAAAGGAGCTGGGAAAAGAACAGTAAAGAAAGCCTAAACAGCAGAAGAAAAGAAATCATAAGGATCAGAGCAGAAATCAATGAAATAGAAACCAAAATAATAGTAGAACAAATCAATGAAACTGGGAGCTCGTACTTTGAAAGAATTAATAAGATTGATAACCCCCCGGCCAGACATATCAAAAAGAAAAGAGAAAGGACCCAAATTAATAAAATCATGAATGAAAGCAGAGAGGTCACAACCAACACCAATGAAATACAAACAATTATAAGAATATATTAAGAGCAATTATACAACAGCAAATTTGACAATCTGGAAGTAATGGATGCATGTCTAGAGACATACAAACTACCAAAACTGAGACAGGAAGAAATAGAAAACCTCAACAGACCCATAACCAGTAAGGAGATTGAAGCAGTCATAAAAAATCTCCCAAAAAACATGAGCCCAGGGCCAGATGGCTTCCCAGGGGATTTCTACATTTAGAGAAGAATTAATACCTATTCTCCTGAAATTGTTCCAAAAAATAGAAATGGAAGGAAAACTTTCAAACTCATTTTATGAGGCCAGCATTACCTTGATCCCAAAACCAGACAAAGACCCCATCAAAAGGAGAATTACAGACCAATATCCTTGATGAACACAGATGCAAAAACTCTCATAAAATACTAGCCAAAAAGATCCAAAAGTATATTAAAAGGATTATTCACCGCGAGCAACTGGGATTTATTACTGGGCTGCAAAGTTGGTTCAACATCCACAAATGAATCAGTGTGATACGATACATTAATAAAAGAAAGATCAAGAACCATATGATACACTCAATAGATGCAGAAAAACCATTTGACAAAGTACAGCATCCTTTCTTGATCAAAACTCTTCACAGTGTAGGCATAGAGGGTACATACCTCAATATCATCAAAGCCATCTATGAAAAACCCACAGCAAATACCATTCTCGATGGGGAAAAACAGAGCTTTCCCCCTAAGTTCAGGAACACGGCCCAGATGTTCACTATCACCACTGCTATTCAACATAGTACTAGAAGTCCTAGCCTCAGCAATCAGACAACAGAAAGAAAGAAAAGGCATCCAAATCAGTAAAGAAGAAGTCAAACTTTCACTCTTTGCTGATGATAATACTTTATGTGGAAAAGCCAAAAGACTCCACTTCTTGAACTCATGCTTGAACTCATACAGGAATTCAGCAAAGTAGCAAGATATAAAATCAATGCACAGAAATCAGTTGCATTTCTCTAGAACAACAGCAAGACAGAAGAAAGAGAAATTAGGGAGTTGATTTCATTTACAATTATACCCCAAACCATAAGATACCTAGGAATAAACCTAACCAAACAGGCAAAAAATATGTACTCAGAAAACTATAAAGTATCCATGAAAGAAATTGAGGAACACACAAAAAAATGGAAAAACATTTCATGCTCATGGATTAGAAGAACAAATATTGTGAAAATGTCTATGCTACCTAGAACAATCTACACGTTTAATGTGATCCCTATCAAAATACCATCAACTTTTTAAAAAATCAATTTTTTCAAAGAAATGGAAAAAATAATCTAAAATTTATATGGAATCAGAAATGACCCTGAATAGCCAGAGGAATGTTGACAAAAAAAAAACAAAGTTGGCAGCATCACAATTCCAGACTTCAAGCTCTATAACAAAGCTGTAATCATCAAGACAGTCTGGTACTGGCACAAAAACAGACCATAGATCCATGGAACAGAATAGAGAGCCCAGAAATAGACCCTCAACTCTATGGTCAACTAATTTTCAACAAAGCAGGAAAGAATGTCCAATGGAAAAAAGACAGTCTTTTCAATAAATGATGTTGGGAAAATTGGACAGCCACATGCAGAAGAATGAAATTGAACAATTTCCTTACACCACACACAAAAGTAGATTCAAAACTGATGAAAGACCTCAATGTGAGACAGGAATCCATCAAAATCCTAGAGGAGAACACAGGCAGCAACCTCTTCAACCTCAGCCACAGCAGCTTCTTCCTAGCAAGATTGCCAAAGACAAGGGAAACAAGGGCAGAAATGAACTATTGGGACTTCACCAAGATCAAAAGCTTTTGCACAGCAAAGAAAACAGTCAACAAAACCAAAAGACAATGGACTGGATGGGAGAAGAGATTCACAAACGACATATCAAATAAAGGACTAATATCCAAAATCTATAAAGAACTTTTCAAACTCAACACCCAAAGAAAAAATAATCCAATCAAGAAATGGGCAGAGGACATGAACAGACATTTCTGCAAAGAAGACATCCAAATGGCTGACACATGAAAAAGTGCTCGACATCACTCAGCATCAGGGAAATACAAATCAAAACCACAGTGAGATACTACCTTATACCAGTCAGAATGGCTAAAATTAACAAGTCAGGAAAAGACAGATGTTGGCAAGGATGTGGAGAAAGGGGAACCCTCCTACACTGTTGGTGGGAATGCAAGCTGGTGCATCCACTCCAGAAAACAGCACAGAAGTTCCTTAAAAAGTTGAAAATAGAGCTACCCTATGACCCAACAATGACATTACTGGGTATTTACCCTAAAGATACGAAGGGCATGTTTATAGCAGCAATGTCCACAATAGCCAAACTATGGAAAGAGCCCAGCTGTCCATCAACAGATGAATGGATAAAGAAGACGTGGTGTATATATACAATGGAATACTATACAGCCATCAAAACCCCCCAAATCTTGTCATTTGCAACGATGTGGATGGAACCAGAGGGTATTATGCTAAGTGAAATAAATCTATCAGAGAAAGACACTTATCATATGATCTCTCTGATATGAGGAATTTGAGAGGCAGAGTGGGGGGATTATGGGGGAGTAGAGAGGGAAAAAATGAAACAAGATGGGACTGGGGAGGGAAACAAGCCATAAAAGACTCTTAATCTCGGGAAACAAACTGAGGGTTGCTGGGGTTGGGGAGGGATAGGGTGGCTGGGAGATGGACATTGGGGATGGTATGTGCTATGGTGAGTGCTGTGAATTGTGTAAGACTGAGAATTCACAGACCTGTACCCTGGGGCAAATAATACATTATATGTTAACAATAAAAAAAGATATATCACTGAAGATTTGTCAGAATTGTCAGACAACACAGAAAAAAATACAGAACATGTAACAAGGCCTTGAGGGCTAGGGAAGGCCAAGCACCTGAGGTTATAGGACTAGCAGAGAAGGACAGAGGATTAGGGTCCAGGGGTAGGGGGGGTTGCTTGGTGAGGGGAAACTGTATCAGATGCCAAAAGGGGTCCTGCCACCTCCAGACCTGTGTCATATATAATGCAAGGGGAGTGATATTTAATGAAAATCTTAGTGTTCTTTCCTTATTCGTGTTCCTTTTCTAGGGACTTGTCCCCTCTACAGTGAGAAACTTCCTGGTCTTAAAGATCAGAATTTAAACAGCGAAGGAAAGAGTCACCGTTCAGCATTTAACATAGCAAATAGAATTTCTGAGTCCACAAGGGTCCTGAGGCCAAGCTTTGAAGAGAGAAGATAAGGTTTCCTAATCTCAGGGACCAATCTGAAAACTTCCCATAAGGTCACTGTCATCAAGGAATGAAGAGTCCATCGCCTGTGGAGTGGGAGGAAGAGAGAAGATCTCCCTAACCCTGGGAGAGGAGCACCGTTTCTCCAAAGGTGAGGGCTGTAGCCTGCTTGCACTCAAGGTGTGCAAGGCTGCTCTAGAGAGGGTGGGCTCTGGAAGATGCCCAGGCACAGCTTTAGCAAGGAGGGGAGCAGGTCACAGATTGTGGGATGGCCAAGGGCCACAAACATAGACTGTTCATAAGACCTCGGGACTCTTGCACAGCAGAAACTCCCGAAGAATGCAAGAGACTAGATTTAGCAGGGTGGCTCCTAGTCAGAATTTTTTTTTTTCAGTCAGACTTATTTTAAGAAGAAGAAAAGGATATGATAGTTCTAGGCGGTGTGGACAATAATTATAATTATAATCATGGCTGCATCTGAAAGGACTAGGTCCCAGAAGTGGAAAGAAATGCAGAGGGTTGCTGAAAACTGAAGAACTGAGGTTTGTGGTTTCTCCGTAGGCTCATCCTTTGGTACCAGTGGACTCAATACTCAGCCACTGACACTGATGTAGGTTGAGGAACAAAAAAAGAAAATACTACCGTCTGTCAAATGGGTTAGGACATTTTTTTTATATGTCAACCTTGTGCGCTCAGCTTCGGGTTCCTGCATCCTGGCCGGGGAACACCTTCCCCATCCCCCATTGTCCTCTATGTGAGTTGTGCGCATTCCTGTCCCAAAGCAGAACTGTTCTCAGTTGATGCCCCAAGATTTGCATAGTCAAGTGCTCGGTGAACTCAGAGGAATCCAGGGAGTTGGGCATAAATCCAATCCAGGCTGTGCCAAATACTGTTACTGTAACAGTCAGGGCTTGCTGTCAGTGATCACCTGAACAGGAGAGCCCTGCTGGCCCCAGGAGCACAGGGCTTTGGTTGAATGCAGGTGAGATGTGACCCCACAACCCCCCCTCCAGGCACCCTGGGACAGTGTACATAGTGCACAAGGGTTTGCAAGGACCAGATAGGAAATTTGCTGCTGCAGGTAAGATACACAGCCCGCTCCACCCCTGCTTGCTCAGAGCTCATGATCCAGGCAAGTGAGGCAGCAGAAGATCCTGGGTGGCTGGTCACACTCCCACAACAGTCCCAGGGAGCTGGACACGTCTCCCAGGTGCTCAGCACTGCCCTCCTGAGACCACCCTCCGCCATCGTGCCCAACTCTTTTTCCAGCAGGGGGCGAGACAGTTTCCCACACTCACTTGCTCCCTGGAAAGCAAGCTGAATTCCATTTCACTATGGTAAAACACAGATAACAAAACCGATCCTTTCAACCACTTTCATTTAGTGCATTCAAATTGCTGTGAAACCCTTACTACCATTTATCTCCAGAACGTTCTTCATCTCCTACTGAGCTCTGTCCCCATGAAGCACCAATTCCCCACTCCCCACTCCTCCCAGTCCCTCAAATTCAACTTGAAGAGGATGATATTTTTGGAAAGTTTATGTTCATTTTTTATTGACCTTTTTTTTTTTTAAGATTTTATGTATTTATCTGACAGACAGAGAACACAAGTAGGCAGAGAGGCAGGCAGAGAGAGAGGGGGAAACAGGCTCCCCGCTGAGCAGAGAGCCCGATGAGGGGCTCAATCCCAGAACCCCGAGACCATGACCCGAGCTGAAGGCAGAAGCTCAACCCACTGAGCCACCCAGGCGCCCCTTTTATTGACCTTCTTATATGCAACCCGCCCTTGATTCATCCAGAAGCATCCATTGCCTTGGGAAGTATCAGGTGTAGTAAAGTACAAGAGTCAAATGTTCAGGATTTAAGTTGAAAAATCAGATTCTGGAGCTCCTGGCTTTTAATAAATATTCAGGCTTTGTAAAGAGACACATGGTCTTTCCAAATGCCAGTAACTCCTGGGAAGCTGGGTGGACACCTAGGACATCCTGGCTCACAATCACCTGTCTCTCCTGTGCTGGTCTTCAGGAGAGGAAGGAATCCACAAGCAGCATCATAACAGTATTAACACAAGTTTATATGGCCACTGTGGACCAGGAATCCAGGTTTCCATGTAACCTGGAGACCAGACAGGATGGGAAGTTCACGTTCAAGTGTCAGCACACTTAGGAATTAAAGTTCTTCCCATTCTCTGTCCCTGCGTCTGCTGGAGCAGAGACCTGCTAACCCCTGTGTTTCATGACAGGACCATGGTCTGACTCCAGCTTTCCACCTAACGCTGAGATCTGTGACCGTGTTTCCCAAGCATCCAGAATCACGGTGCTTCCCAAAGCGACCCCCTGCCTGTTTCCGGAACATGGGTGAGTTTTGTAGTGCCAGGGGACGGAGTCCCATATTTCATGGGAAGGGGTCTGTGCGGCTTGCTCCCCACTCCTATATTCAGTAAAATGAAAAGCTACTTTTCACTGGATAACAGCTTTCTGCTGCAGCCTTTGGGGGCAGAGACCGTGAAATTTATTTTTATTTCTTACCTTCAGCATAATGTTCTTGCCGAAATGATGAATGAAAATGTAATCAAGCTTTTATTCCATTTTCCTCTGCTTTATGGAGGGAGAAATTCAATGCCCCCAGGAGAAAGCAATTAGATAAAGCCACAAATCAGAACATTGCACAAGATAACCTGTTTTGCATGTTTTCCCTGGGGCTCAGTGTTCTCTAAATGAGAGAATTTTTAGTGGGGTCCTCACTATTGACAGCGTGTGTTGATGGATAAGGTCCCCCAGTAGTTTCCCAGGGCTGAGGTAGGCAGGGCTGGACAGCTGGTTCCCAGGCGTGGGGATGTGAGGATGCTGAAGAAGTGGGAACCTCAGCCAGGACCCAGGGGAGCCTCACACAAAGAAGAGCCCTAATAACACTGCATCTCCGTGAGGAGCCTGCAACTGAACTCAGACCCTCAGAGCAGGCAAAGAAGGACATCAACCATGAAAAACTGACTAATGAGTGTTTTTAATTCAATGAGCATTTTTTCTTTTTTTTTTTTTATTTTATTTAGTTACTTAACAGAGTAGAGGCTGGCAGAGTAGCAGGCAGATGGAGAGGGAGAAGCAGGCTCCCCGCTGAGCAAGGAGCCCAACATGGGGCTCGATCCCAGGACCCTGGGATCATGACCTGAGCCGAAGGCAGTTGCTTAACCAACTGAGCCACCCGGGCGCTCTTCAGTGAGCATTTTTAAAAAGATTTTATTTATTTATTATTTATTTAAGAGAGAGAGAGAACTAGAACAAATAATCCTAAAATTTCTATGGAATCACAAAAGATCCTGAATAGCCAAAGCAATCTTGAGAAAGACCAAAGCTGGAGGCATCACAGTCCCAGATTTCAAAGTATGACATAAACGTATAATAATAACAACAATATAGCACTGGCTCAGAAACAGTTACATAAGTCAGTGAAACGGAATACAAAGCCCAGGAACAAATCTCCACTTATAAGATCAATCAGTCTTGGACAAAGAAGGTAAATATATACAATGAGGAGAAGACAGTCTCTGCGATAAGCTGTGTCAAGAAAATCGGACAACTACATGCAGGAGAATGAAACTGCACCATGTTCTTACACCACATACAAAAATATGCTCCAAGTAGATTAAAGACCTATATATGAGATATGAACAGCTCTTGGCATATTGTAGACACTGTGGCTTTCTTTTAAGTGAGCATTATATGGTAACTGCATCACTCTTTGATGCCCTGGTGAATCACAGTTTCTACATTCCCTTTGCGGAGTCCATTTTCCCCTGGCAATTCAGCTTCACTGTCTCATTGCAAAAAGAACTGAACTTTAGCAGGTTGGCAGGGAGGACCATGGGACCCTGAGAAAACCCGGTTAGCACGGGTGGGGGTTGGGGGGGGTGGGGGGGGTGGGGGTGGGGGGGGTGGCAAGACTTTCTGCAGAAGCGGGATGCTGTCTGACCCAGCAGCAAAGAACCTGCAACTCTTAGTGCAAATACAGTTTATTTGTGGTGAAGTTTAAACTCTGGGCAAACGCCCAGCTTTGTCCTATTTTCCAATCTGTTTCTGGGCATCTTTCTTCACTGTGTTGTCTCAGGCTTAGAAAAATAACTGCTTTAAGATCCCTGGGTGGCTCAGTTGGTTAAGCAGCTGCCTTTGGCTCAGGTCGTGATCCCGGCATTCTGGGATCGAGTCCCGCATCGGGCTCCTTGCTCGGCAGGGAGCCTGCTTCTCCCTCTGCCTCTGCCTGCCATTCTGTCTGTCTGTGCTTGCTCTCTCGCCCTCTCTCTCTCTGATAAATAAATAAAATCTTAAAAAAAAAAAATCCTCTTCGGAAACATATGATGAGAAGGACAATCAAACAAAATAAAAATAAACTAACGACCTACCCTCCCCCCCAGCTATGATACTAAGGTCAGATCAGAGGGGACCCGCCGTGATAGTAACGTAGGTGCAGAGGTGAAATCTACCTGGACCCCCTCCCTGTCATCCTAACAAACACCCCTCTTTTTCCTGGGGATGTAGAATTCTGCTGGCTAACAGCACAGGTCTTGGGCGGGTGTGGACAGCTGCGCTGGGCCTTTTCGGTGGGGCAGGCCCAGGTACAGTCGGAGGGGTGGCTCCTTGTTGTAAGAAGGTGGCCCCTACAACCCAAGCTGGGCTTGTGGGGCTTCTCCACACCCCAAAGCAGTGTGTGCTGGTTACCAAGCCCGTGGGGGGGGGGTGGACAACAAAACAACACAACGCCACCAACTCTGGTTTGCAGTGTCTGCTGATTCCTGTGGTGTAAATACTGCCCCAGGGCTGAGTTCAAGCACCTCAGTGTGAGGGCGCTGAGCACGCACTTGGAAAAAGACCCCTGTGGCGGGCTCTGCGGGACAAGACCAAACGCTCTGACGCTCCAGCTGACCACTGCACCCAGTCACTTTGTGGGGAACAGGGTCAGGGCAGACCCCGCCCAGCTGAGACCTTCCCTGGGTTCATCCTGCCTCCACAAGCTCTGGCCTTGGCCACCGTCACCCCCCCACTCTGCCCAGAGGCGCTGGCTGCAAGGTCTCCTCTCCCCAGGGTCAGCCCCCTGTGCTAAGGATGCAGAGAGCCTTTCCCTCTGCTCCGGCCAGTGCTCGGCTGCCCCCTGCAGGTCAACAGTATGACTGCGGTTGTATTTCTGGAACAGCCCGTTACATGGCTTCTCTAGCAAACCTTCTTTATTTATCTATTTATTTTTTTAACATATAATGTATTATTTTCCCCAAGGGAACAGGTCAGTGAATCATCAGGCTTACACAGCTCACAGCACTCACCATAGCAAACCTTCTTTAAAAATATGTTCTTAGGGGACGCCTGGGTGGCTCAGTTGGTTAAGCAGCTGCCTTCGGCTCAGGTCATGATCCCAGTATCCTGGGATCGAGTCCCACATCGGGCTCCTTGCTCGGCGGGGAGCCTGCTTCTCCCTCTCCCTCTGCCTGCCACTCTGTCTGCCTGTGCTTGCTCTCTCCCTCTCTCTCTCTGATAAATAAATAAAATCTTAAAAAATTAAAAAAAATATATGTTCTTAGGGTGCGCCTGGGTAGCTCACTGGGTTAAGCCTCTGCCTTCGGCTCAGGTCATGATCTCAGGGACCAGGGATCAAACCCCAAATCTGACTCTCTGCTCAGCTGGGAGCCGGCTTCCCCCTCTCTCTCTCTGCCTGCCTCTCTACCTCCTTGTGATCTCTCTCCCTGTCAAATAAATAAATAGAATCTTTAAAAAAAAAAAAATGTTCCTAGACCTGTCAACTGAGTGGAGGTGAGAACAAGGCAGTGTTTCTGTTGTCAGTCTGGCCCCTGTCCAAAACTATGGAATGGCAAGGCAATTTAAGGCCCCCGCCCCTGCTGTGCAGACACAGATTTCTCCCCAGAAATGTGTTCAGGATCCACATGAGGGGGTCTAATAGAGGGTGGCTCCCCCCAGAGTGTCAGGAAATGGGTAGAGGTGGTTTTTTAAATTTCACAATGAATGGGGGGTAGAGGAGGCGATGACGTGAGGGGCTTGGGGTCTCATGTTTCACAAGGATGGGAAGTCTTACCTGCCCCAAAGTATGAATTTCACGCTGGTGGTTTCCTCCAAATGACATGAGTTACAATTCCCCACAAATCCATTGTCTTGGCCTTCTCTGCAGGTCCTTCCTGCTCCTTGTGAAAAGTTACCGGGGACTTAGCACCTGGCTCAGGGGCACAGGGTCGGGCAAGGCCAGAATGCAAACATCCAGCTCCCAGCCCGTTCCCTCTTGGACAGAAAACCAATGAGTTCCGGGAAATTCTCAGCGCTCTATTCATAATAACCGCTGCTTGCTTTTTCTGTGCCTGGCGCTTTGCTGCTTCTTTCCATTTGGTTTTCTCTGATCTGCTCAAGTGCCTGTGTGGTGAGGGCCCCCGTGCCCGCCTTGCAGATGAAGAAGCCCAGGTTCCAGGAGGCCCAGTGACTGACCACACAGCTGGTGGGGGTGCAGATTCAGGACGTAAACCTCGTCCTTGACGCCAAAGGTCGAACTTTCCACAAGCTGGCAGGCCTTTCTTTTTTTTTTTTTTTTTTTTTTTAAAGATTTTATTTATTTATTTGACAGAGAGAGATTACATGTAGGCAGAGAGGCAGGCAGAGAGAAAGAGGAGGAAACAGGCTCCCTGCTGAGCAGAGAGCCCGATGTGGGACTCGATCCCAGGACTCTGGGATCATGACCTGAGCTGAAGGCAGTGGATTAACCCACTGAGCCACCCAGGCGTCCCTGGCAGGCCTTTCTTTTGGGAGCCTGAAGAGTGTCTCCTTGAGTTGTGTTTGGCAAACTGTAAAGTGCTGGGCAAATGGGGGGCATTTGGTTGCTGGTGGTTTTCTTGTCACTGCAGAGGCTCCGTGATGGACAGGAACCTGTCACTGAAGGTCCTCTGCCTATGTACCAATTGGATCCCAGGTCTCCGAAAAAAGTGTTGTGGCCGGAAGTCAGACAACTTTAGTCAAGGTTCAGATTTCTTCCAACAAGACGGTGGTCCCCAAATGTGGCTACACGTCGGAATCACGGGGAGCGCTTACAACCTCAGTGTCTAGGTCGCACCCAGACTGAGGGAAGCAGAGGGGTGCAGGTCCAGAAAGGGGTGGGCACATGCAGCCCATCAGAGTTCTTAAACACCCCAGGGTTCCGATGTGCAGGGAGGTTTGGGAACCACTACCCTGAGGCCTTTTCTCAACATGTCAGCAAGGATCTAGGCTGTTTGGCACGAATCCCTGGTTGGGGTGTGGTGACTGACAAGATCCCTGATTCACCCCAAAGCAATCTAGAAGCCCTACCCTGCCCCCTGGAGACATCTGGGCACCCTAAGGAAGAGCAAGAGCGAAAGCGAGAGATGGGCAGGCTAGGAGAGCCACCTGGGGGAGACCGGGTTGGAGGAGGGGACAGGCTCCTTGGATGGACTGCGGGCTCTGAGGAAGGAGGTGTGGTTATGGACACAACAGCCCTGTCAGTCAGTGCACAGAGGCTTTGCTGTGCCTGCGGGCCGTGCTCTGCTCCCCCCCAGGCCACAGCCCTGGTCCCTCCCAAGCCCCGCCAGAAGGGCCAGGCCTGTTTCCTTTCCCCGGGAGAGAAGTCCCTGTGGGCACACACAGATCACTCAGACAGCAGGCAGTGGATTTGCCTTAGACGCCTGGCCCTTGGCGCTGTTGGCTCCTGAAGGTGCAGGGGGAGAAGGGCCCAACCACCGGGCAGGACGCAGGAGCGGGGGGCACGTGTGGATCCCGGCTGCTCCGTGTGCACCTGCTCGGGGCCCCTGGGTCTTCCCCACGGAGCTGGTCTCATGGCCACACCCAGACTCGCTCTGTGGCCAGCGGAGGGTCTGGCTGTGGCCTTATGGGGCTGCAGCAGGAAGGACATACCCAGAGCAGAGGGGGAGCAGGTGTCCAGGAGGAGCCTGCAGGGGAGGCGGCCTGCGGTCCCCAGAGAGGAGCCCAGGGGCGCTCTGTCTATGCTCAGGGTGCCCAGGGGGCTGCTCCAGCGGGCCTGCCGCTTCCCACCACTAGGGGTCAGCAGTTAGCGACGATGAGCGGTTTCCCTCTAAGACTTGGCTTCCCCGCGAGATGATTGTTTTCGCGGTGCTGCACGCGAGTCTCTTCTAATCCTCAGTGTCACGGTGACAGCTCGGGGCGGTGTGGGAAGACCTGTCATGCGCAGTCTGGTCCGTCTCGGCGAGCAGGAGCCCACGGTCACTAGGGAAGTCTCTTCCTGACCATGGTCGCTCTGACACAGGCTTCACGGCAAAGCGGACAAGCTCCTGCTTCTGCACCTCGCAGCCTCTGTCGGGCTGGACTAACCGTCTGCAAAGAAATACACCGAAAAGCGGACTACGCTGTTCTGTCTTACATTCCTGTTTGCAAGTGTCCCACTTTCATCATCAGAGAAACGAGTACATTCGAGAATAAGCGTTCCCACTCTCCTTCCCCTGGGATATTCCCGTGTCCATGTCCTCGGTCTGTGAGTGTGACCAGCCAGCCAGGACCTTCTGCCGGCACCGCCTGTCCTCCCCCTGCGCTCCGGCAAGCAGGGGTGGAGCGGGCTGAGTATCTTACCTGCAGCAGCTTGAGCGCTGTGTAGACGCCCCAGGTGCCTGGAGGAGAGGCCGTGGGGTCACGTCTCACCTGCGTCCAACCCAAGCCCTGTGCTCCTGGGGCCGGGCTCCCCTCCAGCACCAGTGATCTCTGGCACCAAGCCTGACCGTTTGGAACAGCCTGGGTTGGACTCATGCCCAGACGTCTTGGATTTTGAGTTGGGTGAACTGTGTACTACGCAAATCATGGGGCCTCAACCTACAACCTTCCTGCCTTTTGCTGCAGGAGTGCACGCACCTCAGGCAGAGGAGAGTGGGGCGCCGGCAAGGAGTTCCCCAGCCAGGACTGAGAAACTAACATCTGAGGGCATGTGGCTGATGCAGACAAATGTCCTAACCTATTAGAGAGACTCTGACTTGAGCGTTTGTTAACCCTAATCCTTGCTAGCATCTGAGAAGGACTGGAAGTTAAGGTGATGCCCCTGGATCATAGGACAAGCCTAAGGAGAATGTATAAACCTCAGTTCCCCAGAGTGCATCAACCCTCCGCCACTTCCGTCCATTTTCTGTGAGCTAATCAGACTTTTTCATACTCAACCATGACTGTAACCCAGACTTTGGGCACAATTACTCTCCACACTCCCGAGGACTGTCATATTCCTTTATTCTTCTTAAAATAATTGTGACTAGGAGACCCCCCAAAGCAAGCTCTAGTCTCTTTCATTCATGAGCTTCTCCTTCACCCAAGGGCTGTGCAAGGGTCCTGGGGTTTTATAACAATTTGTGTTTTTGCAGCCCTTAGTCACCCCGGGGTGTGTGATCTCCCCCCTCCTTGCCAATGGTTGTGCTTGGGGAGCCTCCAGAACCTCAAGAGACTTCCCCCCGCCCCAGACCAGCCTCAGAAAGCTTGAGTTAGAGCAGGCGATGGCCCTCAGCCTTTGAGGAACCCCTGCTCCTCTGTGTTGGAGATACCCTTCTCCCCTCTTCCTCCCACTCCTCCAGGCAATGGACTAGTGGGAGGAATTCTCTCTTCCTGAGATTAGGAAATCTTTTTTTTATTTCTTCACAGTTTGGCTTTCAGGGTCCTTGAGGACTCAGGAATTCTAAGCGGGTTGTCAAGTGCTGAGCAGGGACTGTTACTTCTTTTTGCATTCCTAGTGTTGAAATCTTGATAATCCGTGAGACAAGGACGTCCCTGGCTAAGGAGGGGACAAGTCCCTTGAAATGGAGCACAAACAGGAGAAGAGCCCAGACATATTCAGAAAGTATCACTCCCCTTGCCTCACACACGGCACAGGTCTGCAGGTGGCCATAGGGACCCCTCAGCATCTAAATACAGTCTCCCCACAGTCCTGCCAACTGCACCCCAACCTGCTCTAGAGGAAATAACTCAGGAGTGGAGTGTCTTCTGCCAGGGGTGGTGGTTCCTGCACAGAGAAGAGAGAAGGAATCCCCAGTCTCCCCAGAAATCAGTGCACAGTCACAGAACACAGGAAGAACTTTCCAGAAATGTTGAGGTGGACACAGTGGCAAAGGGTTGGCAATGGTGCCTGGGGTAACGATGTGGGGCCCCAGGGAGGAGTTGTTCCCTTGGTTGCTGTCCCCAGGACAGAAGCATGAAACATTAGCTGTTGTCCTCTGCAGTTCTCTTTATTGATCGTTGCTGATGGCCAAACTTCAATCCTGGGTCTGGTCCAGCCCTGTGTGTTGCCTTGTCTGGAGTAGCAACTCCTGAGATCAAACCCCGTCTCCCTGCTCCCCAACCAGGAAAGCTGCCAGGCCCCTCGAAGCTTCGGTTCATTCATGTGGAACATGGGATAAGGGCTGTTATGGTGCACAAAGGCCTTCACCCAAAGCGGAGTGTTTGTGACTATGTCCCAGCTGTCCACTGGCTTCCAGAGCCCACAAGGAGGTGGACGGGAGGTTGGCTGCATGTTTTTTCCATTTTGTTTTCATTTTATTTCATTTTATTTTTTAGAAAGTACAGACTTTTTAAAGTTTTCATTATGATACTTGTTTGTTTTTTAATAATAAAAAAAAGGAACAGACGAAGCTGCCAGAAGGACAGTGGCCATCATCCTCTGAGATCCTTGAACGCAGCTACTACTAAGTCATTCAGGAAAACTCCAAGGGGAGGAGACAAATCAGGGCGATGGTGCATCATTGTCCCATCCCCAGGAGCACGACACGGGAAAGTGTGACCCTGTTGCTCACGAGCCAGGTAACTGGTTTGGTTCATTGTTCCTCTGGTAGTGAAACATTCACACTCTCCACCTTTACAACAAACCACTGCATTCCCTTTAGATTATGGATTGGACCAGGACATAGAGACTGAAGTTTTAAGATAATTAATTAAGTCATGCTTTCTGGCAAGTCCGATATGCCAGGACCATTTGGAGAGTGAAGCCACTGGAAGTCTCCAAAGTGGCTTTTGGCTTGGTTTTCTGAGAACGTGCAAGAGAAGAGCGGGAAGAACACCAGCTTCCCAGACAGAGCACGAATTAGCAGAGTTCACCAAGGCAAAGCCTGGACACAGCATTGCCTTCTGCCAACAGTCTGCCCCCACACGACCTATTTCAGTGCATCGTGGGCATTTGGGAGCTCAGCGGGCAGGGAAAGCCAGGGGCGAAGCCATGATGATGGAAGCTTGTTTGGTTGAGAGACTCCAAGGTCACCTTAGTTCTTGACTCTCCATCGGAGTTCTTGCTCCATTTGAGCACAGAGCACCCATGAGGCTCCAGCTGAGAGTTGTGGTCTCGTGTTCTTAATCCTCTGTCGTTCTCTGCTGGTCCTGTGACCTCACATGCTTGGCTGTCCCCAGACCTCAAGGCCTTGTCACATGTTCCATTGTTTTTCTGTGTTGTCTGATAATTCTATAATCTTCAGTGATAGATCTAAATTATGACCCCAGCTAGGGTGTTCTGATGGTTTAAGGGCCCTCATAAATTCCAGAACATCATTAGGAATAACCGTAGTAGCCACATGCGAAGGACTGTGTGCTCACCAAGGTATAACGTATCCTCTACGACCCTCACCATCCCCTCAGAAGTAGGCATTTTTAATCTCCTTTGACAGAGGAAATAAACGGAATCTCTGGGAGGTGAAGGGTCTTGCCCACGGTTATACAGCTGTTAAGAAGCAGAATCAAGATTTGAACCCGGAACTGTTTAATTCCTCCATCAGTGGCCTGAATTACTACATATTGATTCATTTGATTATTGTCTGCCTTTGCCTGGAACCATCGCGTCCACCACTCACGTAGCGTATAACAAGTCTCACATAAATATTTGTTGAATGAATGAATGCTATCTCCCATCCACACGTAAGGAACAGGGCAGAATGGTGGAATGTCATTGTTTTGTTTTGTAGTTTATGGAAATATCATAATTGCCTCTGGCCACAGTAACTCTGGTTCCCTGGAGAAGTGTGAATTCCTCCTTGCATTCCAGAAACACTTCATGCTGAGACTTTTATAGGATTCCATTATTATTATTATTATTATTATTTAATATTTTACATGCTAAATCAGTCAGCTTTAGATGTTCTAAAGCTGGGAAGACTAAATTAAGAAGAAAACACGAAAAAGGCATTTTTCCATAGGGGAAAATAACTCTTGCCCCAGAAGGGAAATTTCTTGGGCAAAATATGTCTGAAAAATATGGATAGGACTATTTCTTCTGCAGAAAATTAGTATCAGTTTTTATTTTTAGTGAGTGACATAAAGTGATTTCTTTCTGACCCATCTCAACAACCTTCCATACATCAGCCTGTGTCCTCTTTGATTTGATCCTTTCTTCTAAGTTGGGGCAGGTTTCCTGGAGAACGCCCCTTCCTCCTGCCTTCCTCCCTTCCCCCACCTAGCACTTCTCTTTTCCCCTGTCCATCAGGCACATTTTTGGGGCTGACACTTTGGCCATAATGACCAGATAGACACATCTTTTATTTATGCATGTATATTAATTCTAATTTTACAGAGAGAAAAAAAATTTGGCATGAGAAATGATCCCATATATTTACTATATGGGAGAATCCAGGTGCCATTTTGTTTTAGTTGTGGTACACGTTTAATGGTCTATGTTACACATGGATGAGTCTTAATAAACACATTTACTTGATGTTGTATGAACAACATCAAGCTCAGACGGTAGAATGTCCAAGCCAACCAGCACCATCCATCCGAGCTGCTCTTCCAGTCCATGTCCATCCACCACACCTTCTGAGGCAAGCACTTCTGGATTCTTTCACCACAGATCTCTGGATCACAAGTAGGCAGAGAGGCAGGCAGAGAAAGAGAGACAGGAGGAAGTAGGCTCCCTGCTGGGCAGGGAGCCTGATGCAGGGCTCGATCCCAGGACCCTGGGATCATGACCTAAGCTGAAGGCAGAGGCTTTAACCATCTGAGCCACCCAGGTGCCCCAGCTGGATTCTTTCACCACAGATCTCTGGAGCATGTCTAGTCATTCCCGTCAGTGGAATCACACTGTAGGCACTCCTGTGTGTGTCTTGCTCTCACACACAACATAACGTCAATGAGATTCACCCACAGTGTTGCCCTTGCCAGCAGTTCCCTCTCCTCGTGGCTGGATGGTTCTGCAGGGCACGGGTATCCACACTCATCCAGGCATTCTCCTGTTGATGGCCATTGGGATTCTTTCCTCCTTTGGGCGCTTACAAATAAAGCTGCTATTAACTTTCTAGAGTAATCTGTACCGTGGAAACCTGCTTTCATTTCTCTTGAGGAAATACTCAGGAGTGAATTGCTCAGTCATGAGGGACACCCATGATTTAATTTTCTAAGAAACAGCCAGTGTTCCAAAGTGGACGTATCGTTTTTAACTCCCCCCAGCAACGTAAGATTTCCAGTTTCTCTGTATCTCACCATCTGATCTTGTCAGTCCTTTCAATGTTAGCTATCTTAGTAGGTAGAATGAGGGCTCTCAGTGTGATTTTAGTCTGTATTTCTTTAATGACTAATGATACTGGGTAACTTGTCGTGTGTTCAGTGGCCATTTTTGAGAAATATCTGTTCAAAAGAGGACACATTTTAACCTTTGATTCACAATCCAGAAAATAATCGCCTGTTAATTTTAGGACAGGTTTCCGTTAAGTGAGGTGAATTTAAAACTATGCCACAGAGCATGGTTCTTTCATTAAAGTTGGATGCTAACAATTCTAGCTAAAGATTAGTCAAACGTAGCCTTCTTTTCAAGGCTTCAATAATCCTCAGCGTAGTTGCAGAATTCTTGGCCATGATTGCATAGTGCCCTACAAGTTTCTATTTAACAGCCTGGCCACTAAACTCCTTTCTTGTCAAAGGGACCACCTGGTTGGCATGTCAGCTCAGCTGTCCACTTCTCAGTTCTGAGACAATCTTGGGTGATCCTGAAGACCTCGTAACCAGTGGAGCACAGCCCGGAGTCCAAAAACCTAAATATACAGGTTTCCCTCTACGGGAGACGTTCAGCCCTGACACCTCTGGCAATCTGATGGTGCCCACAGACCCTGTCTCTTGATAATGCTGTTAAATGTTTGCAATACATGAAATTACAAGGTGATCGGATATTGAAATACACTTACCAAAATACAAATATATTGGTGACGTGATAATATGTGTGTCTGCAGTGGTGGATCATCAAATGCTCTAATTTTGAAATACTGACAAGCGTAAGCGATTTCCTAAGATACATGGACCAACTGTAATGTGATATGAAACAACTGATTTCTCATGATGGCAAAGTCATGAGTACTGCTAATATCCTGTCTGTTAGTGACATACATACTTGAAAGGAATGCAAATTTTTGGTTAAAGTTTAGAAAAAAAAAGAAAGATGTTCTTTTCCCTTATATAGAGTCTTAGCCTATGCCATGAATAGTGTACCACCCACAATTCAGTATGAAAGTTCTAATTCTCAGTGTAACTGTGTTTGGATATAGAGCATTTAAGAGGTAATTAATGTTAAATGAGATCATTGCGGGGATGGGGGAGGGCCTAATCTAATAAGACTAGTGGCATTATAAGAAGATATAGAGAAACTGATCTCTGTCTCTCCCCATGCACACAAGGAAAGTCCACTTTTAAGATATGACAGGCAGGTGGCCATGTGTAAGACAGAAAGGGATGTTTCACCAGCAACCTAATTAACGATCACATTGATCTTGAACTCCCAGCCTCCAGAACTGGGAGAGATAAATTTCTGTTCTTTAAGCCCCCCAGTCTATGGTATTTTGTTAAGGCAGTCCACGTGGACAAAGACAGGACCCCAACCTCCCCTCCTTGCTAAAGCTAAACTCAATTCTCAGCAGACCCCTAGAGGTGAGGTTCAAAGTGAGACCCACGCGGAAGTACACTACATTCCAAAGCAACTATTTGAGTTTCCTAACTGATAAGGACAACTCTGAGGAACATGCATGAGAATGGATATTAAGCTATGAGACAGTGGGAAGGAGAACATGAACTTCGATTAGAATGGATTGGTAGGGTCGCCTGGGTGGCTCAGTGGGTTACAGCCTCTGCCTTCGGCTCAGGTCATGATCCCGGGGTCCCGGAATTGAGCCCCACATCGGGCTCTCTGCTTGTCAGGGAGCCTGCTTCCCCTCCCCTCTCTCTGCCTGCCTCTCTGCCACTTGTGATCTCTATCTGTCAAATAAATAAAAATAAATTTAAAAATATATTTAAAAGAAAAAAAAAAAAAAAGAATGGATTGGTAGATATGGGCTCCCTAAGAAGAGGTTCTGCATTTAATGCTGCATCCTGGGGACTCAGAAAGTCCCCAGTGTGGTGTGGGTGGTTGGTCATGAAACATGAGCCAAAAGGTGGCTCACAGAGAGCCAGCTGGAAATGCCAGGCATTCCCTGGTTTAATGTAGAGGAAGGGATTTACAGGCAAGGACAAATGGAATGTTAGATTGGACTTCTCATTGCAACTTGTCCTTGTCTCACCCACACTGGGAGGATGCAGAAGACATCCTTTGGACCACTCTGTGAGAAATGAGTTTGTGAGGGGCCAAGTCTGCACTCAACAGCCCTAGGCAGGGCGGGCACGCTCACTGTAATGGTCAGCAGAGCCAAAGCACCGGTCAGAAGCGTCTGACTCAGGAAGACCTGTGGCGCCGGCGGGTTGGTCACGGTGTTCCCGGATGTGAAATAAATAGGAAGCCTGCTAAATGTTAACTGAGCACAGAAGTTCCAGGTAGAATGAACAAAAGTCTAACCTGAGCCATAAAAGAGAATCGCATCCTTTCATCAATTCCCAGACTTCAACAAGTTTATAGACCCAGGACCCTTGAATGAAGGAGAGTCCAGTTCCCCTTGAGGAAGGATCCTGGTAACCAGCAAAGATTACTCCTGTTATTCTTTCTTCAGCCTTTCCTAAAGGGACCTTTGATTTTGATCAGGGTAACCACATTGGAAATAATCAGACACTCGCTCCTAATCAACACTGATTCCAAGAGACCCAAAATGTCACTGTCGTCCACCAGAGTGTAGGCTTACAGAAACCAAGTCATTGAAGGAGTTTTAGCACAAATCCATCTTCCAGTGGGCCCAGTGGGTCCACAACCCCATCCTGTTCCAGAATGCATAATTGGAATGGATAAACCGAGCCCTGTGTTGGGCAGAATCCTCGTATTGCTTCCCTGACCTATGAAGTGAGGGATATTATAGTGAGAAAGTGACGCAGAAGCCACCAGCACTGTGTCTCCCCAGCAAAGTAGTAATCCAGAAGCGATGTCACATTCCTGGAGAAGGTGCTGATATTGATGGTGCCACCATCAAGGCCTTGAAAGACACAGGAGAGGTGACGGTCTCCGCATCCCCACTCACCTCTCCCATTTGGGCTCTGCAGAAGACAGACTGACCCTGTAGACTAACAGTGGATCATTATACGCTTAAGCAGGTGGTCACTTCAATCAGTGTTGAACCGGATGTGGTTGTCGTGCTTAAAGAAATTAACACACCCCGGTACGGGTGTATACCTTTGGTCTCTGCAAATGGCTCTTTCTCCATGTCTGCCATGAGACCAACCAGAAGCAGCTTTCAGCTGGCAAGACCATCACTTCCATACCTCAGATAGGGTCCATGGAAGGGTCAGAAACCCTCCATAACCTGAAGAATGTGGCCCAGTTTTCTGTTTTATTAAAGAAAATGCCAATAAAGCCAAAAGTCTACTCCTCAGCTGGCAAGGCCAGCAGCATACCTTCTTTGGTGTACGTCAGGGATATATCAACTCTCCAACCCTGTGTCATAATTTAGTTCACAGGGACCATGATTGCCCCTCCCTTCCAGAAGATATTTCAGTGGTTTACAATATTGATGACTTTATGCTGATTGGATCTAGTGAGCAAGAACTAACAATGACTCTAGTCTTGCTGGCAAGACATTTTTGTGTTAGAGGGTGAGAAATAAATCAGACAAAAACTCAAGGGCCTTCTATTTATGAGAAACTTCTAGGGACCCAAAGGTATGGGGTTGGTCAATAGATCTTTTCTAAGAAGAAGGATATGGTATCGTATCTGTACCCCCTCAACCCCCAAACCAAAAAAGAGGCACAAGGTCTCCTTTGGGTTTTGGCATCTTTGGATTTTGGAAACAACATAGTCCTCCTGTGAATGTCATGTCCCACCTATTTCCCAAGTAACAAAAAACAAGGCTGGTTTTGACTGAGGTTCAGAAACACAAGGAGCTCTGCTGCAGGTGCAATAGCTATGTGACTCCTCTGCCACTCAGGTCTCATTCAGTGCTGCTCGAAGTGTAGTGTCAGGTTGGAGCCTTTGGCAGGTCCCTGTAGAGGAGTCACAGCACAGACCCTGAGGATGTTGGGGGAAAGCTCTATACTTCCTTTGAGAAAGAGATCTTTGCCTGCTCCTGAGTCTTCGTAGAGACTGAACAGTTAACCCCAGGTCATCAGGTTACAGTGTGACTTGGGGAGCCCATCATGCATGGATGTTATCTGATGCACCAAGCCATAAAGTTGGACATGCACAGCAGCACTCCTCCATCAGATGGAAGTGGTATGTGTGCAATTAGTCCTACACAGGCCCTGAAGGTGTGAGTAATTTACCGTAGGGAGCAGCCCAAATGTCATGGCTCCCAGCCTTGCCTTATCTCGCCCAGCCTGCTCCTATGGCCTCACTGGGAGTTCTCTACAGTCTATTGACAAAGAAAGATAAGACACAAGCCTGGTTTACAGATGGCTCTGCACAACGGACAGGGCTCGCCTGAAAGTGGACAACTACACTCCTACAGTCCTATCTGGGACATCTCTAAGAGACAGTGGAAAAGGGAGAGTCTCCCCAGGGGGAGAACTTCCAGTTGCACAGCTGGTGGTTCACTTGCTTGGAAGGAGATATGGCCGAACATGGTATTATATTCCGATTCACGAGCTCTGTCCCATTGTTTGGCAAGATGACTAAAGACTTGGGTGGACCGTGACTGGATAACTGGCCCAGGGAAATCTGGGGGGAAAGTATGTGAAAAAACCTTTCTGAATGGGTGGAAGGTATGAAGATATTTGTGTACTGTGTGAATGCTCGCCAAGGGGAGAGCTCAGCAGAGGAGGATTTTAGTAATCAAGTGAGTAGAATGACCCATTTTGTGCATAGCAATCAGCCTCTTTGCACAGCCACCACTCCCATGGCCCGATGGGTTCGTGGACCAGCTGGCCATGGTGGCAGGGATGGAGGTTATGCATGGGCTCAGCAGCACAGACTTCTAGTCACAAGGATACCCTGGTAATGGCCACTGTTTAGTGGCCCATCTGCCAGCATCAAAGATCAACAATGGGCCCCCGACACCATTCTCCAGAGAGATAAGCAAGCTACCTGGTGCAGGTTGATTACATTGGACAACTTCCATCATGGAAGGGGAAGCCTTTTGCTCTTCCTGAAATGGACAGTCTGGGTACAGACCTGCCTTCTCTGCATACAATGCTTTTGCCAAAACTACCATCCATGCACTACAGAATGCTTTGTCTATTGTGGAATCCTTGCTATGTTCAAGGACTTTCACTTTACAGCCAATGAAGGGCAACAGTTGTCCCATGCTCATGGAATTCACTGGTCCTATTACGTTCCCTAACATGCAAAACAGCTGGCTTGATAGAATGGTGGAATGGACTTTGAAGACTCGAGTAACAGCACCAGTTTGGTGGCAGTATCTTGCAGGAGTGACGCAAGGCTCTCTAGGAGGCTGCATGTGGACTGAACCAGCATTCAGTATGGTGCTATTTCTCCAATAACCAAAATTCAAAGGTTCCAGAATTCAATGGTGGACATGGGAGTGTCACTACTCACTACTACCCTTAGTGGTACACTGATAAAATTTATGCTACCTGTTCTTATCACCTTATTCTCTTCTGCCTTGGATGTCCTAGTTGCACAAGGAGAAATGCTTCCACCAGAATATACACAACAATTCCATTGACCTGTAAGTTAAGACTGCTGCCTAGCCATGTACATTCTTCACACTTTTGAGTCAACAGGAAAAGAAGGGAGTTATGGTGCTAGCTGTGGTGACTGATCCTTACTACCAAGAAGAAATGGGCTGCTACTTCACAATGAAGGTAAAGGAGAGTATGTTTGGAATATAAGAGATACCTTAGGGCATCTGGGATTAAGCTCAACAGAAAATTACCGCGACCCACTCCAGCAGACTGGTAATGGCCCAAGACCCTTAAGAGATGAAATTTTGGGTCACCACACCTGGTAAAGAATCATGACCAGCTGAGGTGTTTGCTGAGGTTCACGACGATGCAGAATGGTCCATCTCCAGTACTAGGGAAGAGGATGGAGCCTGTGGAAGGAAGCAGTTGTAAATACCAGATATGTTAGGCCATGTAACCAGTTCCAGAAATGAGGGTTGCCATTATTATGAGCATTTCCTTCCTATTCTGTCATGAATACGTATTTGCAAGATATCTTTGTTTCTTTCCCTCTCTTATTTCTTTACCATGTAACATAAGATTTACTAACTTTGTGTCATTGTATTTAGGTATTATTGAATTTACGACATAGTATTGTAGTTATGGGGTATAAAGAAGAGGAATGAGACCACTCAAGAACCTTATTTCTTCTTTGGGTCAAGGCCTTAGTGCATTCTTGGTTGTGTCAGCTTAGTTGGAACATGTTAGGTAGAATTCTGACCTTGTTACTGTCTTTAATTGGAAATTATGGTTTGAGAGGATGTGTACCTATGCCAAGTGGACAAGGACTTGAGTTGTGATGGTTAAATTTCTGTGTCAACCTGACTAGGTCATGAAATACTCAAACACATAGTCACACATTCACACATGTCTGTGAGAATGATCTGGAGTGAGATTAACATTTGAACTGGTAAACAAAGTGAGGCAGCTTGTCCTCCCTAATGTGGGCAGCCCTCATCCAGCTGGCTGAAGGCCTATATAGATAGAAACAAAATAAAACCAAACCATGATGCTCTTCTGAGTAATGGAGAACTCTGACTGACTTCCAGTTGGGACAATGGTCTTTTCCTGATCTTGGACTGGAACTGAAACTTTGGCTCATCTTGGGCCTGGGGCCTGCCTGGAACTTGGACCATTGGTGATGCAGGTCTAACACCTGGCCCTTAGGTGCTCCCACTGGGACGTCGCCCTGGGTTTTTTTGTGTCTCCACCTTGTTGACTGGCTGACTTCTGATCTTGGGACTTCTCAGCCCTCATGATCATGGGAACCAGTTCTTTATCATAAATCTCATTCTGTCTATTTATGTCCTATCGTTTCTGCTTCTCTGGAGAACCCTGACTAATAAAGGCTGCCTGAAGTGTATCCATGAACCCAAGCAGTCAGTGTACTGCAGATTAAGAAGCCCTGCCCTAGAGGCTTTTAGTGTTCAGGATTCATCTCTAAAGCATAGGATACAGAGGACAAATCTGGTCTCAAATCTTCAGGACCCAGTGCTATTGGGCTCTGACCTTGTTCACCTGCACAGCCTTCACCAGCTTTCCATGTTTCCTCCCTTGCCTCATATTCCAGGAACCCTCCTGCCCCAGGGCACACATTTAGGGTCAGGGTCACATGAACTCACAAATGTTTTGCTCAACAGGGACAGACAGATGCTTATGATGTGACAAACGGGCAGGAGAAACCGACGCTGTCTGCTGCCTCCATTCCAGCTCCCTGGTGTCTTGAAGACCCAGCTGACTGCCCCCCAGACCCCCTCATTCTCTTCTGGCTCCATTTCCAGGATCTGGGAAGGGGATGGAGACTGTGTGACAGACACCTGACGATGACACAGTCTTCCCGTGACCCACATTGACGCCCACAGATCTGGAGTTCTTGCTGACAGTCTGATTCCTGGATCCATCACTAGGGCGTTAATAGCAGATAATCAGTTATATGTTCGTGTTCAGGATAAAAAAAGGCATGTGGTTAGGATATCAAGCTCAGTGCCTCCTGTCACTAAGTGCAAAGGAGAGCCCACGACTGCAGAGATGCAGAGACAGTCTCTCTGAGCAGAGACGACCGCAGTGCACACTGGTTCTGAGGAGCTCCTCAAAGTAGACTTAAGGGTCCCGATGACGATAGGAGACTCGCTGACCTTCTCGATCAGACGAACTGCCGACCGTCCCGCGTTCCCGGGCAGACCGCGTAAACGAGCCGTGGTCAGCACCGGGTCTGTGCGTGAGCCCCGGACAGAACACAGACGAGGGCAGCCGCCCTCCCGTTTGACTCTGAAATAGCTCCTGACACACGCGCATCGTGGGCACGAAGGGGAGTGCTGGAAACTTCTTATCTTCACCGAGGAAGACACGCAGACGGCGATGAGCACAGGAGGAAATGCTCACCATGACTAGCCGTTAGCGAAATGCAGGGTCAGCCAGGATGACACATCGTCCCACACCTACTAGATCGGGTAGAATAGAGTCGTGGCATCACCTGATAAGGATGTGCAGGGAATGGGTCCCAGCCTTGGATGGGGGACGGAAAGTGGTGCAGCCATTCTGGAATGTCATTTAGTGGTTTCTTTTCTCCGTTTTACTGAGATATCACTGAGCTATAACATTGTATTCAAGTGTATAACACAATGACTTGATATGTGTATAAACTGCAAAGTGATCACCACAATATTTTTATTTAACATCCCTCCCTCGTGTAGTTAAAATTATTTTTCCTTGCGATAGAGACTTCTAAGTGTTACTCTCTTAGCAACCTTCAAATGTACAATGTGGCGTGTTTAAGCCGGTCACCATGCTGGACATTACGTCCCCAGATGTTATTTATCGATAACTGAAAGTTTGTACCTTTGGCCCTCCTGCCCCTGCATCCCCCCCCCCTTTATAACCAGTTTCTTATAAAAGCAAACCTTCATTTACCCTACGACCCAGCAATGGCTCTCTTTTTCCCCTTTTCCATCTCCCCCTCCTCCTCGGGAGTGTTTCTGGTGTTGCCCACCAGACCTGTCTCCGGGACTGACCTGAGACCTGCCCCTTCACCTACACTCCACAGAGATGATTTAAAACGAGCACCTGCCACAGCCCAGTAGAGCCAATGGAACCGTTCCAACACCGTCTACACTATTTGACAGGATCCTTTCCCTTCTCTGAGGATTCCGTCCTGAGCAGTGGATGAGTCTGTAATTGCCAAGAGTGAGTCTGAGAAGTCCTAGAGCGGAGCCCGGAGCCAGGAGCTAGAGAGGATGGGGGGGAAGGACTGTGCACGGGGCGCGGTGACAGGGCTCAGGGAGGTTTGTCCCACACCCACCAAGCTTCTGAGGGACTCCCGCTGTGCTTCCAGATCACCTGCCCTGCTTCACATGCAAACACAAGAACTTGTGTGAAAGCATGTTGAGTTAGGCTTCTGTCACTGGAAGCTGGAAGCATCATGTCTAATGGAGAGACCAGGACGTGGACATGGGGCATTAGAAGTAACAGTCTATGAAACATGGCATCGGCTGAGCTGGCAGAGGGCAGAGGCAGCGAGGCTGACTCTCTCCCTCCCGAGTAAGCGAAGAAGCTGGCAGTGTCTGCTGCGGGGTCGTTGACCTGGCGCCCATCATACTGAGGGATCCAGACAGCGCCTAACAAGGCTGGATGCCAGGAAACTTGGCAGGAAACCTTCAGTACGTGGGATGTGGTGGTTACTTCTTGCCGCCTGCGCTAAACTCCAGCAAGAATCGCACTTCCTTTTCAGAGAAACTTCTCTTCCGAGTGTGCCAGCCCATCTGGAAACAGAGGGAAGAAAATAAAGCCTTGTTAAGAGACACCCTTTCTGCACACAGTAATTGAGGTGTCTCAGCTTTTGTTCATCCTCTTACCCGCAGGGGGAGAGGCACTAAACTCTGTGCCCCAGGCTAATGCTGGAATAAGCGCTAAGGATGGAACAGAAGTTGAGATCGCAGGAGGAATCAACAGCTTTTTCTGTCAGGCTCCCTTTTCTTTCTCTTTGTAATATTCTTTACCGTTTGACCCTGCTACCCTTTTCTCCCGCCCACAGCCCTTGTATCTGGTAATCATCATGTGCTTTCTGCGTCTGTGTGCTTAGTTTAGTGTTTTGTTTGTTTGCTCGATTTTTGTTTTTGTTTTGCTTCCACACAGAGGAGAGATTGTATGGTATTTGTCTATCTCTGTCTGACTCATTTCACTTGGGATGGTGCCCTCAAGGTCCATCCATGTTGTCACAAATGGCAAACTGTCATTCTTTTTTATGGCTGAGTAATATTCCATGGTGTGTATATGCTACGTCGCTATGCATTCGTTCACTGATGGACACTTAGGTTGTTGCTATGTCTTGGCTTGTTTAAGTAAAGCTGCGATGAATATGTGGCACATAGATCATCCTTTTGAGTTTTGTTTCCATTTTCTGTGAATAAATACCCAGAAGCAGGATTTCTGGATGTTATGGTTGTTCTATATTTAATTAGGTAGAAACTCCATACTCTTTTTCATTGAGGCTGCACCAGCTTCCCTTCCCACCACCAGTGCACAGCCGTGTCCTTCCCTCCACATCCTCACCGAGCTGTTCATTCCTTGTCTTTTGATAGTAACATCCTACCTGGTGTGAGGTCACATCTCATGGCAATTTTTACTTTCCTTTCCTGATGATTAATGATGATGAGCATCTTTTCTTATACTTGTCGGCCATCTGTGCGTGTTCTTTGGAAAAATGTCTATTCAGATCTTCTGACCATTTTTTAATTTTTTTTTGCTATTGCATTCTTTTTTAATATTTTATTTTTTATTTAAGATTTTATTTATTTAATTATTTATTTATTCATCAGAAAGAGAGAGAGAGAACACAGCAGGGGAAGTGGAGGAGCAACAGGCAGAGGGAAAAGCAGGCTCCACCCTGAGCAAGGAGCCCAAAACAGTACTTGATCCCAGGACCCTGGGCACATGACCGGAGCCACAGGCAGATGCTTAACCGACTGAGCCACCCAGGCATCTCTTGTTATTGCATTCTCTCACTTCTTCAATATTTTGGATTTTAAACCCTTATCAGATGCATGATTTGCAGATACTTTCTCCCATTTCATAGGTTGCCTTTTCATTTTGTTAATGGGTTTCTTTGTTTTGCAGAAGATTTTTAGTTTGGTGGAACCCCACTTGCTTGTTTTTTGCTTTTTTTGCTTTTCCTTTTGGTGTCAGATTCAAAAAACCACTGCCAAGACCTATGTCAAGGAGCTTATTGCCTCTATTTTCTTCAAGGTGTTTTATGCTTTCAGAAATTACAGTGGAATCTCTAACTCATTTTGAGTTCATTTTTGCGTACGGTGTGAGATGGTGGTCCGGTTTCATTCTTTTCACATAGCTGCCCAGTTTTCCCAGCACTATTTACTGAAGAGTCTGTTCTTCCCCTTTCGTATATTCTTACCCCTTTTGTTGTAAGTGAAGTGACCATATACATGTGAGTTTATTTCTGGGTTTCTATTCTGTTCCATCGATCTGTGTGTCTGTTTTTATACCAGTAAAAGGGACATCGGATTTCTCTGTATTATTTCTTACAATTGCATGTGACTCTCTAATTTTCTCAAAAGAAAAAGATGAATGAAAAGAAAGCGTTTATCTCTGTGTTGAGAAGCTAAATGGGGGCTGCTGTGTTGAACCAAAGCTTTTCCCAGCCACCAGCATCCACTTCCTCTGGTCTTGGTTGGAGCACTGTGGGTTCTTTTGGGAAACTTGTTTCTTCCCCACTGCATGGAGTCTTGATGGGGCTATAATTAAGATGCCTTCCCTCCCTTAGACATGCGATGAAATATCGATAGACATTGTCTCCCAGGTTTTTGGAAGCAGAATGATGCAAGGATGAAAGAAACAGTGTGAATTCTTCCTTCCAGCAACAGAGCCCTGACAATATTGCCTAATAGTTCCTGCAGCTGATCCCAGATTTGCCCAAGATTACAGTTGTTTCGCTCCTGACTTCTGTTTCTTTCTTCAACATTGCTATCAACTCTGTCAACATCCTGATATCTTTGCCAAAATTCTATTTTTAACAAAATGATTTCAATTGCTTTGGGCTACCTATCACTTGCTCTTCAGGGAGATCTTACGACCAACTACTTGAGCTGTTAATTACTCAGGTTTTACATCGAGTCTGTTTTCTTAATCTTTGCAGCGACTAAATTAGAGTTCCACAACTCCAAATTTCATCTTTGGGAAGGGCGGCAAGTGTTCAAGATTCTCTCAGGTAGAAATTACTGTGAAAGGAAATGCAGTAATATATTGATATTATATTAATAGTAATATAGTATATATATATAGTATATAATATATATAGTATATATAGTAATAACAATGCCTCACGTTCTGCAAGTTGTTGACAACTACTACCACAGTGATGATGATGATGGTGATGATGGTTTCCTGACTTCTAGAATATCTGAATCAAATGTTGCAAGTAACTTGCTCTTGTTGCTGAGAAAGTGGAATGGTTAATAGTAGCTGATATGTTTGTAATTTTCTGGTCATTTGAATGCAGATGACAATGATCCTAACCATGTTATAAACATTTTTTCTACTAAAAAATTCAAAACATTCACTGCACTTGCTTGAACATTTATTTATTATGAAATTCTTTGTTCAATACAGCATGGAAGGAAAATTCATCTGCCTTGGATGGATCATCACAGTGTATCAGTTTGAAAAAGACACCGGAAGAGATGTAAACATTAATGTGACTATTTCAGCTCCATTTATTCACTTTTAATGTGACCAAAATGAGAGCCCCTTTATGCATGGATGTACTTTGCATAATAGGAGAAATTTCAAACTCTAAAGCAATTGGAAGTCATCATTTGGCTCTGCTGCCTGTACTTTTCATGCATCACGTGACCTTATTCATTAATCAAACACCCGTGACCCCGTCATTGAGATAATGGGTTCCGTGGTGTAGTAGACATGAACATGAGTTTGAGGAGCTCATCCCGGCAAGGTTAACAAAAAATTATAAATCACAAGAAATTATAATATAAAATAGGCACCCTGAGAGCTTGAAGGTCCAGAAGCTGTGGAAACAAGGAAACTGAGGAAACCCATTTACTGGCTTTACACAGGGGACTGGAGGCAAGAGCACGATCTCACCAGGCATTTCAAGAGGTGGAATGGGAAGGAAGGACATTGCAGGTGGGAGGCACTGCTTGGTCAAGGCACGGAGGCACAGGAGAGCTGCTCAGAGCAACAGCAGGTCATGGCTTGTCTGGGGTGCACTGCTCCTGGCCGGGAGCGAGAGGCAAGCCTGGAAATGCTCTTCAGGGTCTGTAGTGAGAATGTCGGGACAAAAAGATTCTGATGGTAGTGATGGTGCTCCTTCAGAATGGGATACTCGGGAGCGTACGTGTGGCTCAATCGTTAAGCGTCTGCCTGCAGCTCAGGTTGTGATCCCAGGATCCTGGGATCAAGCCCCTCATCGGGCTCCCTGCTCAGTGGGGAGTCTGCTTCTCCCTCTTCCCCTGCCTGTGTTCCCTCTCTCGCTGTCTCTCTCTCTCTCTGCCAAATAAATAAAATATTAAAAAAAAAAAAAAAGAGTGGGATAACAGGCCAGCAAGCTCAGTGCTAACACTGTGAAGGACTAAGCAGCGAACACTCACGGACAGTCAACCAGGAAACAATTGTTAGGGCTTCACACCACACAAAATCAAACACTTCCTGCCTGTATCGCGTAGAGGGTGGCGGGACGTTGCCTGCTCGTGTGACGTCACTGTGAGCATCTCCTCGACTTCCTGTTAAATGGCCGGGAAATGATTTTTTTCTTCTATTAATGGATCATTCTGGTGCTACCCAGAGGATGTGAAATATTTGGAAATTATAATGAATGTGATAGAAAATTTAAAAGTATGAAAAAATTTTTAAAGATTGTATTCATTTATTGGACAGAGAGGGAGAGAACAAGCAGGGGGAGCAGCAGAGGGAGAAGCAGACTTTGTGCTGCGCAGAGCCCGATGCGGGGCTCGGTCCCAGGACCCAGAGATCATGACTGAGCTGAAGGCAGACACTTCACCGACTGAGCCTCCCAGGCGCCCCAAAAATGTGAATTTTAGAAGACTCGTAGTCCCGATAATTTGGATACTGAACCAGATGGCTGCCCTCAATAAGTGGCTGACTGAAGTAATGAATTTTTAAAGATTTATTTCCCCAAGATGCATAAACACATGGTAAATCCTTAAAAGCAAGCACATTGTAGGAAAGGACTGACATAGTTTAGTAGAAGCGAGGTCCCTCACATAGAGAAACAGGCTTTCCAAACACAAAAGTCAAATACAGAAGAAAAAAACCTGCTTTTCCCCCGAAGGAAAGTCGGTTCTTTCGTCTCCCCCTCTCTTGCTCCTTCCCAGCAGAAGCCTCCCTGGGAGATGTTCTAATGCTTCTTTAGAAACACTGACTAAGTAGATGTGATATTATCTCTAAGGATCTAATAAAACATTTATTGTTTTACAAATAAAACGTGAGATCAGTGACTAATGGTTCTCCCTCGGCTTTAAAGATGGAAGCATGGTATTAAATCCTGTGTCAGCTGAGTGCTTTAGGATAATGTACAGAAGAAGAAAGCAAGTTCCGGGCAGGTGAACAGGCTTCCCAGAAGCTCATCCTGAGTTGGGGCTGCTCTGTCTGCTGGACCGCTGTCCCTGTGGCTTTGGATGAACCCAGGCTGCAGGTGCCGGGAACACGGAGAAGCTGGAGGCCAGGTTTTCCTTTCCCAGCTGCACGTCAGAGGGAGACCTGCTGTCGCTCCTTCTTCCCACCGAGTCAAGGAGCGCAGATGTTAATAGTCTTCCTGGGGGCACAGCTCTAGGGCCAGTAGAAAGATTCTTGGCTACTTGCTACAGATTTGGTTTTTGAGAAAAGGCAGGAATCTTCTCAATATCCTGATACAGAGTTCTGGGTGTTTTTTTTTTTTTACAATGTAACTTTTTTTGCCTTGATCTCAAATTTTATCCTGACAAAGTCTGTTGACGTAGAATTTTGCATAGGGTAAAATGGATAGGTCTTATGTATACAGGTGGGTAAGTTTTGACGAATGCAGGCACCCACGGAACTAGCCCCCAGATCAAGATACAGAATTTCCCAACTTTCGAATACGTTTTCAAATGCCTCCTTCCAGCTAATAATTCCCCTGCAAGACCACTGTTCTGATATCTGTCACCACAGATTAGATTTGCCTTTTATATAATACAATTAATTATATGTACTTTTTAATATGTACCTTCTATTGCTTGACATGGTGTTTTTAATGACGGGGTTTGGAGCAGAGGGAGAGGGAGAGAGAGGGCTCCACACCCAGTGTGCAGTCCCACGTGGGGCTTGATCTCACAGCCTGAGATCGTGACGGGAGCCGAAATCATGAGTTGAACACTTAACTGACTGAGCCACCAGGCAACCCCTGACATAGTGTTTTTCAGAATCATCTCTGTTGGGTCGCCTGCGTGGTTCAGTCCTTTGAGCCTTTTCTTTCAGTTTGGGTCATGATCTTGGGGTTCTGGGATCGAGCCCTGAGTCAGGCTCTCCGCTCAGCAGGGAGCCTGCTTCTTCCTCTCCCTCCCTGTCTCTCTCAAATAAATCTTAAAAGGATCATCTGTGTTGGTGCACACAGAGAAAGCTTGTTCCTCTCAATCGTCGAGTGTGAATGTACTACAGGGTGTTCATTCATTCTCCTGTGTTTTCCTGCTGGAAGTTACGATGCGTAAAAGAACATGCTCACGTGGGTAGAAACCTGACCCTAGAAATGCTGAGTTAGTATCGGGTGTGCAGTTCCTGTTATAAGAAGCCGCGGAGCCCCTGCCCGAGTGGCTTACTGTTTGCACCCGCACCGAGAGCAGCCGAGAGTTCCTACGACTCCACGCGCTCCCGCACACACGTGTTGCCCCTCGTCACTTTTATCCATGCTGCTGGGTATGAAACATCATCTCACTGTTACCCGGACGGCTCTTAGAGAAATGCCTTCGATGACCTCCTAAATTGTAATAGGCAAAATTAGCTATCTGTAGTTGAAAATGTGATATTAGCTCTAGCTTAACGGGTCAAACGTGAGACAATATTTTAGGTACTGTGGACATAGTCCTAGGATATGTGTGTCCCTTACATACCAGTTTGGGAGCATGATTTAAGAATGTTAACTAGACGGGGCGCCTGGATGGCTCAGTGGGTTAAGCCTCTGCCTTTAGCTCAGGTCATGGTCTTAGGGTCCTGGGATTGAGCCCCACATCGGATTCTCTGATAAGCAGGGAGCCTGCTTCCCCCTCTCTCCCTCTGCTTGCCTCTCTGCCTACTAGTGATGTCTCTCTCTGTCATAAATAATAAAATCTTTAAAAAAAAAAAAAAGAATGTTAACTAGATGTAGCTTGGCTTTTTAACATATAGCCTTACTTACCTATACTTTAGGGTTCTTTTCATTATGTGGTAACCTGGCTCCCAGGAAGTAAAGAAATAAGTAGGAAGGCCCATGTAACAAATCCATGAATATATATTTTCTGAATTAAGTGAGACCTTTGGAAGGATTTTCCCTTTGACCTCACGAGAAAGCAGTATGGATTGAGCCCTACTCTATGCTAATGCATGACCTGTGTTAGCTCATTCAGTCTCACAAGCATCCTCTGAGGAAAATCAAATCACTGCCCCACATCCTGCACGAGGAATCTGAGTCTGGGGGTGCTGCAGAGCCTGCCAGGGTGGGGGGGCTAGCCGAGAGGGACAGAATGCCCATGCCGGCCCCGCCCTGACTCCCGGCCCCTGTACGGAACCCCTTTCTCGCCTGCCCTCCGTGAGCAGAGAAGGGCTGGAGATGAGGAGTGCGGAGGCTCACTAGGGGGTCTCACGGACAGAGGTCCAGGGAAGGAGGCTGTGACCCACTGTCTAGACGCGTGGAATCGTGTTCCTAAGAAGAGCAAAACTGGTCATCAGAGGGAAAATTCATGGTCTGCTGATGAAAGCTTTTTTTTTCCCCCCCTGTTTAGAAGAGCTGTTTTTCTAAAACATTTAAATTTAAATCTCGAGAAAAGCACATTGGACACCGAGAAACATAATCATCCAGAATGCAGAGAGTGGGGAGGAAAAAGCAGTTTCTACCTTCCGTCGTTCTTCCCTTTGTTCAACCGTATTTTTCTGGAAGTAAATCATTTCTGTTGGTTTTGGGAAAGGCTTGGGAGGGAGGAAGAATCCCCGTGGGGGGAGTCAGGACAGAAACATTCCAAAACGCCACACCTTCCCTGGACACTCCTGCCATCAGTCCCTTTGCTGGAAAGCACTTGAGCCTTGCCCAGGGCATCCCCTGTTGGACAATAGCCCATTGTCTCCAGATTCTTCCAAAAACCAGAGGCAGCCCATCCTGAAACAGTGATGACACTATCCCCTGAGGGCTCTACTTCCTCCAGCTGCCCCTTTGCTTGGAATTAACAGGAACAATTAGACTAGATTATCCTGTTCTCAGCCCTCAGGGAGATTTTAACCAAAGATTAGAGGACAGGCAGGGTGATGCTGGAAACCCACTTGGGGCTCCCTGTGAGCTTCTTTTGTGAACCACCTGCCAACACATAAATTTATTTGTTATGTTATTTAGTTGATCGGGGTCCCTGGGAAGGTGCTGGATCCCCTTCTACAGGGCTTTCCCAAGTCCTCTCAGTTGACTTTCCCGGGGCCCCTGAGGCAGGCACAATCTCCCCTGCAACAAGTAGGGACCCAGCTATCACATGCCCCAAGGCCCCCGAGCTCCAGGGCACAGAGCCCCGCCCACAGGCTGGCTCAGCCAATTGCTGTGCAGGCAGGTGCCAGGGGCAGGACAAGCAGGGCCAAATGCCAGGCTTATATGGACAGTCTCCTACCCATCAGCAGGCATGCTGGACACCTCCGACCTGCACCTCTGACTGCACCTGCCTCAGGTGAGATCCCAACCTGGACCTGAAGGGAAAGGCTACCCCTTAAAACATGGGGAGGGGGGTACCAGCCTTGGGAGCCAGGGGTTTTGGGCTCCCGGGAGGCACTCTTCCAGGGCCTGGTCCCTCCAGGCATGGCAGCTTGACCCCTACACCCCAGACTCAGGGCTTGTCACTCCCTGTATTGCCATCTACATGCTCTGGAAGCAGCCGGTGGGTTGCGGGCTGCAGGGCAGGGAACAGGCCAGCAGGCCCCCTGCACGCGCCACCTCTCCACAGCCCCGTGGAAACACTTGGGAGGATTAACGCAATGTCTTTACTGTACCAGAGTGGTTCTAACATCTCAGAATAAAGGATGGCTCTTTTGATGGTTGGTTTAATCCAAAACTCATTTCTTTTCCATTCCTAGGTTTTGGAACATGCATCCTTCTCTCTTCCTGGCTGCCCTTTGCCTGGGGATAGCCTCAGCTGCTCCACAACTTGATCAGAGCTTAGATGGGCGCTGGTCCCAGTGGAAGGTGGCTCACAAGAGACTGTACAACAAGGTTGGTAACATCTGAGCTGTCCACTGAGACCCCAGGGAATGTTCCATGCTGGTGGGAGTCCACAGTGGAGAGTAGTTTCTGGAGGCCACTGGTACCCAGGCAGGTAGCAGGGCACTGTGACTGTGCATGATGGGGACAGATGTCCTGCTGTGTGGTTGCTGGAGAGCAGCTCCTGGAGCATCAGCCCAGCCCTGGCCAAGGTCTCTGCTCCCCTCTGTGAGCACATCCACTTGGTGCAGGTGAGCTGGGCTTAGATAGAAATCAGCATGATGGGTTGTGTGTCTGTCTCCAGGATGAAGAAGGACGGAGGAGAGCAGTGTGGGAGATGAATCTGAAAGTGATTGAACAGCACAACCAGGAGTACAGCCAAGGGAAACACAGCTTCACGATGGCAATGAATGACTTTGGTGACCTGGTGAGGGCGGCTGGGGTTGCTGAATGTTTTGTGCTTCCTCTAAGGATTTGTTCCAAAAAAAAATCTCATGCTTGTCAACATTCTATTTCCTTTTCCTTGAAGACCAGTGAAGAATTCCAACAGGTGTTGAATGACCTTAAAATCCTGAAGCAAGAGGAAAGGAACGTGTTCCAACCCCCTCTCTTTGCTGAGATCCCCTCGTCTGTGGACTGGAGAGAGAAAGGCTACGTGACCCCTGTGAAGGATCAGGTGAGACAGTACTCAGCAGCTCCCTTTCTAAGAGCAAAGCCACGAGGAACCCATGCCCTCGTGATGGAAGTTGAGAAACCGGATACCGTTTGTTATGTTTTGGAAGAGTTTTCAGATGTAAGGGCTGTTGTCAAGTCTTGCTATTAACTTTGTAGACTAAGAGCTGTATCATTTTGTTTTCAGGGTCCGTGTCAATCTTGTTGGGCTTTTAGTGCAGCTGGTGCCCTTGAAGGACAGATATTCCGGAAAACGGGCAAACTTGTGTCACTGAGCAAGCAGAACCTCGTGGACTGCTCTTGGTCTCAAGGCAATGAGGGCTGCCGCGGTGGCCTGATGGATTTTGCCTTCCAATATGTTATGGACAACGGAGGCCTGGAATCAGAGGAATCCTACCCGTATCTTGCAAGGGTAAACAGACTTCCTTATCTTTTATCAAAGTTGAGTATATTCAGTAAAACAAAGCCTATATTTCAAATTCTCATTTTAGACTGTAGACTCTGTATCTGCACATGGTCAGAACAGATTAAAATCTGTTAGCCTGGCACAGTTCTCCACCTAGAGGGTTACCACACAGGTGTTCCCACTTCTCAGTCACACAGCAACACAAATACCGTTCTAAATACACTACAGATCTCCAGAGTGAAAAATCTATGCACAAGTAGACCAAAGGAGTGTCTCATTGAATAGATATTGCCTCGTTTCTCAATTTCAAAACAAGCAATCATATTCTGCCTCTTGAGATGTTTTATAACACACTCGACTTGGACATCATTCAGCTGCAAACTGTCTTGAGCTCATGTTCCCCAGGAGGTGGACGGTATTAATCAAGTCCCTTCCCCTTTACCTTTGAAAGAATGACTACTGCAGATACAGGCCTGAGAAATCTGCCGCCAACGTGACTACCTTCTGGCACGTCTATAACAAGGAGGATGGTCTTATGACCACAGTGGCAACTGTGGGGCCCGTCTCTGCTGCTGTAGACTCAAGCCCCTATTCCTTCCAGTTCTATAAAACAGGTGAGCATTTGTCTACGTAGAAAATTGGCCAGAATATACGGGTAACCAGCATGACATACAACAAGAGGGGCTTTTTTTTATGTGGGACTCAGGAGGGTATGGATTTTCATGGTGGCTCATTCTGTATATGTAATCCTTGTGCTTGTGGTCACCATTTGACATGACTTGACCCATATCCCCAGGCCTTTAAGCACTTCATAAATAAATTTAATTTTTAAAAAATATTTTATATATTTATTTATTTGGCAGACAGATCACAAGCAGGCAGAGAGGCAGGAAGAGACCAGGGTGGGTTTGGGGAGCAGGCTTCCTGCCGAGTAGAGATCCTGACATGGGGCTCTATCTCAGGACCCTGGGATCATAACCTGAGCCAAAGGCAGAGGCTTTAACCCACTGAGCCACCCAGGCACCCCTATAAATATATTTAAATGGCTACATAACTTGACTGGTATAGTTTACTTCACTTTTTTCCAATGTTTGGACCTTGAAGTTTTCCAAGGAATTTTACTCCTGAAATAGACACTGGAAAGAACCCCTTGACTCAAGTAATTTTCTGTTCTCTGCTGCTTCTTCGGCTGATATCATATGGTAGAATGACAAAGTTTCAACAAGTGCTCTTTTACGCCTCTTCACTGTTCTTTACAAAAGAGACTATGACAGCATATATTTCTGGTAGTACTAGATGATGACCTAAATCCCTAGCCTAGCTAAACGAAAAGATCTGATTTCTAAATCTTATCTCGATTGATATCACAACTGGATTTTGAGATGCTGCCTTTGCTGGGGTCACTAGGTTGTTGTCACATGTTATCATGTCACTTGGATGTTCCCGCTCAGCACTGACTCTCTCTTCTCCAGGCATTTATTATGATCCAAGCTGCAGCAATATACGCCTGAATCACGGCATTCTGGTGGTTGGCTATGGCTTTGAAGGAGAGGAATCGGAGGACAAAAAATACTGGATAGTCAAGAACAGGTATAAAGAGCCAAGAACACCTACCTTGGAAATTGAAAAGGGAATTCTTTCTAGAATCAATGTTTGGAGGCAGATCCTCAAACCCTTGAGCACACTTCTGAAATCTCTGAAGTGTTTATGCCATTAAGGGGGAAGGGACATACTCACGTGATGACGGCAGTAGCTTGCTAGGGTCCTGCCATAGTTTTGCAACCATTGCGTTTCTCAACTTGAAAATTTTCTCATTTCTGAAATGCATCTGGCCCCAAGAGTTTCTTTTTTCTGTGTTTCCATTTGTAGTCTGCGAAAGGTCTGGGGACGGAATTCTGTGCTGGGTTAGAACTCAAGCAGGAACAGGAACAGACTCTCCGGATTCTTCCTGAATCTGTCCTGGCCTCTGGTGCCCTGCTCAGGGTCGGGTGTGATGGTTCATGAAGGGAAATGCGATTGATTGTTTGTAATAAATGGCAAACCCTGTCTTCTTTCAGCTGGGGTACAAACTGGGGCATGGAGGGCTACATGCTGTTGGCCAAGGACCGGGACAACCACTGTGGAATCGCCACCATGGCCAGCTTTCCTGTCGTGTGAGATGAGGGCGTAAAGAAGGCCTTGACTGGGAGCAGAATATCGAGAAGATGAATTTTGTTTGAAAGCCGACCACATCTTATGATATGGAATAAAAACACTTGAACCATTGAAGACTCAAGTTGGGATTTGACTGTGTGGATTTTATATGAGGAATGTTACCACTTCGCTCGTTACTGATGTAAACGCCTTTGTATGACAACTTGTCTAATAACTTTTGGATTTTCATTTTTTTAAAAAATGTATGAAGTTTTATTTTTTAATAAAAAACTTCAAAGTAAAAGGGAGGTAAAATGTTACTACTTTAACTCTTTATAGAGTCAAAAGGTGACTGGGCTCTAGGATATCCTTGGATAGGGCAGTGGTCCACTGGGAGAATACTGGGTGGCCTGATTGTTTTGAGTACAAATGATTGTTACATCTGTAACATTGTTACAATTTTACATTAGTTTCAGGTGCACAACGCAGTAATTTGCCAACCCTATAGAGTACGCTATGCTCACTGCAAGGATAGTTGCTGTCTGTCAGTCTCACACTGTACCATTACGGTGCTATTACAACACCATTGACGATATTCCCTATGCTGTGCCTTCTATTCCCGGGACTTACTCATTCCATAGCTGGAAGCCTGGACCTCCCATTCCCCTTCACCCCTTTTATTCATCCTCGTTCTAATCTATGTCCTCTTTACTCTTTGCAGATTTCCTACCACTCATTTACTAACTGGGTTTCTCTCTCCACACTCCCCAGCTCAGCTAGTAGTCTGTAAACATCCCAGGGGAGTTTTAGAGGAAGAGACTGTGGGGGCCAGGGAGGACACCCCAAATTGTGTCACAATGGTACATGGATTATCTGGATACGAAGCTACTTGGGAAACAGCGGGTGCGAGGGCGCCCAGGCGGTCCTCTGTCCCCAGCAAGCAGGAAACGAGTCTGCCATAGCAGAGGTGCCCTCCCTGCACTGTGAAGTACAGACACAGCCTTTGCCGCACACATGGGACTTCAAAGCTGGGAAAGCTGTAGAAAGCAACTTTGTGGCTTTTTTACTCCTTTTTTACTCCATTTTTTACTTTTTTACTCAACTACAACCTCAGCACAAATTCCACTTAGCATTCCTGCTGGTTGAAAGCTGGTTGAAAGCTCCCACATAGCTGGCCACAGTGGCCATTCTACACTGGTTGTCCAGGGCCTTGGCCATCAGCATGGAACCCTGTGTGCCCCAGTCCGTGCCCCAGTTGAAAGAAGCCAGGGTTTGCCAATTATTCCAGAGGAACAAACATATTTCCCTTCATGAACAATCACACCCGACCCTGAGCAGGGCACGAGAGGCCAGGACAGATTCAGGAAGAACCCAGAGAGGCCATTCCTGTTCGTGCTCGACTTCTAACCCAGCACACAGTCCTTCTTTCCCAGACCTTTCACAAAACTGAAACATGAGCAGGAAAAGGAAAATCTTTGGGCCAGATGTGTTTCAGAAATTTTAAAAAATCCAATTTAGAGGGCGCCTGGGTGGCTCAGTGGGTTAAGCCGCTGCCTTCGGCTCAGGTCATGATCTCAGGGTCCTGGGATCGAGCCCCGCATCGGGCTCTCTGCTCAGCGGGGAGCCTGCTTCCCTCTCTCTCTCTCTGCCTGCCTCTCCAACTACTTGTGATTTCTCTCTGTCAAATAAATAAATAAATTCTTTAAAAAAAAAAATCCAATTTAGAAATGCAGTGGTGGAAATCTATCGCAGAACCCCCCAGCTTGAGACAGTACCTTCCTGTGGTTGTCCCATGATATGCCTGTGTTCCCTCCACACTGGATAAACGTTTCTGGGATTTCACAAGTGTACTCAAGGGTTAGGGGACTTGTCTCCAAGCACCAATTCCAAAAAGGATTCCCTTTTCAATGTCCAAGATAAGTATTCTTGGCTTTGTATACCTGTTCTTGATAATCCAATAGTTTTGGTTCCCGGATTCTTCTCCTTCAGATCCATAAACAAACAGCAGAACGCCGTGATTCAGCTCTTCACTGCTGCGGTTTGGAGCACAATAAATGCCTAGAAAGTAAAATCTAATGTTGGGCTGAGGTTTCCCATGTGACATGCGATAGTAGCAGCCTATCAGCCTATCAGCCTATCAGCCACAGAAAGGGAGATGTATCAAAATTCAGTTGCACTATAAATCCAGCTAAGATTAAAAGTCAGATAGTTTTGTTTAGGTAAGCTAGGGGTTTAGGCCCTCCTCTGATGTTAGCAGAAACACAAAGTGTCGCAATCTCTTTTGTAAACAATAGTCAAGAGGCATAAAAAAATGCCTCCTGTGATTCTCCTTAAAGGATGTGAGCCTATGGAAACAGCAGAGAACACAAAATGACTTGCCTAAGGGCTCCTTTCCCGTGTTAATCTCAGTAGTAACATTCTTTAAAATTTTTCAAGGTGTAAGAATTGGAAAAAGGTAAAACAAGCTATACCAATCAAATTATGTAGCCATTTCCATATATTGATAATGTGTTTAAAATCATGGGGATTTGGGTCCAGTCATGACAGGCGGAAACAGAAGGCATAAATGTTAGGGCGCAGGATGAACTGTGTGAAATCCACCCCCCCCCAAATTCTACATTGAATTCTGCATACCCCTAGTGTCACTCCTGCTGTATCTTAGGGTGGTTTTCCGATTTTTCTACCTCTATTTCTCCATAGACAGATGCATATGCTCTTTATAGAACCGGAAGGTGTCCAGGCTTGCACGGAGAGCAGCAGGGACGGGCCCCACAGCTGCCACCACCAGCACAAGGGACTCCTCCTGCGGAGGCATGCTTACCGGGCCAGTGGCGCTGGCAGCAGGATGCCCAGGTCTGTATGTGCAGGGTCTGTCCTTTCAGAGGGAAAGGGGAAGAGACTTGATCACGACCATCCACCTCCTGGGGAGCATGAGCTCAAGACAGCTTACAGGTGAGTGATTTCCAAGCCAAATTTGTTGTAAAGCATCCCAGGAGCTGAAATGCTATTGGTTATTTTGAAATTGAAAAACTACCTTGTATGTGTTCAATGAATTATTCAGGGTCTACGTGTCCTTAAGAACTGGTTCATTCCAGAGAAATCTGTACCCTGTAGAGAATGGTATGTATGTCTCCCTGTAACATAGAAATAAAAATAATCATGTGGTCCCCACCGAGGCAGGCTCTGTGCCTAGCTTGTCTGGTTTAATGACAGTCCTGACAGTTTGCAGCTCTAGGGTCCACCATTTAACGTGTGAATATTATGAGTGCCTGGGTGGCTCAGTGGGTTAAGCCTCTGCCCTCGGCCCAGGTCATGATCTCAACATCCTGGGATTGGACCCCTCATGGGGCTCCCTCCTTGGTGGGGAGCCTGCTTCCCCCGCCCCCATCTGCCTGCCTCTCTGCCTACTTGTCATCTCTGTCTGTCAAATAAATAAATAAAATCTTTTTAAAAAGTTAAAATAAAATGCAAATATTAAATACGGTATCTGTGTTCTTCAAAAGCATGTGACTCTGGGAGTAGAGCTGGACGGATGACACGTGAAGAGCTCCACTGACCCCTGGACGATATGGATAGGATTCCTCTGAGTCCAGGTCTCCGTTGTTCAGAATATACTGGAAGGCATAATTCATCAGGCCAACATGGCAGCCCTCGCTGCCTTGAGACCAAGAATAGTCCAGCGGGTTCCACTCACTCAGTGACACAATTTGGCCTGTTTTCCGGAACCTTTGTACTTCGAGGGCACCGGCTTCCCTAAAAGCCCAGCCAGAAGCACACCGACCCTGAAACCAAATTAGAAAGCTCTCAGCCTAAACAACAAACAGCAAGGCTTTGCCAACAGCCCATGAATCTGAAAACTCTTGTAAAACACAGCGAGGGTGTGTTGTTCCCCAGCAGGGACCCACCGAAGAGCTGCTGTTTTCTTTTCGACTTTACTTTTGGAAAGAAGTGATCCTTTTTTTTTTGGTGAGAAGTGATCCTTCAGACTCATAGGACCTACCCCGGCTGTCTGTCTCCTGTCCACAGGTACAATGAAATCAGCAAAGAAGGGTATTTCAAACACTTTCCCCTCTGTGTCCTTCTGGATTTTAAGGTCATTCATCATGTGTCTGAATTCTTCACTGGTCTTCAAGGAAAAGAAAGTAGAATGTTGACAAGGATGAGAATTCTTTGGCGAAGTACCACAGAGAGAGAGAACAAAAGGTTCAGGAACCCCAGCCGCCCTCACCAGGTCACCGACGCATTCATCGCCCTTGGAGCGTTTTCAGATTCCTCTCCCGCACTGCTCTCCTCCGTCTTTCACTCTAGAGACAAACATATAACCTACGATTTTATTTCTATTGAAAGCCAACTCACCTACTCGAAGTGGATGTGCTCACAGAGAGGAGGAGGGGCCTGGACCAGGGCTGGGCTGATGCTCCGGGAGCTGCTCTCCAGCAACCACACAGCAGGACGTCTGTCCCCATGGTGCACAGTCACGGCCCCGTTTCCTCTCTGGGTGAGAGCGGCCTCCAGAGGCTACTCTCTGCTGTGAACTCCCACCAGCGTGGATGTTCTCTGTGGGGCCCTCCAGACAGCTTAGATGTTCCCAACCATGCCATAGAGTTTCCCATAGGTTGCCTTCCATTGGATCCATTGAGCATCTAAACCTCGACCAAATTTTGTAGTAGCTGAGACTATTCCCAAGCAAAGTGTGGGCAGGAAGAGAAAAGGATGCATATTTCAAAACCTAGAAAGGGAAAAGAAATGAGCATCTGAACAGACCAATCTGTCTAAAAAGCCATCCTCTTCTTATGAGCTATTAGAGCCCCTAGGATGGACTAAAAGCATTGACTTTGACTTAAGCCTCCCAATATATACACAAGGACGGGACTGGGCCCACCAGTGGGGGCAGGGGGTCCTCACCTGACGGCAGCTCTGCAGGTGTGACAGCAGGTGTGGCTCCTAGGGGATTCTCTGATGTTGGGCTGTGGCTTTAAGGTCATTCATCGAAAGCCCTGGGGTTTGGCCTGGCTGGTCCTGCCCACACCACCTGGGCACACTGTGATCCTGTTGGTTTTGCTTTTGTTGGCCAAGCCGATGACTTCTATTCTGATATTTTCTTGATGATTAGATCTTGTTTTTAACAGAATAAAAACATCTGGACAATTGTGTGGACTTGTATCCCTACCTTAACTGGTTTGACTAAAAACAGTGAGCTCACAGTGATTCAATTAAGTGACCAATGAGTTCGCAACAGTCTGGCTTAGAAAAACAAGTCTATGCATATTCAGTAAGGAAATGGATGTCCAACTCCCGTTAACTGCTTTCATGGTAAGACAAGAAGGAAGTGCGCCATAGAAGTGCATTGAATTGTATTTCATGATTGCATGCTCTCTACTATGTGTCTAGTACTGGGAAAAATAATCTGTATTTTTAGACATTTTTCTCACAACTCAGGGTTCCAGAATCCTGCAATAAAGCAATAGCACAATGAAGTGAATTAAAGAAATTTTTTGGTTTCCCATTGCATACACAAGTCATGTTTACCCTTTACTGTAGTCTATTTAGTGTGCAATCGCTTTATGTCTAAAAAATGCACAGGCATTAATCAAAAAACACTTCATTGCTAAAAAGTGCTAACCAAAATCGTGTTTCAGCAAACACGATCGTTCTGCTGTTGGAAGGTCTGTGTCCATGTTGACGGCTGCTGTCTGATCAAGGTGGTGGATGCTGAAATTCGGGGTAGCCCTGGCAGTTTCTTAAAATAAGACAACAGTGAAGTTCTCTGCAATCGCCTTCTCTGGGGCATGCAATGCTGTTTGTTAGCATTTTACCCACGGTAAAACTTCTTTCCAACAGAGTCCCACACCCTATCACAGCTTCATCAACTCCATTTATGTAATATTCTAAGTCTTTTGTGGTCAGTTCAATGATCATCATAGAATCTTCACCAGGAGAAGAGGATGCTTTTCCATCTCCAGAAACCATCTTTTCGTTCATCTAAGAAGCAGCTCCTTATCTGTTCAAGTTTTTTTTGTACACATAGGTTTTTATTTTATTTTTATTTTTTTACTTAACATATAATGTATTCTTGGTTTCAGAGGTAGAGGTCAGTAGTTCCCCAGTCCTGTATAACACCCAAGGCTCAGTACATCGCGTGCCTTCCCTCATGCCCATCACCCAGTCACCCTATCCACCCACCACCCCTCCAGCAACCTTCAGTTTATTTCTTATGATTACGAATCTCTTATGGTTTTTCTCCCTCTGGGACTTCACTTTGGTTTATTTTTTCCTCTTTCCCCTTAAATCCTCTGTTTTGTTTCTTAAATTCCACATATCAGTGAGATCATATAACTGTCTTTTTCTGATTGGCTTATTTTACTTAGCATATACCCTGTAGTTCCATCCAATTCGTTGCAAATGACAAGATTTCTTCCTTTTTTTTTTAATGGCTGATATATATAGATAAAGAGATACAGACAGATATAGATACATAGACATAGATATATATCTAGATATATCTAGATACATAGATATTTAGAGATATATATAGATATATAGAGACATATATAGAGAAATATAGATATATATCTAGATATCTGTGTCTATGTATCTGTCTGTATCTATATATCTATCTATATCTATATCTATCTATCTATATATATTTGCTGTGCAAATGCTTTTTATCTTGATGAAGTCCCAATAGTTAATTTTTGTCCATTTCCCTGGCTTTTGGAGATGTGTCTGACAGGGGTGCCTGGGTGGCTCAGGGGGTTAAAGCCTTTGCCTTCAGCTCAGGTCATGATCCAGGGTCCTGTGATTGAGCTCCAAATCAGACTCTCTGCTCCGAGGGAAGCCTACTTTCTCTTCTCTCTCTGCCTGCCTCTCTGCCTGCTTATGATCTCTGTCTGTCAAATAAATAAATAAAATCTTTTAAAAATTTTTCTAAAAAAAAAATTTATGGAAGCAAATGAAAAAGAAAACACAACTGTTCAAAATCTTTGGGACACAGCAAAGTATATAGCAATACAAGTTTTTATCAAGAAACAAGAAAAGTCTCAAGTATACAACCTAGCCCTACACCTTAAGGAGCTGGAGAAAGAACAGCAAAGAAAACCTAAACCCAGCAGGAGAAGAGAAATAATAAAGATCACAGCGGAAATCAATGAAATAGAAACCAAAAAACAGTAGAACAAATCAATGAAACTAGAAGCTAGTTCTTTTAAAAACTTAATAAGATTGATAAATTCCTGGCCAAACTTTTCAAAAAGAAAAGAGAAAGGACCCAAATTAATAAAATCATGAATGAAAGCGGAAAGATCACAACCAACACAAAAGAAATACAAGCAATTATAAGAACATATTAAGAGCAACTATACACCAGCAAATTTGACAATCTGGAAGAAATGGATGCATTCCTAGAACTGTATAAACTGCCACAACTGAGACAGGAAGAAATAGAAAACCTTAACAGACCCATAATCAGTAAGGAGATTGAAACAGACATCAAAAATCTCCTAACAAACAAGAGCCCATGGCGAGACGGCTTCCCAGGGGAATTCTACCAAACACTGAAAGAAGAATTAATACCTATTCTCCTAAAACTGTTCCAAAAAATAGAAATGGAAGGAAAACTTCCAAATTTATTTTAAGAGGCCAGCATTACTTTGATTCCAAAACTAAAGACCCCATCAAAATGCAGAATTACAGACCAATATACTTGATGAACACAGATGCAAAAATTCTCATCAAAATACTAGCCAAAAGGATCCAAAAGTACATTAAAAGGATTATTCACCACGACCAAGTGGGATTTATTCCAGGGCTGCACGGTTGGTTCAAAATCCACAGATCAGTCAATATGATACAATACATTAATAAAAGAAAGAATAAGAACCATATGATACTCCCAATCGATGGTGGAAAAGCACTTGACAAAGTACAGCATCCCTTCCTGATCAAAACTCTTCACAGTGTAGGCATAGAGGGTACATACCTCAATATCATCAAAGCCATCTATGAAAAACCCACCGCGGATACCATTCTCAATGGGGAAAAACTGAGAACTTTTCCCCTAAGTTCAGGAACAAGACTCAGATGTTCACTATCACTGCAGCTATTCAACATAGTACTAGAAGTCCAAGCCTCAGCAATCAGACAACAGAAAGAAAGAAAAGGCATCCAAGTCAGCAGAGAAGAAGTCAAACTTTCACTCTTTGCAGATGACATGATACTTTATGTGGAAAACCCAAAAGACTCCACTCCAAAACTGACAGAACTCACACAGGAATTCAGCAAAGTGGCAGAATATAAAATCAATGCACAGAAATCAATGCAACAACAGCAAGACAGAAGAAAGAGAAATTAGGGAGTCAATTCCATTTACAATTGCACCCAAACCATAAGATACCTAGGAATAAACCTAACAAAAGAGGCAAAAAATCTGTACTCAGAAAACTATAATGTATTCATGAGAGAAATTGAGGAAGAACAAAGAAATGGAAAAACATTCCATGCTCATGGATTGGAAGAACCAATATTGTGAAAATGTCTAAGCTAACTAAAGCAATCTACATGTTTAATGCAACTCTTATCAAAATACCATCAATTTTTTTCAAAGAAATGAAACAAATTATCCTAAAATTTATATGGAACCAGAAAAGACCCCAAATAGCCAGAGGCCTATTGGAAAAGAAAACCAAAGTTGGCAGCATCACAATTCCAGACTTCAAGCTCTATTACAAAGCTGTAATCATCCCGACAGTCTGGTACTGGCACAAAAACAGACCATAGATCCATGGAACAGAATAGAGAGCCCAGAAATAGACCCTCAGCTCTATGGTCAACTAATTTTCAACAAAGCAGGAAAGAATGTCCAATGGAAAAAAGACAGTCTTTTCAATAAATGATGTTGGGAAAATTGGACAGCCACATGCAGAAAAATGAAACTGGACAGTTTCCTCATACCACACACAAAAGTAGATCCAAAACTGATGAAAGGCCTCAGTGTGAGACAGGAATCCATCAAAATCCTAGAGGAGAACACAGGCAGCAACCTCTTCAACCTCAGCCACAGCAACTTCTTCCTAGCAAGATTGCCAAAGACAAGGGAAGCAAGGGCATAAATGAACTATTGGGACTTCACCAAGATCAAAAGCTTTTGCACAGCAAAGAAAACAGTCAACAAATCCAAAAGACAATGGACCAAATGGGAGAAGAGATTCACAAATGACATATCAGATAAAGGACTAGTATCCAAAATCTGTAAAGAACTTATCAAACTCAAAACCCAAAGAACAAATAATCCAATAAAAAAAATGGGCAGAAGACATGAACAGACATTTTGGCAAAGCATACATCCAAATAGCCAACCGACACATGAAAAAGTGCTCCACATCACCCAGCATCAGGGAAATACAAATAAAAACCACAGTGAGATACCACCTCACCCCAGTCAGAATGGCTAAAATGAACAAGTCAGGAAAGGACATATGTTGGCAAGGATGTGGAGAAAGGGGAACCCTCCTACACTGTTGGTGAGAATGTAGGCTGCTGCAGCTACTCTGTTATGGAGGTTCCTCAAAAATTTGAAAATAGAGCTACCCTGTGACCCAGCAATAACACTACTGGGTATCTACCCTAAAGATACAAATGTAGTAATCCAAATGGCCACTTGCACCTGAATGTTTATAGCAGCGGTGTCCCCCATAGCCAAACTGTGGAAAGAGCCCAGGTATCCATCAACAGATGAATAGATAAAGAAGATGTGGTGTGTGTGTATATATATATATATATATATATATATATATATAATGTATATGTATGTCTGTGTATATATATGTATATAATGGAATACTATGCAGCCATCAAATGAAATTAAATTTTGCCATCTGCAATGATGTGGATGGAACTAGAGAGTATTATTCTAAGCAAAATAAGTCAATCAGAGAAAGACGATAATTACATATGATCTCTCTGATATGAGGAATTTGAGAGGCAAGGCGGGGGCGTCGTTGGGGGTAGGGAGGAAAAAAATTGAAACAAGATGGGATCAGGAGGGAGACAAACCATAAGAGACTCTCAATCTCATGAAACAAACTAAGGGTTGTTGGGGAGTGTGGGGGTAGGGTTAGGGTGGCTGGGTTATGGACATTGCGGAGGTTTTGTGTGGTAAGTGCTGTGAAATGTGTAAGCCTGTTGATTTACAGACATGTACCATGGGGCAAATAATACATTTTATGTTAATTTAAAAAATTTTAAAAATAAAAGCATACCTCAGGGCACCTAGGTGGCACAGGTAAGCATCTGACTCCTGGTTTCTGCTCAGGTTGGGATCTCCGAGTCCTGAGATTGTGCCCTGTGTTGGGCTCCACACTGAGGGCTAAGCCTGCTTAAGATTGTCTCTCCCTCTGTCCTTCCTCCCACTTTCTCCTCTATAAATAAATTAATCTTAAAAAGTATACTCAAATAAAAGAAAATGGAATCTAGATTCTCCCATATAGGAAATACATGGAAACATTCCTCATGTGTCAAATTTTTTGTTCTGTAACATGGAATTAATATACTCCTTCTCTCACACATCCTTGGGGAAGATGGATTGGATGATATTTATTTATATCTCTTTGAGACACAAGCAATGAATATGGTGTCATTGGCTTAGCAAAGAAGAGCTTTTGAAAAAGAAAAATAGCTGCACAAATTTCTCTTTGCTGCTTCCTCTACTTTTTTATGCAACCCTCTGGAAAACCAGTCATACAGAACACGATTTGGTATGATATTTGAATTTGTGTTCCTATGAAATAAAAGCTGTAACTTGGTGGTTTCTTTGATAAAGTACTTAGAATTGGGAGCCATAGTTTCCAGAACTGCTGGAGTCACAGGAAGGTATGGTATCAGTGGCCTGGCTCTCCATGACCACTCCTTCCCCACTCCACCTTCTGCCATGGAACCCTTCCACTGATCTTTGGCCTTATGGAGCAGAAATGAGACTGGGACCAAAACCAAGCAGAACCTCCAGAGTAGGACATGTCTCTGAGATTCAGGGGAAATTGAGGGAGACGGTGGGCTTTCTACAAAGGGAGAAACCCCATCACACGCTCTGACTGGAGAGAAGGACAGGAAGCTAATCCTGTGGAACTTTCTGGTCTTTGATCATTGGCTTCTCATTCCCACCCCCTCTAGTTTTCTTATTTGCTTCCCTCCCCTGGAAGTTGTCCCTGTTGTGTTTAGTACTTACTTCCTGGTTATTGATACTAACATTGGCCTTGGTTCTAGATTTGAAGGGTGTAGGACTTGGAGGGGCTCCTTGGAGGAGGAGGGAGGGCTTGACCTTGTGTGGTCCTTCGAGATTTCCCTAATGGAGAATGTCAGAGAAAAGCAAAGATGGTTCTTTCTTTCACAGCATGGAGAGGCAGAGAGATGAGCGGCAGGGAGAGGAGATATGCCTGTAGCACTTGCCTGGCTGCAAAGCTCAGAAGCTGGACCCTGACCCCTCAGTTGTTGGGAACACAGCCATCATGGTGGCCCATGACCCTGTTGCTTGTGGAGGAATCAGTCAAGTAGCCTTGGGGATGTTGGCTCCAGAGCTGGAAGAACTGGGTGCTCCATTCTGTGGGTCTGAATCAGCCACCAGGTTGTATTTTGGTGAGAGTTCCTGTCATAGCCTCTGGAACTCAACCTAGGGGAGATGTTGCTGCCACCTGAAGACAATCACGTGCAGTTAGCGGTGAGCCGTTTTGCCACCTGCCAGAATAAGCACTGTGATGCTTGTCAGCTCCGTGGTCAGTAATACTCCAAGACCAGAAGAACTGAAACTCAATAAGCATGATGACAACCATACTGAATCTGGGAAGGGGGAATTAAGGGCATTATCCAAACCAAGAATCTGAAGAAATGGAGTGCACATCTGACCTGCCCAGACAACACTCCACATGCTGGGGCGCTAGCCCTTAGGGGGCTCTTCTTGCCATTTCCAACCATGCCCAACACTTGTAGGACTGTTCGGTGTTGATGTTCTTTGTTACTTAGAACCTCGGCTTTTTGCCTACTCTAGGGAAGATCCCGCACATGTGGAGGAATTGTAACAAAATCTACTGGCGATAACACAACATCGAAATGATGAGCACTGGGTGTTATATTCAACTAGTCAATCGCTGAACATGATGTCAAAAAAAAATTTTTAAATAAAAATAAAAAATAAAAATGCAGAGGAGGAAAAGAAAACCCACAGCCATAGAATATTGAGCTCATGGGAATGTGATGCTGCTAATATGTTCTTCCAGAATCAGTCCAGTGACTAAAGGCCTCAGCATGAGGCTAATGTTTAGTACCTGTTTCTGCTTCTGTCAGTGATGAGAAGGCTATTTGTTTAGCTAGAACAACCAGACCCATAGTCCAGCCCAAATTTGCCCAGAGCTACACTGGGACATTCACGACATCATCATGTCCCCTCTTATCCCTTTAGTTCCCTTCAAGCAGGGTCCCATTTACATAGGAACCATATCCCTACGGAGGAAGCAGTGCCCAGGCCCTTGAGTGAGTTGTAACAACAAATGTTTCCAGACAAAATACTCAGCTGGGACGGCTCCTAATTTCAGAACAAGCTCACACCATTTGGGGCTTCCATTTGCGGGTGAGCCGCTCGAGTGAGGGGCAGGAAGGTATTCTGCTCTTCTGTCTTGATTACTAACCGCTCTGACCTGCGGGAGGAAGGTCAGGTCCTCTCCCCCATGGTATGGGGTCTGATGGGAAGGCATGTGAGTGGGGCCTTCTCACTCTGACACAGACCTGAAGGTCCCTGCTGGGCCTTCCCACTGCCATCGACCTCCTCCATCTGACCAACCCATTTATGCTCCCTAGTGATTTAGCAGTTCTGTCCAGAGTGGCTAAATGAAACATCCAAAAGGCATTCTAGAAATGTTCAAAATCCTTTCTAGAAAGTCATCAATAATTGATCAACAATGACACTGAAACTATCTTAGCCATATATTTTAGAAACTGACATCTTGGGCAAGAAATTTCCCACTTGAGGCTAAAGTCAGTTTTCCCCTCTTGAAAAATGATTTTATTCATAGTTTCTACTTTATTCGTATTTCCCAGCATTAAATCAACTTGAGCTGATTGATCTAGAATGTAGGCTATTTAAAAAGTAAAAACAGGGACGCCTGGGTGGCTCAGTTGGTTGGACGACTGCCTTCGGCTCAGGGCGTGATCCTGGAGTCCCGGGATCGAGTCCCACATCAGGCTCCCAGCTCCATGGGGAGTCTGCTTCGCTCTCTGACCTTCTCCTCGCTCGTGCTCTCTCTCACTGTCTCTCTCTCTCAAATAAATAAATAAAATCTTTAAAAAGTAAAAACAATTCTACAATAGTTTCAATATGAAGTATTTCTAGAATGCAACAAAGAATTCCCATTTCTGTTCCAGGAAACCACAGAGTTGACGGACTGCCTTAGGAGCCAGGGGGGAACTTCAATATTTCAATGAACTACAAACACAGCAATGACCCGCATTTCCACCTTATGCCTCTGTTCCCCAATCTGGACAGGAGATAGGGTAGGTTTTCTCTCGCTTCTGCGGGCTGTTCCCTGCACATCTGTATGGACCAATCTCCCCGAGTGCCCGCGCCGGGACTCCAGGATTCTGCCTGTGTTTGGGTCAGGCAAGGACAACGGAAGGGGCTCCCTTCTTTGAGTGACAACAAAGGTGAAAACCCTCTGGGCTCTTCCCATCTCCCTGTACCATTCCGTTTTAGTCACAACACCTCCCAAATAAGTTGGGTGTGTCCATACGGGGGTTCAGGTTCACTGACTTTCTGGACTTCAGTGTGGTTTGTCCGCTCTGTGGGTACCGCGGGGTGAAAATAAAACAGAGATAAAGGATCCCTTTTGAATGAAAGACCAACAATCGAATGCAACAAGCAATAGTTTATTTATACTAAAAAGAGGGAAAAGAAAAAAAAGAGAACAGAAGTGAGAAACCAACATCTTTTTACTACATTTTATAGATTAAGTAAAAATACCTGTATTCATATATATGTATATACATACTGCATATTTATATATATATACACATATACACACATGGAATGGAACATTAAAATTACATGCTTCCCAGGACAGAAGAATTAGGACACGTTCCCTCATATCAACTTAAAACTCCATCACAATTTAAAAATCACTGCAAGGAAACTTACTTTCTTCATCTTGTTGGACTTCAAGTACACGAAGTTATGGAACCAGGAGCTAGATGTGAAAATCGTCCGCTGTGCACCGATGACAACAGACTGCCACACGCCACGGGGCAGGGGTCTTCCGAGTTCTCCCACAGGCCTTCCTCACCTGCAGCTGTGTCACCTTCTACCTGAGATGTGCGGGAATGAGGCGGGGGGACCGTGGGCAGGTGCCGTGTGGACCCGCACGTCGACGTTTCAACAAGAGCAACAAAGACACGTCTTTCCGTGGAAACAGCGCCGGTCGTGAAATGACTCCAGAAGAGGGTTCCTTCCTCCCCTTTCCTTGCCAAGTGAAACACAAAAACTACTGGGGGACAAACCAGCTCAGAACGCAGCACCTCCAGCGGTGATCAGCAGACAGCAAGGGACAGAGAGGGGGCGTCTCCTGGCGACAGCTCCTGGCTGACCCGGCTGCTCTCAGACACACCCTCTTCTGCAAAGGCACTCACATGTTGTCTGTTTATGAGGGATACAGTGGGAGTCCGTGCATGGGAGTCCTTCCTACAAACACCAAAGAGATAAGCTGAGGACGTGGTCTAACAGGGACAAGAGGAGAAGAAATACACATTTTGGATAAATGCGTGCTTTTTAAAAGAAAGGACAATCAATATAGTAGTTTTTAAAAAACTGATTAAAGAGTGAGGAATTCCGGTAAAATTATCAGTAAGGAGCAAGGTACTGCAGGACACTGCAGGTGGATGGGAGGCGGTGAGAACAGGGCAGCCTGTGTGTCTCCTCCCCAGCCGCCTGGCCCGCGCCTTGTCCCTTCCTGGGACACTCTTGTCCCCACCTCCTGCTGCTTCAGGCTGGCTTCGTGGGCCCCCCACGTGTGGGTCAGGGGTGCTGCCCTGATTCTTCCTGTCCACTGCACCTCCCACATCTCAGTGCCAGAGGCGGACCCTGGGGACCGCATCTCTGAGGCACCCCTGTCACTTGGCTTCGGGTTGGGGTCAGCCAAGGGGAGGCACTGGACAGGCTCAGGGGAGAAGGCCCAGGTACTAGGAACTTCCTCCTCACTCCCTTCTGCTTCTCTGTCAGCAGCTGCACGTCTGTGACTCAGACACACACCGCCTCCCCCCCCAGCAGCTTCACCCCGGGGGCTCCAGCTTTTTCAGGAACAGATTATCTTCCTCTGGTCTTTCCGCCCCAGGGGAGGGAATGGCTTCCTTCTGTCCCAGGCCTTGAACACTTCACCGTCTCTGCGATGCTCCCCTGACTGTGCCCATGACACTGTCCTTCCATTAACGTCTCCACCAGGACCCTGACTGGGGCCAGTGAAGCCGTCCCACTCTGGGCCATGAGATTGTGTCAGGCTGACTGCAAAGAGATTCTACCCACTAGCAGGCCAGCTTGTCCCAGGCAGAGCGGACGGGATTTGGCAGGCACTCCTGAACCTCACTGAGTTCTCGTTAGGACAGCGTTTGTGTCCAGTATCATAAAACTGATAATTTCACACGGAGACAGAGGCACCAGAGGGAAACCATTCATCGTTGCTAACTGCTGACCCCTAGTGGTGGGAAGCGGCAGGCCCGCTGGAGCAGCCCCCTGGGCACCCTGAGCATAGACAGAGCGCCCCTGGGCTCCTCTCTGGGGACCGCAGGCCGCCTCCCCTGCAGGCTCCTCCTGGACACCTGCTCCCCCTCTGCTCTGGGTATGTCCTTCCTACTGCAGACCCACAAGGCCACAGCCACGACCCTCCGCTGGCCACAGAGCGAGTGTGGATGTGGCCACCAGACCAGCTCTGTGGGGAAGACCCAGGGGCCCCGAGCAGGTGCACACGGAGCAGCCGGGATCCACACGTGCGTCCTGCCCGGTGGCTGGGCCCTTCTCCCCCTGCACCTTCAGGAGCCGACAGCTCCAAGGGCCAGGCATCTAAGTCTGAGTGATCTGTGGCGCCCATGGTGGCCTCTCTCCCAGGAAAGGAAACAGGCCTGGCCCTTCTCACAGGGCTTGTGCGGACCAGGGGTGCGGCCTAGGAGGGAGCAGAGCATGGCCCCCCAGGCATAGCAGAGCCTCTGTGCACTGACAGAGCTACTATGTCTGGATTCAGACATTTCTTGGAAGCCACCTTGGCCCCATGGATCTGGTCTCCCCGAGGAGGCTCTCACGGCACCTCATATGTGCACCGTAGTCTGCTTTTCTGACAACCGCCCTGATACTGCTCCCTGAGCATCAGGAGGTGATGGGTGAGCTGGCCGCCCTGGGAGGGGCAGGCTTCGGGCTCCACGTGCAGCTGTCTCCAGGCGCCCCTACCCCAGGTCCAGGGTGTGCTTGCTACACGGCCTGTAGACACAGTTTCTGGCTCTTCCCCGACCTCAGGCAGATCTACAGTTACCTGCAGGTGGGTCTTGTCACTTCCAGGGACTGTTTGGAGGGAGACTCTCCCTGTCCCTTGGGGCAGACTGACCCCCTGGGCATGAAGCCACATGGACCCCTGAGGGGTTTCCCATCCCACCCCTGCTCATCTAGACCCTCTGGGAGACCACTGGGCTCTGGGCCTCAGATATGGGACTGAATTCCACCTCTGGGGTAGGTAGACTGGGGTACCTTAGCCCACGGTCACACACTCCAATGCCTCCCTGAAATGTCATTTCTGTCACGGGACAAAATTTCACACGTGGAGGTAGTAGCCAGCTTCCTCTGTCCCGGTCTATGGGACTCTGGGTGAGGGGCTGGGGGCAGAGGGGGTGAAAGACAGGAGGTGCTCCTCTGTCTGAGGCAGCCACCTCCTCCTCGCTGACCAGCCTCAGGCAGTAATGTGACCCCCATGTAGCTGAAGTTTCCAATTTTCCACAAGAAACCCATTATTCAAGTTTTTAGTGGAATCTTCTGAGGTGTGAATGTCGGCAGCTAATCCTATTTTCCTCCCCCACACCCGCTCCTGCACACAACACACCGCGCCCAGGCCCCGGGTTTCAGCCTCTGCCTGAGGCACACACGTTATGTCTCTGAGCCCCCACTTCCCTCTCTCCGAAGTGGGTTATGACACAACCTCAAAACGTCGTAAGAATCCAGTGAGAGGACACGTGTGCGGGACCCGGACCCAGGTCAGCACAGACCATGTCAACCTCACACACCACTTTCCACGCTTCCTGGCTTCCAGGTTTTACTGTGGTTTCCCCAGAGACCAGCCACTTTGCCCGCTGGACATCCTTTTGGTGTCCCCTGGGCCTTCTCTCCTGGCCTTCCGGCATTTGTCACTTTCTTCAGTCTTACGAATCCCTGAGGGGATTTCCTTTTACACAAATGACCACAGAGAGCAGAGCTCTGCCTCCTGAAGAGAACACGGCTGTCCGCTCCCCGGAGAATGGAATACAGTTCGGCTCCTTCTGTTAGCAAAGCCAGCGTCCTCGGGGATGCTGGGAGACCAGGAGGATTCTGGAATGGACTCACATGGGACACAAGAGAGGGCAGTATTTACCTCCTAACAGTCCTGTCGGGGAAGCCGAGCCCCACCAACCTGCTATCCTGACAGAAATTTGTGGGTTCAGCCTGGAGACGCAGCTCTGAACCAGGGGTGGTCAAGAGAACAGGAGAAGGAGCCTCCCTAGGGGACCCGCTGCGTCTCTGTGCTGACCGTGGCTGGCAAGGCCTCTCTGGTCCAGCGCGGGACATGGTCCTGCCAGAATCTTCCGTCACTGAGTCCCATGACCCAGTCTCTCTCGGCCCTGGCTGAAGGACGCCGCCACACACTCATGACCCTGGCTGATAACACAGCCTTCCTGAGCCACAGTTTATCAAGAATCTACTTCCAGATTCTTCTACCTGTGGAAGATGAACGGAGACATTACTTCTCAGGGATGAGGGTTGAGAAGGAGATAAAATCTCACCTTCTCGGGAACCCACATGTCACTTGACGTGTGGCTGGTTCAGTGTAGTTCCTGGGCTTTGGGGTCATAACCTTCATACCAAATGAGGACTGAGGAAAATTCCAGATCAGAGCTCTAAATAGATCTCTCTGTCTCTGTCTGTCTGCCCTAACTCTCCACCCCTGCCTTGTGTCTCTGTCTCTCTTTCCCTCTTTCTCACTCTCTCTCAATCACACACACACACACACACACACACACACACACTCTGCAGTGGCTCAGTCTGGAGGGAGTTTACCCCACAGCAGCGAGGAACTGGCTCCCTCTAGGGGTGATATGGAATTCTGCCAGGAAAGCTGACCCTTCACTATCCACACAGGCTGGTCCGCACAGATGGTGAAGCTAACCATTAAACGGGGAACACTACTGGCTCTGGAAAAGGTGTAACCCGTTTTACATCCCCAAACTGGATCAAGATTACAGTGGAAAATTGAAAACATGTGGTTTAAACTAGGTGTCACATGTACCACATTTCACCCAGTTCCTGGCACACAGCTAATGCTCAGTAAGAATTAGAAACGTACGTTGATGGTATGATAATCTTTCTAATTGGAAATTCGTTTTGGCTCATATTTCTTCCCCAAGTTTTTTCTATTCCTGTGCTCAGGGAAAAAAAAAAAAAACTGAAAGGGGCATGTAAATCTCAGTCAACTGTTCCCCAACGCAACAAGTGTTCTCCAGACATCTCTCCTTACAGAGACAGGAGTTACACAGAAAAAACTTTAAGTTTCAAAACATTTGTTTTCAACCTGAAGGAGGCATAGGACACCTTTGTCATATCACATACAGAAATGCATCTGAGGCCCAAAACTTCAAAACTGACATTGTGTGGGAAACTCTTTGAAGATCTCTATTCCTTTTTTTTTTAAATTCCTTATTTAAATGAAGGCCTCTGTTCTTACCTGTGCAAAATGGAATTCCCTCACTCCAGAGCACTTAGGAGAAATAGCATCTCAAGTGGTACAATTCCGTCATGCTTCCTGTGGGTGCTTCTCAGGCATCCACAAGGCCACCCTGCGCTTCTCGCCTGTGGGTGAGAATCCCCCCACAGCCGTGTCTGCAGAAGGAGGGGGAGGACAGCAAAGCCCACCTCCCGGTCAGGCCTCACGTGAGTGGCCGGACAACCCATGACATCATTAAGGAGCCTTTCAAAACCACCAACCAGCGTTAATATGCCTGGGAATGGAGCTTCCCTGGGAACCCAGTGTTGCTGCTCTCCACTGGGTGTGCCCAGCTTCTTTCTTCCAAGAAGAAAGCCTAAGGGGAAGGGCCCATTCTGGGGCCAGTATTGGATCTGTGCAACCTGAAACCTATGTTCGTCCAAGCTCAGTGTGTCTCCAAGGACTGCTTCCCAAAGTAGAACACGACACCATTCTGTGATTGCTACATTTGCCGTTTGGACCTCTGTGCCTGTGACCGTGATTTTGGGGAGGCCCTGGCCTTGCTATTCCTGGGCGATCTGGGAGCGCAGGCCAAGAAGCAAGTGCACACAGGAGCCAAAGCGGGGCTAGACACCTAGAGCCAACAGGGCAGTGAGATCCGGTCACCACAGGCCAGGGAACCAACACAAAGCCGCTACTCACCCTAGACCTTGACACGGGACAGCACAAAAGCCAGCACCTCGCACAGAGACAGGAGCCAGGGTGGAGGGACCTACCTGCGGGCTTGGACGCCAGCGGGGAGGGCGGGAACCTGGTGGAGCTGGCGGAGGACAGTCTGGGCCGGCGTCTCCGGAAGAAGCTTCTCAGCAGCCCACAATTGAGCGATTCCACCAGCGTGGTTTTCCCGGAGCCCGAGTGGCCAAACAGCTTCAGTTTGATCCTGGATTGGAGGTTCTGCGTGGGTCGCAGCTGCTGGATGAAGAGTCCCTGGTGAGCGTCCTAAACACAGGTGCAGGGGGGCCAGTTAGTCCCAGAACAAGAGAAGGCTCTGAGCAAACTGCCAGCGCGGATGCTCCCAGTTTGGAACCCCCTCGCCGTGTCCTTCCCGATCCGGGATTTCTTTGTGAGGAGAAGTTTTAAGAGCCACTGTCTTAGGAACTTTCACACGTGCCATGCAGTGTTAGTAACTGTGGTCCCGTCGTGTACAGTACATCCCGGCACTCATTTTCTAACTGGAAGTTCGTATCTGGTCACGATTCTTACCCATGGTGCAAAGAGGTTTCGTGGTGTCCCATCGTAGCCACAAAAAAATTCATGTAAAGTGCATGTAACATACAATTCCCTGTTTCAGCCATTTTAAAGAGGACTGAAGCTCCGAGGTGTTACTACATGGATGATGTGTGCAACCAGCCCTGCTCTCTGGTTCTGGAACATCCCATGACGTAAGGAAGCTGAGCCCATCAGCAGTCACTCCTCCCTCCCCACCCAGTCCCTGAAAACTACCCATCTGCTCTCTGTCGCCAGCATGCGCCCAGGTCCATGGCATTTTGGTGCACAAGGAATTGGCTGGAGCAACTCCTAGGAGGTCACGGATTACCAGGAGAAGCAGGGTTGGCCTGTCTGCCTGGCCAGGGCCATCTGCTGCTCTCTGCGTGGAGGGGTCCTGCTTCCCCGGCACCGTGACTGTACCAGATGCTGAGAAGGAGGGCATCACGAGGTACAAAGACAAATACGGTGGTGGGGTGGGCCCTGATAGCCTTCCCCCTGTCCAATCTCTCATCCCTGCAGGGAGAAGCAAGAGAACTCACAGACTCACTCACTCCCTCACTCTTCAGCATTTACAGAGGCCCCCATGGGCTCCGCACAGTGCAGGGAATAGGAAGGTCCAGACCCGGCCCATATCCGTGTCCTGGGGACACACAGGTATGTAAACACTGACACCAAACACGGCAAGAGTGCTTCTGTGGGGACGGTGTGGGCAGGGGCTCTGGGCACCCAGACAACTCACCTCGAGGCCGCACAGTGAGGCATCACTCCCGTGCCCTTGACTCCATCCGGTCTCACAGGCAGCCTTGTTATCCACCCCCAGAGTGATCCTGGCTCCAGAACAGGGGCCTCAGGGGGATTCCTTCCCCGACCCAGGATGGTCCCACTCTCTAACCTATTGACGTCCGGCATCCAGGGGACACCTCCTGCTGGGATCCGTTCTAGAACATTCTTCCCCGGGAGGCTCTGGCCCAGGTGGGGTTCTCCATTGTGACTCCACCAGACTGTAGGGTTATGTGGGATGCTCTCCCCTTCTCGACTGGGAGCCAACTTGAGGGCAGAGACAGTGTCCCCAGCACCTGGCAGGGAGGTGCTCAACAGAGAGGTGTGCGAGAAATGACAGGACTCCGGGGGACCCTGCAGGAGCCTCTGGAAGGGAACTGCCCACTCTTGGTCTCCTGGGACTCAGGTCTGGCAGACACTGTGCCCACTTCCAAACCTAGGGAAGGAGGTTTCCTGCTGCTGTCCTCCCGCTGAGCCATTGTGGCTTTCTCCACCACCCAGCAAGCTTACCTGCTAGACAAAGCTCTGCTGAGGGCTCCCTGTCCTCCCCCACCCCTCCCCTCTCTGTGTGGGACAGGGACTTTCCTTCTCCATGCCACAACACTGCCCCCTAGCGGGCATGGTGGAAATGGGTAGCGGCTTTCACAATGAGAAGGGAGTTGGGGGAAGTGGGTAGGACTTGCGCCCCTATGTTCATACAAGGTCCCAGCACCTGGAATTCTCCTGAAGCCGCCTGACTTCTGAGTGTCTGCTGAGCATTATGCAGGAGAAAAACCAGTTCATGATTATCTAAGCTTAGGACACCTGCATTTTACATAGAACGATGGTTTGGGGGAGAACATGGTTTAATACATGCTAATATTTCCAAGAATGTAACTTTTTAATAAATTGATAAAAGAATATATATATCAGTATAGATATCTTTACTGAGCTCTGTCCCTTACTTTGAAAATCATGTCACCATGTTCCTGCCATGTTCGAGTCACTATCCCAGCCACCAGTGTGAAAAGGGGGCCCTAGACAAGCTTCCTACCTGCCCCACAACTGGGACCCTGTGACATTCAAACACACCAGTGAGTTCCCCTCATGCCTTTCCTGCCGTACCCCACCTAATCTCTAGTAAAATCCCTTGGCAGGGGTCCTCCCTGCTTCTCTCACTTGGATGGGCTCCCACCCTGTGACCACCGTCTGGTCGGACTCTCTGAGCCTTTGAGTGTTAAGAAACGCTGCGTAAGAAACTCCGCCCCCCCCACCCCGCGCCTGTTTCTGCGCCCGCCCCTAGGCGACCAGCTCAGAGAAGAAGGCAAAGCAGTAGGTCCGGCAAGAAGCCCGCACCTTGATGTTTCCTCTTAGCAATTTCCATCCATCTACCCACCTGCTCCGTGACTCTACATCCCCAGTTGTCTTTGCTGGGGTCCAAACTGAGCCACTCTCTCTCCCGGCTACAAACCCCACCGCAGGCCCCAGAACACAGTGTGCCTCACCATTCCAGCAGGGGTCAGAGCGCTAGTGTGTGCTCCCTGGAAGAACCTTAAACAAAGTAGGACATCCTTTTTTTTTTTTTTTTTTTTTTGTAGGAAATCCTTTTTAATGACCTCATTCTTCAGAACTCTCTCTCTCTCTCTTTTTTAAAAGATTTTATTCATTTATTTGACAGAGAGAGACAGTGAGAGAGGGAACACCAGCAGGGGAAGTGGGAGAAGGAGAAGCAGACTCCCCATTGAGCAGGGAGCCTGATGTGGGGCTCAATCCCAGGACGCTGGGATTGATGAGGGAGTAGGAGGCTGGCTGAGAACGGAGCAGGGGCTGGCGCCTTGCACCCCCTCTCCACCCATTCCCCTTGGTAATATGTGTGGCATTCCACAGGCATCCCTGACTGCCCTAAAAGAAGAGCAAATGGTTATCTTGCAGAGATCACAGTCCTGCAAGGCAGGAGTCTCTCTTGGTTTACAATGTCCTTGAGATTTACAACAAAGAAGTTACCTTATCAATAGCCCAATTTCCAAAGACACATAACTCAGTTCCTCAAGCCCTAACGTCACCCTCCCCTCCATAAAAAACCGAAGGAGACGGAGGTAGAAGGAAAAGTAAATAAAGTTACATTTCTTTTTAAAACCTAAATCTCACTAACAAGGACGCTTGATAGCAGGAATGTAACATTCCACCAGGAAACTCCCAATTGTCTTTATGTTACTGCCTCATTAGAAGGGAAGTGGCCTTGACTAGATAGTAACCAGGCCTTCGATATCCTGATAGTATTCTTTGCCCCAGTAGCTCTTCTGAACACCCCTTTGTCCTCACCTACCCAACTCCTGTGTATATAACCAGACACTCCTCACAGGCTCGGGGCAGCCGCATCTCTGCCTGCCCACGGGTCCTGTCCCCGTGCTCTAATAAACCACCTTTTTGCACCAGAAACGTCTTAAGAATTCTTTCTTTAGCCGTCGGCTCTGAACCTCACCCCACTGAACCTCACCTAGGTTCGAGAACTTCATCAGGATCATGACCGGAGCCGAAGCTTAATGACTGAGCCACCCAGGCACACCCAGAGCTCTCTTGATTGAGCTCTCATAGTTTGGTCATAGGAATTCGCTTACATTCCCAGCCCAATGGTGCCTATCAGTCCAGGCTAATTATAAGCCAATTTCAATTATGTTTCCTGACCTTATCCCTTGAGTGCTGCTTCTGTCCATATAACCATCCACACTGCAAGATGCTCCTAAGTAGAAACTGCCCTCTTCTCTCCCTACTGTCCCATTTCCAAGAATGACCCTGTGGAGGGCTGCAGGCCCTGAAATTTAGCATCATGATAGAACAGGAAGTCCCATGGATTCTCTAGCAAAACCCTCTTTAAAAATATGTTTCTAGGGTGCCTGGGTGGCTCAGTCGGTAAGCATCTGCCTTCAGCTCAAGTCATGATTCCAGGGTTCTGGGATCAAGTCCCACACTGGGCTCCCTGCTCAGCGGAGAGCCTGCTTCTCCCTCTCCCACTCCCCCCCTTGTGTTCCCTCTCTCACTGCGTCTCTGTCAAATAAATAATAAAATCTTTTAAAAATATAAAATAAAATAATAAAAATATGTTCCTAACAACATGGAGGACATTAGGAGAAGGAAAGGAAAAGTGAAGTGGGGGAAATCGGAGGGGGAGACAAACCATGGGAGACTGTGGACTCTGGGAAAAAACTGAGGGTTTCAGAGGGGAGGGCAGTGGGGGGTGGGTGAGCCTGGTGATGGGTATTAAGGAGGACATGGATTGCTGTGAGCACTGGTTGTTATATGCAAACAATGAATCATGGAACACTACTAATGATGTATTGTATGCTAACTAACATAATACAATGAAAAATGTTCTTAGACTTGCCAGCTGATTAGAAGTGAAAACAATGGGGCATTTCTGTTGCCAGTCTAGCCCATTTGCATACCTGTGGAATGACAAGGCAATTTAAGACAACCCCCCCCCTGCTGTGTAGATACAGACTTCGCCCCAGGAATGTGTTTAGGATCCCATGAGGGGGTTGAACAGATGGTGGCTCACCCCAGGGTGTCAGGAAATGCATGGAGGTGATATTTTTTTATTTCACAATGAATGGGGAAGGGGAGGCAATGAAAGGAGCTGCTTGGGGTCCTCATGCCCAGCAAGGTCAAAAAGTCCCAAAATGTCCCCCTCCCCCAGAGAAACACTGGGAACATCAAAGAGGAAATGACATGGGAAGGAAATGGGGACAAGATGCTCCTAAGTAGAAACTGCCCTCTTCCTCTCCCTTCTCCGACCTCACGGCTGGTGATCACTCTCCTCTGCCATGTGATATGAATTACAACAGCAAACACGTCCACGGTCTTGGCTTCTCTGCGGGGATTGCTGCCCCTGTGACAACCTACCACATGTCCCTGCTGACCTATTCTCCAGGTCCTTCCTGTGACGTCTCAGTCATTTTCAAGAAACAGATTCCAGTACCGGTTGTCCCTAGACTCCAAGCAGCTACTTATTTGGAAAGTGACTGATTGATTGATTGATTTTTTTTAAAGACTGTCGTTAGAAACACATGGCAGCCAACTCCCCACTGTCTGGCTCACAGGAAGCCAGGGTGTAGGGCCCTTTGAGGGAACTACTGAGGCAACCAGACTCGCGGGTCTCACTGAACACGGAGTGGAGGAGATGCTCCTGAATGGAGCAGGACCTGGTGAACCCAGGAAGGAGATCAGGGGCTTACTACACAGCAAGTGAGCTCAGCTCCGGAGAAGGACCCCCCTCCCCATAGCTGGGGAGGGATCAGCACAGATGCCTTGAGCCCAGTGAAGGGCACAGGAAATAGACAAAATCAATCCAGTGGATCTAAACGGGGATGGAGGGGGGTGTTCCTGGGTGGCTCGGGCCCTGATTCCCGGGTCCTGGGGTCGAGCCCTGTCCTGGCCCAGGGGCTCCCTGTTCAGTAGAGTCTGTTTCTCCCTTTCCCTATGCCCCTCCCTCTGCTTGTTTTCTCTCTCTCTCTCTCAAATAAATAAATAAAATCTTATTTAAAAAAAAAAAAAAAGTGAATCCTCACAGTCAAACCTGTGTTGTTCAAGAGTCAACAGTATTACAGAAAATTTGGAGAAAATACATTAACACTTAAAGCAAAAAGTGTGAATCACACTAGTAAAATTTCAAACACCACTGTTAACACTTTGTTTTTATGCTTTAAAAAAAAAACTTACAATGTGCACATAATATTATTGAAAGATCCCCCGGGGCTCCAAGCACCCCGGAATGGACCCCTTCTCAGGAGGAGACCCCCGGACCCAAAAACCAAGCCGAGTCCACTGATCAGATGCAAACAGCACGAGGTTTATTGAGTTGACACAGGTACCTGCGGGCGATCAAGTCTTAGGAAGACTCGCGCGCCAGCCCTTTGTTCAGGGCCTTTTTATGGGGTTTGGGGAAGCAAAAGCATACGTACAGAAGCAGAAACATAGTTACAAGGTTCTTATTGGCTGGTTTGAATGTAAGGCATACTCGGTGTTTGTAGATTGGCTTTGAAGGACCCCGGCGCGCGAAGAGAAAGGTGGGGAGGGGGAGTGAGGAGGGGGAGTTGGACCTTATTACTCAGCAGAGAAACATTCTGCCTACGTGACTAGGCCCACGTACCTAGGCGACCCCCCTTGCCTACATGACTATGCACATAAAGTATCCTGTTGAAACAGGAGACCAGTATCACCCCCTAAAAGCCAAGTGGTTACAGAAAGGCAAGGGAGTGGTTAAACAATTAACTGGGGGAGGGGTCTAACAGGGGAAGGGCGAGCGATTACAGAAAAGCCAAGAAGCAGTTAGTTAATCAATGGCTGGGGGGGGGTGTCTATATGCGGAGTCTTTCATTCCCCCCTTTTTCTTTATCATGGATAGAATCTTATATCCATTCGCTCTGGTCCTGTACCAGGTCAGTTTGGGATCTGGTCTGTCGAATTAGCTGATATTGCTGTGTCACCAGTGGTTTCGCAGCCCCAATAGCGACTATAAAAGTGGGATGTCCCACTCCAGTAGGTCCACTCTCTGGGTCTGTGAAACCCGGGGCATAAGTGTTCTTAACATACTTTGTTGACTTCAGTCCCCATAGCTTCCCCAAGGATTTAACCCGAGTTGCCCCCGGGGGGATGGTTGTGAAGGCGGTCAAAGTAATTTTCTACGTCCTAATTGGCTGGAGTTCCCATTGCTAGCTTGCAGATGTTAGGGTGTACTAGCTGCAGGGCTTGCAGATGGGCTTGAGGAACTGAGTTATGTGTCTTTGGAAATTGGGCTATTGATAAGGTAACTTCTTTGTTGTAAATCTTAAGGACATTTGCAAACAAAGGGAGACTCCTGCCTTACGAGACTGTGATCTCTGCAATATAAACATTTGTTCTTTTTTCAGGGCAGTCAGGGGTGCCTGTGAAATGTCATACATATTATCAAGGGGAGGGGTGGAGAGGGGGTGCAAGGCGCCAGCCCCTGCTCCCTCTTCAGCCAGCCTCCTGAACAATTTTGACCCTTAAATCTTTAAGGTGGTTGAAGGTGGAAGGTCTTATCTTCTGTAACTTCTTCCTGCTGAATAGGGGCGTAGAGCTGTCCCTACCTACTCAGGTCAACATTGATCAGTGGAGGAATGTATAGGGGAGTTACAAAAGGCGGAGGCAGCTGAATCCAGTGCTGACAGTGAAAAAGTATCTTTGCGCATGGTAAGGATCATCTGTCGTGGTGAAGTCATTGCAGCGATGGAGTCTCGGCACCAAGTAGAGAAACAGCGAACAAAGCAACATATTAAGGCTAATAAGGCAATAAGAATGAGAAGCCCAAAAAGGAGATTTGGCTACAGTCCTCCTCCAAACCAGTAAGCTAACCAATTGCTGAGAGAGAGAGAAGGATCTTGTAGAGCTTTAATCTGGGCATTCATATCCTTTATTAATCCTGTGACATTTTTGTGATAGTCTGGGATGTACACACAACATTCTGTCTTGAGAATTACATATATGCCACATGACATCCTCTAGTCACAAAGATGGAACAAAAATGGATGCTAAGTGATTATACCATTTAAAAAAAATAGATCGCATCCATCTTTGTTTTAAGTTGGGGAGACTAGCTGGAGTTGTAATGGTTTTAGTAATGCGCCCATGAATCCAGGCAAATCCTAAGGTACAGCGACCTATCCACCCTGGAGGAAGCCAGGGCCACAGGTTTGTTTCATATATCCAGTGGGTTCTGTTTGGAGCTGGCCATCTAATGCCAGGGCGTCTTGCCCAGTCAGTAGCAAACCAGTCAGTAGCCTGGAGTACTGTTACTTGGGAACACATTTCTAGTGATAGCCATCCTAGATATCGTGCGTTCTTTGCCCAAGTATCACTCGTATGATTTCTTTGTTCCCAGCATAAAACTGCCTTCTGACTGAGCCGTCCAATCGTGGGTGTAAGCCACAGATATGCATCCCAGATTTGATATACACCATCCTTAGTAAGTTAAGGAGGGTTTTGTAACTTAGGCTCATATTTGATTGGGGAGTTATGGCTTGATAGCAATCCCCTTTTTTTCCAAATTGCTCCATGGGCATGTAGTACCAGGAAGGCATATTTGGAGTCAGTGTTAATGTTTATTCTTAGGCTTTGGCAATTGCAAAGTGCTAGTGAACACTACAGTATACCTAGCTTTTCTTATTTTTTTTTTTTCTATGAAAACTACTGTCATCAGTAAACTGTCATTCATCTGGCATATCTGTAAGTATAGCCCAATATTTAATTAGTCGGCCTTCATCATTCTTTGGTGGCCTTTGAATTCTAAGAAAAATCTGGACCTGATGTGAACTCATTAGTTAGGGGCTGTTTTAGGTTTCGCTAAAGCATCTGTTTGCAATTGCACCTCAACAGAGGTGGCCTCTAGGATAAATATGACTAAGGGATGAAACCAATAAGAAGACCTTTGAGTGGTCCAGCCTTAACAATATCCTGATTACAGAGGATCACTGGCAAGTGAGAAAACTTGTCAAGAGATAAGGGGAGTTCCCCATGCATCATCCGATCTAATCATAAAGAAAGTGGGGTCATCCATTATCTCTATATGTCCATAGTTAATCCTATGGAGTGCAATAGGCTGGCCTTTAGGCAATTTCATTATCCCAGCCACAAACAAGGTGTTAGTTAAGTTATACAATTATAGGGGAATCAATCCCATTTTCCAGTTGTTTAATCATGTGCCGTGGGGTCTTGTTAATATACCCACAAGATAATAAGATTGATTAAAGAAGCTATTGTGTAACTTCTCTGAAGTTTACCTCAAATTGTTTAGCTTAGGTAAACAAACATTTAAAGACAATCGAATCTAGAATTTAATATCCATAAAGGTGTGTTATTAAAATATAATTTTTCTCTCTAAGATAACCCTCATTTACAGAGATAGCCAAATCAGGACTAAGTCACTTGTGAAACAAGTCCAGTTTTAACAAACTTGGCCCATTATTTACATAAGCTCAGCAAGAACAGTTGAGTGTGATCATATAGATCTTTTAGAATCTGCTTTGCTGGAACTTCTTATAAGGAATCTCTAGGTTGAACTTCTAGTAGCCTCTCCAGGCCAGAAGCCAAGCCACATACTTGCCATCAGGCATGCCTGCAATACCTGTCGATTTGGGCATATGCCTCTTCATGAGATTCTGCACCTACCAAGGAGTGACATTCTTTACTCACCTGGTGAGGCTGCTGGGAACTCTGTAAACAAGGTATCAGGCCAATAGTCCCAAGGGCCTTTATGGCTCCAGGTTTTATAAAGTCAACCTTAGTTCCTTTAAACTGTCTGGTCATATCTGAATCTTTTCAAATATGACATCCCAGTCAAAGCCTTGGTAAAATAACCAGTTTCCAATACTGTCCTGTTACAAGGAGAACAGATTCTTATTGAACTTATGCAAATGACTGATAGCCATGGAAGAAAGAATACTTAACTGAGACCTTTTGGTTTCAGAGGGTTCAGATAGAGAGAAAAGTTGAATGCTTTGAGCACTTTTACAAATGAGCACTTTTACATCTCTATAAGTTACAGATAACTAAGAGGAAGTATCCCTAGTCTGGAAGAGCAAACATTAAAGAGAACCAGCAATGTCTAAAATAAGAGACATAACATTATAATCTTTTAGTTCATTTAGTTCCATGTTACTAATTCTGGTGAATGCACCTTTAGTTAGTTCTGGAAATTTTTACCCATTTCAGTTTTAGGATTTTCAAGTATATCAAATATCTGTATTTGTCCTGGAAGTCCTTTGTCTGAATCTCCTTGAAGATAAAACTCATTTTACAAAAGAATTAAAATAATTATAAATGACAAAAACTCGGAATGTATATGGTTAGAGCTGAAGAGACACGGGAGTTTACAATTTAGCTGCAAGGAAATCAGGTTATTTTTGTGACACATAACATTTCTGTAATTACAATATCAAGCGATGATCTTTCAAAACATTAAAACTTTAGGAAATGCATAGAATCTCTAGAATAATTATAGCATTTTCCCAAATGTAACCCAAGGTTTATCATTGGTTTAAATCTTGTCAACAATTGCTAAAATCTTAGAAAGTTTTAAAGCACATGCCTAAATATAATTAGGGATGTTAAACACGTGATAAAACAAAACATAGAGACTGGGTTTTCTGGGCTGGCAAAGAGAAAACCATTTACATTCTCTTATCTGATCAATTAATCTAAGAAAACTTTGTCCTTTTAAACAAAGAAAATCAGCTTTTTTTTTTTTTTTATACCAGTGTCTTTTCCCTTTTTAATTTTATTTTTAAGTGTGCAGTCTTAAGATAGGAGTTTTCTGGGTTTTTCTCCCATCATGAATGATGTCGCAGACAAGGGAGGGGGATCTTTCCCCTGCTGTCCTGCTCGCATTCCCCACAGGAACTTAGGAGCGTTTTAGCTAAGGCCTGTCCAAATAAACCCCAGACCAGGCTACTCCGTGGAGTAGATGACCGTTCTGCCATATGACGCCCTGCGAGACTCAGGGTGCAGCCCACTCAGACTCCGTAGCCGAAGCAGTGAAGCCGTACAGACAGATTTACACAGTCAGGCACTCTTCAGATTCAAACAGGTTGGATACCCTCCCTTTTGGGTATCTCTGGCTAATGGGAGGTGATCAATCTCCCTTTTTACTCTTTACAGATTAGAGTGAATTTCTATGGTTACAGGCAATGGAGGATGGCAACCGAGTGTTTTCGCAGTCTCTTAAGGTTGGGCTGCTTTCTTAATCTCTCAAGGCCAAATGGCCCTTATACTTGGAAGTATAATCTATGTGGAGGCAGGTCAGGAGAGTATTAAATCACCTTGGAGGCTGTTTTTCTTTTTTAGTCTGTCCTGACCATATCTAAAATTCCTTTTTCTGAAGATTTCCCTTCACAAACCTTTTACATCTTTCCTTTGCATTCAGGTTTTGTCCCAAGCCATTTTCTTTCAAACAACCATTTTATTGAGGACAAAATTACCTTCCCTAACCTTCAACAAAATGTATTCCCATTCCTTAAATCTTTTTTACATATCACCTACTTTTTTATAGAGTTTTCCTTATTTTCATCAGTTTTAGTTACACTAAGCAGAACTTTGTATTCTTAGAAACACCTTTAGTTATTAGCCATTTGTGAACTGTTACAACAGAATTTTTCAGGTGGCAAATTTATGAATCAGTTAAGTGGAAAACAAGTTTACCAGCAGATTTAAATACTTTTCTACATCCAGTAATTAACGACTTAGCCTTTTATCCTGTTTGGTTAAGATATAGATGTCCACAATTCAATTCCGTTTGTCATCCAAGCAAAACTTTAAAACTTTCAGGTTACCAAAGACTTTGAAAGCTACTTCAGCAATTACCCATTAGAACTTTGAGACAGACAATTAACCATCAGTTTAGTCATTTCTTTGCCCCAATAGAGGAGCAGATGCCATGCTTTTCCACCAGCAAGGGGGGAGGGGTTAAGCAGTCCAAGTCGGGCCAGAGAACACAGGGAAACTTCCCCGAAACAAAGAGAGTTTCGGCAGCTGCTTGGGAATATTCCTTATGGTCTCTGTCTCGAGTTAGACCAACCCGTTGGTTCCAGTTATAGCCATTAACATGGGAAGTGAGTGAGGGAGAAACCCCCACATCTATTAGGAGAAACTCAGAATCTCTCCAGTGACCTAAAGTGAGACTTAAGGGGGTGGTAAGTGTTTGCCCCATTTTAGAGTCAAAGAAAACACCAAGGACAATAAGTAAGACACACAAAACAGTTAACAAGAAGGACGCTGCGCGATTTCGGTACAAAACCGAAAGCAAAAACTCAAGCGGAGATCCTGGGGGTCCGGATTCCCCCTCTCCAACCAAGGCCACGTATCTCTCTGATACAGGCTGAGCTCCAAATGCCCCGCTGCACCGGGGCCCAAATGTCCCGAAGGACTCAAATGTCCCGCCCGGGAGGACTACAAACGCCTCTGGAACGTCTTCCAGGGCTGCGAGGGAGAAGTCCGAGCCCGTCAGCTCCTTCTGGCCCCCGCCAAATACAAATGGATCCGATCGAACCCCAAACCAAACGCATGCGCAAATCCTCAAATGTCCCGTCCGGCGGGACTACAAACGCCTCTGGAACGTCTTCCAGGGCTGCGAGGGAGAAGTCCGAGCCCGTCAGCTCCTTCTGGCCCTCGCCAAATACAAATGGATCCGATCGAACCCCAAACCAAACGCATGCGCAAATTCACAAGTAACAGGTTCAGACGCAGCCACAGACGCAACGAACAGACACAACGAATAGAGTGCTGGCCAGCTTACCTCCTGACAGTGGGTCGGTGGTCCTTGGGTGGGGGGTCTCGTATCCCGGACGAGCCCCCAAATGAAAGATCCCCCGGGGCTCCAAGCACCCCGGAATGGACCCCTTCTCAGGAGGAGACCCCCGGACCCAAAAACCAAGCCGAGTCCACTGATCAGATGCAAACAGCACGAGGTTTATTGAGTTGACACAGGTACCTGCGGGCGATCAAGTCTTAGGAAGACTCGCGCGCCAGCCCTTTGTTCAGGGCCTTTTTATGGGGTTTGGGGAAGCAAAAGCATACGTACAGAAGCAGAAACATAGTTACAAGGTTCTTATTGGCTGGTTTGAATGTAAGGCATACTCGGTGTTTGTAGATTGGCTTTGAAGGACCCCGGCGCGCGAAGAGAAAGGTGGGGAGGGGGAGTGAGGAGGGGGAGTTGGACCTTATTACTCAGCAGAGAAACATTCTGCCTACGTGACTAGGCCCACGTACCTAGGCGACCCCCCTTGCCTACATGACTATGCACATAAAGTATCCTGTTGAAACAGGAGACCAGTATCACCCCCTAAAAGCCAAGTGGTTACAGAAAGGCAAGGGAGTGGTTAAACAATTAACTGGGGGAGGGGTCTAACAGGGGAAGGGCGAGCGATTACAGAAAAGCCAAGAAGCAGTTAGTTAATCAATGGCTGGGGGGGGGTGTCTATATGCGGAGTCTTTCATTATCTTCTCCTTGGAAGCAAGGAAGAAATTAAGCATTAAAGTCCAGTGGCCAAAACCTCTTCAAAAGTATTTTTTTTTTTAAGATTTTATTTGTTCATTTGACAGACAGAGATCACAACCAGGCAGAGAGGCAGGCAGAGAGAGAGGGGGAAGCAGGCTCCCCGCTGAGCAAAGAGCCCGACGAGGGACTCGGTCCCGGATCATGACCCGAGCCGAAGGCAGAGGCTTTAACCCACTGAGACACCCAGGCGCCCCCAAAATATTTTAATGGTCAAAACCTGCTTATCCTATAGCTGTATAAGAATTTACCAGTCATTGTTGTTGCCCTGATGTTTTTCATTTTTATAATTGTATTATAAAGAACACTGCTATGAATATCTTTCTACATAAAACTTTTTTCCCTACATTTTTCATTTCTTTAGGATAGAGTGCCAGACATGGAGTTCCTAGCTTAGAGTGTGTGACTATTTCGAAGACTCCTAATACACATTCCTATGATGTGGGCTAGAAAGACACCCATGCATTTACTTATTTGTATCCTGTTTCCTTAAAGCTTACAGCAACAGTGTTTCCTAAATCCGAGCATATCATGTGACATCTTGAGCTCAAAACTTTAAGAAAGAAAAGAAACTGTCAGCTTTCTCATTTCCTGTTTACTTTATGGGAACTGTTATTACAGCCCTACTGGGAGAAGGGAAAGCAGGCACAGAAACTGTAAGAAAGGCAAATGATTTCCAAGTCCAAACACAGAAGAAGAAACCGATAGGGAGCTGACGCATTTATGCTAACTGTATGCAAACCACAGGACAGGGAGAGATGCCTTTCCTACAGCCTGTGTGTCCAAAGCCTCATTTTGTTCAACTCATTGTATAAAAGGAAAAAGACAGAATTTTTCACATAAAAACAATATCAGGCCAAAAAAGCAGAATTTCTGACCTTTCGGAGTCTTGCAAGCAGACCTACTACATGTTCGTGTTGTTCTGATTTAGCGAGCTCTTCTGCTGTCTTCCCGTCCTGTTGGAGAAAAACCGTGTGTCTTTCCTGCACAGGAGGCTGTTTGTTCCATCCACTGGTTCTGCTGTCAGAGACAGAAACAAGGGTTAATAGGCCTTAGAAACAAAAAAGGTGGACATAGTCCTCGATTCTTTCCCTTTCTGTACAGTCCTTATTTCATTTCCTTATGGGTTCTGCAGGGAGGGAAAGTGAGAAAGAAAAAAACATGTGCACTGGTGTCTGGAAGTCCATCCGTGAGATGTCTCAGACCCACAGGCTTTCCTCATGATGAAGTCCCAGAACCTAGGTCGGGTTCGGTGGGGTGAGGTTCGGAGCCGACGGCTAAAGAAAGAACTCTTAAGACGTCTCTGGTGCAAAAAGGTGGTTTATTAGAGCACGGGGACAGGACCCGTGGGCAGGCAGAGATGCGGCTGCCCCCGGTTGTGAGGGATGGCAGGTTATGTACCCTGCAGTTGGGGGAAGGTGAGGGGAAGGGAGGTTTCAACGGAGTTTTCATATGCTAAAGAGGGCCTACCAGGTGCCAGGTTGTCAGAGGCCTACCGGAGGCCTTGCCCTTGCGGCTTGATCAATGTTGTCTTTAGACCAGCTATTAACATTAAGATAGCTGGGAGACTTTTTGGTGGGATGTCACAATCCTGCTATCAATCGCCTTTGTTAGTGAGATTTAGGACATTTGTAAGCCAAGGGAGACTCTTGTCTAGCAGGATTGTGAGCTCTGCAAGTTAACTATTTGCTTATTGTTCATGGCAGTCAGGGCTGCCTGAGGGATGCTACACATATGACAGAGGGGGAGCGGATGGAGAAGGGGGTGCAAGGCGCCAGCTTTTGTTTTGTCTTCAGCCAGCCCCGTGCTCCCTCATCACTCACACCTGGTACTTAAAGGGGTGGTGTGGGGCGGGGGGTGTGACCCCAGATGCTGAACCTCCCTCCAAGAAAGCAGACGATGCAGACTTTCATAGATGCCAAAATCCAGCTGATGCTAGCTAGTGTCTTAAATCCCCTCCACCGACAAACCTGAGCACTCACGGAGGATGCTAGTTACTGGAAATTTCTGTGCACTTCAAAGAAAAGCCTTAGTTTTACAGACGATTTTGATGTAAACATTTTCAGTGAACACAAGAGTAGGAAATCAGAGATCACGGCACCTTTTAAGTAGAGAATTTTCACAAGGCGGCCGTTTCCCAGCGAGCAAATTCACTTGCATTTCTGCGCCCGCAGTAAGCAGGAGCCGGGCTGACACGGAGGCCGGGACCACCACGCACAGCTCCGGTTTGGAGCGCGGGGGGCCCTCGCGGGTCGGGAGCTCCGGCTGCTCATCCGTGGGCCACCGAGGGGGAAACAGAGGCTGAGGGGCTGTGCTGCTACAGCTTTAAAGTCGTTACTAATTCGGAGTAGAAAAGGCGAGAGGCCATTTCCGTGCAAATAAAAGCAATCTCATTTCAACGAGACCGAGAAGCATTTCGATCCCTCTCCCGCTCGGGGCCGCTCAGCACCGGTCACAGCTGCATTCCCGAGGAAGCTCGGGGCCGCCCGAGTCTCACCGACAGCACATCTTCCGCTTTCTCCTGCGCGGGGCTTCACGAGACCAGTGTTTCTCAGCCTCCGCACTGCTGACATTTTGGACCGGATCATTCTCTGCCATGCGGGGCGGTCCCGGGCACTGCAAGGTGTGGAGCGCCTCTGTCTCTGGTGTCTGCAAGGCTCGTCCTCCCCGATTCCTGACAACTCCAGGTGTCTTCAGACGTGGCCCAGGGCTCTCTGGGGGGCACGAAATCACCCCAGCTGAGAACCGCCGCCTTAGGCTGAAGCTGGAGGCTCACGTGAGCGCTCGGGGGAGCAGTCTTCACGGTGCGCGGCCCACCCCTGCCCTCCCTTAGGGCCCCCAGGTGTCTCCAGGGGGACAGTCATCTTGTTGACCTGCAGGGGGCAGCAGAGGACAGGCCAGAGCAGAGGGAGAGGCTCCTTGGGTCCTTAGCACACCTTTTCATATATATATTTAAATAGAAAGGAGAAGGAATTCCTCTCTAGAGAGTACAAGGCCAGCGTTGTTTTCACGGAAAGACACGTCTTTGTTGCTCTTGTTTAGACGTCAATGTGCGCATCCACGCGGCACCTGCCCACGGTCCCCTGCCTCATTCCCGCGCATCTCAGGTGCAGGTGAGGAAGGCCTGTGGGAGAACTCGGAAGACCCCTGCCCCGTGGCGTGTGGCAGTCCGTTGTCGTTTGCGCAAAGCGGACGATTTTCACATTTAGATCCTGGTTTGATAACTTCCAGTCTTCGAGGTCTAACAAAGAAGGTGAAGGAAGCAAGATTAACTGCAGTGATTTCACATTGTGATACAGTTTTAAATAGCTATGAGGAACTTGTCCTAATTCTTCTGTCCTGAGAAGCATATAATTTTAATTTTATGACATCTATCATTTATCTACCTACATAGTGTGTATATGTGTATATCAATAGAGTTATTTTTACTTAATCTATAAGTCATTGTCTTGGAAGTTGCTGGTTTGCCTTCTCTTTCTTGTTCTTTCTTTTTCCTTTTGTTTTATTTTGTTATAAATAACATGTTTCTTATTTCATTAATTTGTTGAACTTTCATTCAAAAGGGATCCTTTATCTCTGTTTTGTTTTCCTCCTGTAGTACCCACAGAGCAGACAAACCACACTGAAGTCCAGAAAGTCCGAACCTGTACCCCCATATGGAAACACCTAGCTTATTTGGGGGTTGTTATTACCAAAATTGGAATGGTGAGGGGAAACGGCAAGAGCCCAGATGGTTTTCACATTTGTTCTCACAAAGAAAGGAATCCCTTCCATTGTCCTTGCGTGACCCAAACACACGCCGAATCCTGGAGTCCTAGTGTAGGCACTCGGGAAGCTTTGTCTGTACAGATGTGTGGGGAACGGCCTGCAGGAGCGAGAGAAAATCTGCAACAGAAGATGCACAGCTCCCGCCCTTCCTTCCACACTGAGCCCACAGCATTCGGCCATCAACTGGAAATGCCAGGTTTGACCTGCAAGGTAGCACTAAGTGACAAAACCTGCATTTAGGGGGCACCTGGGTGGCTCAGATGGTTTAGCATCTGCCTTCAACTCAGGTCATGATCTCCAGGGCCTGGGATTGAGGACCACGTTGGACTCCCAGCTCATTAGGGAGCCTGCTTCCCCCTCTCCTTCTCCCCATCCTCCTGCCTGTGTTCTCTCCGTCTCTCTCTCTCTCAAGTGAATAAATAACATCTTTCTTAAGCATTAAAAAAAACCCTGCATTTAATAAAATCTCAAGACAGTTTTAAACAAAAGAAAAAAGATTTGAAGGAAAAGACTAAAATCGTAATGATTATTTTCTTTGTGGGCCTGGGAATACAGTCCATTTCTGTTTCGGCCAAATTGTCCACCATAAACATGGTCTATGCTATAGTGAGAAAAAGAAATATAAATGAAACGAAACTAAAACCTATAGGTAAACATGCCTGGAAAGGACCTCACTGATTGAAGCTGTGGTCGCCTCACAAGAGGGGATACTGTTGTCTTGTGTCACCTCTCTCCTGCTTCATAGAGAGCGTCACAAGGGAGAGACATGGCATTAGGACACTGGACCCAGAGGATGGTCTTGGAAACCATCTGTATGTAAATTCCAGAGAAGGATCAGGTCCCTCAAGGGACCTGGAGCAGCCCTGCACAGAACATGGAGGGCGGAGAGGTGGAGTCCTTGAGGGTCTGGTCCTGGGGACCCGGGGTAAGGTTGGGAAAGGAGCCCTTCTTCCCAAGAAGGATGTTCTATTAACAGGGGAAAGGGGCAGAGGGAGGATGCTGGGCAAAGAAAAGCAAAGGACCACAAGCGTCTATGCTTGTCTTTGATGCAGGTGCTGGGCTTGGCGCATGTTCAGAAGGATGTGGGCCACTTGGGCTCCTGGAGTGTTGAAGCCATAATGGGAACCATTACAACCCAAATCTGAAGGGCTTCAGGACCATGGAGCTCAATGCCCCTTCCTGGGAAAGGCCACGGGGGCCTTTTGGGGTCTTCAGTCATGAACTCAGATGAGGCTGGAAGTGTCTGGCAAAGTCCCACCATAAGCAGCCGGCTCCGCTCCTGCAGGAGGGAAGAAACCAGAACACAGGTCACCTCATGAGGCCACAGTGAGACCGTCAGTGCAAGGTCCCAGGAGCCACAAAGACAAGCCTCGTAGGACCTTTTTCTTAGCGTCACAGTGAAGGGCACTGGGGAACAGGCTCCTCAACCCCTCTAGGTGGCGTTGCTCTTTGGTACAAAGCCCCCTCCTGCCCTGCGTGGCCTGAGGTCTCCATATGGACAGGAGCTTCCCAGGGTCCGAAGCCTCTGTGGAATGTGCTGGAGGCCACCATGGGAGTTCTGATTGGCTCCAACTCTGGACGGCACATTTCAGGAAAAAGAATCAAAACTATAGGTGGAGATTCTGGAGGACAGGGTTGTTTTGGTTTTTTTTTTCCTTCTTTTCTTTAAAAAAAATTTTTTTAAAAAAATTTTATTTATTTGACAGACAGATCACAAGTAGGCAGAGAGGCAGGCAGAGAGAGAGAGGAGGAAGCAGGCTCCCCACTGAGCAGAGAGCACCATTCGAGGCTCAATCCCGGGACCCTGGGATCATGACCTGAGCCAAAGGCAGAGGCTTTAACCCACTGAGCCACCCAGGTGCCTGCAGAAGGGGTTTAATTACAACTTAGGAGTCCCTGAAGTAACAAAACCACATTTGGCCCCATCGATGTCCAGAGTCCCCATGGGTTTTATTAAATCTTAACGGTGTGGCCCTAGAAAAGCCCCTCCAAAGTGAGGGGCTGAGTTCACTCTTTCTACGTGCACAGCGGCGACGTGCCTGTCAGGGAGTGTGGTCAGGAGAGCTGAGCTTCGAGAGGAAGGCCTTAGTGAAGGGGAAAAGATAGTTCAGTTTGGAAGATGAAAACGATCTGGGGACGGATGGTGAGGCTGGTACCCAGCGCTGGGCGCGCGCTCGCTGCCCCTGTGCCGCACAGGGAAATGCGGCTCAAATGAACAATTTTATATTCTATTTCGCTGCAACTTTTTATCTTTTTTTTAAGATTTTATTTATTTATTTGACAGAGAGAAATCACAAGTAGCCAGAGAGGCAGGCAGAGAGAGAGAGGGAAGCAGGCTCCCTGCCGAGCAGAGAGCCCAATGTGGGACTTGATCCCAGGACCCTGAGATCATGACCTGAGCCGAAGGCAGCGGCTTAACCCACTGAGCCACCCAGGCGCCCCTCGCTGCAACATTTTAAAGTAGAGAAAATATATAAAGCTGGATTATAAAAATATCCAGGTAGCAATAAGGATTGCAGAGGAATGTGCAAGATTACCTTACCCATGGTGTTTGGAACATCTAACAAAGCAGGATCCCCACAAGGGGGAGAATAGAAAAAAAGATACATTTTGTTTTGGAAGAATTTCATGTTCATTATATCAAAAAATATTTTCTTTAAGATGGTATCGTAGGAAGAACAGATAAGAATTTTGTTTGGCATCTTTTCTCTTTTTCTTTCCTACACAATTTTCCTCCTTCAGTTTCAACTCATACTTGGGATAGTGCCATATCTTTTCAGGACTTCAGATTCTCGAGGATGTAATCAGGCCAAACTTTATGAGGAGTAATGTCATCTGATTGATTATCCCCCAGATGTTTGCTGAGCACCTATTATGAACACTTGCCCCCCGGGCTCACAACAAGGACACAGAGACAGGTGACAGTGTACCTGCTTCCCCAGGCCGGTCACGGGGCTCAAGCCAACAGCCGTTTGAAAAATGGGCTCCTGGGGGCTCTTTCCAGAGACTGTAGCTGTGCTCTGGCTACCACCTGAGGGTGAGGTCCGACTTTATCTTTGCAATGAAAAGTCACGCACTGCTGAGAGGCTAGAGCCCCAAACCCCTCGGGCCCGGGACTCAGTGACTTCCAGACATGGGCCAGAATGGGGATGGAGCGCAGGTCCCAGCTGAACACCCTGGAGGAGGGAGGGCCAGAGAGGAGTCCCTGAAATGGGATTTTAAGGGGTAGTCAGCGCCGTCCCATAGCACCCCTGGAAATGTGCGTGGGGCGGAGCCAGACATGCCCCAGGGGACAGCCGCTGATCTTCCAGAAGGCCCTGCCTCAGAAGGCTGGTGGGGACTGTTGCTCCCAGGGCCACGTCTCTGCTCTGTAAGGATGAAGTAGAGCGTGGGCATGAGGAGGAGGGGCAGGAAAGAAGTTCCACAAGGATCGACAGCAGAGGTGCCCCGGGATGGGGCTGTGATGTGCCCTCACCCTGGGGGCTGCTGTTTGGTGAGGGGGGCCTGGCCAGGGGCCCAAGGCTGTGACTCCAGCTTGTGGGGCTCCTGTCGGGGGCACAGAGCAGGGACTGAGTTCACTCTTGGTGGGTAATGTGCCTTGTCCTTGAAACCACAGAGTCTTACAACTAAAAGAGTCTTACAAATGGTTCTCAGTCTTTGGGTTCTGAAAACAAAGGGTTTAAGATTTAGACCAAACTAGACCATCAGTCATTGACAATCCACACTAAGTGTCAGGGCATCTGACCGTACCTGGGGCCCGTTATTCTCCTGTGGTATTCATCCGGTAATGGACTGTGTGTGCGTCAAGTTGTACATGTGTATGAGTATATTGTGTGACTATGTTTGCATATGTGCGCATTTGTCTATAAATGTGTGTTTGTGTGTGTTGTGTGTGTTGTTTACAAGCACATGTATACTTGTGTCTGTGTCTCATGAGGTTAAGGATTCTCTGGCCCTGAAGACATGTTCTCCTGGCCCAGAACCTTGGCCCTGAGCGATTCATCCACGGGTGCCCATTTCCCACAGTCGGAGACAAACAGAGCCGGGTGAGGACTGTCCTCCTCCCCACGCCTTCGTGCCGTCCCCACCCGAGGGAGACGACGGGGTTCTGCAGGGCCTCTGCCGGCCTAGCGCCAGGGCTGATGGGGATCTTTCTGTCTTCCAAGAAGAGGAGGCCAGTCACCCTCGAGGGAGGTTGCTGCCAGTTCCTGGGAGTCATGTGACTCTGTGACCAGTCCTCACACGAGAAAGAGAAGCCTGGAATTTATTGCTGACAGCCCAGTGTGCTGAAGGTCAGCAGCCTAAACCCTTCAGGGTCAGCCCTCCCTGGAGCTCGGGCAATGATCCTCTTGGATTTGGGGGCAATTTGATGTAATAAAAGTTTTTATTCCCTTCCATTTTTTCCCTAGACATATTTTAATGTAACTGAAATAATATAAAATGTACAATTGTATAACTTGCCTTTTCTTATTTTTAGTTAATATGTCATAATAGCAATAATTCAACATTCCGCCAAAGCTCTTCAGAAAGCACAGTGGTAACGGCTGTACACTGGGGTCGTGTGGCCATGTCCCGATTCCCGACCCTGAGACAACTCAGTCATTCTTCCCTATTAGAAATAAAGATGCGATATACACTTTCATGAACGTTTTCCCTCTATTTTGGATTGGACGTGAAACTTCTTTTTTTGTTGTTTTGTTTTGTTTTGTTTTGTCTCATGACGATTAAAATCCAAGGAGAGAAGCACTTCTTGCTGAGGGGAAAAAATGCATTTGTAGTGCTCACTCTGTTTGGTTTCCATTTTTCCCAGAAAACATTATTATATTAAAAAAACTGTTGACACACCTTCTAATCCTTTAAATACAGTTTTTGCTACCTATAACAGATTTTGTGATACCCCTCTGAGCAAAACAGAAAGATTATTCAATCATTCCAACATCATGAGAGATGAAAATGATTAGTTAATCATTATAATTATTGATAGTTTAGAAAACTTTCAGCTTCAAAACTCATTCTTGGTAATGCCACACACATTTGTAGGATTGGTTTCAGATCTGGTGAACCCCCCATCGTGTGTTTTTGTTTTGTTTTTTGTTTTATTTTTTGTATGTAAGCAGTAAGGTTTCCCGACATGTGGAAGTTAGTGACTCATTTAGTGACTCAGCAGAATTCTCACTGAACTGACAACTCTATGAACCGGTCTGTGGTGCTCTGTGTCCTTGTCTGCCTGGTTTGAGGAGCCAAGTTCCGCTGCAGGCTCCCCTCACTGGGGCTGCAGCCACACTAGGATTCTGGGTTCTTCTCTGCATAAGGCTTCCCTGCCTCCTGGCTCAGGTTTCCACTTCCCCAGCATCCTCACAACCTCGTGCCCGAGAGCCAGCTGTCCAGCCGGAATCCTGCCCACCTTGGCCCTGGGAAACTATGGGGGGAAGTTATCCGTCAACACAGGCTGTAATAGAGAGGACCCCATTGAAGACCCTTCCATGGACAGGACACCCAGCCACGGGGCCACCACGCAGAATGGGTTATCGTGTGGAATGTTCTGATTTGTGGCTTTATCTGGTAACATTTAACTTATCCTCATAAAATGGACAAAAGTGGACTTCAGGCTTGATTAGGTTTCATTCATCATTTTGGTAGTAATGCTGTTCTGAAAATAAGAAATAAAAATAAATTTTAGAACTCTTTGCCTCCAGAATCTGGAGCCTGAAGCTCTTTTCCAAGGGAGACGAGCTTCTCTTCTACTGCCTCTTAAACCCTGAGAAGCCCTACTGTGTCCCAGGGGCTCCCACACTTTGGCACTTTCGTGGAGTAGTAAGATTTCATAAAGAACATGGGGGACCGACACTTTGTTTTCCCAAATTGGATCACTCAGAAAAAGCAACAGCTGCCCGCTGTTGTCACCAACATTGCAAAACACATTTTTTTTTCCAATTTATTTATTTTCAGAAAAACAGTATTCATTATTTTTTCACCACACCCAGTGCTCCATGCAAGCTGTGCCCTCTATAATACCCACCACCTGGTACCCCCAACCTCCCCCCCCCCCCCCCCGGCCACTTCAAACCCCTCAGACTGTTTTTCAGAGTCCATAGTCTCTCATGGTTCATCTCCCCTTCCAATTTACCCAAAAGCACATACCCTCCCCGCAAAACACATTTTTAAAACCTTGTAAGGCCATGAAGAAGAGAAAGAGCAGAGTTTTTAAAATGATCTTAGAATAATGGATATTTCTTTTTATTGAATAATTTAACATAAAAAAAAATCATCCGATGATCCTTCTTTTCCTCCAATTCACAACACTAGTGACCAGATTGTGTGGGCAGTGTGACTTTCAATTCATTATTGTTGAGTTTGTGCAGAAGCTGTGTATAGAAATAGACAGCAAGCCGCACAGGCCCCTTCCCATGAAATATTTCGTGGCCTGTGGGCTCTGTCCCCTGGCACTACAAAACTCACCCATGTTCTGGAAACAGGCAGGCGGTCGCTTTGGGAAGCACCGTGATTCTGGCTGCTTGGGAAACACGGTCACAGTTTCCTGACTCCAGGAAAGCTGGAGTCAGACCATGGTCCTGTCATGAAACACAGGGGTCAGCGGGTCTCTGCTCCAGCAGACCCAGGGACGGAGAATGGGAAGAGCAGGCTTTAATTCATAAATGTGCTGACACTTGAACGTGAACTCCCCATCCTGCCCAGCCTCCAGGTTACATGGAAACCTGGATTTCTCATCCACGGTAGCCATATACACATTCGTTAAAACAGTATTTATGTTGCTTGCTAAGTTTTAAAAATACCCTTAAGACAAGATGATCTCGAGTCAGGACACCTTAGGTGCCTGGCCTAGCCTTCATGAGCATTTCGACAATTAGGACAGTACATCTCTTTCTATAAAGCCTGGCCTTGTATTGAAAGTCAGGGGCTTAAAAAATTCTGTTTTGAAAGTTACAGACTGAACATGTGACTCTTTTTCTTACTGTCTCCATTTTACTAATCCCAACCCTTCCAAAGGCAATGGATACCTGTGGCTGAATCAGAGCGGGTTGCATACAAGAAAGCCAACAGGTAATGAATGTTATCCTTTCATCCTAACCACCTGAGGGACACCTGAGTGGGGGAACAAGGCATGTCCAGCCCTCTGGTCCGGTCACGTGACTCTGGCCAGCCAGCTGGGATCTTCAGCCTGCTCCACCTGACTTTGATCCTAAACTCTGAGCAAACAGAGGTAGAACAGGCTGTGTACCTTCCCTGCAGCAGCAGATTTCCTGGCTGGCCCCTGCTGATGCTTGTGCACTATGTACGCTGTCCCATGGTGCCTGGAGGAGAGGACTGGGGGGTCGCATTTCACCTGCGTTCAGCCCAAGCCCTGTGCTCCTGGGGCCGGCTCCCCTCCCGTATAGGGGATCACTGGCACCTACCCTTGAGCATTCTAGTAACACCAGCTGGCACAGCCAGGGTCACATTTGTGCCCAGACTGCTTGGATTCCTCTGAGCTCCCTGAGCACTCCATTATGCAAATTACAGGACAGCAGCTGGGAATAGGTCCCTTTGCAACAGGGGTTCACAAAACTCAGATGGAAGAGAGTTGGGTGTGGGAAAGGAGTTCCCCAGCCAGGATGCAGACATCCAAGGCTAAACACACATGGCTGATAAGACAAAAATGTCTTAAACCATTAGAGAGACTGTAACATTTTGTTTTTATGTTTGTCAACCTTCATCCTGTTAGCAGCTAAGAAGGCCTTGAACTTAGGATGATTTGACTGGAATTAGAGGAATGGCCTAAGGAGAAGCTATAACCTTAATTTCCCACATTCCAGCAACCCTATTCATTTCCTTTCATTTTCTGGGAAATAATGAGTCCCTTTCAGCTTCAGCTGTGACTCTAACTCTGCCGTTCGGTGTAATTACTATCCATACCATCGAGGACTATCATATTCCTTTATTTTTCTTAAAATAAATCCGACTTGGAACCACTCTTGCAAAATCTAGCCTCTTTCATTCTTTAAGAAGTCTCTTCTCCTAGAGACTGCTGGGTGGCTCAGTTGGTTGAGCAGCTGCCTTCGGCTCAGGTCATGATCCCAGCATCCAGGGATCAAGTCCCACATTGTGCTCCTTGCTCGGCAGGGAGCCTGCTTCTCCCTCTGCCTCTGCCTGCCTCTCTGTCTGCCTGTGCTCACTCTCTCTCCCTCTCTCTCTGACAAATAAATAAATAAAATCTTAAAAAAAAAAAAAAGAAGTCTTTTCTCCTTCCTATGGCTGTGCAAGTGTCCTGGGGTCTTAGTAGCAGTCTGTGTTTGCTAGTCTTGGTCATTTCAAATACGTGGGCTGTACCCCTCCTTGCCAAAGGCTGTGCTGGGAATCTTCCAGAGCCCACCAGCCACACATGAGCATAGGCGTAAGTGAAGCAAGCTGTTCCCCTCTCCCTGTGTTAGAGAGACACTTTTCCCCCTCTTCCTCCCACTCCACTAGGCAAAGGACTAATTCCTGCATGCAATGACCTTATGTGAGGTTTTCAGATTGGGCCCTAGAATTAGGAAATCTTCTTCTCTCTCTTTAAAGCTTGGTTTTCAGGGGCCTCCTGGACTCAGGAATTCTAACTGGGATGTCAAGTGCCGAACAATGCTCTCTCCTCTTGCATTCCTGTTGTTAAAATTCTGATCATTTATGAGACAAGGATGTCCCTGGCCACAGAAGGTACATGTTTCTAGAAAAGAAATACAAATAAGAAATGAACACTGACATTTCAGAAGATTTCCCTCCCCTCTCACATCACATATGACACAGGCCTGCGGGTGGCTACAGCATCGGATACAGTCTCCCCACAGCCCTGCCACCCTGCCCTAGGACCTGCTCTAGAAGAAATAACTCAAGCATGGGGATCTTCTGCTGGGGAAGAGGTTGGTGGTTACTACAGGGAGAAGAGAGGATCTTCCCAGAAGTCAGTGCACAGTCATAGAGCCCAGGAAGAACTTCCCAGAAATGTTTAAATGGACATAGTGCAAAGGATTAGAGACTGTACCTAGGGTAATGACCTTGTGGGGGCCAGGGGGAGGGGTGTGGTCTCTCGGTTATTGTCCCATCTCCAGGAACACAATATGGGAATGTGTGACATCGTTGCTCATGAGCCAGGTAAACTGGTTTGGTTAATTGTCCCATTCGATAATTACACATTCACATACTCTGTATATTTACAACAAACCACTGCCTTCTCCACTAGAGTGTGAATAGGTCAGGATCTAGAAACTGAAAGTTTAAGGCAACAGTTCACTCATGCTTGATGGCAAGTCCAGTTTGCCAGGACCAGCTGGAGAGTGAACCCGCTAGATGTCTACAAAGTCATTTTGGGCTTGCATATCATGTTTCTGAGATACAAGAGAAAAGGGGGAAAAGCACCAGCTTCCCACATGGGTCACCCATGAGCAAGGTTCTCCAAGGCAAGGCCTGGACTCAACGGTGCATTTTGTCCAAAAATCTGCCCACAGACGACCAATTTCAGAACATCGTGCACAGTGAGGCACTCAACAAGCAGGGAAACTCGGGGCATAAAGCAATGATAATGGAAGCTGGTTTGGTTGAGAGACTCCAAGGTCACCTTCGTCCTTGACTCTCCATCCAACCTTGAGCCCAGAGCACCCATGAGGCAGCGTGTTGGAATGGCTTCAGCTGGCTATCTGTGGTCTCGTGTTCAAAATCCTCTGTCCATCTCGGCCGGATCCTACAACCCTAGGGGCTTGGTTCTCCCCAGACCTGAAGGGCTTGTTGTCTGTCCTACTATGTCTGGATTGCCTGATATTCTAAAACCATCGGTGATACATCATAAGACATGACCAAAGAAGGGTGATTTGATGATAAGAGCTCTCTTAAATTCTAGGACATCATTGAGAATAATAATAGTTGTTTCATGCTAGGGACTATATACTAACCACTATATAACTTATCCTCTATAATCCTTACCATACCCCCTCAGAAATGGGCATTTTCAATCCCCTTTGACAGGTGAGACTATAGACCCTACAAGGTGAAGTGTCTTGCCAAAGTTACATGACTGTCGAGTGGCAGTATCAACATTTGAACCAAAAACTATGTTGTCTTAAAATCAGTGGCCTGAATTAGTAAATATTTCTCTGTGTACCTGTGTCTTGCCAGCCAAGCATCATATTCACCACTCACCTGATAGATGAATGGTCTAAATAAATATTTATTCAATGAATGAACACTATCTCCCCTGCAGACCTAAGGAATGGAGGCATAATGCTAGAATGACAGATCATTTACATTGTCTTGTATTTTGTCGGGGACCGCCTCCGGCCGGGAAAGTCCCCACCATTACACGATGGTGCTTGGCTCACTGCCAGCAAAATACGCTGCAAGTGAACACCGAACTTTCTGGTGAAGCCCACCTAAAGGAGGACATAGTCATTGGCTGTTTCAAATTTAATCAGCATAGTAACAGGACTCTCATTGGCTCTCCCCATTGTTTGGCCCCTTATTGGTCACCCTGACACATATAAGCTAAGAAAGTTGTCGAAATAAAGAGACGAAGCATTAACACCATGCCAGGCTGGTTGTCGTTCTTGCGGGCCGAGGGCGACAAATGGTGCCGAAACCCGGGAATACTTAATGAGTAAGTAAACCTTGCAAGGAGAAAAACCGCAGGTAAGCGGGGAAGGAACCACGATTAAAGTGGTGGGAATCTTGTACAAGACCGCAATAAGAAGCGGGGCGGCCATAGAGCCGGGATTTTCTTCCGCGGTAAAGCGGGGAATAAAGGTCGACTGAAGTATATGTGCGTAAAAAGTCAATGTGTTGGTTAGTGTCTTTAACGTCTGCGTCTGTTGTCTTTGTGTTCATAATGGGATCTGAAGTATCTAAAGAGCGGTCTTCTTGTGCCTCAGAGGGGGGTAGTTCTAGTGAAGAGGAAGAAGAAATGTCAGGGGAAGAGTTAGACCGTAAAATGCACTCCAAGTTTGAACAGTTGAAACTGTCGACTCCAGCAACGCCTAGTGCCCCTCTGCCGTATGGCGTGCCAAGGAGCTTGTAGCTGCTGCACCACATGCGGTAGTGGCAGGGTTTCGAGCTGGAGAGATCATGGCCTGGCCTCTGCCTTTCCGGTTTTAGAGGACCAAAACAACCAGCGGTATCATCAGCCTCTTGATTTTAAACTAGTTAAGCAATTAAAGGAAGCAGTCATGCAGTATGGCCCTCAGGCAGCCTTTACGGTATCTTTGTTGGAGACCATAGCAGGAATGAACTTAGTCCCTGAAGACTGGGGTAATCTAGCCCGCGCAACCTTGTCAGGAGGGCAATATCTAGTATGGAAAACAGCCTGGCAAGAATACTCACAGGACACTGCCCGCCGTAATGCAGCGGCTGGAAATCCTCAGTGGGACCTAGAAATGTTAATGGGAATGGGACCATACATGGGAAAGCAGGCCCAAATACAATACAACCCTGCAGTGTATCTGCAAATAGCCGCGGCGGCCACTAAAGCATGGAAAACCATTCAAGGCAGTGGGGATTTACAGGGTCAGCTGTCTAAGGTAATACAAGGACCAAATGAGGCATATGCTGATTTTGTAGCGAGGCTGATGCAAACAGCTGGTCGAATATTTGGGGAGGTAGAGGCAGCCATGCCATTGATAAAACAGCTGGCTTATGAGCAAGCTAATAAGTGGTGTAAAGAAGCCATCAGACCTTGGAAAAGCAAAGACTTGAGTACATATATTAAAGTTTGCAGGGATATCAATGACAGTGTTATTCAAGGGCAGGTTATGGCTGCAGCTATCACTCAAGGTTTACAAGGATTACAGGGAGCTCAACAATATAAACATAGGGGTATTCCTGGAGTTTGTTATTACTGCAAGGAGCCAGGACACCTTAAGCGTGAGTGCCCCGAGATAAAGGTGTCTTATCAGGAGCCTAAAAAACCAGGTATCTGCCCAAGATGTGGGAGAGGTGCCCACTGGGCAAATGAATGTCGCTCAATAGGAAACTCTCTGCTTCCAAGAGGGTCAAAAAACGGGAAGGGGGGCCCCACACCCCAGGGCCCTCAAATGTATAGGGTGCTCCAACAGGTGGCTCGCTCGCATTATCCGCCGACGAGCCAAGGCGAGCCACAACAGGGAGTGCAGGATTGGACATCCGTGCCACCACCAGACTCATACTGACTCCAGAGATGGGGACCCAAGTAGTCGAATCAGATTTTAAGGGTCCATTACCTGAGGACACCGTGGGCCTCTTGCTAGGACGGAGCTCCACGGCGTTATCAGGACTCATTGTTCACCCCGGAGTTATAGATGCTGATTATAAAGGAACAGTGAAAATCCTGGTATCTTCCCCACGTGGAATTACAGCTATTAGTCCAGGTGATAAGATAGCTAAATCCTGGTATTGCCTAGTTGTCACAAGCTTTTTGGAAGCCATGAGGTTACGCGGGAACAAAAGGGGCTCGGTTCATCTGGAGCTCCTCTAGCATGCGTCATGCTAGGCATGGAAAATAGACCCCTTTACTCTCTTTGGATAAGAGGCAAGAAATTCATAGGCTTATTGGACACTGGAGCAGATCGCAGTATCATCAATGAAGCTGATTGGCCTAAGGCTGATCAAACACTTCGAGGATTAGGGATTGCTCATAGCCCCATGTGCAGTGCAGCTACACTGCCATGGAAGGATGATGAAGGCCACCATGGACTTGTGCAGCCATATGTCCTTAAGATTCCCATTTCATTGTGGGGACGGGATGTTTTGGCCCAAATGAACCTGAAGTTGAGTACAGAATTATTCTATAGGAGGAAGCTCAAGCCTTAGTGACTAAGTCTGGTTATCCTGGAACGGAAGGCCTAGGGAAACAGCTGCAGGGCACCCCTGAACCTATTCCCTTGACTAATTACTTCTCTCAAAGAATAGGTGGGCCGGGGCTGGGTTTTTCTTAGGGGCCACTGAACCTCTAAAAATTCAATGGAAAAACAGTAAACCCATGTGGGTTTCTCAGTGGCCCCTGCCTAAAGAAAAATGTGAAGCTGCCCACACGTTGGTAAAAGAGCAACTTGCCGCCGGGCATATTCAGCCCTCCACATCACCATGGAATACACCTATTTTTGTGATTAAAAAGAAGTCAGGGAAGTGGCGATTGTTACATGACTTACAAGCTGTTAATGAAAGGATAGTGGCCATGGGAGCAGTACAGCTGGGGCTGCCTTTAGTCTCAGCCCTGCCCTCTGGTTGGCCCTCTGTGGTAATCGATGTTAAAGATTGTTTCTTTTCCATCCCATTGCACCCCGAGGACACCCAATGTTTTGCTTTCACAGTACCTACCATTAATCATTCTAGTCCGGATCAACGCTATGAATGGGTGGTATTGCCTCAGGGCATGGCCAACAGCCCTACAATGTGCCAATTATATGTAGATCAAGCCCTGAAGGAGGTGAGAACACAATTTCCCCCACTCATTGTGTATCATTATATGGATGATATTTTGCTGTGCCATAAAGAAGAACAATATATTGAGAAGGCCCTTTCCTTTCTTTTCAAACATTTTGAGAGATTCGGATTACACATAGCACCAGAAAAGGTCCAAATGACGCCCATTAAAGAGTATTTGGGAACTAGGTTAGAGAATACTCAAGTCAGACCTTTAAAGATAACCCTGCGGACAGATCACCTAAACACATTAAATGATTTTCAAAAATTGTTAGGAGATATCAATTGGATCAGGCCCTATCTAAAACTCACTGATCAGGAATTGTCACCCTTATTTGAGACACTTAAAGGAGACCCTAACCTCACCTCTCCTCGTCAGTTGACTGAGGGGGCAAAGGCAGCCATCAATCTGATCCAGAAAAGGCTAGACATAGTAGTCTCCTGCAGAAACTGCGTGACTTTACTACCTGCACCGTCTTTGGGGGTTAATCCCAAGGGTCTGTTACCTAATCATATATGGCAAATGGATGTCACACATGTTTCAGAATTTGGAAAGTTAAGATATGTTCATGTCTCTGTAGATACCTGCTCTGGAATAATTTTCGCCTCAGTGCATACGGGGGAAAAATCCAGAGATGTTATCGCCCATTGCCTACAGGTTTTCGCGGCATGGGGAAAGCCACGCCAGTTAAAGACAGATAATGGTCCAGCCTACACCTCACAACCCTTTAAAGCCTTCCTACAACAACTTGACATTCACCTGATACATGGAATACCCATGGGACAGAGTGTTGTGGAGCGCGCGCATCTTACAATAAAAAATGCGCTTTATAAACAAAAAGGGGGAATAGGGGACACCTTCAGGTCCCCTAAAGATAAGCTCAACACCATTCTCTTTATTTTGAATTTTTTAACGTTGGACAAAACAGGTAAATCAGCTGCAGACAGACATGCAAGTGCTGTTGCTGCTCCCCCTAAGCCTTTAGTACTTTGGAAGGACATCCTCACAGGAAAGTGGAATGGACCAGATCCAGTGTTAGTATGGAGTAGGGGGTCTGTATGTGTTTTTCCACAGGAAAAAGAGGCTCCAATTTGGATCCCAGAGTGGCTGGTGCGTGGAGCCTTGCCTCCGAACACCAGTCATGATGCTGAAGATGCTGATGATAACTCTGGAGATGCTACACCTCCTGTGGCAGACTCAAGCCAGAGAGCTACGAGCAGTGGTTAAAGCATGGCTATATCCTTTACCAGTGACTAACTCTTCTCTCCTATTCCCTCCTCTCCCTTTGATGCATGGCAGGTCTGTAACTTGTTAGGAGCATGTACTGATATCTCAGCAGTGTCCATGTTAAATGGTGGCAAATTCCTCAACTGCTCTTATAAACAAAATGACTCTGGTACCTTTGAGACAACAGTTAATGTTGTCCCAATAATATTATTTAATTGCTATCTTTCCCAGTGCTGGAATGTCACGGCCTTCAAGCTGGCTGTGATTATGTGTATCCCTACCCATGTTCCTATCCCAGTTTTCATTCCAGATGACAAGTTACTGGTGGTGCTATCCAGAAAGAAAAGAGACTTTGGTATCATAGCCGCCGTTATGACAGCATTGGCTATATCTACAGCAGCTGCCACGGCAGCAGCAGTCTCGCTTGCTGCAACTATACCCACTGCAGAAGCTGTGAACACCCTTGCAGAAGGAACGGCGGCTGCCCTTCAAACACACTCAGATCGATGCACATCTGCAAGCAGGAATCCTGATAGTCAACCAGAGAGTGGATTTGGTTCAAGAACAAGTGGACATATTGGGGGCCCTATTGGGACTGGGATGTATAGCACCCTTCCCGGCAAATTGTGTAACCCCCATAGCCTATACTAATATGAGTAACTTACAGAATGTCTCCCGACAGCTTTCCCAGTATTTGCAGGGTGCTTGGTCTGACGATTTTCTGACGATTTTCAAAATTTCACACGAGTACGCGTGTGCAACCAACTTCCCTCCCAGAGCTATTTCAAACATTCAGCAATATGTTCCAGTTTACCAAACAATGGGCTGGCACAACTGGTCTTCTTGTCCTCCTTCTTATTGGCATTCTGCTTCTATTCAGAAAAGTTCGCCAATGGAGAAAACAGCAGCGAGAGCAGAGCCGAGCTATAGTACAAGCCCTTATGTCAATAGAGGCTGGGACATCTCCCCAGATATGGCTAAGCATGCTAGATCGGTAGTCAAAGATGGGTAAGATCAGTAGAGAAACATACCAACCTAAGACAGGACAGAGATCATCGATATCTTGTGTCTGATGACGGGTAAGGATGTTTTCTGCTACTGACGACCTAAGACAGGCACGATCTCTGCCATAAAACAAAAAAGGGGGAGATGTCGGGGACCGCCTCCGGCCGGGAAAGTCCCCACCATTACACGATGGTGCTTGGCTCACTGCCAGCAAAATACGCTGCAAGTGAACACCGAACTTTCTGGTGAAGCCCACCTAAAGGAGGACATAGTCATTGGCTGTTTCAAATTTAATCAGCATAGTAACAGGACTCTCATTGGCTCTCCCCATTGTTTGGCCCCTTATTGGTCACCCTGACACATATAAGCTAAGAAAGTTGTTGAAATAAAGAGACGAAGCATTAACACCATGCCAGGCTGGTTGTCATTCTTGCGGGCTGAGGGCGACAGTATTTCATTGAACTATTAGGGCCAGTTGTCTCTGGGCCATGGAACCCAGCCAACTCTGTAGCTTCTACAGAAGTGGCGATGCCTTGTTGCATTGCAGAAGTACTTTGTGTCAAAACTTCTGTAAGATTTCCTTTTCTTTCTCTAATACTTTTTAGGCTAGACTCATCAACTCAAGCTGTTACAAATCTGAAAAATTCTGAATTAAGTAGAAAACATGTTTTTCAAGGGGGAAAATGTTTTTCAAGAGGGAAAAACTAATTCTAGCATCAAATGGAAATTTTTGCCCAAAATATTACTTTCTTTTAAAAACATGGCTAGCCTGGGGTGCCTGGGTGGCTCAGTCGTTGGGCGTCTGCCTTCAGCTCGGGTCATGATCTCAGTATCCTGGGATCGAGCCCCAAATCAGGCTCCCTGCTCGGCGGGGAGCCTACTTCTCCCTCTCCCATTCCCCCTACTTGTGTTCCCTCTCTCGCTGTGTCTCTCTGTCAAATAATAAAATCTTTAAAAATAATAATAATATAAATAAATAAACAAACAAATAAATAAAAATACAGCTAGCTTTGTTTTAATGTCATCCATGGATTATTGGTGATGTTCTAGAAAGGTTTTTAAATGTTTCTATTACCCACTCAGAACAGAACTGTTGAAGCATTAGGGAGCGTAAATGAGATGGTCAGATGGAGGAGGCTGATGGCAGTGGGAAGGCTCAGCAGTGGCCCTTCAAGGCTGTTTCAGTGTGAGGCTAAAGCACTATCCACAATGCCCCAGGCAGGAGGGAGCAGCAGGGCCTGTCCCTCAGACCCCATGGCAGGGGAGAAAAGGTTTGATCTTCCTTCCACATTGAGTCATTACTAATCAAGTTGAAAGTACAAATGCATTTCTGCCCCTTACTCTACCCGACCCCCCCAACCCCGGCCAGACAGAAGCCCTGAGTAATGTTGGCTTGCCCTGATACTAGGAGTCAGTTCAGTCAAATACACTCTCAGTTTCAATTCTGCTGAAAATGCTACCACATTCCCCAAATAGTGACAATGCTTCCGGTTTGTGTTCCGTAAGTTTTTAATGATATAAATTAATATTTGTATATCTTGTATGTTTTCCTCCATTTAAAATATTTTCACAAACTGTCATTTAAATCCTGACATTCACTGTAAATTAAAGTAATAATCATTGAGGTAAAAGATGAGTAAGACAAATTTCTTTTAAATCTGAAGAAGATCACACTGGATACTGAGGCCGGTACTAACCTGTAATGCAGAGAGTGGGGAGGAAAAAGCAGTTTCTACTTCCCGCTTTTTTTCTTTTTATTAAGCCGGATTTCTCTGTAAATAACATGTTTGTCAGTTTTGAGAAAGGCATGAGAGGGGAAAAAGAAACTGCCCAGAGAGTCAGCGCAGGAACATTACAAATACCACACCTTCCCTGGACCCCCTCCTGTCAGTCCCCTTCCTTGAAAGCACTTGAGCCTTGCCCAGCACATTGGCTGTTGGGAGATTTCCAGTCCTCTCCAGATTTTTCCATAACTCGGAGGCATCCCATCCTGAAACCACGGTATCACTTTCCTCCGTGGGCTCTACTTCCTCCAGCTGCCCCATCTCCGCTTGGAATAAACAGGAATCACTTGGACTAGATTATCCTGTTCTCAGCCCGAGGGGAGATTTTAACCCGACTCTAGGACTAGAGGACAGGCAGGGTCACTTGGGGGTCCCTGTGAGCCTCTTTTCGTGAACCACCTGCCAACACATAAATTCCTGCAGATTAGTGGATGGGGGTCCCTAGGGAGGGACCGGATTCCCTTCTCAGTCCTGTCCCCGGCCCCCCCGGCTCGCCTCCCCCAGGTCCCCCGAGGCGGGTTTGCCCAGCGTGTCCCAGCTTCGCGGAGCTCCCGGGCGCAGAGGCCCCGCCCCCAGGCTGACTCAGCCTCTCGCAGCCTGAACTGGCGCTGGGGGCGGGGCTGACCTGGCCGGATCCCGGCCCTAAAAGCTTGGCTTCACCCCACCGCCTGACCTTCTGGAACTCAGGACACGCATCTGTGATAGAGACTGCGCAGCTGCACTCCCTCGCGCCACTGGCCACAGGTGGTCTTCTCGTGCCGGACCTGAGCAGGGGGCCACCCGCGCGGCTGCCTGCCTCGGCAACGGGGGTTCGGGGCTCCCAGGAGGCGCTGACCATGGATTTGACCCTTCCAGACAGGGCAGCCTGATTCCCCTGACGCCTCGCTGTCAGGGCCCGCCCCTCCCTGTGCTGAGACGCAGGTTCCCTGGAAGTGGCAGGCGGGTCACAGGGCGGCAGACCCCCTGCCCATCCCACACTGGCAGCCTTCCTCCACAGCCCGGTGGAAATACTCGGGAGCATGGAGTGCGTGTTTGTACTCCACCTTAGTGGCCTTACATCTCAGAAGGAGGAAGGATGGCTTTTTAGATGGTTTGGTCTAATCAGAAACTCATTTCTTTTCTTCCTAGGTTTTGAAACATGCGTCCTTCTCTCTTCCTGGCTGCGCTTTGCCTGGGAATAGCCTCAGCTGCTCCAGAACTCTATCAGAGCTTAGATGCGCGCTGGTCCCAGTGGAAGGCAGCACATGGGAAACTGTATGAGGAGGTTGGTAACATCTGAGCTGTCCACTGAGACCCCAGAGAATGTTCTATGCTGGTGTGAGTTCACAGCGGGGAGTAGCTTCTGGAGGCCGCTGGTACCTGGTACGCTGCACAGGATGGGGACAGATGTCTTGCTGTGTGGTTGCTGGAGAGCAGCTCCGGGAGCATCAGCCCAGCCCCGGTCAAGGTCTCTATTCCCCTCTGTGAGCACAGCCACTTGGTGCAGGTGAGCTGGTTTTAAATATAAATAAAGATGATATGTATTTGTTTTTCTGCAGAATGAAGAAGGATGGAGGAGAGCAGTGTGGGAGAAGAATCTGAAAGTGATTAAACAGCACAACCAGGAGTACAGCCAAGGGAAACACAGCTTCACAATGGCAATGAATGCCTTTGGTGACCTGGTGAGTGTGACCTGGGTTGCTGAACGTTTCATGCGTCCCCTCCTCGGTGCTTTGCCTAAAAATCTGCTGCTTGTCAACATTCTACTTCCTTTTCCTTGAAGACCAATGAAGAATTCAAGCAGGTGATGAATGGCCTTAAAAGCCAGAAACGCAAGGAGGGGAACGTGTTCCAAGCACCTCCCTTTGCTGAGACCCCCTCATCTATGGACTGGAGAAAGAAAGGCTACGTGACCCCCGTGAAGAATCAGGTGGGACAGTACTCCACAGGTCACCCTCAGGAGGAAAGGTGAAAGGTATCGGTGTCCTTGCTGTGGTCGGCTGAGAAAAGTGTGCAGCTCGTGATGTTTTAAAAGAGTTTCCGGATCGGTGGACTGCTATCGAATCTTGATATTTGTTTTGTAGACTGATAATTTTTTTTTAAATTTTATTTATTTATTTGACAGACAGAGGTCACAAGTAGGCAGAGGGGCAGCCAGAGAGGGAGAGGAAGGGAAGCAGGCTCCCTGCTGAGCAGTGAGCCTGATGCAGGGCTCGATCCCACGACCTTGAGACCATGACCTGAGCCGAAGGCAGAGGCTTAACCCACTGAGCCATCCAGGAGCCCCATAGACTGAGAATTTTTAAAATTTGTTTCAGGGTCTCTGTGGTTCTTGTTGGGCTTTTAGTGCAACTGGAGCCCTCGAAGGACAGATGTTTCGGAAAACCGGCAGACTGGTGTCACTGAGCGAGCAGAACCTGGTGGACTGCTCTTGGGCAGAAGGCAATGAGGGCTGCAGTGGTGGCCTGATGGATTACGCCTTCCAGTACGTGAAGGACAACGGAGGCCTGGACTCGGAGGAGTCCTATCCGTATCGTGCACAGGTAAGTAGTGCTCCCTACCTGTCATTCCGGCTCTGCTTTTTAGCATTGAACACATACAGGTAGAACAGATATCACATTTCTTTTTTTTTTTTTTTTTTAAGATTTTATTTATTTATTTGAGAGAGAGAGACAGTGAGAGAGAGCATGAGTGAGGAGAAGGTCAGAGAGCGAAGCAGACTCCCCATGGAGCTGGGAGCCTGATGTGGGACTCGATCCCGGGACTCCAGGATCACGCCCTGAGCCGAAGGCAGTCGTCCAACCAACTGAGCCACCCAGGCGTCCCCAGATATCACATTTCATACTCACCGTTTATGTTGTAGACTCTACAGCACCAACTGTCAGAACTATCATTAAACTATATTAGCCGGGGGCGCCTGGGTGGCTCAGTCGTTAAGTGTCTGCCTTTGGCTCGGGTCACGATCCCAGGGTCCTGGGCTCGGCAGGAAGACTGCTTCTCCCTCTCCCACTGCCCCTGCTTGTGTTCCCTCTCTTACTGTCTCTCCCTCTGTCAAATAAATAAATAAAATCCTGAAAGACAACAACAACCAAAAAAACCCCCTATATTCTCTGCCTTGATGGTGACTGTGCAACTCTTCCTATTTCTGTCACGAGGCCATTGGATACCATTCTATATATAGTACAGACTTCTCCAGAATGAAAAGCTTCTTATGGACAGGTAGACTGAGAGTGTCTCATGAAGTACACACCAGCTAATGTTTCGATTTCAAAGCAGCCAATAGCGTTTCGGCTCCTAGGATGCTTCCTAACAAACTTGACTTGGGAAACATTGAGCTACAAACTGTCTTGAACTCATGTTCCCCAGGAGGTGGATGGTAGTGATCAACTCTCTTCCCCTGTCCCTTTGAAAGGATGAATCCTGCAAATACAAGCCTGAGCAATCCGCCGCCAATGACACCGGCTTCATGGACATCCATCCGGAGGAGGAGTCCCTTAAGCTGGCGGTGGCCACTGTGGGGCCCATCTCTGCTGCAATCGATGCAAGCCTGGGTACCTTCCAGTTCTATCATAAAGGTAAGCATCTGTTTATGTAGAAATTTAGGCAGAAAAATGGGAAAACCACCATTACATACAATAACATTGACTCTGGTATGTAGAAGTCAATGTGGAATTTTGGAGGGTGAGGATTTAACAGAGCCGTGTTTCTCTGCACGTGTAATTTTTGTGCCCATTTGTTTTCATCTGCCATGACCTGACCCATATCCCCGTGATTTTAAGTACATCATAAATGTATTTAAATGGCTACATAATTCAACTGGTGTATCTCAATTTACTTTCCTTTTTTCCTAACTATTAGACCTTGAAACATTCCAGAGAATTTTACTACTGTTATTGAAACTGGCAAGAACCCCTCGGCTCAAGTAATTTTGTGCTCTGGGTTGTGTTTCCTTAAGCTGACGTGCTCAAAGTCGAACCACAAGGTGTCAATGAGTTTTCGTCTATGTTTCTTGACAAAGTGTTTACAAAAGAGATTGTGCCAGTTTGTCTTTCTGCTGGTATTAGATGAAGGCCTAAATCCCTAGCCTAGCTAAAAGTAAATCAATAAATCAATCTGATTTTTAAATCTTACCTGGGGTTATGTCATTTAACTGAACTTTGAAATGCCTCCTGTTGGTTGTGGTTGATAGACTGGGTTACGATCACATGTTCCCGGAGATCGTCACCCCAGCCCCGAATCTCTTCTCCAGGCATTTACTACGATCCAGACTGCAGCAGTGAAGACTTGGATCACGGTATTCTGGTGGTGGGCTATGGTTCTCAAAGAGAAGACTCAGAGAAGCAAAAATACTGGATTGTCAAGAACAGGTATAAAAGCCAAAAATAGGGATGGCCAGCTGGCTCAGTAGGTAGAGCATGTCTCTCTTGATCTCAAGACCGTGAGTTCAAGTCCCACGTCGGAGATAGTGTTTACTTAATAAAAAAAAATTGTTTTAAAAATATAATGAATATACTATACATTTCTGTAAAAGAAAAAGACAAAACTAAGTGATCTATAATGGAATAAGAAATAGACTTTTTTAAAAAAGCCAAAAATACTTATCTTTAAAGTTGAAAAGGGAATCCTGTTTGGAATCAGTGTTTGGAGACAGGTCCCCCAACCCTGGAGCACACTTCTGAAATCCCAGAAGTGTTAACCCCATGTAGGGGGAACGCAGGCATATTCATGACACGACCACAGTGAGGTACTGTCTCGAGCTGGGGGGTCCTGTTATAGTTTGGGTACTGTTGCATTTCTAATTTGGAGATTTTAAAAAATTTCTCTTTTTTCATTGTTTAATTTTTTTAAAGGATTTTATTTATTTATTTGACAGAAAGATAGAGAGCACAAGTAGGCAGAGAAGCAGGCAGAGGGAGAGGGAGAAGCAGGCTCGCGGCTGCATAAGGAGCCCAATGACAGGCTTGATCCCAGGACCCTGGATCATGACCTGAGCTGAAGGCAGACACTTAACCAACTGAGCCACCCAGGTGTCCCCTTTATTTTAATTTCTGAAACACATCTGACCCTAAGCATTTTGGGGTCTCTCACTTTGTAGTCTACGTGAAAGTTTCTATGAAAGTCTATGAAAGGTTCGGGAGTAGAATTATGAGCTGAGTTAGAAGTCGAACAGGAACGGCTTCTCGGATTCTTCCTGAATCTGTCCTGGCCCTGTCCTGCCCTGCTCAGTGTCGGGTGTGATTGCTCATGAAGGGAAATGTGTTTGTTCCTCTGGAATAATTGGCAAACGCTGTCCTCTTCCAGCTGGGGCACAGACTGGGGCACACAGGGTTACGTACTGATGGCCAAGGACCGGGACAACCACTGTGGAATCGCCACCGCAGCCAGCTTTCCTACTGTGTGACATGAGAGCATAAGGAAGACCTCGACTGGGGACCAAATACGCAGAAGAGGAATTTTCTCTTACAAGTGATCACACCTCATTGTGTGGAATGAAACACTCAAGCCACTGGAGATCTCACCTGTGATCTGATTTTGTGATTTCTTTAATTGCTGCCTTGGACAGCTTTGTGTGGTTGACTTGTTTAATGGATTTTGAATTTTTATATCTTGTACTGATATGTAAAGTTATACCTTTTAAAATAAAACCATTTCAAAGTAGAAGTGGGGGAAGTTTTTAATATAATTAACTTATAGACTCAGGCTGTTAAATAACAAAAAAACAAATAAATTACAAAGTTCTAATTGGCTTAATAAAGGATTCATGAATCAGGCAGCTTCATATATATCTAACAAGTAGAGAAGAACTCCAAGAGCTACCAGAAAAGAAAGGCTTGTACAGGTAAAGAGGGAGCAGAAAAAGGAAAGTATGAGCAAAGAATCTGTTAGCAAAGTTGTTGTCCGTCAGGGACCAGAAAGGGTCCCTCAGTATGTGTCCTGGTGCAGACCAGCATGTTCCCATTATCACCTGGTAGAGGTCATATTGTAGCAGGGAAGAGGTTGAAAACTGCAGTTAACTTAGGTGTTAAGTCTTGGTTTATTAACTTGGTTTATTAACTAAGAGATGCCATGTTGGGCCCATGGTTTTATTTTTGACAGGGCTCTAAAGACATAACCGCATGGGCCAGTGGTCCATTAGGAGAATACCGGGTGGCCTCTGGTTCTTGTAGGTGCAACTATGCACATCTTATGACAGCTGCCCTTTGGCTGTGTCTGACCCAACTCTGGAATGAAGCAAAATGGGACCAACGATCAATAGAGACAAAGGTACATTATCTTAACAAGGAAAAGACTTCGCATTATCAAAAAGTGAACACACACCCATAGGATTTCAATAGTAGAGAAATGCATTAGAGATCAGGGTCACTGGACCCCGGATAGCTACAACCCAGTGGAGCTACAAGACGGATGTCCCAGAGCCTGTTGCGAGTGCCTCTTCCCCACCTGCTAGTGTGGACAGATGAGGAAGGACCAGACACAGTGGATTGGTGTGTCTTGGGCCCAAAAGGGCTGAGGGGTAAGCCCCCAGACGTGAGTCCAGGCTTCAGCAACAGAGCAGGGACCTCAGCGGTAGCAGACCGGTGAGGGCATCCAGAGCGCCCAGCTCTCTGATCGAGCACTATCCTGGAGCTTGCTGTGCGGTCCCTATGTACAAGTTATTAGCAACTACAATCGGCCGACAGGGTTTAAATAAAGATTTCTCTCAATAATGTGGGCAGCCATGTGCAGGTAGGAAGTCCTCCTCCACCCTCTTGGGATCTCTGGCGTAGCCCAAGAATTAAACAGAAACAAGGTAGATTCACAGGAAAAAAGCGTGTAAGTTTTATTGCGTTTTTATATGCACCAGGAAGCCTTCATGAGAGAAGGAAGATCCAAAGAAGTGACCAGAGCCAGAAGCGACTAGACCTTCAGACAAGAATCGACACATTTGTAGAGAAATAACAAGACAAAGAGCAGTAAGTTGTGGGGAAGGACGAGGAGACACCTGTGGGGGCAGGAGGTGGAAGGAGTGGAAGGTGGGGGTTGGGTGGGAAGTGTGTTTGCACAGGTGGCGGTTCGGTGTGGACGCCCGGACTCTGGTGACCAGAATGTTCTCTTACTGGCTCCTTTCTCAGGGGAGAGAACCCCTTTCTCATGGGGAATGGTATGACCTGCTTTCGGAAGGGGGTTGTCAGAGTCCTTTCTGCCTCCCTCCTCTGCTTCTCAAGTGCCCTCAGCTGAAAATAACCCGTATGCCCATGTGGTACATTCTGGGGGAGCGTGTCCTGAACCCCTCCAGCCTCACCGATCAGTTGGATGTCTTTTTTTTTTTTTTTTAAGATTTTATTTATTTGACAGAGAGAGAGATCACAAGTAGGCAGAGAGGGAGAGAGAGAGAGAGAGGAGGAAGCTGGCTCCCTACCCAGCAGAGAGACTGATGCAGGACTCGATCCCAGGACCCTGAGATCATGACCTGAGCAGAAGGCAGAGGCTTAATCCACTGAGTCACCAGGCAGCCCCAGTTGGATGTCCTAAGAGCAAACCTGAGGTTTCGGGGGGAAGAAGGAAGTCTGCCTCAAGACTGTGGCATGGGGTGTGGGTCTGTGTGTCTAAGTGTCTGTGTGTCTGTGTCTGTGTGGTTGAGGGGGCTTGAATCCTATTGGCTCCGTGTCTCTGGAGAATTCAGACTGATGCACAGATCACCTCAGAGACCCACCCACCAACTCCCACTTTTATGCATATCTTTCTCATGCCTGCTGCCCTTCTTTGCAGAAAAAGAAATCATGTGATTAGCTATCGCTACATTTTTAGTTTCATTTCAGTTTAGAATGAGAGCTTTCTAATTTGGCTTCAGGGTCAGTGTGCTTCTGTCTGGGCTTTTAGGGAAGCCAGTGCCCTCGAAGGACACAATTTCTGGAAAACAGACAAACTTGTGTCACTGAGCGAGCAGAATCCGCTGGACTGTTCTTGGTCTCAAGGCAGTGAGGGCTGCCATGGTGGCCTGATGAATTATGCCTTCCAGCATGTTTCGAACAACGGAGACCTGGACTCAGAGGAATCCTATCCATATCGTCCAGGGGTCAGTGGAGCTCTTCACGTGTCATCCGTCCAGCTCTGCTCCTAGTCACATGCTTTTGAAGAACACAGATACCATATTTAATACTCACATTTTAAATGGTGGGCCCTAGAGCTGCAAACTGTCAGGACTGTCATTAAACCAGACAAGCCAAGAACAGTTCTCTGCCTCGGTGGGGACCACATGACTATTTTTATTTCTGTGTTACAGGGAGACATACATACCATTCTCTACCAGGTACAGATTTCTCTGGAATGAACCAGTTCTTAAGGACACGTAGACCCTGAATAATTCATTGAACACATACAAGGTAGTTTTTCAATTTCAAAACAACCAATAGCATTTCAGCTCCTGGAATTCTTTACAACAAATTTGGCTTGGAAATCACTTACCTGTAAGATGTCTTGAGCTCATGCTCCCCAGGAGGTGGATGTAGTGATCAAGTCTCTTCCCCTTTCCCTCTGAAAGGACGGACCCTGCGCATACAGACCCGGGAATTCCTGCTGCCAGCGCCACTGGCCCAGTGAGCATGCCTCTGCAGGAGGAGTCCCTTGTGCTGGTGGTGGCAGCTGTGGGGCCCGTCCCTGCTGCTCTCCGTGTAAGGCTGGACACCTTCCGGTTCTATAAAGAGGGTACACATCTGTCTATGGAGAAATAGAGGTAGAAAGACCGGAAAGCCACCCTAAGATACAGCAGGAGTGACACTAGGGGTATGCAGAATTCAATGTAGAATTTGGGGGGGTGTGGATTTCACACAGTTCATCCTGCGCCCTAACATTTATGCCTTCTGTTTCCATCTGTCATGACCAGACCCAAATCCCCATGATTTTAAACACATTATCAATTTATGGAAATGGCTACATAATTTGATTGGTATAGCTTGCTTTACCTTTTTCCAATTGTTAGACCTTGAAAATTTTTAAAGAATGTTACTACTGAGATTAACACTGGAAAGGAGCCCTTAGACCAAGTCATTTTGTGTTCTCTGCTGTTTCCATAGGCTCACATCCTTTAAAGAAAATCACAAGAGGCATTTTTTTATGCCTCTTGACTATTGTTTACAAAAGAGATTGTGACACTTTGTATTTCTGCTATCATCAGAGAAGGGCCTAAACCCCTAGTTTACCTAAACAAAACTATCTGACTTTTAATCTTAGCTGGATTTATAGTGCAACTGAATTTTGATACGTCTCCCTTTCTGTGGCTGATAGGCTGATAAACTGTCACTACCCCATGTCACGTGGGAAACCTCAGCCCAACATTAGATTTTACTTTCCAGATATTTATTATGCTCCAAACCGCAGCAGTGAAGAGCTGAATCACGGCGTTCTGCTGTTTGTTTATGGATCTGAAGGAGAAGAACCGAGAACCAAAACTATTGGATTATCAAGAACAGGTATAGAAAGCCAAGATACTTATCTTGGACATTGAAAAGGGAATCCTTTTCGGAATCAGTGCTTGGAGACAAGTCCCCCAACCCTTGAGCATACTTGTGAAATCCCAGAAGCGTTTACCCCAAGTGGCAGGAACACAGGCATACTCGTGTGATGAGCACAGGAAGGTACTGTCCCAAGCTGGGGGGGGGGGGGTGTTCTGCGATAGGTTTGCACCACTGCATTTCTAAATTGGATTTTTTAAAATTTCTGAAACACATCTGGCCCAAAGATTTTCCTTTTCCTGCTCATGTTTCAGTTTTGTGAAAAGTCTGGGAAGAAGGATTGTGTGCTGGGTTAGAAGTCGAGCAGGAACAGGAATGGCCTCTCCGGATTCTTCCTGAATCTGTCCTGGCCTCTGGTGCCCTGCTCAGGGTCGGGTGTGATTGTTCTTGAAAAGAAATGTTTGTTCCTCTGGAATAATTGGCCAACCCTGGCTTCTTTTGACTGGGACCCAGACTGGAGAACTCAGGGCTCCATGCTGATGGCCAAGGCCCAGGACAACCAGTGCGGAATCTCCACCATGGCCAGCTCTCCTGTTGTGTGAGACGAAGGTGTAAAGAAAACCTTGACTGGGGACAGAATATACAGAAAATGAGTTTTATTTTAAAGCTGGCCTCACCTTATTGTATGGGATAAAACACTGAAGATCTAACTTACTGTTTGATTCTGTGACCTTTCACACTGGGGATGTCACTACTTCTTTAATCCCTGCTCTAATCAATGTTGTATGATTCACTTGCTTCATAGCTTTTGAATTTTCATGTTTTAAGAGATTGCAGAGGGACGCCTGGGTGGCTCAGTGGGTTAAGCTGCTGCCTTCGTCTCAGGTTATGATCCCAAGGTCCTGGGATCGAGTCCTGCATCGGGCTCCTTGCTCGGCAGGGAGCCTGCTTCTCTCTCCACCTCTGCCTGCCTCTCTGCCTGCTTGTGTGCTCTCTCTCTCTCTCCTTCTCTATGACAAATAAATAAAACCTTTTAAAAAAAGAAAGATTGCCGGGAGTTTCATCTTCTAAAAGAAAATAATTCACCTGTGCTGAGGTGTGATTCTGTTTGTTTGTTTTTTTTAAGATTTTATTTATTTATTTGAGTTATTATTTTATTTATTTATATGAGTGGGCAGAGGGGGTACTGGGGGGCAGGTGGGGGCAGAGGGAGAAGCAGACTCCCAACTGACCAGGGAGTCTGACCCTGGGCTCACCCCAGGGCCCTGAGATCATGACCTGAGGTGAAGCCAGACTCTTAACCAACTTAGTCACCCAGGGCCCCCTTTCTGTTTTTAATTCATAAACTTCTTTATAGTCAAAAATGTCATGCTTTTGTAGGGAGGGAGAAATTTCCTTATTTGCTCCAAAATTCTTCCAGCTGGCTTAAGAATTTAACTGATGTGAAACAGATCAATGGGAGAAAAAATTCCTACAAAGTTTTATTACACAGGCATGGAGGCCCAGTAGGGAATTCCCAGTAGGAATTTCCTCCCCAAGGAAATGACCAAGGCGGGCAGGTTTGTTGTTGTTTCCTGGGCAGAGGCAGGAAATTGACAGGATAAAGACAACAGGGGCGTGGGAGCTTTCAACCAGCAGGAATGCTAAGTGGAATTTGAGCTGAGGTTGTAGATGAGTAAAAAAGTCACAAGGTTTCTTTCTACGGCTTTCCTGGCTTTGAAGGATGTCTTTTTACTTCGCAGTACAGGGAGGGCACCTCTCCGGTGGGAGACTCGTTTCCGGCTTGTGGGGGGACAGAGGACAGCCTGGGCGCCCTCGCACCCGCTGTTTCCCAAGCAGCTTCGTATCCAGATAATCCATGTACCATTGCGGCACATTTTGGGGTGTCCTCCCTGGCCCCCACAGTCTCTTCCTCTAAAACTCCCCTGGAATGTTTACAGACCACTAGCTGAGCTGGGGACTGTGGAGAGAGAAATCCAGGTAGTAATTGAGTAAAAAGAACATAGATTAGAATGAAGATGAATAAAGGGGGTGAAGGGGAATGGGAGGTCCGGGCTTCCAGCTATGGAATGAATAAGACCCGAGAATAAAAAGCACAGTGTAGGGAATATCATCAACGGTGTCGCAATAGCGCTGTAATGGTACAGTGAGAAACTGACAGACAGTAGCGATCCCTGTGGTGAGCATAGCGTACTGTATAGAGTTGGCAAATTACTGCGTTGTGCACCTGAAACTAATGTAACATTGGGTGTCATCTGGACTCAAAACTTTTGGGGGAGGAAAAAAAAAAGCATGAGGATGAATAAACAGAAAAGAACACATTTCCCCACACATCATGAAACCAGTCCCACAATCCTCAAAATAGATCAGCCCTGTCAAATGTCTCCGTTTCATTTATCTGATGGTAAGTATTAATTCTTTTTTTAAAACATTTAAATTAGATATGCATCTCACTGGGTTTACCTAAAAGCAGGTTTTCCCTGATGTTTGGGCGAGCGCCCCCTGCTGGGAAGACACTGTATCTGGAACATGATGATAGCGCGGATTCCCATAGTCTGAGCTGTTACCTTGGGACTGGAGTATTTTCAAAGCCCACATAGTGGTATTGAACCCGTGTTCCGTTACCAGAGAGAGATTTAGGATTGCCTTTTCTAGTTCACAATCTCTGAAACTTAGGAATAAGATCCTTAATACTGACAAGAACTTGGAATTCTAATACAGCAGCAGGTTTTCTATGAGTTTTCAACAGGCATGTTTGTGTGGCACAATTTTATGAAAAAGTGTAATTTGGCGGGCATTTAAGGTGGCACACTCACTGACAGAGAGCCAGAAATCCAAAGGCCATATATGGTCATGGCCATTCAGGCGGGAACCCTCTCTATGCTTTGCTGCCACATGAAAAAGACCAGTGTCTTTTTATAGTGTGGTTTACAGACAAGGTTAAGTTGGAGACTGTGATTTTCAAAGTCTGGAGTGTTCCATGACCTTTGCCATTGATAGTGTTGATATCTTTCCCTCTCTATTTTTCTTATGATCCTGTCAGTCTGTGAGAGCAGAATAGGTTGCAAAACAGCTGATGTGAGAGGCTTGCAGCGTGACTCTGGTGGCTAGGAAGGGTGGTTTTGTCACCCAGCCACGTAAGCCCAGATTTTCGGTCCACATTTTTGGGTGTCCTGGCTTTGGTCAATACAGTCCCTTCCTCTGAAACTTTTCTGGGAGTTTCACACATTCAACGTTGAGCTGATAGATGGTTTCATCTCCTTGAACCAGTCTCTCAGTTCTGGCAGTGGGTCAGTTCCGTCAAATTCACTTCAGGAGGCGGCGATGCAGGTGTGTTCTCAAAGCTAAGCCTCTGCTTCAAATGACCTGATAATAAATAAGAGGCAACTCAGGGGCACCTGGATGGCTCAGTCAGTTGAACACCGAACTCTTGGTTTCAGCTCAGATCATGATCAAGGTCCTAGAATGGAGTCCCCATGTCGGGCTCCACGCTCAGAGGGGAGCCCGCTTGAGACGCTCTCTCTCCTTCTTCCCCTCTTCCCGATTGCTGTCTCTCTTTCTAAAATAAACTCCTTTTTAAAGATTTTTATTTGTTTGTTTATTTGACAGATAGACATCACAGGTAGGCAGAGAGGCAAGCAGAGAGAGAGGAGGGAAGCAGGCTCCCTGCTGAGCAGAGAGCCCGATGTGGGGTTCGAGCCCAGGACCCTGAGATCATGACCTGAGCCAAAGGCAGAGGCTTTAACCCCCTGAGACACCCAGGCACCCATAAAATAAGCTCTTTTTTTAAAAAGAGTCAATTTTATGCAAGCTGGTGCAACCATGGAGGTTCCTCAAAAAGTTGAAAATAGAACTACCCTATGACCCAGGAATTGCACTACTGGGTATTTACCCTAAAGATACAAATGTAGTGATCCAAAGGGGCACGTGCACCTGAATGTTCATAGCAGCAATGTCCACAATAGCCAAACTATGGAAAGAACCTAGATGTCCATCAACAGATGAATGGATAAAGAAGATGTGGTATATATACACGATGGAATACTATGCAGCCATCAAAAGAAATGAAATCTTGCCATTTGTGATGACATGGATGGAACTAGAGGATATTATGCTTAGTGAAATAAGTCAATCAGAGAAAGACAACTACCATATGATCTCCCTAATATGAGGAAGTGGAGATGCAACATGGGGGGTTTGGGGGGTAGGAGAAGAATAAATGAAACAAGATGGGATCTGGAGGGAGACAAACCATAAGTGACTCTTAATCTCACAAAACAAACTGAGGGTTGCTGGGGGAAGGGTGGTCGGGAAAGGATGGTGGGGTTGTGGACATTGGGGAGGGTATGTGCTTTGGTGAGTGCTGTGAAGTGTGTAAACCTGGCAATTCACAGACCTGTACCCCTGGGGATAAATATATATATATGTTTATAAAAAATAAATAAATAAATAAAAGAGTCAATTCTATGGCAATAAAAGCAAAATAATGGTTAATGATTGGATCAAATTATAAACCCGTTTCTGAATTCTGAGGGTAGCCAGTGGAGAAAATTTCTAGATGTTGCTCTTAAAGCATCTGTAGACAGAGTAAGAGTAGGTAGTGGCAGTATGATAGATTTTCGTGGCTTGTAGTTTGAGTGTCCCTGGTGATGTTTTTGAGTGGCCCAGAGAGACACAGGCACAAAGATTGTCTCTACATGAGCTGTTGATGATCTCTCTGAAGTGTACATCAGGTCGTTCATATGAAATTTGCAGGGCTTCGGGAAAAAAGGGTACTTTTAGTGATTCAATGATTCCAAGTCCAAGGGTGGGAAAAAGTGGAAAACGTTAGTTTGGAGAATTGTAGTCAGGCTTTGGAGGAAACTAGAAGAAATTAGGATCTAGTCCCGTTTATAGGGAACCCTATCAGGATCTAATATCCGCAGAGGCGTGTTATTGAAACACTATTTTTTCTCTATAATCACCCTCCTTTTTACGAAGGACAGTCAAGTTAAGACCAATTTATTTGTGAAATCGAGTTGTTGTTGTTTTTTTTTAATTGGCCTGATTATTAAATTGCTGTAAGTCGTAGCTGAAGACGAAAAAAAGTTTCCTAGGATTCCCTACTAATTAAAGCTCACAAACATCTGTTTTCTTTATCCTGTTAATTCATCATGAATTTATTGTCTCTTTGTCTGCAGTGTAGAAAAGCTGCCTGCCTTGCTTACAGACTCAGCTATAAGTATCAGCCTGTTTTTCCAAGGGGCTTGATTGGCTCCATAAAGTCTGCCTGAGTTCTTTAAAGCAGTCTGGTCATATCTGAGCCTTTCGAATATGACATTTCAGTCAGAGGCTTGGTAATATGACAAGTGTTTCCAATTGTGTCCTGTTACTAGGAGAGCAGATTCTTATTAAATTTATGCAAATAAACATGGAAGAAAATATAAAAATACTCACTGAAAGATTTTAAATTCTGGACTAGATAAATATTTCACTTTATTCACAAAGGTGTATTTTATTCAATTGCTGTGTGTCATAGCTTAAAAAATCACTTCTTTAATACTGGAAAAAATTTTAATAAATCAGCAGTGTCTCAAAACAAAAATTTTATAAAAAGTATAATTATCCTCTATTCATTCAGTCGCAAGTTGTTAATTCTTGTTTTTCTTGAATCCAAATCTTCCATTAGTTCCAGAAATTCCTACCCAGTTCAGTTTTATGGTCTGAAGGTTATCAGAAACCTATATTCAAAAGTTCTTTCCGTCAGTCTCACTGTAGATGAAGCACATTTGCAGGAATATTTTGTAAAAGCATCTGAGTAAACCTATAATTGTCTGTAAATGATAAAAGACTTAAAAACGGCCATGATTAAAGACCTGATGAGCGATCATTACAATGTAATTGACAAGGAAATTGGTTATTTCTGTGACACACAACAGTTCAAGTAAAAATATGTCAGGACATATCAGATTTCTAGGAGTTTCATACAGTTTCTAGAACACTTATTTTAATAACACTCTGCATAAATATAATCTAGGAGTGCTTAGTATCACCTACTTGACAATGCCTCCTATGTAATTTAACATACCAGATAAGCCATATTAATGTAATAGCCCCCCCCCTTTTTTTTTATAAAGAGACCAAATCTCTTGAAAATGTTGCAGGGATCCTCTGGAATATCGTAGTTACATTGTGGTCAAATACTTCATTTTAGAAATTGATTTTGGAAAGTTTGTGTGAAAAAAATAAAAAATATTTGAACATTTGATTAAATAGGATCATAGATCATTATGCAACAATATTTATCTATTCAACTGAATTGATAATAAAAGGTTTTGGTTGGTTGTTTTTTTGTTTTTGTTTTTTTTAAGAAAAGTAAGTGTTTATTCCCTTGTTTCACAAATAAAGTGGGCTGAATTGGTTGCTTTTTTGGTGATTAGTCAAGGAGACCAAATTCAGTATCCTCATCCGATTCTTCTGAATCTTCCTTGGCTTCAGCCTTGGCTGGGGCTGTGACAGCAGCAGAAACAGCGGTGGTGAAAATAACCATGGGAGCCCCAGCCACGAATGCGGATGGATCAGCCAAGAAGGCCTTGACCTTTTTAGCGACGGGAAGGTGTAATCGGTCTCCACAGACAAAGCCAGGACCTTTTTGTCTGTTGATGGTAGAATGGGGCACTGATGCAACAGTTGGGTAACCTATCTGCAAGACGTGCTCACTGCAGACACCCTCCCTCCAGGAAGCCAGAGTGCGGTTTCCTCTGTGATGTCAAGCACTTCAAGGTTGTAGATGCTACTTTAGTCAAACACCTGCTGGATGACCAGCCCAAAGGAGAAGAGGGCATCTCCTCTTCATAGTTCAGCATGCTCAGCTGTGCGGCTTCACTGGCTCGCAATCTGTCTCCAATCTTAATCAGTTGTGCCTCACTCAGGATTTCAGTGGTGCCCCTGGAGATTTTAGTGGTGATGTCGAAAGTCTGGAAGAAGGTCTTCTCTGGCCCCAGACCAGTGTGGTGGGCTGCCACAGTGACTTCACTGGGACTAGGGCACCAGCACAGGTGGCAGCTGGCACCTTATTGGTTGGAAGCATGTTCCTGATCTCAGTGAGGTCTTCCTTGGTGAACCCAAAGCCCACATTCACCCAGATACAAGGCACTAGTTCCTCCAGAGCTCAGTTGTTCTCCAGATGCCCTCAGATGGTCTTGAACATCATGGTGTCCTTGCCCATCAGTGCCACAGCCTTCCCATGGAGGAACTTGCAGATCTGCTGTGTCTTCTTGGAACCCACATCAAACAAGTTTCTTTTTTCTGACTCAATCCTTAAAGGAATGGCAAAATGAGGGATGGTCTCAGTATTAATTTCTTTACTACTGCTGTGGCATCAGCATGTCTAGTCAGAGAGCATCAGCTCATCCACTAAGCATATAGACAATGACCAAACAGCAAGAGTAGCCCCAGGCTAGGGACAAATCTATAAAATCCATCTGAAGTGGGCCTAGGAGTACTTCTTGGGGTATGCTGATGATTTCTAGGAATCTGCTGACATTTACAAGTAGTGCATTGGGAAATAATCTGGTCAGGAATATTGTAGATGCTAAAGCAAAAACATTCTTTTAGTTCCTTAATTATCTTTCCACGTGTGTCCAATTTGGTGGGAAGTAAGTACAAGCTAAATGGTTAAAAGAAAAGGATGCTCTAGGAAGTTCATCTGACCTACGATATAATCCCTCTGATGGTTGTTTGGCACCTTTATATCCAAATGTCTTTGGAAGACTACGGGGCATTTGTTGGATAAACTAATGGTGTCGGTCTGGGATAAAGGTAGGGTTAACACCTGGGTGGAGAGAATGCAGGAATGATGACGAATTTCAGCTGCACCGGGAGCCACAGGGTGCCGAGGAATTATCGAAGAGATTATGGCCCTTAGGTCCTATACATTGATGGATCTGGTTTCCCTCTGAGTTTTACGAATTTGCCTTCTTTCTTTATGGGCAAGATTGGGGTGCTACAGGGTAGGGTGCTGTGTTTCAAGAGAGATTCTGTTACAGGGTTCGTCCCTGCTCTGACTCTCTGGAGACCATGTGCTGAGCCACAGAAGGAGGGGGTGGGCTCCTCTCCCAAGAAATGCGCACAGGCCCCCGCTTCCTAACAACCCAATTTCATTCACGTGTGCGGCCTCAAGACTGATGGAAGCTTCTTTTAAAGACCCCTCCTCTTCAGAAGAGTGTTTTATCAGGATGAGCTTTCAGTAAAGCAAGCAGGAAAGTTGGGGATTGGCCTGAAGCTAAGGAAACAAAAATGCCTTTTCATTGCAATTTATAGTGGCATTAACTGTGAATGACAAATCTTTACCAGGAAGGTTGGCTGGCCAACAGGTAAACAGTAGCCAGTCTGAGTGTGAAGAGGGCCTGAAGATACTGGGCTGGGCTGGGCCTCGGGCAGTAAAATGGGTGCCTGAGACTCCACAGGCTGAATAGAAGCAGGGGGAACAGGTACAGGGAACTCCTCTGAGCAGACGCAAGAGGAATTCACACCAATGTCCATCAAGAAACCCAGTTCCTGAGCCTCTGTTTGAAGTTTTATGGTAGGTTCCCGGGTGTGACAGTACCTGCTGACCCTGTCATTGAAGGGGAAATTGTCCCTCAGGAGAAAGATGAATTTTTTTCAGGGTTATGTGACTGAGGGGCATTGTTTCTTATACTTTTCTTTTTCTTAAGTGCATGATCATTTCTCTTCCCATGACCTGCTTTTTTTGCAATGACAGGGAGATCTCTGAGGGAGCTTTGAGTCATCCTCAGGCATGCTTTTGCCTTTCCAAAATTCAGGTTGTAAAGCAAGAATTGCTGCTTTTAGTTCCTTTTTTTTTTTTTTTTAGTTTATTTATTTTTTTAGTTAGTTAGTTAGTTTGTTCGTCTTTTTCACAGACAGGGATCACAAGTAGGCAGAGAGGCAGGCAGACAGAGATAGGAGGAAGCAGGCTCCCCACTGAGCAGAGGGCCCGACGCGGGGCTCGATCCCAGGACCCCGAGATCATGACCCAAGCTGAAGTCAGAGGCTTAACCCACTGAGCCACTGAGGCGCCCCTAGTTCCTTTTTTGTTGTTGTTCGGCTTTCTTGCAAGCTATTTTCAAAGTAGCTTCCTCCCTTGTTAATACTTAGCGGTTGTCCTGTCCAAATGACCATACTACTGTGGATTTGTTTTTTAATATCAGGGAGAAAATTTCCCCCTGATGCAGAAATTAGAAGATTTCTATGTTCTGGGGCTCCCAGCTTGAAAACAGTGTGCCTTTTTAAGCTTCTATAAAATGATTCACAATTGCAGCCCTCTTCTTTCTGAGTGTATATTTCAAACTTAGACCAACTCACTTGGGAAAAACAGGCTTCGTCCACTGTTCCTATTAACCCTTGAACAGTTGAGCTTGTCCTTGGCTCTGGCCCTCTGTTTCCCATTGGGGTGGAGGGGGGTAATTGGGCCTGCCTGGTATCTGCCATATACTCCTTGGCTGAAAGGATTCCCCTCAGTAGCCAGTGAAGACCTCTACGAGTTGCATTGTAAAAAGCTACTGATTTTTTAAATTCTTCTCTAAATTGGTAAGATCCTCTGAGAGCAGAAGTAAGGGGACTTTATCATTTAAAGGGTCTGTTGCTGTCCAGGGGACATGAATTCCTTGCAATGGGGGTCCAGGCAACCCTCATCAAGGACGGTGTCCAGGAAGGCCCGAGACTGGCGGAGCTTGCTGACAAAGCGCTGAGGAGATGAGGAATTATCAGGCCCCGCAAGACAGGCTCCATTGCCTTCTTGGGGCTCCTGCTAGATTTCTTTCTTGACATTCAGCATTTACATGTGTAAACTGTGTCTCGCCAGCCAGGAGATCCGGCTGAGGTTCTCTCTATCAATCTTGTAGAGAAAAGAATAGTTAAACAGCAGCTGGCTGTTTCGGGGTTTTCCTTGGGAAAGTTGGAGTTTTAGGATTGAAGGAGACTGGTTGAGGAGCTGGGGTGGGTTTTGAAGGGAAAGGTTTCAGACCAGGGGCCCAGAGATCCAAACGACCTTCTGGAGGGTCGGGGACAGAGAGGTGGGGAGGAAGGGGAGTAGAAGAAGGGAATGTCGGTCAGATGACGTTGTTTTTTTGTTTTTTTTTTAAAGATTTTTATTTATTTATTTGATAGACAGAGATCACAAGTAGGCAGAAGGCAGGCAGAGAGAGAGGGGGAGAAGCAGGGTCCCCGCTGAGCAGAGAGCCCGATGTGGGGCTCGATCCCAGGACCCTGAGATCATGACCTGAGTCGAAGGCAGAGGCTTAAACCACTGAGCCACCCAGGCGCCCCGGTCAGATGACATTTTTAATTCTTGGTCTAATTGCTTTTCTTTTGTTAAGAGCGCCCTTATACGTGTTTGTGTTTTCTTTTCATGATGATCCTCCCCTAAATAGCGATAAGGCAGCTGCTAGGAAAGAGAGCTCTCTTGAGACATGTTCTAAATATAGGTGTTTCTCTAATCGGGAAGATGTGCCGTCTGCTACTAATGAGTGGGATTGTCATTAGGATATTTAATCTCCAGTGACTCAGTCCAATAAGCCTCTTTACCACAGGACTCCCAGGCAACTCCCCAGGCTGAGAATAAATATTTACCATGGACGCAAGAGACATGGCTCATGGTGGTGGGAGGAGGAGGGGGACCTCACTGAAAACTTTATGGGGTCCTAGTCATGGGGGGGTCTCACAGTTTTGTGAGTTTTAGCATCAGGAACTCTACTGGGTTCTCAAAGTGAATATCTGGAAAAAGAAAAAAAAAAGTCTCCTCCCACATCTGGCAAACCTCCTCTGGTCTTCTTTGAATAAGGAAATAAATATCTTCCCTAGTTTTACACTAAGGCTTTCTTCTCATCACAGTAGACAAATGTGGAAGGAAATCAATACGGGTTCATGCTAAGGCCCTCTGCTTCCTCCTAACCCAATGATAACACATTCTTGACTCTCTGGATTCACTTTCATGTCATGTAATCTCATCACCTCCTTTTTTCTCTCGAAGGAAAAGAAAGAAACAAAACAACAATATGGAGGAAAGTGGGGGACGGTGGGTGGGTCTATTAAGTGAGTCTGTGCATCAGTGTAAGTTTTCTAGAGAACAGAACCACTAGGACCCGCACACAGAGGCACACAAACATAGAGACGCAGACACACACAAAACTATGTCACAATTTTGAGGCAGAGTTCCTTCTTCCCCCGGAAACTCCAGGTTTGCTCCTGAGACAGCCAACTGATCGGTGAGGCTGGAGGGGTTCAGGACACGCTCCCCCAGAATGTACCACATGGGCATACGGGTTATTTTCAGCTGAGGGCACTTGAGAAGCAGAGGAGGCAGGAAGGGCTCTCTGACATCCCCTTTCCAAAAGCGGGTCATAGCATTTCCCCCAAGAAGTGGGTTCTCTCCCCTGAGAAAGGAACTAGCAAGAGAACATTCTAGTCACCAGAGTCCGGGCGCCCACACCGAACCGCCACCTGTGCAAACACACTTCCCACACAACCCCGATCTCCCACTCCTTCTGCCTCCTGCCCCCACAGGCGTCTCCTCGTCCTTCCCCACAACTTACTGTCGTTTGTCTTGTTATTTCTCTACAAATGGGTCATTTCTGTCTGGAAGGTCTAGGAGCTTCCGGCTTTGGTCACTTCTTTGGGTCTTCCGTCTCTCATGAAGTCTTCCAAGTGCATATAAAAACCCAATAAAACTTGTATACTTTTTCCTGTGAATCTACCTTATGTCAGTTTAATTCTTAGACCTGGCCAGAGATCCTGAGGGAGTGGAGGAGGACTTCCCTCCCCTCTCCCACATGTCCACCCATAGTATGGAAAGAAGTCTTCTTTATCTGAAGTGAACTGGTTATCAATTTTAATCACGTCTACACAGGAACTTCACAGCAAGTTCCAGAAAGGTTGACCAAAGAGCTGGGCACCACAGCCTCCCGAAGCTGACACTTGAAGTCAACCATCAGAGTCTGAAGTACAAACAGGGAAAGCTGACCTTGCAAGCTATGATGTTGGGTGAAAAAGGCATTTTACAAACATATGATGGGGTACAACTTTTGTGAATTAAGGGGGAAAAAAAGCACAAAACAAACGTGTATTCTTAGATAAAGGAAAAGGAACAGGACTACTAATCGCCCTATGCTCATGGCTCTGGTCACTTGCCTCAGGCAGGGGAATGTGGGTTGGAGAAATTGAGAACCAAAAGGGGACTCTGTTTTTCCTTCATGCTTGACTCAACACTGTGAGCATGTATTCACTTGAAAGTTGTGTATGTCACTTATTAATTCAGTCAGGCAGCAGAATTTGCGTGTCTCCCCTGTGTCAGGTCCTGTCTGGCTGCTGAGGACAGAGGTGAACGAAACAAAAATCCTTGAACTCGGTGTAGATTCAGGGCCGATGTATGGAGACACGCAACAGCCACATGCAACATACACAGAGGAACAGTATGTCGGCTGGAGACAAGGCTCTGGGAAAACAAATCAGGGAAGGGGAGAGGACGCCCAAGAGGGGCTGTGTTTATTGTAATTCCAGGCAAGGACAGGCTTCTCAGAGAGGGAGACATGGCAGCCAGGTCAGACGGAGGGGAGGAGCCTTGGACACACGTGGATGAAAGCCTCACAGGGGAGCAACAGAAAATACATAAAAGGACATTGAAACTGGAAGAATTATTTCTAAACATTACAAAATACTAGATACAGGAGTTCAAGTGTACTTCTTTTTTTCTTTTTTTTAAGATTTTATTTATTTATTTATTTGAAAGACAAGTAGGCAAGAGGCAGGCAGAGACAGAGAGAGGAGGAAGCAGGCTCCCCTCAGAGGAAAGAGCCTGATATAAGGCTCAGTCCCAGGACTCTGGGATCGTGACCTGAGCCAAAGGCAGAAGCTTTGACCCACTGAGCCACCCAGGCGCCCCTCAAGTGCACTTCTTTTAGGACCTCACTCTCGCCCCCTCTAGGAATGGTCTGACCTGCCCTGGAGAGGTGGGAAGGTGGGCAGGAAGACAGACAAGGACAGACCCCACCCAGTGAATGGTTGACTCCAACTGAGATTGTTTTCTGGGGAGGTTCCCTAACCAGAGAGCTTCGCCGGCACAGGAGGACTCTTTGGTTGGAAACGGAGCTTTATTCATCCTGCAAGTAGGCTGACACCCAGAACAGTGTGACTGTCATGTGACCAAGGCTCCCGACTTCCAGGGACAAGGCTGATGGGGGCAGGGGTGGGAAAGGCAGATCAGAATCACCTGCCTGCACTTGAGCCACCAAACGACAACAAAAGCTGGCCCAGAAGATGGAGCCCAGTATACATGTATACATGTTCACGTGTCTAAAATGTGAAGGGTTTTTTTTTTTTTCCTAGTAAAAATAATTTACCTTTGTCCTTAAAGATTGATGGTCCCATTTTGCTGCATTCCAGGGTTGGGTTAGATACAGGCAAAGGGCAGCTGACGTGAGATGCGTATCTTCATACCTACAAAGAGCCAGAGGCCTCCCAGTGGACCACGGGCACAGCCGGGGATGTGCCTCGAGCCCAAACACATTTTGACTCTATAAAAACTTACTGTATTAACATTTTACCTCACTTCTTCTTTGAAGTTGTTTCATTTTTTAAAAAGTAAAATTTCATACTTTTTTTTTTTAAATGAAAATTCAAAAGGTATTAGACAAGGCAGTAATACAAAGACGTTTTCATCAATAATGAACGAAGTGGTAACATTCCCTGCATGTAAAACGTCACACAATCAAAGCAAATTTAGCTCTCCAGTGATTCAAGTGTTTCATCCCACACAATAAGGTGTGGTCAGCTTTAAAATAAAATGCATTGCTGGATATTCTGTCAAAGACACTGGGACGTTGACAGAGTTGATAGCAATGTTGAAGAAATAGATGTCAGGAGCGAAACAACTGGAATCTTGAGCAAATCTGGGGTCTCAGCAGCAGGAACTATTAGGCAATATTGTCAGGGCTCTGTTGCTGGAAGGAAGAATTCACACTGTTTCTTTCATCCTTGCATCATTCTGCTTCCAAAAACCTGGGAGACAATGTCTATCGATATTTCATCGCATGTCTAGGGGAGGGAAGGCATCTTAATTATAGCCCCATCAAGACTCCATGCAGTGGGGAAGAAACAAGTTTCCCAAAAGAACCCACAGTGCTCCTACCAAGACCAGAGGAAGTGGATGCTGGTGGCTGGGAAAAGCTTTGGTTCAACACAGCAGCCCCCATTTAGCTTCTCAACACAGAGATAAACGCTTTCTTTTCATTCATCTTTTTCTTTTGAGAAAATTAGAGAGTCACATGCAATTGTAAGAAATAATACAGAGAAATCTGATGTCCCTTTTACTGGTATAAAAACAGACACACAGATCGATGGAACAGAATAGAAACCCAGAAATAAACACACATTTATATGTATATGCTCACATGTATATGGTATATGGTCACTTCACATGTATATGTATATGTATGTATATGGTCACTTCACTTACAATGAAAGGGGTAAGAATATACGAAAGGGGAAGAACAGACTCTTCAGTAAATGGTGCTGGGAAAGCTGGGCAGCTATGTGAAAAGAATGAAACCGGACCACCATCTCACACCATACGCAAAAATGAACTCAAAATGAGTTAGAGATTCCACTGTAATTTCTGAAAGCATAAAACACCTTGAAGAAAATAGAGGCAATAAGCTCCTTGACATAGGTCTTGGCAGTGGTTTTTTGAATCTGACACCAAAAGGAAAAGCAAAAAAAAAGCAAAAACAAGAAAGTTGGGTTCCACTAAACTAAAAATCTTCTGCAAAACAAAGAAACCCATTAACAAAATGAAAAGGCAACCTACGGAATAAGAGAACGTATTTGCAAATTATGCATCTGAAGGGTTTAAAATACAAAATATTAAAGAACTCATGGGATTCAATAGCAAAAAAAAAAAAAAAGATTAAAAAATGGTCAGAAGATCTGAATAGACATTTTTCCAAAGAAAACACACAGATGGCTGACAAGTATAAGACAAGATGCTCATCATCATTAATCATCAGGAAAGGAAAGTAAAAATCGCCATGAGATGTGACCTCATACCAGGTAGGATGTTACCATCAAAAGACAAGGAATGAACAGCTCGGTGAGGATGTGGAGGGAAGGACACCACTGTGCACTGGTGGTGGGAAGGGAAGCTGGTGCAGCCTCAACGGAAAAGAGTACGGAGTTTCCACCTCATTAAATGTAGAACAACCATAACATCCAGAAATCCTGCTTCTGGGTATTTATTCACAGAAAATGGAAACAAAACTCAAAAGGATGATCTATGTGCCACATAGTCATCGCAGCATTACTTAAACAAGCCAAGACATAGCAACAACCTAAATGTCCATCAGTGAACGAATGCATAGCGACGTAGCATATACACACCATGGAATATTACTCAGCCATAAAAAAGAATGACAGTTTGCCATTTGTGACAACATGGATGGACCTTGAGGGCACCATCCCAAGTGAAATGAGTCAGACAGAGATAAACAAATACCATACAATCTCTCCTCTGTGTGGAAGCAAAACAAAAACAAAAATCGAGCAAACAAACAAAACACTAAACTAAGCACATAGACGCAGAAAGCACATGATGATTACCAGATACAAGGGCTGTGGGCGGGAGAAAAGGGTAGCAGGATCAAAAGGTAAAGAATATTACAAAGAGAAAGAAAAGGGAGCCTGACAGAAAAAGCTGTTGATTCCTCCTGCGATCTCAACTTCTGTTCCATCCTTAGCTGCTGTTCCAGCATTAGCCTGGGGCACAGAGTTTAGTGCCTCTCCCCCTGCAGGTAAAAGGATGAACAGAAGCTGAGACACCTTCAATTACTGTGTGAGGAAAGGGTGTCTCTTAACAAGGCTTTATTTTCTTCCCTCTGTTTCCAGATGGGCTGGCACACTCGGAAGAGAAGTTTCTCTGAAAAGGAAGTGCGATTCTTGCTGGAGTTTAGCGCAGGCGGCAAGGAGTAACCACCACATCCCACGTTCTGAAGGTTTCCTGCCAAGTTTCCTGGCATCCAGCCTTGTTAGGCGCTGTCTGGATCCCTCGGTATGATGGGTGCCAGGTCCACGACCCCGCAGCAGACACTGCCAGCTTCTTCGCTTACTCGGGAGGGAGAGAGTCAGCCTCGCTGCCTCTGCCCTCTGCCAGCTCAGCCGATGCCACATTTCATAGACTGTTACTTCTAATGCCCCATGTCCACGTCCTGGTCTCTCCATTAGACATGATGCTTCCAGCTTCCAGTGACAGAAGCCTAACTCAACATGCTTTCATACAAGTTCTTGTGTTTGCATGTGAAGCAGGGCAGGTGATCTGGAAGCACAGCGGGAGTCCCTCAGAAGCTTGGTGGGTGTGGGACAAACCTCCCTGAGCCCTGTCACCGCGCCCCGTGCACAGTCCTTCCCCCCCATCCTCTCTAGCTCCTGGCTCCGGGCTCCGCTCTAGGACTTCTCAGACTCACTCTTGGCAATTACAGACTCATCCACTGCTCAGGACGGAATCCTCAGAGAAGGGAAAGGATCCTGTCAAATAGTGTAGACGGTGTTGGAACGGTTCCATTGGCTCTACTGGGCTGTGGCAGGTGCTCGTTTTAAATCATCTCTGTGGAGTGTAGGTGAAGGGGCAGGTCTCAGGTCAGTCCCGGAGACAGGTCTGGTGGGCAACACCAGAAACACTCCCGAGGAGGAGGGGGAGATGGAAAAGGGGGAAAAGACGGCCATTGCTGAGTCACAGGGTAATTGAAGGTTTGATTTTATTTTTTTTAAAGATTTTATTTACTTATTTGACAGACAGAGATCACAAGTGGGCAGAGAGGCAGGCAGAGAGAGAGGAAGGGAAGCAGGCTCCTCGCTGAGCAGAGAGCCGGACTCGGGGCTTGATCCTAGGACCCCAGGATCATGACCTGAGCCAAAGGCAGAGGCTTTAACCCATTAAGCCACCCAGGAACCCCTGAAGTTTTGATTTTATAAGAAACTGCTTATAAAGGAGGGGAATACAGAGGCAGGGGGGACAAAGGTACAAACTTCCAGTTAATAAGTTAATAAGTTCTGGGGACATAACATCCAGCATGGTGACCAGCTTAAACATGCCATGTTGTACATTTGAACATGGCTAAGAGAGTAACACTTAGAAGTCCCCATTGCAAGGAAGAATAATTGTAACTACACGAGGGAGGGATGTTAAATAAAGATATTGTGGTGATCACTTTGCAGTTTATATGCATATCAAGTCATTACGTTATACTCTTTAATACAATGTTATAGCTCAGTGATATCTCAGTAAAACGGAGAAAAGAAACCACTAAATGACATTCCAGAATGGCTGCACCACTTTCCGTCCCCCATCCAAGGCTGGGACCCAGTCCCTGCACATCCTTATCAGGTGATGCCACGACTCTATTCTACCCGATCTAGTAGGTGTGGGACGATGTGTCATCCTGGCTGACCCTGCATTTCTCTAACGGCTAGTCGTGATGAGCATTTCCTCCTGTGCTCATCGCCATCTGCGTGTCTTCCTCGGTGAAGATAAGAAGTTTCCAGCACTCCCCTTCGTGCCCACGATGCGCGTGTGTCAGGAGCTATTTCAGCGTCAAACGGGAGGGCGGCTGCCCTTGTCTGTGTTCTGTCCGGGGCTCACGCACAGACCCGGTGCTGACCACGGCTCGTTTACGCGGTCTGCCCAGGAACACGGGACGGTCGGCAGTTCGTCTGATCGAGAAGGGTAGCGAGTCTCCTCGCTCTCCGAATCGTCGTCAGGACCCTTGAGGCTACTTTGAGGAGCTCCTCAGAACCAGTGTGCACTGCGGTCGTCTCATGCGGAGAGACTGTCTCTGCATCTCTGCAGCCGTGGGCTCTCCTTTGCACTTAGTGACAAGAGGCACTGAGGTTGCGCGGGAATGCACAAGCCGTGGTGACAAAACATAGACCCTCGGCTTTCCCAGCAGCCACTTTGCTTTATTTGAAGCCACGAGAAAGCTTCATGACAAGATTTTGCAGAATTCTCTGATGAACAATGCACCAGGGCCATGGAGCCAATAGGTTGCTGCTGAGGTAAAATCCAGTTTTCTGATACCGCAGGCAGGTGCCTCGTTTGCGGAGTATCACGGTATTTATCTATTTGCGGCTGCTCATATAGAACCACCAACCTCACAGCTTCCCTGGGTGATGTCAGCCCAGGTCAGATCACTTTCTTTCACAACGCAGATGGACTCACAGCTTGAGGGGGCGAGATGCTGACGAGACCTTTCTGCTTCCCCCCGGGTCTAAGTGAAGCCCACCACGGGAGCTCAGATCGCGTCTGTCTGTGCAACCACAGCCTCTTTCCAGGGCTGGTCCCATCAGTGGGTGGACAGCTTCCCGAAGTCCTGCAGGAGTTAACTACGGCTGGAAAACTCCACACACCAAACTCGGCCCCAAAATGACCATCACTCCCTGTTTCTCACTGGGCTGTGTGTCAGCGGGAGGTTCTGTGACCTGCTGGGCCCGTGGGCTCTGCTCTGTGCGTCTCGCCTCCTCGCTGGGCTGGCCACTGGGCAACAGCGGAAATAAAACAGAGTGAGCGGGAACACACGTGGCCTCTTAAGGCCTCAGCTCGGAACCGGCACACTGTTCCTTCTATGTTTTTGTTTTGTTTTTAAGATTATATTCATTTGGGGCACCTGGGTGGCTCAGTGGGATAAAGCCTCTGCCTTCGGCTCAGGTCATGATCCTAGGGTCTTGGGATTGAGTCCCGCATCGGGCTCTCTGCTCAGCGGGGAGCCTGCTTCCCTTCCTCTCTCTCTGCCTGCCTCTCTGCCTACTTGTGATCTCTGTCTGTCAAATAAATAAATAAAAATCTTTAAAAAAAAAGATTATATTCATTTATTTGACAGACAGAGACACAGCAAGAGAAGGAGCTCAAGCAGGGAGAGTGGGAGAGGGAGAAGCAGGCTTCCTGCTGAGCAGGGAGCCCGATGCGGGGCTCGATCCCTGGACCTGGGGATCATGACCTGAGCTGAAGGCAGACGCCCAGTGACTGAGCCACCCAGGTGCCCCTGTCCCTTTCATGTTATTACACTGGACAAAGCGAGTCACACAGACGAGCCAGATGGACTCACCCCAACTGAGCAGGGAGGTACACTCTGCTCTCGCAGGGATGTCGAGGGAATGAATATTTCTGAATAAGAATCCACCTGGCAGCTGGCGGAAGACGTGGCGTGTTTATGTTCCAGTCTTGGAAGTCACATCACATGACTTCCCCTGTTCTTTATCTGAGGCTGTCACCAGATCCCACCAGGTTTGAGAAGAGAGGACACAGCCCCCATCATTCAATGCAAGGTGTGACAGTGTCATTTGGTAAAAAGAAACAAACAAACAAAACATATAATTGGAGATATTGATACAGATATCTCTGGAAAATACAATCTTAAAAAAAAAAACACAATAGTATTTCAAAGACTTAAGCCCCCCTTGGGACAGAGTGCACCCCCAGGGCCCTGGGTGCCAGTGGGCACCATGCAATAGGCAGAAGAAATTATTTCCTCCAAGAAGAACAAGAGCCAGGTTTCTAGAGGAGAAGTTTCTCCCTGGACACTGGGCTCCGTCCTGGCTGGAAGTGACGATGTTTCTCTTGGGGAGCCTGACTTGCTGGCTAGCACGCGCAGCGGGCTGGCCTATAAAACCCACAGCCTCTCAGACATCACCCAAGGTCACCTGAAGCCCATGGCTGCTCTCCCAGCAGGTGAGAGAGGGCACACGAGAGGAGGGTGCCGATTCTGGCACAGACTGCCAGCTTCCCTGCGCAAGGACCTCAGGCTCCCCTCGCTCTTCTCGATTCTGTGAAACAGGAAGGAGAAACTTGTTCCGAGCGGTAAACTGTGCGAATGCACATGAAGCATTGCATCAGCTCTGGGAAAGTTTTCCACAAATTCAAACTGATGGAAAGATGGCGGTGGCTTCTGGCATTGGGATGGACCGCGAGCCAAGAACCGTGGCGTGTTTGCTGTAGACTGAAGGTTCGTGTCCCCCACCAATTCACGTATTGAAATCCAAACCCCCAAGGGTAGGATCAGGACATGGGGTGTTTGGGAGGTGGTTGGTGCCCATAGGAATAGGATTCGAGTCTAGAGAGCTCCTTATCCTTTCTGGCCATGTGAGGACACAGCGGTATCTTCAGTGATAGATTTAAGTTATGACCCCAGCTAGGGTGTTCTGATGGCTTAAGGGCCCTCATAAATTCCAGAACATCATTAGGAATAACAGTAGTAGCCACATGCGAGGGACTGTGTGCTCACCAAGGTATAACGTATCCTCTATGACCCTCACCATCCCCTCAGAAGTAGGCATCTTTTCCATCAGTCTTAAATATTACCCAGTGCTCATTTCAGCACATACCCCACCAATGTCTATCACCCAGTTACCCCATCTGCCTGCCCCCCTCCCCTCCAGCAACTCTCAGTTTGTTTCCTGAGATTAAGAGTCGCTTATGGTTTGTCACAGCGAGGACACAGAGAGAAGATGGCCATCTATGAAGCAGGAAAGGGCCCTCATGAGACACTGAAATTTAGTGGTGCCTTGATCTTGGAAATCCAGCCTCCAGAACTGTGAGAAATAATTTCTGTTGTGTATGAGACCCTATCTATGTTATTCTGTCATCGCAGCTAGAACAGACTAAGATGGCTTTTATGCATGGCTGAGAGCTGAGTCCTGATTTCCACACATGGAGGCAAGTCTCTGTAGGGCTGGGTGCACAGTCAATCTCTCTTCTGGGGTTTCTTTTAAAGTCCAAGGAGAAGGATGGTTTAGCCTGAGAACTGAATATGACTGCTCTTCTCCACTTGACAGGCTTGAAGTGATTCTGGATACCAAGACTTTACTTAGAGTAGCAGAGAAATTACTGGAAAACAAAAATACCTCTACAGTGTCTCAAGCTTCTTCCTATGTAATTCACTGCCTAATAAAGAAGAAACTAAACTATTGATTCCCTTTTTTTATGTATATGAGATAAAATTTTATATATAGCAATGTCTACAATAACCAAACTAAGGAAAGAACCCAGATGTCCATAGACAGATGAATGGAAAAAGAAGAAGGGGATATGTCTATAATGGAATATTATATAGCCATGAAAAAGGGAAAATCTTGCCATTTGCAATGATGTGGTTGGAACTAGAGGGTGTTATGCTAAGCGAAATAAGTCAATGAGAGGAAGACAGTTATCATATGTTCTTACTGGTGTGTGGAATTTGAGAAACAAGGCAGAGGATCATAGTGGAAGAAAGGAAAAAGTGAAACAAGACGAAACCAGAGAGGGAGACAAACCGTAAGCGACTGAAATGGACCCTGAACTCTATGGTCAACTAATCTTCAACAAAGCAGAAAAGAATGTCCAGTGGAAAAAAGACAGTCTCTTCAACAAGTGGTGCTGGGAAAATCGGAGAGCCATATGCATAAGAATAAAACTGGTGAACTCTGTACTAAGCAAATCATGGAGTCTCAACCTAGAACATTCCTGCCTTTTGCTGCAGGAGTGCACACAGCTCAGATGGAGGAGAGTGGGGCGCAGGGAAGCACATCCCCAGCCAGGACTGACAAACTAACATCTGAGGGCACGTGGCTGATGCAGACAAATGTCCTAACCTATTAGAGAGACTCTGACTTGAGCGTTTGTTAACCCTAATCCTTGCTAGCATCTGAGAAGGACGGGAAGTTAAGGTGATGCCCCTGGATCATAGGACAAGCCTTAAGAGAGCATATAAACCTCAGTTCCCCAGAGTGCATCAACCCTCCGCCACTTCCTTCCATTTTCTGTGAGCTAATCAGCCTTTTTCATACTCAACCTTGACTGTGACCCAGACTTTGGGCGTAATTACTCTCCACACTATTAAGGACTGGCATATTCCTTTACTCTTAAAATAAATGTGATTTAGAATACCCCAGTGCAAACTGCAGTCTCTTTCATTCACGGACACTCTCCTTCTCCCCAGGGCTGTGCAAGGGTCCTGGGGTTTTATAACAATTTGTGTTTTTGAAGCCCTTAGTCATCCCAGGATGTGTGATCCGCCCCCTCCTTGCCAATGGTTGTGCTTGGGAAGCCTCGGAGCACCCCACCCCAGACCAGCCTCACACAGAATGAGTGAGAGCAGGTTATAGCCCTCAGCCTTTGAGAAACCTCTGCCCCTCTCCCAGTGTCGGGGAGACCCTTCTTCCCTCTTCCTCCCACTCCACTAGGCAAATGGACATTTCATTCCTTGATGACAGTGATCTTATGGGAGGAATTCTATATCCTTGGGATTAAGATTTTTTTTCCTTCACAGTTGGCTTTCAGGGTCCTTGTGGACTCAGGAATTCTAACTGGGCTGTCGAGTGCTGAACAGTGACTCTTACTTCTCTTTGCATCCCTGCTATTGAAATCTTGATGATCCGTGAGACAAGGATGTCCCTGGCTAAGGAGGGGACAAGTCCCTAGAAATGGAGCACAAACAGGAGAAGAACTCAGACATATTCAGAAAGTATCACTCCCCTTGCCTCACACATGGCACAGGTCTGCAGGCGGCTATAGGGCCCCCTCAGCATCTAAATAGTCTCCCCACAGCCCTGCCAACCGTACCCAACCTGCTCTAGAGGAAATAACTCAGGAGTGGAGCGTCTTCTGCCAGGAATGGTGGTTCCTGCACAGAGAAGAGGATCTCCCCAGAAGTCTGTGCACAGTCACAGAGCACAGGAAGAACTTTCCAAAAATGCTGAAGTGGACAAAGTGGCAGAGGGTTGGCAATGGTGCCTGGGGTAATGATGTGGGGCCCCAGGGAGGAGTGTGTTCCCTTGGTTGCTGTCCCCAGGACGGAAGAATGAAATATTAGCTGTTGTCCTCTGCAGTTCTCTTTATTGATCTTTACTGATGGCCAAACTTCAATCCTGGGTCTGGTCCAGCCCTGTGTGCTGCCTTGTCTGGAGTAGCAACTCCTGAGATCAAACTCTGGCTCCCTGCTCACCAGCCAGGGAAGCTGACAGGCCCCTCCAAACTTTGGTTCATTCATCTGGAACATGGGATAAGGGCTGTTATGGTGCACAAAGGCCACCACCCAAAGCGGAGTGTTTGTGACTATGTCCCAGCTGTCCACTGGCTTCCAGAGCCCACAAGGAGGTGGACGGGAGGTTGGCTGCATTTTTTTTTTCCATTTTGTTTTCATTTTATTTCATTTCATTTTTTAGAAAGTACAGACTTTCTGAAGTTTTCATCATGATACTTGTTTGTTTTTTAATAATAAAAAAAAGGAATAGAAGAAGCTGCCAGAAGGACAGAGGCCATCATTCTCTGAGATCCTTGAACGCAGCTACTACTAAGTCGTTCAGGAAAATTCCAAGGGGAGGAGGCAAGTCAGGGCGATGGTGCATGATTGTCCCATCCCCAGGAGCACGACACGGGAAAGTGTGACCCTGTTACTCATGAGCCAGGTAACTGGTTTGGTTCATTGTTCCTCTGGTAGTGAAACATTCACACTCTCCACCTTTACAACAAACCACTGCATTCCCTTTAGATTATGGATTGGACCAGGACATAGAGATTGAAGTTTTAAGATAATGAATTAAGTCATGCTTTCTGGCAAGTCCAATATGCCACGACCATTTGGAGAGTGAAGCCACTGGAAGTCTTCAAAGTGGCTTTTGGCTTGGTTTTCTGAGAACGTGCAAGAGAAGAGCGGGAAGAACACCAGCTTCCCAGACAGAGCACGGATTAGCAGAGTTCACCGAGGCAGGGCCTGGACACGGCATTGCCTTCTGCCAACAGTCTGCCCCCACACGACCTATTTCAGTGCATCTTGGGCATTTGGGAGCTCAGTGGGCAGGGAAAGCCAGGGGCGAAGCCATGACGATAGAAGCTTGTTTGGTTGAGAGACTCCAAGGTCACCTTAGTTCTTGACTCTCCATCGGAGTTCTTGCTCCATTTGAGCACAGAGCACCCATGAGGCTCCAGCTGAGAGTTGTGGTCTCGTGTTCTTAATCCTCTGTCGGTCTCTGCTGGTCCTGTGACCTCACATGCTCACGTGCCCAGACCTCAAGGTCTTGTCACATGTTCCATTATTTTTTTGTGTTGTCTGCAAATTCTATAACCATTTCTGAACTTCACTTTGAAATGAAAGAAAGAAGAAACTTCTCTGAAGTTTCATTTTGGGGGAGCGAAGTTAGGTCCCAGCATCCTGTTGACTGACTGCCACTTGGTTCCATGGGATCGCCAACTCTTTTTCACTGGAGTTCAAGAAGATTTCCAGGGACAACCAACCTAGCAGACCACACCATTGCCTTTCCACCACAGAATAAATGGCCTCTCTTTTGATATCCCTCAGAATTTGGTGAGGGAATATATCACTTGTAAATGAGTTTGTATCCCTCTTCCAAATTATAACAGACTTTACACACTTGGTCTGGAAATTTTTTGACTCTTCTCCCACACCTGTCTTAGAAGTTCTCTTAGAATGGCAGACATATTGAGTGAATTTTTTAGGCTTCATTAATAACCACATGAAATCCAGAACAGCCCACTGAGAGACAAAGAGCATCCTAAAGCTTGGGGTAAGCATAAAGCCCTGATATTAGGGCAAATGCATGGGACTTTCCAATAAAATCGTTCCATTTAAAAGCAAATATAAGTGAGCAACCAGAATCTATAGACGTGGTAGCTAAGCAAACAAATGACTTGAGGGATTCTGGCCTGAACTCTGAATTTTTTTTAAAAGGTTTTATTTATTTATTTGTCAGAGAGAGAGTGCACACAAGCAGGCAGAGGGGCAGGCAGAGGCAGAGAGAGAAGCAGGCTCCCTGCCAAGCAAGGAGCCCGACGCAGGACCTGATCCCAGGACTGTGAGATCATGACTTGAGCCAAAGGCAGCAGCTTAACCTACTGAGCCACCCAGGCATCCCCAGAACTCTGGGGTTTTAATTTAAGTTTTTACTTAAATTCCAGTTACTTAACATACAATGTAATATTAGTGTCAGGCTCAGAGTGTACTGATTCAGCACTTACATACAATACCTAATGCTCATCATGACAAGATCAGCACTTACATACAATACCTAGTGCTCATCATGACAAGAGCACTCCGCAATCCCATCACCTATTTAACCATCCCCCACCTACCTCCCCTTTGGTAGCCATCAGTTTGTTCTCTATAGTTAAGAGTCTGTTTCTTGGTTTCCCTCTCTTTTTTGTTCCCCTTTATAATTTGTTTTGTTTCTTAAATTCCACACATGAGTGAAATTGTGTGGTATTTGTCTTTGCTTGACGATTTATTTGCTTAGTATAATACGCTCCAGCTCCATCCACATCATTGCAAGACACTAGAGAATCTCTTTCTGAAGAAATAACAGAACTAAAATTGAAACAACTCAAAATCAGAAAGGCTATTAATGAGATGCAATAAAAAATGAAGGCTCTAACTGCTAGGATAAATAAGGCAAAGAGAGAATCAGTGATAGAGAAGACAAAACAATGGAGAATAAAGAAGCTGAAAGTAAGAGAAAAACAACTACTGGATTATGAGGGGAGAATTCCAGAGATAAGTGATATCATAAACCAAAACAGTATCAGAGTAATTGGGATCCCAGAAGAAGAGGAAAGAGAGAGAGAAAGAGGCAGATGGTATACTGGAGCAAATTATAGGAGAGACTTTCCTAATCTGGAGGAAGGAACAGGCGTCCAACTCCAGAAATGGAAGGAAAACTTGCAAACTCGGTCGATGAAGCCAGCATTACCTTGACCCCAAAACCAGACAAAGACCCCATCAAAAAGGAGAATTACAGACCAATATCCCTGATGAACATGCATGTAAAAATTCTCACCAAAATTCTAGCCAATAAGATCCAACAGTAGATTAAAAGGATTATCCGCCATGACCAAGTGGGATTTATTCCTGGGCTACAAGGTTGATCCAACATCCACAAATCAATTAATGTGATACAATACATTAATAAAAGAGATATGATACTCTCAATAGATGCAGAAAAAGCATTTGACAAAGAGCAGATCCTTTCTTGACTAAAACACGTCACAGTGTAGGGATAAAGGGAACATGCCTCAATCATAAAAGCCGTACATGAAAAGCCCACAGTGAGTGTCATGCTCAATGTGGAAAAACTGATACCTTTTCCCTTACAGTCAGGAACATGGCAGATATGTCCACTATCACCGCTGCTATTCAACATAGCACTAGAAGTCCTAGCTTCAGCAATCAGACAACAAAAAGAAATAAAGGGCATCCAAATTGGCAAAGTAGAAATCAAGCTCTTCCAGTTTGCAGATGACATGATCCTGCAACCCCAATTGCTAGAACTCGTACAGGAATTCTGAAAATTGGCAGAATATAAAATCAATGTACTGAAATCAGTTGCATTTCTATACACCAACAATGAGACAGAAGAAAGAGAAATTAAGGAGTCAATCCCATTTATAATTGCACCAAGAAACACAAGATACCTAGGAATAAACCTAACCGAAAAGGTTAAGGATCTGTACTCAGAAAACTATAGAACACTCGGAAAGAAATTGAGGAAGACTCAAAGAAATTGAAAAATGTTCCATACTCATGGATTGGAAGAACAAATACTGTTAAAATGTCTATGGTACCATGGACAATCTATACATCCAACGCAATCCTTGTCAAAATACCATTAACTATTTACAGAGAGTGGAAAAAATAATCTTAAAATGTGTATGGAACCAGAAAAGACCCCAAATAGCCAAAGAAATGTTGAAAAAGGAAACGAAATCTAAAAAAGAAAAGAAAAAAAAAAAACCAAAATCTGGTGGCATCACAATTCTGGACTTCAAGATCTGTTACAAAGTTGTAATTATCAAGACAGTATGGTACTGGCACAGAAACAGATACAGAGATTAATGGAATAGAATAGGAACCCAGAAATGGAATGGTCAACTAATGTTTGACAAGAGCAGGGAAGAATATTCAGTGGGCAAGAGACGGTCTCTTCAAAAAATGGTGCTAGGAAAATTGGATAGTCACATGCAGAAGAATGAAACTGGGCCATCTCTTTATACCACACACAAAATAGACTCAAAAACAGATGAAAGACCCAAATGTGACACAGGTGGCAATCTCTTTAACCTCAGCCATAAAAACTTCTTGTCAGACACATCTCTCTCTTTTTTTTTTTTTGAAGATTTTATTTATTTGACAGACAGAGATTACAAGTAGGCAGAGAGAGAGAGAGAGAGAAGGAAGCAGGCTCCCTGCTGAGCAGAGAGCCTAATGCGAGACTCAATCCCAGGAACCTGGATCATGACCTGAGCCAAAGGCAGAGGTTTTAACCCCCTGAGCCACCCAGGCACCCCTGTCAGACACATCTCCAAAGGCCAGGGAAAAGGGCAAAAATTAAATATTGGGACTTCATCAATATAGAAAGCATTTGCACAGCAAAGATATATAGATATAGATCTATAGATAGATATAGATATATAGATACAGACAGATACAGATACATAGACACAGATATCTAGATATATATCTATATTTCTCTATATATGTCTCTAAATATCTATGTATCTAGATATATCTAGATATATATCTATGTCTATGTATCTATATCTGTCTGTATCTCTTTATCTATATATATCAGCCATAAAAAAAAAAAGAGAAAGAAATCTTGTCATTTGCAACGAATTGGATGGAACTATAGGGTATTATGCTAAGTAAAATAAGCCAATCAGAAAAAGACAGTTATATGATCTCACTGATATGTGGAATTTAAGAAACAAAACAGAGGATCTCGGGGGAAAGAGGAAAAAATAAACCAAAGTGAAGTCCCAGAGGGAGAAAAACCATAAGAGATTCGTAATCATAAGAAATAAACTGAAGGTTGCTGGAGGGGTGGTGGGTGGATGGGGTGACTGGGTGATGGGCATGAGGGAAGGCACGCGATGTATTGAGCCTTGGGTGTTATACAGGACTGGGGAACTACTGACCTGTACCTCTGAAACCAAGAATACATTATATGTTAAGTAAAAAGAAATAAAATAAAATAAAATCCTATGTGTACAAAAAATACTTGAACAGGTAAGGAGCTGTTTCTTAGATGAACGAAAAGATGGTTTCTGGAGATGGAAAAGCATCCTCTTCTCCTGGTGAAGATTCTATGATGATCATTGAACTGACCACAAAAGACTTAGAATATTACATAAATGGAGTTGATGAAGCTGTGATAGGGTGTGGGACTCTGTTGGAAAGAAGTTTTACCGTGGGTAAAATGCTAACAAACAGCATTGCATGCCCCAGAGAAGGCGATTGCAGAGAACTTCACTGTTGTCTTATTTTAAGAAACTGCCAGGGCCATCCCGAATTTCAGTATCCACCACCATGATGAGACAGCTGCCGTCAACATGGACACAGACCTTCCAACAGCAGAACGATCGTGTTTGCTGAAACACGATTTTGGTTAGCACTTTTTAGCAATGAAGTGTTTTTTGATTAATGCCTGTGCATTTTTTAGACATAAAGCGATTGCACACTAAATAGACTACAGTAAAGGGTAAACATGACTTGTGTATGCAATGGGAAACCAAAAAATTTCTTTAATTCCTTCATTGTGCTATTGCTTTATTGCAGGATTCTGGAACCCTGAGTTGTGAGAAAAATGTCTAAAAATACAGATTATTTTTCCCAGTGCTAGACACATAGTAGAGAGCATGCAATCATGAAATACAATTCAATGCACTTCTATGGCGCACTTCCTTCTTGTCTTACCATGAAAGCAGTTAACGGGATTTGGACATCCATTTCCTTACTGAATATGCATAGACTTGTTTTTCTAAGCCAGACTGTTGCGAACTCATTGGTCACTTAACTGAATCACTGTGAGCTCACTGTTTTTAGTCAAACCAGTTAAGGTAGAGATACAAGTCCACACAATTGTCCAGATGTTTTTATTCTGTTAAAAACAAGATCTAATCATCAAGAAAATATCAGAATAGAAGTCATCGGCTTGGCCAACAAAAGCAAAACCAACAGGATCACAGTGTGCCCAGGTGGTGTGGGCAGGACCAGCCAGGCCAAACCCCAGGGCTTTCGATGAATGACCTTAAAGCCACAGCCCAACATCAGAGAATCCCCTAGGAGCCACACCTGCTGTCACACCTGCAGAGCTGCCGTCAGGTGAGGACCCCCTCCCCGCACTGGTGGGCCCAGTACCGTCCTTGTGTATATATTGGGAGGCTTAAGTCAAAGTCAATGCTTTTAGTCCATCCTAGGGGCTCTAATAGCTCATAAGAAGAGGATGGTTTTTTAGACAGATTGGTCTGTTCAGATGCTCATTTCTTTTCCCTTTCTAGGTTTTGAAATATGCATCCTTTTCTCTTCCTGCCCACGCTTTGCTTGGGAATAGTCTCAGCTGCTAAAAAATTTCGTCGAGGTTTAGATGCTCAATGGATCCAATGGAAGGCAACCTATGGGAAACTCTATGGCATGGTTGGGAACATCTAAGCTGTCTGGAGGGCCCCACAGAGAACATCCACGCTGGTGGGAGTTCACAGCAGAGAGTAGCCTCTGGAGGCCGCTCTCACCCAGAGAGGAAACGGGGCCGTGACTGTGCACCATGGGGACAGACGTCCTGCTGTGTGGTTGCTGGAGAGCAGCTCCCGGAGCATCAGCCCAGCCCTGGTCCAGGCCCCTCCTCCTCTCTGTGAGCACATCCACTTCGAGTAGGTGAGTTGGCTTTCAATAGAAATAAAAATCGTAGGTTATATGTTTGTCTCTAGAGTGAAAGACGGAGGAGAGCAGTGCGGGAGAGGAATCTGAAAATGCTCCAAGGGCGATGAATGCGTCGGTGACCTGGTGAGGGCGGCTGGGGTTCCTGAACCTTTTGTTCTCTCTCTCTGTGGTACTTCGCCAAAGAATTCTCATTCTTGTCAACATTCTACTTTCTTTTCCTTGAAGACCAGTGAAGAATTCAGACACATGATGAATGACCTTAAAATCCAGAAGGACACAGAGGGGAAAGTGTTTGAAATACCCTTCTTTGCTGATTTCATTGTACCTGTGGACAGGAGACAGACAGCCGGGGTAGGTCCTATGAGTCTGAAGGATCACTTCTCACCAAAAAAAGGATCACTTCTTTCCAAAAGTAAAGTCGAAAAGAAAACAGCAGCTCTTCGGTGGGTCCCTGCTGGGGAACAACACACCCTCGCTGTGTTTTACAAGAGTTTTCAGATTCATGGGCTGTTGGCAAAGCCTTGCTGTTTGTTGTTTAGGCTGAGAGCTTTCTAATTTGGTTTCAGGGTCGGTGTGCTTCTGGCTGGGCTTTTAGGGAAGCCGGTGCCCTCGAAGTACAAAGGTTCCGGAAAACAGGCCAAATTGTGTCACTGAGTGAGTGGAACCCGCTGAACTATTCTTGGTCTCAAGGCAGTGAGGGCTGCCATGTTGGCCTGATGAATTATGCCTTCCAGTATATTCTGAACAACGGAGACCTGGACTCAGAGGAATCCTATCCATATCGTCCAGGGGTCAGTGGAGCTCTTCACGTGTCATCCGTCCAGCTCTACTCCCAGAGTCACATGCTTTTGAAGAACACAGATACCGTATTTAATATTTGCATTTTATTTTATCTTTTTAAAAAGATTTTATTTATTTATTTGACAGACAGAGATGACAAGTAGGCAGAGAGGCAGGCAGATGGGGGCGGGGGAAGCAGGCTCCCCACCAAGGAGGGAGCCCCATGAGGGGTCCAATCCCAGGATGTTGAGATCATGACCTGGGCCGAGGGCAGAGGCTTAAACCACTGAGCCACCCAGGCCCCACAATACTCACATTTTAAATGGTGAACCCTAGAGCTGCAAACTGTCAGGACTGTTATTAAACCAGACAAGCCAGACACAGAGCCTGCCTCGGTGGGGACCACATGACTATTTTTATTTCTGTGTTACAGGGAGACATACATACCATTCTCTACCAGGTACAGATTTCTCTGGAATGAACCAGTTCTTAAGGACATGTAGACCCTGAATAATTCATTGAACACATACAAGGTAGTTTTTCAATTTCAAAATAACCAATAGCATTTCAGCTCCTGGGATGCTTTACAACAAATTTGGCTTGGAAATCACTCACCTGTAAGCTATCTTGAGCTCATGCTCCCCACGAGGTGGATGTCTTAATCAAGTCTCTTCCCCTTTCCCTCTGAAAGGACAGACCCTGCGCATACAGACCTGGGCATCCTGCTGCCAGCGCCACTGGCCCAGTGAGCATGCCTCCGCAGGAGGAGTCCCTTGTGCTGGTGGTGGCAGCTGTGGGGCCCGTCCCTGCTGCTCTCCGTGCAAGCCTGGACACCTTCCAGTTCTATAAAGAGGATACGCATCTGTCTATGGAGAAATAGAGGTAGAAAAATCGGAAAACCACCCTAAGATACAGCAGGAGTGACACTATGGTATGAAGAAGTCAATGTAGAATTTGGGGGGGGGTGGATTTCACACAGTTCATCCTGCACCCATAACATTTATGCCTTCTGTTTCCGCCTGTCATGACCAGACCCAAATCCCCATGATTTTAAACACATTATCAATATATGGAAATGGCTACATAATTTGATTGGTATGGCTTGCTTTACTTTTTTCCAGTTGTTAGACCTTAAAAAATTTTAAAGAATGTTACTACTGAGATTAACACTGGAAAGGGTCCTTAGGCAAGTCATTTTGTGTTCTCTGCTGTTTTTGTAAGCTCACATCCATAAGGAGAATCACAAGAGATATTTTTTTATGCCTCTTGACTCTTGTTTACAAAAGAGATTGCGACACTTTGTGTTTCTGCTAACATCAGAGGAGGGCCTTAAACCCCTATCTTACCTAAACAAAACTGCCTGAATTTTAGTCTTAGCTGGATTTATAGTGCAACTGAATTATGATAAGTCTCCCTTTCTGTGGCTGATAGGCTGATAAGCTGTCACTACCCCATGTCACGCGGGAAACCTCAGCCCAACATTAGATTTTACTTTCGGGCATTTATAATGCTCCAAACCGCAGCAGTGAAGAGCTGAATCACGGCGTTCTGCTGTTTGTTTATGGATCTGAAGGAGAAGAATCTGAGAACCAAAACTATTGGATTATCAAGAACAGGTATAGAAAGCCAAGAATACTTATCTTGGACATTGAAAAGGGAATCCTTTTTGGAATTGGTGCTTGGAGACAAATCCCCCAACCCTTGAGCACACTTGTTTTCACAAGTGTGCTCAAGAAGCGTTTACCGCACATGGCAGGAACACAGGCATATCGGGACGACACAGGAAGGTACTGTCTCAAGCTGGGGGGTCTGCGATAGATTTTCACCACTGCATTTCTAAATTGGATTTTTAAAAACTCCTGAAACACATCTGGCCTGAAGATTTTCCTTTTCCTGCTTTGTTTCAGTTTTGTGAAAGGTCTGGGAAAGAAGGACTGTGTGCTGGGTTAGAAGTCGAGCACGAACAGGAATGTCCTCTCTGGGTTATTCCTGAATCTGTCCTGGCCTCTCGTGCCCTGCTCAGGGTCGGGTGTGATTGTTCATGAAGGGAAATATGTTTGTTCCTCTGGAATAATTGGCAAACCCTGGCTTCTTTCAACTGGGGCACGGACTGGGGCACACAGGGTTCCATACTGATGGCCAAGGCCCTGGACAACCAGTGTGGAATGACCACCATGGCCAGCTCTCCTGCTATGTGGGAGCTTTCAACCAGCAGGAATGCTAAGTGGAATTTGTGCTGAGGTTGTAGTTGAGTAAAAAAGCCACAAAGTTGCTTTCTACAGCTTTCCCAGCTTTGAAGTCCCATGTGTGCGGCAAAGGCTGTGTCTGTACTTCACAGTGCAGGGAGGGCACCTCTGCTATGGCAGACTCGTTTCCTGCTTGCTGGGGACAGAGGACCGCCTGGGCGCCCTCGCACCCGCTGTTTCCCAAGTAGCTTCGTATCCAGATAATCCATGTACCATTGTGACACAATTTGGGGTGTCCTCCCTGGCCCCCACAGTCTCTTCCTCTAAAACTCCCCTGGGATGTTTACAGACTACTAGCTGAGCTGGGGAGTGTGGAGAGAGAAACCCAGTTAGTAAATGAGTGGTAGGAAATCTGCAAAGAGTAAAGAGGACATAGATTAGAACGAGGATGAATAAAAGGGGTGAAGGGGAATGGGAGGTCCAGGCTTCCAGCTATGGAATGAGTAAGTCCCGGGAATAGAAGGCACAGCATAGGGAATATCGTCAATGGTGTTGTAATAGCACCGTAATGGTACAGTGTGAGACTGACAGACAGCAACTATCCTTGCAGTGAGCATAGCGTACTCTATAGGGTTGGCAAATTACTGCGTTGTGCACCTGAAACTAATGTAAAATTGTAACAATGTTACAGATGTAACAATCATTTGTACTCAAAACAATCAGGCCACCCAGTATTCTCCCAGTGGACCACTGGCCTATCCAAGGATATCCTAGAGCCCAGTCACCTTTTGACTCTATAAAGAGTTAAAGTAGTAACATTTTACCTCTCTTCTACTTTGAAGTTTTTTATTAAAAAATGAAACTTCATACATTTTTTTAAAAAATAAAAATCCAAAAGTTATTAGACAAGTCTGTCATACAAAGGCTTTTACATCAGTAACGAGCGAAGTGGTAACATTCCTCATATAAAATCCACACAGTCAAATCCCAATTTGGGTCTTCAATGGTTCAAGTGTTTTACCCCGTATCATAAGATATGGTCGGCTTTCAAACAAAATTCATCTTCTCGATATTCTGTTCCCAGTCAAGGCCTTCTTTACGCCCTCATCTCACACGACAGGAAAGCTGGCCATGGTGGCGATTCCACAGTGGTTATCCCGGTCCTTGGCCAACAGCATGTAGCCCTCCATGCCCCAGTTTGTACCCCAGCTGAAAGAAGACAGGGTTTACCATTTATTACAACAATCAATCACATTTCCCTTCATGAACCATCACACCCGACCCTGAGCAGGGCACCAGAGGCCAGGACAGATTCAGGAAGAATCCGGAGAGTCCGTTCCTGTTCCTGCTTGAGTTCTAACCCAGCACAGAATTCCGTCCCCAGACCTTTCGCAGACTATGAATGGAAACACAGAAAAAAGAAGCTCTTGGGGCCAGACGCATTTCAGAAATGAGAAAATATTCAAGTTGAGAAACGCAATGGTTGCAAAACTATGGCAGGACCCTAGCAAGCTACTGCCGTCATCACGTGAGTATGTCCCTTCCCACTTAATGGCATAAACACTTCAGAGATTTCAGAAGTGTGCTCAAGGGTTTAGGGATCTGCCTCTAAACATTGATTCTAGAAAGAATTCCCTTTTTAATTTCCAAGGTAGGTGTTCTTGGCTCTTTATACCTGTTCTTGACTATCCAGTATTTTTTGTCCTCTGATTCTTCTCCTTCAAAGCCATAGCCAACCACCAGAACGCCGTGATTCAGGCGTGTATTGCTGCAGATTGGATCATAATAAATGCCTGGAGAAGAGAGAGTCAGTGCTGAGCGGGAACATCCAAGTGACATGATAACATGTGACAACAACCTAGTGACCACAGCAAAGGCAGCATCTCAAAATCCAGTTGTGATATCAATCGAGATAAGATTTAGAAATCAGATCTTTTCGTTTAGCTAGGCTAGGGATTTAGGTCATCATCTAGTACTACCAGAAATATATGCTGTCATAGTCTCTTTTGTAAAGAACAGTGAAGAGGCGTAAAAGAGCACTTGTTGAAACTTTGTCATTCTACCATATGATATCAGCCGAAGAAGCAGCAGAGAACAGAAAATTACTTGAGTCAAGGGGTTCTTTCCAGTGTCTATTTCAGGAGTAAAATTCCTTGGAAAATTTCAAGGTCCAAACATGGGAAAAAAGTGAAGTAAACTATACCAGTCAAGTTATGTAGCCATTTAAATATATTTATAAGGGTGCCTGGGTGGCTCAGTGGGTTAAAGCCTCTGCCTTTGGCTCAGGTTATGATCCCAGGGTCCTGAGATCGAGCCCCACGTCAGGATCTCTACTCGGCAGGGAGCCTGCTCCCCCCACCCACCCCGGTCTCTTCCTGCCTCTCTGCCTGCTTGTGATCTGTCTGCCAAATAAATAAAATATTTTAAAAAATTTAATTTATTTATGAAGTGCTTAAAGGCCTGGGGATATGGGTCAAGTCATGTCAAATGGTGACCACAAGCACAAGGATTACATATACAGAATGAGCCACCATGAAAATCCATACCCTCCTGAGTCCCACATAAAAAAAAGCCCCTCTTGTTGTATGTCATGCTGGCTACCCGTATATTCTGGCCAATTTTCTACGTAGACAAATGCTCACCTGTTTTATAGAACTGGAAGGAATAGGGGCTTGAGTCTACAGCAACAGAGACGGGCCCCACAGTTGCCACTGTGGTCATAAGACCATCCTCCTTGTTATAGACGTGCCAGAAGGTAGTCACGTTGGCGGCAGATTTCTCAGGCCTGTATCTGCAGTAGTCATTCTTTCAAAGGTAAAGGGGAAGGGACTTGATTAATACCGTCCACCTCCTGGGGAACATGAGCTCAAGACAGTTTGCAGCTGAGTGATGTCCAAGTCGAGTGTGTTATAAAACATCTCAAGAGGCAGAATATGATTGCTTGTTTTGAAATTGAGAAACGAGGCAATATCTATTCAATGAAACACTCCTTTGGTCTACTTGTGCATAGATTTTCCACTCTGGAGATCTGTAGTGTATTTAGAACGGTATTTGTGTTGCTGTGTGACTGAGAAGTGGGAACACCTGTGTGGTAACCCTCTAGGTGGAGAACTGTGCCAGGCTAACAGATTTTAATCTGTTCTGACCATGTGCAGATACAGAGTCTACAGTCTAAAATGAGAATTTGAAATATAGGCTTTGTTTTACTGAATATACTCAACTTTGATAAAAGATAAGGAAGTCTGTTTACCCTTGCAAGATACGGGTAGGATTCCTCTGATTCCAGGCCTCCGTTGTCCATAACATATTGGAAGGCAAAATCCATCAGGCCACCGCGGCAGCCCTCATTGCCTTGAGACCAAGAGCAGTCCACGAGGTTCTGCTCGCTCAGTGACACAAGTTTGCCCGTTTTCCGGAATATCTGTCCTTCAAGGGCACCAGTTGCACTAAAAGCCCAACAAGATTGACACTGACCCTGAAAACAAATGATACGGCTCTTAGTCTACAAAGTTAATAGCAAGACTTGACAACAGCCCTTACATCTGGAAACTCTTCCAAAACATAACAAACCATATACGGTTTCTCAACTTCCATCACGAGGGCACTTGTTCCTCTTGGCTTTGCTCTTGGAAAGGGAGCTGCTGAGTACTGTCTCACCTGATCCTTCACGGGGGTCACGTAGCCTTTCTCTCTCCAGTCCACGGACGAGGGGATCTCAGCAAAGAGAGGGGGTTGGAACACGTTCCTTTCCTCTTGCTTCAGGATTTTAAGGTCATTCAACACCTGTTGGAATTCTTCACTGGTCTTCAAGGAAAAGAAAATAGAATGTTGACAAGCATGAGATTTTTTTTGGAACAAATCCTTAGAGGAAGCACAAAACATTCAGCAACCCCAGCCGCCCTCACCAGGTCACCAAAGTCATTCATTGCCATCGTGAAGCTGTGTTTCCCTTGGCTGTACTCCTGGTTGTGCTGTTCAATCACTTTCAGATTCATCTCCCACACTGCTCTCCTCCGTCCTTCTTCATCCTGGAGACAGACACACAACCCATCATGCTGATTTCTATCTAAGCCCAGCTCACCTGCACCAAGTGGATGTGCTCACAGAGGGGAGCAGAGACCTTGGCCAGGGCTGGACTGATGCTCCAGGAGCTGCTCTCCAGCAACCACACAGCAGGACATCTGTCCCCATCATGCACAGTCACAGTGCCCTGCTACCTGCCTGGGTCCCAGTGGCCTCCAGAAACTACACTCCACTGTGGACTCCCACCAGCATGGAACATTCCCTGGGGTCTCAGTGGACAGCTCAGATGTTACCAACCTTGTTGTACAATCTCTTGTGGGCCACCTTCCACTGGGACCAGCGCCCATCTAAGCTCTGATCAAGTTGTGGAGCAGCTGAAGCTATCCCCAGGCAAAGGGCAGCCAAGAAGAGAGAAGGATGCATGTTCTAAAACCTAGGAAGGGAAAAGAAATGAGTTTTGGATTAAACCAAACATCAAAAGAGCCATCCTTTATTCTGAGATGTTAGAACCACTCTGGTACAGTAAAGACATTGCGTTAATCCTCCCAAGTGTTTCCACGGGGCTGTGGAGAGGTGGCGCGTGCAGGGGGCCTGCTGGTCTGTTCCCTGCCCTGCAGCCCGCAACCCACCGGCTGCTTCCAGAGCATGTAGATGGCAATACAGGGAGTGACAAGCCCTGAGTCTGGGGTGTAGGGGTCAAGCTGCCATGCCTGGAGGGACCAGGCCCTGGAAGAGTGCCTCCCGGGAGCCCAAAACCCCTGGCCCCCAAGGATGGTACCCCCCTCCCCATGTTTTAAGGGGTAGCCTTTCCCTTCAGGTCTAGGTTGGGATCTCACCTGAGGCAGGTGCAGTCAGAGGTGCAGGTCGGAGGTGTCCAGCACGCCTGCTGATGGGTAGGAGACTGTCCATTTAAGCCTGGGATTTGGCCCTGCTTGTCCTGCCCCTGGCACCTGCCTGCACAGCAATTGGCTGAGCCAGCCTGTGGGCGGGGCTCTGTGCCCTGGAGCTCGGGGGCCTTGGGGCATGTGATAGCTGGGTCCCTACTTGTCCTAGGGGAGATCGTGCCTGCCTCAGGGGCCCCGGGAAAGTCAACTGAGAGGACTCGGGAAAGCCCTGTAGAAGGGGATCCAGCACCTTCCCAGGGACCCCGATCAACTAAATAACATAACAAATAAATTTATGTGTTGGCAGGTGGTTCACAAAAAGAAGCTCACAGGGAGCCCCAAGTGGGTTTCCAGCATCACCCTGCCGGTCCTCTAATCTTTGGTTAAAATCTCCCTGAGGGCTGAGAACAGGATAATCTAGTCTAATTGTTCCTGTTAATTCCAAGCAAAGGGGCAGCTGGAGGAAGTAGAGCCCTCAGGGGGTAGTGTCATCACTGTTTCAGGATGGGCTGCCTCTGGTTTTTGGAAGAATCTGGAGACAATGGGCTATTGTCCAACAGGGGATGCCCTGGGCAAGGCTCAAGTGCTTTCCAGCAAAGGGACTGATGGCAGGAGTGTCCAGGGAAGGTGTGGCGTTTTGGAATGTTTCTGTCCTGACTCCCCCCACGGGGATTCTTCCTCCCTCCCAAGCCTTTCCCAAAACCAACAGAAATGATTTACTTCCAGAAAAATACGGTTGAACAAAGGGAAGAACGACGGAAGGTAGAAACTGCTTTTTCCTCCCCACTCTCTGCATTCTGGATGATTATGTTTCTCAGTGTCCAATGTGCTTTTCTCGAGATTTAAATTTAAATGTTTTAGAAAAACAGCTCTTCTAAACAGGGGGGAAAAAAAAAAGCTTTCATCAGCAGACCATGAATTTTCCCTCTGATGACCAGTTTTGCTCTTCTTAGGAACACGATTCCACGCGTCTAGACAGTGGGTCACAGCCTCCTTCCCTGGACCTCTGTCCGTGAGACCCCCTAGTGAGCCTCCACACTCCTCAACTCCAGCCCTTCTCTGCTCGCGGAGGGCAGGCGAGAAAGGGGTTCCGTACATGGGCCGGGAGTCAGGGCGGGGCCAGCATGGGCATTCTGTCCCTCTCGGCTAGCCCCCCCACCCTGGCAGGCTCTGCAGCACCCCCAGACTCAGTTTCCTCATGTAGGATGTGGGGCAGTGATTTGATTTTCCTCAGAGGATGCTTGTGAGACTGAATGAGCTAACACAGGTCATGCATTAGCATAGAGTAGGGCTCACTCCATACTGCTTTCTCGTGAGGTCATAGGGAAAATCCTTCCAAAGGTCTCGCTTAATTTGAAAAATATTTATTCAAGGATTTGTTACATAGTCCATCCCTACTTATTTCTTTACTTCTGGGAAGCCAGGTTACCACATAATGAAATGAACCCTAATGTATAGGTAAATAAGCTTATATGTTAAAAAGCCAAACTACATCTAGTTAACATTCTTTTTTTTTTTAAGATTTTATTTATTTATGACAGAGAAAGAGATCACAAGTAGGCAGAGAGGCAGGCAGATGGAGAGAGGGGGAAGCAGGCTCCCCGCTTATCAGAGAGCCCAATGGGGGGCTCGATTCCAGGACCCTGAGATCATGACCTGAGCCAAAGGCAGAGGCTTAACCCACTGAGCCATCCAGGCGCCCCGTCTAGTTAACATTCTTAAATCATGCTCCCAAACTGGTATGTAAGGGACACACATATCCTAGGACTATGTCCACAGTACCTAAAATATTGTCTCACGTTTGACCCGTTAAGCTAGAGCTAATATCACATTTTGAACTACAGATAGCTTATTTCGCCTATTACAATTTAGGAGGTCATCGAAGGCATTTCTCTAAGAGCCGTCCGGGTAACAGTGAGATGATGTTTCATACCCAGCAGCATGGATGAAAGTGACGAGGGGCAACACGTGTGTGCGGGAGCGCGTGGAGTCATGAGAACTCTCGGCCACTTTCGGTGCGGGTGCAAACAGTAAGCCACTCGGGCAGGGGCTCCGCGGCTTCTTATAGCAGGAACTGCACACCCGATACTAACTCAGCATTTCTAGGGTCAGGTTTCTACCCACGTGAGCATGTTCTTTTACGCATCGTAACTTCCAGCAGGAAAACACAGGAGAATGAATGAACCCCCTGTAGTACATTCACACTCGACGATTGAAAGGAACAAGCTTTCTCTGTGTGCACCAACACAGATGATCCTTTTAAGATTTATTTGAGAGAGACAGGGAGGGAGAGGAAGAAGCAGGCTCCCTGCTGAGCGGAGAGCCTGACTCAGGGCTCGATCCCAGGACCCCAAGATCATGACCCGAACCGAAAGAAAAGGCTCAAAGGACTGAACCATGCAGACGACCCAACAGCGATGATTCTGAAAAACACTATGTCAGGGGTTGCCTGGTGGCTCAGTCAGTTAAATGTTCAACTCATGATTTCAGCTCCCGTCACGATCTCAGGCTGTGAGATCAAGCCCCACGTGGGACTGCACACTGGTGTGGAGCCCTTTCTCCTCCTCTCCCTCTGCTGCAACCCCCCGTCATTAAAAACACCATGTCAAGCAATAGAAGGTACATATTAAAAAGTACATATAATTAATTGTATTATATAAAAGGCAAATCTAATCTGTGGTGACAGATATCAGAACAGTGGTCTTGCAGGGGAATTATTAGCTGGAAGGAGGCATAAGAAAACATATTAGAAAGTTGGGAAATTCTGTATCTTGATCTGGGGGCTAGTTCCGTGGGTGCCTGCATTCGTCAAAACTTACCCACCTGTATACATAAGACCTATCCATTTTACCCTATGCAAAATTCTAGGTCAACAGAAACTTTGTCAGGATAAAATTTGAGATCAAGGCAAAAAAAGTTACATTGTAAAAAAAAAAAAAACACCCAGAAGTCTGTATCAGGATATTGAGAAGATTCCTGCCTTTTCTCTCAAAAACCAAATCTGTAGCAAGTAGCCAAGAATCTTTCTACTGGCCCTAGAGCTGTGCCCCCAGGAAGACTATTAACATCTGCGCTCCTTGACTCGGTGGGAAGAAGGAGCGACAGCAGGTCTCCCTCTGACGTGCAGCTGGGAAAGGAAAACCTGGCCTCCAGCTTCTCCGTGTTTCCGGCACCTGCAGCCTGGGTTCATCCAAAGCCACAGGGACAGCGGTCCAACAGACAGAGCAGCCCCAACTCAGGATGAGCTTCTGGGAAGCCTGTTCACCTGCCCGGAACTTGCTTTCTTCTTCTGTACATTATCCTAAAGCACTCAGCTGACACAGGATTTAATACCATGCTTCCATCTTTAAAGCCGAGGGAGAACCATTAGTCACTGATCTCACGTTTTATTTGTAAAACAATAAATGTTTTATTAGATCCTTAGAGATAATATCACATCTACTTAGTCAGTGTTTCTAAAGAAGCATTAGAACATCTCCCAGGGAGGCTTCTGCTGGGAAGGAGCAAGAGAGGGGGAGACGAAAGAACCGACTTTCCTTCGGGGGAAAAGCAGGTTTTTTTCTTCTGTATTTGACTTTTGTGTTTGGAAAGCCTGTTTCTCTATGTGAGGGACCTCACTTCTACTAAACTATGTCAGTCCTTTCCTACAACGTGCCTGCTTTTAAGGATTTACCATGTGTTTATGCATCTAGGGGAAATAAATCTTTAAAAATTCATTACTTCAGTCAGCCACTTATTGAGGGCAGCCATCTGGTTCAGTATCCAAATTATCGGGACTACGAGTCGTCTAAAATTCACACTTTTGGGGCGCCTGGGAGGCTCAGTCGGTGAAGTGTCTGCTTTCAGCTCAGTCATGATCTCTGGGTCCTGGGACCGAGCCCCGCATCGGGCTCTGCGCAGCACAAAGTCTGCTTCTCCCTCTGCTGCTCCCCCTGCTTGTTCTCTCCCTCTCTGTCCAATAAATGAATACAATCTTTAAAAAATTTTTTTTCATACTTTTAAATTTTCTATCACATTCATTATAATTTCCAAATATTTCACATCCTCTGGGTAGCACCAGAATGATCCATTAATAGAAGAAAAAAATCATTTCCCGGCCATTTAACAGGAAGTCGAGGAGATGCTCACAGTGACGTCACACGAGCAGGCAACGTCCCGCCACCCTCTACGCGATACAGGCAGGAAGTGTTTGATTTTGTGTGGTGTGAAGCCCTAACAATTGTTTCCTGGTTGATTGTCCGTGAGTGTTCGCTGCTCAGTCCTTCACAGTGTTAGCACTGAGCTTGCTGGCCTTTTATCCCACTCTTTTTTTTTTTTTTAATATTTTATTTATTTGGCAGAGAGAGAGAGAGAGACAGCGAGAGAGGGAACACAGGCAGGAAGAGGGAGAAGCAGACTCCCCACTGAGCAGGGAGCCCGATGAGGGGCTTGATCCCAGGATCCTGGGATCACAACCTGAGCTGCAGGCAGACGCTTAACGATTGAGCCACATATAGGCTCCCGAGTATCCCATTCTGAAGGAGCACCATCACTACCATCAGAATCTTTTTGTCCCGACATTCTCACTACAGACCCTGAAGAGCATTTCCAGGCTTGCCTCTCGCTCCCGGCCAGGAGCAGTGCACCCCAGACAAGCCATGACCTGCTGTTGCTCTGAGCAGCTCTCCTGTGCCTCCGTGCCTTGACCAAGCAGTGCCTCCCACCTGCAATGTCCTTCCTTCCCATTCCACCTCTTGAAATGCCTGGTGAGATCGTGCTTAAGCCTCCAGTCCCCTGTGTAAAGCCAGTAAATGGGTTTCCTCAGTTTCCTTGTTTCCACAGCTTCTGGACCTTCAAGCTCTCAGGGTGCCTATTTTATATTATAATTTCTTGTGATTTATAATTTTTTGTTAACCTTGCCGGGATGAGCTCCTCAAACTCATGTTCATGTCTACTACACCACGGAACCCATTATCTCAATGACGGGGTCACGGGTGTTTGATTAATGAATAAGGTCACGTGATGCACGAAAAGTACAGGCAGCAGAGCCAAATGATGACTTCCAATTGCTTTAGAGTTTGAAATTTCTCCTATTATGCAAAGTACATCCATGCATAAAGGGGCTCTCATTTTGGTCACATTAAAAGTGAATAAATGGAGCTGAAATAGTCACATTAATGTTTACATCTCTTCCGGTGTCTTTTTCAAACTAATACACTGTGATGATCCATCCAAGGCAGATGAATTTTCCTTCCACGCTGTATTGAACAAAGAATTTCATAATAAATAAATGTTCAAGCAAGTGCAGTGAATGTTTTGAATTTTTTAGTAGAAAAAATGTTTATAACATGGTTAGGATCATTGTCATCTGCATTCAAATGACCAGAAAATTACAAACATATCAGCTACTATTAACCATTCCACTTTCTCAGCAACAAGAGCAAGTTACTTGCAACATTTGATTCAGATATTCTAGAAGTCAGGAAACCATCATCACCATCATCATCATCACTATGGTAGTAGTTGTCAACAACTTGCAGAACGTGAGGCATTGTTATTACTATATATACTATATATATTATATACTATATATATATACTATATTACTATTAATATAATATCAATATATTACTGCATTTCCTTTCACAGTAACTTCTACCTGAGAGAATCTTGAACACTTGCCGCCCTTCCCAAAGATGAAATTTGGAGTTGTGGAACTCTAATTTAGTCGATGCAAAGATTAAGAAAACAGACTCGATGTAAAACCTGAGTAATTAACAGCTCAAGTAGTTGGTCGTAAGATCTCCCTGAAGAGCAAGTGATAGGTAGCCCAAAGCAATTGAAATCATTTTGTTAAAAATAGAATTTTGGCAAAGATATCAGGATGTTGACAGAGTTGATAGCAATGTTGAAGAAAGAAACAGAAGTCAGGAGCGAAACAACTGTAATCTTGGGCAAATCTGGGATCAGCTGCAGGAACTATTAGGCAATATTGTCAGGGCTCTGTTGCTAGAAGGAAGAATTCACACTGTTTCTTTCATCCTTGCATCATTCTGCTTCCAAAAACCTGGGAGACAATGTCTATCGATATTTCATCGCATGTCTAAGGGAGGGAAGGCATCTTAATTATAGCCCCATCAAGACTCCATGCAGTGGGGAAGAAACAAGTTTCCCAAAAGAACCCACAGTGCTCCAACCAAGACCAGAGGAAGTGGAAGCTGGTGGCTGGGAAAAGCTTTGGTTCAACACAGCAGCCCCCATTTAGCTTCTCAACACAGAGATAAACGCTTTCTTTTCATTCATCTTTTTCTTTTGAGAAAATTAGAGAGTCACATGCAATTGTAAGAAATAATACAGAGAAATCCGATGTCCCTTTTACTGGTATAAAAACAGACACACAGATCGATGGAACAGAATAGAAACCCAGAAATAAACTCACATGTATATGGTCACTTCACTTACAACAAAAGGGGTAAGAATATACGAAAGGGGAAGAACAGACTCTTCAGTAAATGGTGCTGGGAAAACTGGGCAGCTATGTGAAAAGAATGAAACCGGACCACCATCTCACACCATACGCAAAAATGAACTCAAAATGAGTTAGAGATTCCACTGTAATTTCTGAAGGCATAAAACACCTTGAAGAAAATAGAGGCAATAAGCTCCTTGACATAGGTCTTGGCAGTGTTTTTTTGAATCTGACACCAAAAGGAAAAGCAAAAAAAGCAAAAAACAAGCAAGTGGGGTTCCACCAAACTAAAAATCTTCTGCAAAACAAAGAAACCCATTAACAAAATGAAAAGGCAACCTATGAAATGGGAGAAAGTATCTGCAAATCATGCATCTGATAAGGGTTTAAAATCCAAAATATTGAAGAAGTGAGAGAATGCAATAACAAGAGATGCCTGGGTGGCTCAGTCGGTTAAGCATCTGCCTGTGGCTCCGGTCATGTGCCCAGGGTCCTGGGATCAAGTACTGTTTTGGGCTCCTTGCTCAGGGTGGAGCCTGCTTTTCCCTCTGCCTGTTGCTCCTCCACTTCCCCTGCTGTGTTCTCTCTCTCTCTTTCTGATGAATAAATAAATAATTAAATAAATAAAATCTTAAATAAAAAATAAAATATTAAAAAAGAATGCAATAGCAAAAAAAAAATTTAAAAATGGTCAGAAGATCTGAATAGACATTTTTCCAAAGAACACGCACAGATGGCCGACAAGTATAAGAAAAGATGCTCATCATCATTAATCATCAGGAAAGGAAAGTAAAAATTGCCATGAGATGTGACCTCACACCAGGTAGGATGTTACTATCAAAAGACAAGGAATGAACAGCTCGGTGAGGATGTGGAGGGAAGGACAGGGCTGTGCACTGGTGGTGGGAAGGGAAGCTGGTGCAGCCTCAATGAAAAAGAGTATGGAGTTTCCACCTAATTAAATATAGAACAACCATAACATCCAGAAATCCTGCTTCTGGGTATTTATTCACAGAAAATGGAAACAAAACTCAAAAGGATGATCTATGTGCCACATATTCATCGCAGCTTTACTTAAACAAGCCAAGACATAGCAACAACCTAAGTGTCCATCAGTGAACGAATGCATAGCGACGTAGCATATACACACCATGGAATATTACTCAGCCATAAAAAAGAATGACAGTTTGCCATTTGTGACAACATGGATGGACCTTGAGGGCACCATCCCAAGTGAAATGAGTCAGACAGAGATAGACAAATACCATACAATCTCTCCTCTGTGTGGAAGCAAAACAAAAACAAAAATCGAGCAAACAAACAAAACACTAAACTAAGCACACAGACGCAGAAAGCACATGATGATTACCAGATACAAGGGCTGTGGGCGGGAGAAAAGGGTAGCAGGGTCAAACGGTAAAGAATATTACAAAGAGAAAGAAAAGGGAGCCTGACAGAAAAAGCTGTTGATTCCTCCTGCGATCTCAACTTCTGTTCCATCCTTAGCGCTTATTCCAGCATTAGCCTGGGGCACAGAGTTTAGTGCCTCTCCCCCTGCGGGTAAGAGGATGAACAAAAGCTGAGACACCTTCAATTACTGTGTGCAGAAAGGGTGTCTCTTAACAAGGCTTTATTTTCTTCCCTCTGTTTCCAGATGGGCTGGCACACTCGGAAGAGAAGTTTCTCTGAAAAGGAAGTGCGATTCTTGCTGGAGTTTAGCGCAGGCGGCAAGGAGTAACCACCACATCCCACGTTCTGAAGGTTTTCTGCCAAGTTTCCTGGCATCCAGCCTTGTTAGGCGCTGTCTGGATCCCTCGGTATGATGGGTGCCAGGTCCACGACCCCGCAGCAGACACTGCCAGCTTCTTCGCTTACTTGGGAGGGAGAGAGTCAGCCTCGCTGCCTCTGCCCTCTGCCAGCTCAGCCGATGCCACGTTTTATAGACTATTACTTCTAATGCCCCATGTCCACGTCCTGGTCTCTCCATTAGACATGATGCTCCCAGCTCCTGGTGACAGAAGCCTAACTCAACATGCTTTCACACAAGTTCTTGTGTTTGCATGTGAAGCAGGGCAGGTGATCTGGAAGCACAGCGGGAGTCCCTCAGAAGCTTGGTGGGTGTGGGACAAACCTCCCTGAGCCCTGTCACCGCGCCCCGTGTACAGTCCTCCCCCCCCATCCTCTCTAGCTCCTGGCTCCGGGCTCTGCTCTTGGACTTCTCAGACTCACTCCTGTCAATTACAGACTCATCCACTGCTCAGGACGGCATCCTCAGCAAAGGGAAAGGATCCTGCCGAATCGCGCGGACAGTGTTGGAACGGTTCCATTGGCTCTACTGGGCTGTGGCAGGTGCTCGTTTTAAATCATCTCTGTGGAGTGTAGGTGAAGGGGCAGGTCTCAGCTCGGTCCTGGAGACAGATCTGGTGGGCAACACCAGAAACACTCCCGAGGAGGAGGGGGTGATGGAAAAGGAAAAAAAAGAGAGCCATTGCTGGGTCGTAGGGTAAATGAAGGTTTGCTTTTATAAGAAACTGGTTATAAAGGGGGTGGGATGAAGTGGCAGGAGGGCCAAGGGTACAAACTTGTTATCGATAAATAACATCTGGGGACGTAACGTCCAGCATGGTGACCGGCTTAAACACGCCACGTTGTACTTTTGAAGGTTGCTAAGAGAGTAACATTTAGAAGTCTCTATGGCAAGGAAAAATAATTGTGACTACACGAGGGAGGGATGTTAAAACTTCTCCAATCAAGACATACAAATGGCTATCAGACACATGAAAAAATGCTCATCATCATTAGCCCTCAGGGAGATTCAAATTAAAACCACATTGAGATATCACCTTACCCCAGTTAGAATGGCCAAAATTAACAAAACAGGAAACAACATGTGTTGGAGAGGATGTGGAGAAAGGGGAATCCTCTTACACTGTTGGTTGGGAATGCAAGTTGGTGCAGCCTCTTTGGAGAACAGGGTGGAGATTCCTCAAGAAATTAAAAATAGAGCTTCCCTATGACCCTGCAATTGCACTCCTGGGTATTTACCCCAAAGATACAGATGTCGTGAAAAGAAGGGCCATCTGTACCCCAATGTTTATAGCAGCAATGGCCACAGTCGCCAAACTATGGAAAGAACCAAGATGCCCTTCAATGGATGAATGGATAAGGAAGATGTGGTCCATATACACTATGGAGTATTATGCCTCCATCAGAAAGGATGAATACCCAACTTTTGTAGCAACATGGACGGGACTGGAAGAGATTATGCTGAGTGAAATAAGTCAAGCAGAGAGAGTCAATTATCATATGGTTTCACTTATTTGTGGAGCATAACAAATATCATGGAGGACAAGGGGCGTTAGAGAGGAGTAGGGAATTAGGGTAAATTGGAAGGGGAGGTGAACCATGAGAGACTATGGACTCTGAAAAACAGTCTGAGGGGTTTGAAGTGGCAGGGGGGTGGGATGTTGGGGTACCAGGTGGTGGGTATTATAGAGGGCACGGCTTGCATGGAGCACTGGGTGTGGTGAAAAAATAATGAATACTGTTTTTCTGAAAATAAATAAATTGAAAATAAAATAAAATAAAATAAAAAAACAAAACAAAACAAAACAAAAACAAAAAAAATATTGTGGTGATCACTTTGCAGTTTATACACATATCAAGTCATTGTGTTATACACTTTAATACAATGTTATAGCTCAGTGATATCTCAGTAAAACGGAGAAAAGAAACCACTAAATGACATTCCAGAATGGCTGCACCACTTTCGTCCCCCATCCAAGGCTGAGGGACCCAGTCCCTGCACATCCTTATCAGGTGATGCCACGACTCTATTCTACCCGATCTAGTAGGTGTGGGACGATGTGTCATCCTGGCTGACCCTGCATTTCTCTAACGGCTAGTCGTGTTGAGAATTTCCTCCTGTGCTCATCGCCGTCTGCGTGATTTCCTCGGTGAAGATAAGAAGTTTCCAGCACTCCCCTTCGTGCCCACGATGCGCGTGTGTCAGGAGCTATTTCAGAGTCAAACGGGAGGGCGGCTGCCCTTGTCTGTGTTCTGTCCGGGGCTCACGCACAGACCCGGTGCTGATCACGGCTCGTTTACGCGGTCTGCCCGGGAACGCGAGACGGTGGGCAGTGCCGTTCCATCGAGAAGGGTAGGGAGTCTCCTCCCTCTTCGAATCGTCGTCAGGACCCTTGAGGCTACTTTGAGGAGCTCCTCAGAACCAGTGTGCACTGCGGTTGTCTCTGCTCAGAGAGACTGTCTCTGCATCTCTGCAGTCGTGGGCTCTCCTTTGCACTTAGTGACAGGAGGCACTGAGCTTGATATCCTAACCACATGCCTTTTTTTATCCTGAACACGAACATATAACTGATTATCTGCTATTAACGCCCTAGTGATGGATCCAGGAATCAGACTGTCAGCAAGAACTCCTGATCAGTGGGCGTCAATGTGGGTCACGGGAAGACTGTGTCATCGTCAGGTGTCTGTCACACAGTCTCCATCCCCTTCCCAGATCCTGGAAATGGAGCCAGAAGAGAATGAGGGGGTCTGGGGGGCAGTCAGCTGGGTCTTCAAGACACCAGGGAGCTGGAATGGAGGCAGCAGACAGCGTCGGTTTCTCCTGCCCGTTTGTCACATCATAAGCATCTGTCTGTCCCTGTTGAGCAAAACATTTGTGAGTTCATGTGACCCTGACCCTAAATGTGTGCCCTGGGGCAGGAGGGTTCCTGGAATATGAGGCAAGGGAGGAAACATGGAAAGCTGGTGAAGGCTGTGCAGGTGAACAAGGTCAGAGCCCAATAGCACTGGGTCCTGAAGATTTGAGACCAGATTTGTCCTCTGTATCCTATGCTTTAGAGATGAATCCTGAACACTAAAAGCCTCTAGGGCAGGGCTTCTTAATCTGTAGTACACTGACTGCTTGGGTTCATGGATACACTTCAGGCAGCCTTTATTAGTCAGGGTTCTCCAGAGAAGCAGAAACGATAGGACATAAATAGACAGAATGAGATTTATGATAAAGAACTGGTTCCCATGATCATGAGGGCTGAGAAGTCCCAAGATCAGAAGTCAGCCAGTCAACAAGGTGGAGACACAAAAAAACCCAGGGCGACGTCCCAGTGGGAGCACCTAAGGGCCAGGTGTTAGACCTGCATCACCAATGGTCCAAGTTCCAGGCAGGCCCCAGGCCCAAGATGAGCCAAAGTTTCAGTTCCAGTCCAAGATCAGGAAAAGACCATTGTCCCAACTGGAAGTCAGTCAGAGTTCTCCATTACTCAGAAGAGCATCATGGTTTGGTTTTATTTTGTTTCTATCTATATAGGCCTTCAGCCAGCTGGATGAGGGCTGCCCACATTAGGGAGGACAAGCTGCCTCACTTTGTTTACCAGTTCAAATGTTAATCTCACTCCAGATCATTCTCACAGACATGTGTGAATGTGTGAATATGTGTTTGAGTATTTCATGACCTAGTCAGGTTGACACAGAAATTTAACCATCACAACTCAAGTCCTTGTCCACTTGGCATAGGTACACATCCTCTCAAACCATAATTTCCAATTAAAGACAGTAACAAGGTCAGAATTCTACCTAACATGTTCCAACTAAGCTGACACAACCAAGAATGCACTAAGGCCTTGACCCAAAGAAGAAATAAGGTTCTTGAGTGGTCTTATTCCTCTTCTTTATACCCCATAACTACAATACTATGTCGTAAATTCAATAATACCTAAATACAATGGCACAAAGTTAGTAAATCTTATGTTACATGGTAAAGAAATAAGAGAGGGAAAGAAACAAAGATATCTTGCAAATACGTATTCATGACAGAATAGGAAGGAAATGCTCATAATAATGGCAACCCTCATTTCTGAAACTGGTTACATGGTCTAACATATCTGGTATTTACAACTGCTTCCTTCCACAGGCTCCATCCTCTTCCCTAGTACTGGAGATGGACCATTCTGCATCGTCGTGAACCTCAGCAAACACCTCAGCTGGTCATGATTCTTTACCAGGTGTGGTGACCCAAAATTTCATCTCTTAAGGGTCTTGGGCCATTACCAGTCTGCTGGAGTGGGTCGCGGTAATTTTCTGTTGAGCTTAATCCCAGATGCCCTAAGGTATCTCTTATATTCCAAACATACTCTCCTTTACCTTCATTGTGAAGTAGCAGCCCATTTCTTCTTGGTAGTAAGGATCAGTCACCATAGCTAGCACCATAACTCCCTTCTTTTCCTGTTGACTCAAAAGTGTGAAGAATGTACATGGCTAGGCAGCAGTCTTAACTTCCAAGTCAATGGAATTGTTGTGTATATTCTGGTGGAAGCATTTCTCCTTGTGCAACTAGGACATCCAAGGCAGAAGAGAATAAGGTGATAAGAACAGGTAGCATAAATTTTATCAGTGTACCACTAAGGGTAGTAGTGAGTAGTGACACTCCCATGTCCACCATTGAATTTTGGAACCTTTGAATTTTGGTTATTGGAGAAATAGCACCATACTGAATGCTGGTTCAGTCCACATGCAGCCTCCTAGAGAGCCTTGCGTCAGTCCTGCAAGATACTGCCACCAAGCTGGTGCTGTTACTCGAGTCTTCAAAGTCCATTCCACCATTCTATCAAGCCAGCTGTTTTGCATGTTAGGGAACGTAATAGGACCAGTGAATTCCATGAGCATGGGACAACTGTTGCCCTTCATTGGCTGTAAAGTGAAAGTCCTTGAACATAGCAAGGATTCCACAATAGACAAAGCATTCTGTAGTGCATGGATGGTAGTTTTGGCAAAAGCATTGTATGCAGAGAAGGCAGGTCTGTACCCAGACTGTCCATTTCAGGAAGAGCAAAAGGCTTCCCCTTCCATGATGGAAGTTGTCCAATGTAATCAACCTGCACCAGGTAGCTTGCTTATCTCTCTGGAGAATGGTGTCGGGGGCCCATTGTTGATCTTTGATGCTGGCAGATGGGCCACTAAACAGTGGCCATTACCAGGGTATCCTTGTGACTAGAAGTCTGTGCTGCTGAGCCCATGCATAACCTCCATCCCTGCCACCATGGCCAGCTGGTCCACGAACCCATCAGGCCATGGGAGTGGTGGCTGTGCAAAGAGGCTGATTGCTATGCACAAAATGGGTCATTCTACTCACTTGATTACTAAAATCCTCCTCTGCTGAGCTCTCCCCTTGGCGAGCATTCACACAGTACACAAATATCTTCATACCTTCCACCCATTCAGAAAGGTTTTTTCACATACTTTCCCCCCAGATTTCCCTGGGCCAGTTATCCAGTCATGGTCCACCCAAGTCTTTAGTCATCTTGCCAAACAATGGGACAGAGCTCGTGAATCGGAATATAATACCATGTTCGGCCATATCTCCTTCCAAGCAAGTGAACCACCAGCTGTGCAACTGGAAGTTCTCCCCCTGGGGAGACTCTCCCTTTTCCACTGTCTCTTAGAGATGTCCCAGATAGGACTGTAGGAGTGTAGTTGTCCACTTTCAGGCGAGCCCTGTCCGTTGTGCAGAGCCATCTGTAAACCAGGCTTGTGTCTTATCTTTCTTTGTCAATAGACTGTAGAGAACTCCCAGTGAGGCCATAGGAGCAGGCTGGGCGAGATAAGGCAAGGCTGGGAGCCATGACATTTGGGCTGCTCCCTACGGTAAATTACTCACACCTTCAGGGCCTGTGTAGGACTAATTGCACACATACCACTTCCATCTGATGGAGGAGTGCTGCTGTGCATGTCCAACTTTATGGCTTGGTGCATCAGATAACATCCATGCATGATGGGCTCCCCAAGTCACACTGTAACCTGATGACCTGGGGTTAACTGTTCAGTCTCTACGAAGACTCAGGAGCAGGCAAAGATCTCTTTCTCAAAGGAAGTATAGAGCTTTCCCCCAACATCCTCAGGGTCTGTGCTGTGACTCCTCTACAGGGACCTGCCAAAGGCTCCAACCTGACACTACACTTCGAGCAGCACTGAATGAGACCTGAGTGGCAGAGGAGTCACACAGCTATTGCACCTGCAGCAGAGCTCCTCGTGTTTCTGAACCTCAGTCAAAACCAGCCTTGTTTTTTGTTACTCGGGAAATAGGTGGGACATGACATTCACAGGAGGACTATGTTGTTTCCAAAATCCAAAGATGCCAAAACCCAAAGGAGACCTTGTGCCTCTTTTTTGGTTTGGGGGGTGAGGGGGTGCAGATACGATACCATATCCTTCTTCTTAGAAAAGATCTATTGACCAACCCCATACCTTTGGGTCCCTAGAAGTTTCTCAGAAATAGAAGGCCCTTGAGTTTTTGTCTGATTTATTTCTCACCCTCTAACACAAAAATGTCTTGCCAACAAGTCTAGAGTCATTGTTAGTTCTTGCTCACTAGATCCAATCAGCATAAAGTCATCAATATTGTAAACCACTGAAATATCTTCTGGAAGGGAGGGCCAGTCATGGTCCCTGTGAACTAAATTTTGACATAGGGCTGGAGAGTTGATATATCCCTGACGTACACCAAAGAAAGTGTGCTGCTGGCCTTGCCAGCTGAGGAGTAGACTTTTGGCTTTATTGGCATTTTCTTTAATAAAACAGAAAACTGGGCCACATTCTTCAGGTTATGGAGAGTTTCTGACCCTTCCATGGACCCTATCTGAGGTATGGAAGTGATGGTCTTGCCAGCTGAAAGCTGCTTCTGGTTGGTCTCATGGCAGACATGGAGAAAGAGCCATTTGCAGAGACCAAAGGTATACACCCGTACCGGGGTGTGTTAATTTCTTTAAGCACGACAACCACATCCGGTTCAACACTGATTGAAGTGACCACCTGCTTAAGCGTATAATGATCCACTGTTAGTCTACAGGGTCAGTCTGTCTTCTGCAGAGCCCAAATGGGAGAGGTGAGTGGGGATGCGGAGACCGTCACCACTCCTGTGTCTTTCAGGCCTTGATGGTGGCACCATCAATATCAGCACCTTCTCCAGGAATGTGACATCGCTTCTGGATTACTACTTTGCTGGGGAGAGACAGTGCTAGTGGCTTCTGCATCACTTTCTCACTATAATATCCCTCACTTCATAGGTCAGGGAAGCAATATGAGGATTCTGCCCAACACAGGGCTCGGTTTATCCATTCCAATTATGCATTCCGGAACAGGATGGGGTTGGGGACCCACTGGGCCCACTGGAAGATGGATTTGTGCTAAAACTCCTTCATGACTTGGTTTCCGTAAGCCTACACTCTGGTGGACGACAGTGACATTTTGGGTCTCTTGGAATCAGTGTTGATTAGGAGCGAGTGTCTGATTATTTCCAATGTGGTTACCCTGATCAAAATCAAAGGTCCCTTTAGGAAAGGCTGAAGAAAGAATAACAGGAGTAATCTTTGCTGGTTACCAGGATCCTTCCTCAAGGGGAACTGGACTCTCCTTCATTCAAGGGTCCTGGGTCTATAAACTTGCTGAAGTCTGGGAATTGATGAAAGGATGCGATTCTCTTTTATGGCTCAGGTTAGACTTTTGTTCATTCTACCTGGAACTTCTGTGCTCAGTTAACATTTAGCAGGCTTCCTATTTATTTCACATCCGGGAACACCGTGACCAACCAGCCGGCGCCACAGGTCTTCCTGAGTCAGAAGCTTCTGACCGGTGCTTTGGCTCTGCTGACCATTACAGTGAGCGTGCCCGCCCTGCCTAGGGCTGTTGAGTGCAGACTTGGCCCCTCACAAACTCATTTCTCACAGAGTGGTCCAAAGGATGTCTTCTGCATCCTCCCAGTGTGGGTGAGACAAGGACAAGTTGCAATGAGAAGTCCAATCTAACATTCCATTTGTCCTTGCCTGTAAATCCCTTCCTCTACATTAAACCAGGGAATGCCTGGCATTTCCAGCTGGCTCTCTGTGAGCCACCTTTTGGCTCATGTTTCATGACCAACCACCCACACCACACTGGGGACTTTCTGAGTCCCCAGGATGCAGCATTAAATGCAGAACCTCTTCTTAGGGAGCCCATATCTACCAATCCATTTTTTTTTCTTTTAAATATATTTTTAAATTTATTTTTATTTATTTGACAGATAGAGATCACAAGTAGGCAGAGAGGCAGGCAGAGAGAGGGGAGGGGAAGCAGGCTCCCTGACAAGCAGAGAGCCCGATGTGGGGCTCAATTCCGGGACCCCGGGATCATGACCTGAGCCGAAGGCAGAGGCTGTAACCCACTGAGCCACCCAGGCGACCCTACCAATCCATTCTAATCGAAGTTCATGTTCTCCTTCCCACTGTCTCATAGCTTAATATCCATTCTCATGCATGTTCCCCAGAGTTGTCCTTATCAGTTAGGAAACTCAAATAGTTGCTTTGGAATGTAGTGTACTTCCGCGTGGGTCTCACTTTGAACCTCACCTCTAGGGGTCTGCTGAGAATTGAGTTTAGCTTTAGCAAGGAGGGGAGGTTGGGGTCCTGTCTTTGTCCACGTGGACTGCCTTAACAAAATACCATAGACTGGGGAGCTTAAAGAACGGAAATTTATCTCTCCCAGTTCTGGAGGCTGGGAGTTCAAGATCAATGTGATCGTTGATTAGGTTGCTGGTGAAACATCCCTTTCTGTCTTACACATGGCCACCTGCCTGTCATATCTTAAAAGTGGACTTTCCTTGTGTGCATGGGGAGAGACAGAGATCAGTTTCTCTATATCTTCTTATAATGCCACTAGTCTTATTAGATTAGGCCCTCCCCCATCCCCGCAATGATCTCATTTAACATTAATTACCTCTTAAATGCTCTATATCCAAACACAGTTACACTGAGAATTAGAACTTTCATACTGAATTGTGGGTGGTACACTATTCACGGCACAGGCTAAGACTCTATATAAGGGAAAAGAACATCTTTCTTTTTTTTTTCTAAACTTTAACCAAAAATTTGCATTCCTTTCAAGTATGTATGTCACTAACAGACAGGATATTAGCAGTACTCATGACTTTGCCATCATGAGAAATCAGTTGTTTCATATCACATTACAGTTGGTCCATGTATCTTAGGAAATCGCTTACGCTTGTCAGTATTTCAAAATTAGAGCATTTGAAGATCCACCACTGCAGACACACATATTATCACGTCACCAATATATTTGTATTTTGGTAAGTGTATTTCAATATCCGATCACCTTGTAATTTCATGTATTGCAAACATTTAACAGCATTAACAAGAGACAGGGTCTGTGGGCACCATCAGATTGCCAGAGGTGTCAGGGCTGAACGTCTCCCGTAGAGGGAAACCTGTATATTTAGGTTTTTGGACTCCGGGCTGTGCTCCACTGGTTACGAGGTCTTCAGGATCACCCAAGATTGTCTCAGAACTGAGAAGTGGACAGCTGAGCTGACATGTCAACCAGGAGGTCCCTTTGACAAGAAAGGAGTTTAGTGACCAGGCTGTTAAATAGAAACTTGTAGGGCACTATGCAATCATGGCCAAGAATTCTGCAACTACGCTGAGGATTATTGAAGCCTTGAAAAGAAGGCTAAGTTTGACTAATCTTTAGCTAGAATTATTAGCAACCAACTTTTCTGAAAGAACCATGCTCTGGCCATAGTTTTAAATTCACCTCACTTAACGGAAACCTGTCCTAAAAAAAAATCTTGATTTTGGTTCTTAACAGCCGTATGACCGTGGGCAAGACCCTTCACCTCCCAGAGACTCCATTTATTTCCTCTGTCAATGGAGATTAAAAATGCCTACTTCTGAGGGGATGGTGAGGGTCGTAGAGGATACGTTATACCTTGGTGAGCACACAGTCCCTTGCATGTGGCTACTACGGTTATTCCTAATGATGTTCTGGAATTTATGAGGGCCCTTAAACCATCAGAACACCCTAGCTGGGGTCATAATTTAGATCTATCACTGAAGATTATAGAATTATCAGACAACACAGAAAAATAATGGAACATGTGACAAGGCCTTGAGGTCTGGGGACGGCCAAGCACGTGAGGTCACAGGGCCAGCAGAGAACGACAGAGGATTATGAACACGAGACCACAACTCTCAGCTGGAGCCTCATGGGTGCTCTGTGCTCAAATGGAGCAAGAACTCCGATGGAGAGTCAAGAACTAAGGTGACCTTGGAGTCTCTCAACCAAACAAGCTTCCATCATCATGGCTTCGCCCCTGGCTTTCCCTGCCCGCTGAGCTCCCAAATGCCCACGATGCACTGAAATAGGTCGTGTGGAGGCAGACTGTTGGCAGAAGGCAATGCTGTGTCCAGGCTTTGCCTCGGTAAACTCTGCTAATCCGTGCTACGTCTGGGAAGCTGGTGTTCTTCCCGCTCTTCTCTTGCACCTTCTCAGAAAACCAAGCCAAAGCCACTTTGGAGACTTCCAGTGGCTTCACTCTCCAAATGGTCCTGGCATATCGGACTTGCCAGAAAGCATGACTTAAATAATTATCTTTAAACTTCAGTCTCTATGTCCTGGCCCTATCCATAATCTAAAGGGAATGCAGTGGTTTGTTGTAAAGGTGAAGAGTGTGAATGTTTCACTACCAGAGGAACAATGAACCAAACCAGTTACCTGGCTCGTGAGCAACAGGGTCACACTTTCCCATGTCGTGCTCCTGGGGACGGGACAATCATGCACCATCGCCCTGACTTCTCTCCTCCCCTTGGAGTTTTCCTGAACGACTTAGTAGTAGCTGCATTCAAGGATCTCAGAGGATGATGGCCACTGTCTTTCCAGCATCTTCTTCTGTTCCTTTTTCTTATTTTTTTTAAAAAAACAAAACAAGTGATCATTATGAAAACTTTAGAAAGTATAGATAAGTAAAATGGAAAAAAAAATGCAGCCAACCTCCCGTCCACCTCCTTGTGGGCTCTGGAAGCCAGTGGACAGCTGGGACATAGTCACAAACACTCTGCCTTGGGTGATGGCCTTTGTGCACCATAACAGCCCTTCTCCCATGTTCCAGATGAATGAACCAAAACTTCGAGGGGCCTGTCAGCTTCCCCGGCTGGGAAGCAAGGAGCCAGGGTTTGATCTCAGGAGTTGTTACTCCAGACAAGGCAGCACACAGGGCAGGAGCAGACCCGGGATGGAAGCCTGGCCATCAGCAACGATCATTAAAGAGAACTGCAGAGGACAACAGCTAATATTCCATTCTTCCATCCTGGGGACAGCAACCAAGGGAACACACTCCTTCCTGGGTCCCACATCATTACCCCAGGCACCATTGCCAACCCTCTGCCACTTTGTCCACTTTAACATTTCTGGAAAGTTCTTCCTGTGCTCTGTGACTATGCACTGACTTCAGTCAGTGCAAAAAAGAGAGGGCGACTGGGGATTCCTTCTCTCTTCTCCATGCTGGAACCACCACCCCTGGTAGAAGACGCCCCACTCCTGAGTTATTTCCTCTAGAGCAGGTTGGGGTGCAGTTGGCTGTGGGGAGACTGTGTTTAGATGCTAAGGGGGCCCTATAGCCGCCTGCAGACCTGTGCCATGTGTGAGGCAAGGGGAGTGATACTTTCTGAATATGTCTGGGCTCTTCTCCTGTTTGTGCTCCATTTCTAGGGACTTGTCCCCTTCTTAGCCACAGACATCTTTGTCTCACGGACCATCAGGATTTCAACAGTAGGAATGCAAAGAGAAATAAGAGTCGCTGTTAAGCACCTGACAACCTGGTTAGAATTCCTGAGTCCACAAGGACCCTGAAAGCCAAACTGTGAAGAAAAATAAAAAAAAAAAAAGATTTCCTAATCCCAGGAAAAGAGATTTCTTCCCACTAGTCCATTGCCTGGAGGAGTGGGAGGAAGAGGGGAGAAGGGTCTCCCCGACACTGGGAGAGGAGCAGGGGTTCCTCAAAGGCTGAGGGCCATAGCCTGCTCAACTCCAGCTTTGTGAGGCTGGTCTGGGGGCGGGAGGAAAGCTCTGGAGGCTCTGGAGGCTCCCCAAGCACAACCATTGGCAAGGAGGGGGGAGATCACACACCCTGGGGTGACTAAGGCTGCAAAAACACAAATTGTTATAAAACCCCATGACCCTTGCACAACCCTGGGGTGAAGGAGAAGCTCATGAATGAAAGAGACTAGAGCTTGCTTTGGGGGGTCTCCTAGTCACAATTATTTTAAGAAGCATAAAGGAATATGACAGTCCTCGGGAGTGTGGAGAGTAATTGTGCCCAAAGTCTGGGTTACAGTCATGGTAACTTGTCCCCATGGGACATGGTAACAAGTTGAGTCTGGGTTACTCAACTCATGGTTGAGTACGAAAAAGTCTGATTAGCTCACAGAAAATGGACGGAAGTGGCGGAGGGTTGATGCACTCTGGGGAACTGAGGTTTATACATTCTCCTTAGGCTTGTCCTATGATCCAGGGGCATCACCTTAACTTCCAGTCCTTCTCAGATGCTAGCAAGGATTAGGGTTAACAAACATTCAAGTCAGAGTCTCTCTAATAGGTTAGGACATTTGTCTGCATCAGCCACATGCCCTCAGATGTTAGTTTCTCAGTCCTGGCTGGGGAACTCCTTGCCGGCGCCCCACTCTCCTCTGCCTGAGGTGCGTGCACTCCTGCAGCAAAAGGCAGGAAGGTTGTAGGTTGAGGCCCCATGATTTGCGTAGTACAGAGTTCACCCAACTCAAAATCCAAGACGTCTGGGCATGAGTCCAACCCAGGCCGTTCCAAACAGTCAGGCTTGGTGCCAGAGATCACTGGTGCTGGAGGGGAGCCCGGCCCCAGGAGCACAGGGCTTGGGTTGGACGCAGGTGAGACGTGACCCCACGGCCTCTCCTCCAGGCACCTGGGGCGTCTACACAGCGCTCAAGCTGCTGCAGGTAAGATACTCAGCCCGCTCCACCCCTGCTTGCCGGAGCGCAGGGGGAGGACAGGCGGTGCCGGCAGAAGGTCCTGGCTGGCTGGTCACACTCACAGACCGAGGACATGGACACGGGAATATCCCAGGGGAAGGAGAGCGGGAACGCTTATTCTCGAATGTACTCGTTTCTCTGATGATGAAAGTGGGACACTTGCAAACAGGAATGTAAGACAGAACAGCGTAGTCCGCTTTTCGGTGTATTTCTTTGCAGACGGTTAGTCCAGCCCGACAGAGGCTGCGAGGTGCAGAAGCAGGAGCTTGTCCGCTTTGCCGTGAAGCCTGTGTCAGAGCGACCATGGTCAGGAAGAGACTTCCCTAGTGACCGTGGGCTCCTGCTCGCCGAGACGGACCAGACTGCGCATGACGGGTCTTCCCACACCGCCCCGAGCTGTCACCGTGACACTGAGGATTAGAAGAGACTCGCGTGCAGCACCGCGAAAACAATCATCTCGCGGGGAAGCCAAGTCTTAGAGGGAAACCGCTCATCGTCGCTAACTGCTGACCCCTAGTGGTGGGAAGCGGCAGGCCCGCTGGAGCAGCCCCCTGGGCACCCTGAGCATAGACAGAGCGCCCCTGGGCTCCTCTCTGGGGACCGCAGGCCGCCTCCCCTGCAGGCTCCTCCTGGACACCTGCTCCCCCTCTGCTCTGGGTATGTCCTTCCTGCTGCAGCCCCATAAGGCCACAGCCAGACCCTCCGCTGGCCACAGAGCGAGTCTAGGTGTGGCCACGAGACCAGCTCCGTGGGGAAGACCCAGGGGCCCCGAGCAGGTGCACACGGAGCAGCCGGGATCCACACGTGCCCCCGCTCCTGCGTCCTGCCCGGTGGCTGGGCCCTTCTCCCCCTGCACCTTCAGGAGCCAACAGTGCCAAGGGCCAGGCGTCTAAGGCAAACCCGCAGCCTCTGTCTGAGTGATCTGTGTGTGCCCACAGGGACTTCTCTCCCGGGGAAAGGAAACAGGCCTGGCCCTTCTGGAGGGGCTGGGGTTGGGGGGGACCAGGGCTGTGGCCTGAGAGGGAGCAGAGCACGGCCCGCAGGCACAGCAAAGCCTCTGTGCACTGACAGAGCTGCTCTGTCCATAACCACACCTCCTTCCTCAGAGCCCACAGTCCATCCAAGGAGCTTGTCCCCTCCTCCAACCCAGTCTCCCCCAGGTGGCCCCCCCAGCCTGCCCATCTCTCACTCTCACTCTCTCTTAGGGCCCCCAGATGTCTCCAGGAGCCAGGGAAACCCTATAGGTTTGTGCCAACAGCCTAGGTCCTTGCTGACTTGATGAGAAAAGGCCTCAGGGTAGCGTTTCCCATACTTCCCTGCACACTGGAACCCCGGGGTGTTTCAGAACTACAGCAGGCTGCACACACCCACCCCCTTCTGGATGCTCTGCTTCCCTCAGTCTGGGTGCGACCCAGACACTGCAGTTTTAAGTGCTCCCAGTGATTCCGACCTGTAGCTGGTTTGGGGAGCACTGTCTTAGTTGGAAGAAATCTGAGTCTTTACTAACTAAAGTTGTCTGACTTCCAGCCACAACACTTCTGTTAGAGACCCAGGATCTGCTCGGTACATAGGCAGAGGACCTTCAGTGACAAAGGTTCCTGTCCATCACGGAGCCTCTGCAGTGACAAGAAAACCACCAGCAACCAAATGCCCCCTGTTTGCCCAGCACTTTACAGTTTGCCAAACACAACTCAAGGAGACACTCTTCAGGCTCCCAAAAGAAAGGCCTGCCAGCTCGTGGAAAGTTCGACCTTTGGCGTCAAGGACGAGGTTTACGTCCTGAATCTGCCCCCCCACCAGCTGTGTGGTCAGTCACTGGGTCTCCTGGAACCTGGGCTTCTTCATCTGCAAGGTGGACACGGGAACTCTCACCGCACAGGCACTTGAGCGGATCCGAGAAAACCAAATGGAAAAAAGCAGCAAAGCGCCAGGCACAGAAAAAGCAAGCAGCGGTTATTATGAATAGAGCGCTGAGAATTTCCCGGAACTCATTGGTTTTCTGTCCAAGAGGGAACGGGCTGGGAGCTGGATGTTTGCATTCTGGCCTTGCCCAACCCTGTGCCCCTGAGCCAGGTGCTAACTCCCTAGTAGCTTGTCACAAGGAGCAGGAAGGACCTACAGAGAAGGCCAAGACAATGGATTTGTGGGGAATTGTAACTCATGTCATCTGGAGGAAACCACCAGCGTGAAATTCATACTTTGGGGCAGGTAAGACTTCCCATCCTTGTGAAACATGAGACCCCAAGCCCCTCACGTCATCGCCTCCTCTACCCCCCATTCATTGTGAAATTTAAAAAACCACCTCTACCCATTTCCTGACACTCCGGGGGGAGCCACCCTCTATTAGATCCCCTCATGTGGATCCTGAACACATTTCTGGGGAGAAGTCTGTGTCCGCACAGCAGGGGCGGGGGCCTTAAATTGCCTTGCCATTCCATAGTTTGGACAGGGGCCAGACTGACAACAGAAACGCTGCCTTGTTCTCACCTCCACTCAGTTGACAGGTCTAGGAGCATAATTTTAAAAAAAGTTTTCCATGGCTTCCTGTTCCAGAAACACAACCACAGTCCCTCTGGGGACAGCTCACCTCCTGGGGCTACAGTGAGACTCCGTCAGTGCAAGGTCCCGGGAGCCTCAAAGACAAGCCTCGTGGGACCTTTTTCTTAGTGTCACAGCAAAGGGCATTGGGAAACAGGCTCCTCACCCCCTCTGGGCGACGCTGCCCTTGGTACAAAGCCCCCTTCTCGGCTGCCCTGTGGGGCCTGTGGTCTCCATATGGACAGGAGCTTCCCAGCGTCCGAAGACTCTGTGGAATGTGCTGGAGGCCACCATGGGAGTTCTGATCGGCTCCAACTCTGGACGGCACATTTTGAAAAGGAATCAAAACTATAGGTGGAGATTCTGGAGGACAGTTTGCAGAAGGGGTTTAATTACAACTTAGGAGTCCCTGAAGTGACAAAACCACATTTGGCCCCATCGATGTCCAGAGTCCCCATGGGTTTTACTACACCTTAACGGTGTGGCCCTAGAAAAGCCCTTCCAAAGTGAAGGGCTGAGTTCACTCTTCCTACGTGCACAGCAGCGAAGTGCCTGTCAGGTGGGACACTTGAGAATGTGGTCAGGAGAACTGAGCTTCGAGAGGAAGGCCTTAGTGAAGGGGAAAAGCTAGTTCAGTTTGGAAGATGAAAACGATCTGGGGACAGATGGTGAGGCTGGTGCCCAGTGCTGGGCGTGCGCTCACTGCCCCTGTGCCGCACAGGGAAATGCGGCTCAAACGAACAATGTTTTTTAACTTAAATAAAATTAAGGGGCGCCTGGGTGGCTCAGTCATTTAAGAGGCTGTCTTCGGCTCAGGTCATGATCTCGGGGTCCCCGGATGGAGCCCCACGTCGGGCTCCCTGCTCAGCAGGAAGCCTGCTTCTCCCTTTCCCTCTGCCTCTCCCCATGCTTATGCGCTCGCTCTATCTCTCTCTCAAATAAAATATTTAAAAATAATAATAATTAATACATAAATACATTTAATTAACATATAGTGTATTAGTAGTTTCAGAGGTAGAGTTCATTGACTCATCCATTCTATATAACGCCCACTGCTCATCACATCACGTGCTCTCCTTAATGTCCATCACCCAGTTACCCCACCCCCTGCCCACCTCTCCTCCAGCAACCCCCAGTTTGTTTCCAATGATTAAGAGTCTTTTACAGTTTGTCTCCCTCTGTGATTTCGTCTTGTTTCGTTTTTTCCTTCCTTCCTCTATGCTCCTCTGTTTTGTTTCTTAAATTCCACATATGAGTAAAATTGTTTTTCTCTGATCACCTTATTTCGCTTAGCATAATGCCCTCTAGTTCCTTCTACAACCTAGCAATGGCAAGATTTCGTTTTTTGATGGCTGCATAATATTCTTTTTTAAAAAACTTTTAATTTTTTTAATATTTTTTTGCTTCAGGGGTATAGGCCTGTGAATCATCAGTCTGACACAATTCAGAGCACTCAGCATAGCACATACCCTCCCCAATGTCCATAAAACAACCACCCTCTCCCTCCATACCTCCCCCCAGCAAACCCCAGTTTATTTGTGATATTACGAGTCTCTTAGGGTTTGTTTCCCTCTCTGCTGCCATATTCTTTCATTTTTTTCCCTCCCTCCCTCCATGGCCCCTGGCCCGGCATCTCAAATTCCTCATATCAGTGAGATCACATAATAATTGTCTTTCTCTGATTGACTTATTTCACTTAGCGTAATACCCTCTAGTTCTATCTATGTCATTGCAAATGGCAAGATTTGGGGGATTTGATGGCTGCATAGTATTCCATTGGATGTATATATCAATCACATCTTCTTTATCCATTCATCTGTCAATGGACATCTGGGCTCTTTCCATAGTTTGGCTATTGTGGACACTGCTGCTATAAACATTCAGGTGCACGTGCCCCTCTGGATCACTATATTTGTATCTTTAGGGTAAATATCCAGTAGTGTAATTGCTGGGCCATAGGGTAGCTCTATTTTCAACTTTCTGAGGAACCTCCAGTTTGCATTCCCAGCAACAGTGTAGGAGGGTTCCCCTTTCTTTGCTTCCTCGCCAACATTTGTCTTTTCCTGACTTGTTAATTTTAGCCATTCTGACTGGTGTGAGGTGGTATCTCACTGTGGTTTTGATTTGTATTTCCCAGATGCCGAGTGATGTGGAGCACTTTGTCACGTGTCTGTTGGCCATCTGGATATCTGCTTTACCAAAATGTCTGTTCATGTCCTCTGCCCATTTCTTGATTGGATTATTTGTTCTTTGGTGTTGACTTTGATAAGGTCTTTATAGATTTTGGATACTAGTCCTTTATCTGATATGTCATTTGTGAAACTCTTCTCCCATCAGGTCCATTGCCTTTTGGTTGACTGTTTCTTTTGCTGTGCAAAAGTTTTGATCTTGATGAAGTCCTGATAGTTCATTTTTGCCCTTGCTTCCCTTGGCTTTGGCGATGTTTCTAGGAAGAAATTGCCACGGCTGAGGTCAAGGAGGTTGCTGCCTGTGTTCTCCTCTAGGATTTTGACAGATTCCTGTCTCATCAGTTTTGATTCTATTTTTGTGTGTGGTGTAAGGAAATGGTCCAGTTTCATTCTTCTGCATGTGGCTGTCCAATTTTCCCAATACCAATTGTTGAAGAGACTGTCTTTTTTCCATTGGACATTCTTTTCTGCTTTGTCAAAGATTAGTTGGCCATAGAGCTAAGAGTCCATTTCTGGGCTCTCTATTCTGTTCCATTGATCTATGTGTCTGTTTTTGTGCCAGTACCATACTGTCTTGATGATGACAGCTTTGTAATAGAGCTTGAAGTCTGGAATTGTGATATCACCAACTTTGGTTTTCTTTTCCAACATTCCTCTGACTATTCGGGGTCTTTCCTGGTTCCATTTAATTTTAGGATTATTTGTTCCATTTCTTTGGGAAAAAACTGAGGTATTTTGATAGGGATTGCATTAAATGTGTAGATTGCTTAGGTAGCATGGACATTTTCACAATATTTTGTTCTTCCAATCCATGAGCATGGAACGTTTTTCCATTTCTTTGAATCTTCTTCAATTTATTTCATAAGCGTTCTATAGTTTTCTGAGTACAGATTCTTTGCCCCTTTGGTTAGGTTTATTCCTAGGTATCTTATGGTTTTGGGAGCAATTGTAAATGGAATCAACTCCTTAATTTCTCTTTCTTCTGTCTCATTGTTAGTGTATAGGAACACAACAGATTTCTGCGCATTGATTTTATATCCTGCCACTTTGCTGAATTTCTGTATAAGTTTTAGCAATTTGGGGAGTAAAGTCTTTTGGGTTTTCCACATGGAGTATCATATCATCTGCAAAGATTGAGAGTTTGAATTCTTCTTTGATGATTTGGATGCCTTTTATTTCTTTTTGTTGTCTGATTGTTGAGGCCAGGACTTCTAGTAAAATTTTGAACAACAGTTCTGATAGTGGACATCCCTTCCATATTCCTGACCTTGGGGAATAGCTCTCAGTTTTTTTTTTCCATTGATAATGCTATTCCCTATTGGCCTTTCATATATGGCTTTTATGATATTGAGGTGTGTCCCTTCTATCACTATACTATGAAGAGTTTTAATCAAGAAAGGATACTGTACTTTGTCAAATGCTTTTTCTGCATGTATTGAGAGGATCATATGGTTCTTGTCCTTTCCTTTATTAATGTATTATACCACATTGGTTGATTTGCAGATGTTGATCCAACCTTGGATCCCAGGAATAAATTCTACTTGGTCATGGTGAATAATCCTTTAATGCACTGTTGGATCCTATTGGTTAATACCTTGCAGCTTTTGAGGATGAGAGTGAAAATGGCAGCCTCCCAATCTCTGGCCCCGAGTCAAAATCTGAGGGCCTCACTCCTTAGTGTGCCCTCCGAGAAAAGCAGTCATCCACTCCTGCCTCCCTGGTCTGCAACTGCACTCTGTGTTCACCCAGCCTGTGATTGAATACTTCTCTGTCAAGCACACAACCCCATTTTGAGTCTCCAAGATGATGCATTCCTGCGCCACTCCTCCCAGGGGAAGTGGGGGATGTCGCTGGTTCCACATTTGTTGGTCCCCAGCTCATAGAGCAGTGGCCCATCTATGCCACAGTTCACAGTTTGTTACAACCCAGAGTAAAGAGCCCACTCCTGGCTCACTCTTTGAAGGTTCTCCACTCCGTTGCCTGGGAGCTCTGCCACAATCAAGCACCCCTGATCTTCCTATAACCCCCAGGATCCTGAAACCACACTGTCCCAACTAGGATTCCACCCCCTGCTTAGCAGCCTGAGCCATGTCCCTCACCAGAGTAGACTTCTAAAAGTTCTGATTTTGTGCTCTGCTTCTTTATCACTTGCCAGTAGCCGGCTGACAGAGGATCCCTTCTCCTGTGGTCTATTTTCCTATGTTTTGCTTCCAATTCACTTTACCACACTTCCTACCTTGCAGACAGTGGTCACTTTTCTATTCGTTGAGTTGCACAGTTATTCTTTTCTTAAATGTCTGGTTGAGTTTGCAGGTGATCAGAATAATTTGATAGCTATCTAGCTGAATTCCTGGGACCAGACAAAATTAAGGTCTCCTACTCCTCCACCATCTCAGACTCTTCTTCTCAAATGCTTTTTCTACATCAGTTGAGAAGATCATAAGATTCTTGTCCTTTCTTTATTAATGCAGAGTATCCCATTCATTGATTTGTGGATATTGAACCAACCTTGCAGCCCAGGAATAAATCCCACTTGGTCGTGATGAATAATCCTTTTAATGTACTGGTGGATCCCGTTGGCTAGTATTTTGGTGAGAATTTTGGCATCCATGTTCATCATGGATATTGGTCTATAATTCTCCTTTTTGGTGAGGTATTTGTCTGGTTTTCGGATAAAGGTAATGTTGGCCTCATAGAATATGTTTGGAAGTTTTCCTTCCATTTCTTTTTTTTTTTTTTAAACAGTTTCAGAACACTAGGTTTTAATTCTTCTTTAAATGTTTCGTAGAATTCCCCTGGGAAGACATCTGGCCATGGACATTTGTTTTTTGGGAGATTTTCTATTACTGCTTCACTTTCCTTGCTGATTATTGGTCTGTTCTGGTTTTCTATTTCTTCCTGGTTCAGTTTTGATAATTTATACGTCTCTAGGAATGCATTTGTTTCTTCCAGATTGCCTAACTCATTGGCATATAGTTGCTCATAATATGTTCTTATAATTGTTTGCATTTCTTTGGTGTTGTTTGTGATCTCTCTTCTTTCATTCATGTTTTTATTTATATAGGTCCTTTCTTTTTTCCTTTTGATTAGTCTGGCCAGGGGTTTATCAATCATATTCATTCTTTCAAAGAACCAGCTCCGAATTACATTGATCTCTTCTACTATTCTTTTGGCTTCTGTTTCATTGATTTCTGCTCTAATCTTTATTAATTCTCTTCTCCTGCTGGGTTTAGGCTTTATTTGCTTCTCTAGCTCCTTAAGGTGTAGGGTTAGGTTGTGTACTTGAGACTTTTCTTGTTTCTTGAGAAAGACTTGTATTGCTATGTACTTCCCTCTTAGGACTGCCTTTGCTGCATCCCGAAGGTTTTGAACAGTTGTATTTTCATTTTCATTTGTTTCCATGAATTTTTTAAATTCTTCTGATTTTACTAGTTGACCCATTCATTCTTTATTAGGATGCTCTCTGGCCTCCATGTATTTGGGTTCTTTCCCAATTTCCTCTTGTGATTGATTGAGTACCAGTTTCAAAGCACTGTGGTCTGAAAATATTCAGGGAATGATCCCAAGCTTTTGGTATCTGTTGGGACCTGATTTTGTGACCCAGTATGTGACCTGTTCTGGAGAATGTTCTATGTGTACTTGAAAAGACCATGTATTCTGTTCCTTTAGGCTGGAATGTTCTGAATGTACCTGTGAAGTCCATCTGGTCCAGTGTGTCATTCAAAGCCCTTGTTTCCTTGTTGGTCTTTGGCTTAGATAGTCTGTATGTTGCAGTGAGGAGGGTTTTAAGTCCCCTGCTATCATTGTATTATTATCAATGTGCTTCTTTACTTTTGTTATTAATTGGTTTATAAATTGGCTGCTCCCACGTTAGGGGCATAAGTATCTATCATAGTTAGATCTTCCTGATAGACCCTTTAAGTATGATATAGTGTCCTTCCTCATGTCTTATTATAGTCTTTGGTTTAAAATCTAATTTGTCGGGACGCCTGGGTGGCGCAGTTGGTTGAACGACTGCCTCCGGCTCAGGGCGTGATCCTGGAGTCCCGGGATCGAGTCCCACATCAGGCTCCCAGCTCCATGGGGAGTCTGCTTCACTCTCTGACCTTCTCCTCGCTCATTCTCTCTCTCACTGTCTCTCTCTCTCAAATAAATAAAAATAAAATCTTTAAAAAAAAAAATAAAAAAAATAAAATAAAATAAAATCTAATTTGTCTGCTTTCACAATTGCCACCCCAGCTTTCTTTTGATGTCCATTAGCATGATAAATAGTTTTCCATCCTCTTATTTTCAATCTGGAGGTGTCTTTGGGTCTAAAATATGTCTCTTGCAAATAGCATATCGATGGTCTTGATTTTTTAATTCAATCTGATGCCCTGTGTTTTTTGAGTGGAGCATTTAGGCCATTTACATTCAGAGTAACTATTGAAAGATGTGAATTGAGTGCCACTGTATTATCTGTGAAGTCATTGTTTCTGTATAATGTCTCTGCTCCTTTCTGGTCTATGCTACATTTGGGCTCTCTCTTTGTTCACAGGATCCCTTTTAATATTTCTTGAAGGGCTGGTTTAGTGATCAAATTCTTTTAGTTTCTGTTTGTCCTGGAAGCTCTTAATCTCTCCTTCCATTCTGAATGACAGCCTTGGTGGATAAAGTATTCTTGGCTGCATGTTTTTTCTCATTTAGCACCCTGTATACATCATGGCAGTCCTTTCTGACCAGCCATGTCTCTGTGGATAGGTCTGCTGCCATCTAATGTTTCTACCCTAGTAGGTTAAGGAGCTCTCATCTATAGCTGCTTTCAGGATTTTATCTCTGAAATTTGCAAGCTTCACTATTATATGTCAGAGTATTGAATGATTTTTATTGATTGGGGGGTGGTTCTCTGGGCCTGCTGGACTTGAATGCATGTTTCTTTCCCCAGATTAGGGAAGTTCTCAGCTGTAATTTGTTCAAATAAGCCTTCTGCCCCTCTCTCTCTATTCTCATCTTCTGGGACCCCTATTATTCAAGTACTATTGAACTTTATGGTGCCAATGATTTCTCAAAGCCTCTCCTCGTGACCTAGTAGTTTTTTCTCATTTTCTCAGCTTCTTTATTTTCCATCATTTTGTCTTCTATATCACTGACTCTTTTCTGCCTCATTTACCCTAACAATTAGAGCCTCCATTTTTTACTGATCTCAGTAATAGCATTTTTAGTTTTGACCTGATTATATTTTAGTTCTGTTATTTCCACACTAAGGGATTCTCTAGTATCTTTTATGCTTTTTTCAACCCCAGCTAGTATCTTTATAATCATTACTCTGAGTTATAGCTCTGACATCTTATTTATATCCATATCTATTAAATCTATGGCAGAGCGTATTCCCTCTGCTTCATTCTTCTGTTGTGAATTTCTCCTTCTAGTAATTTTGTCCAGAAAGGAAAAGAGGAAAAGAATGAGAAAGAAAAAGAAGGGAGGAAAAAAGGAAAAAAAAACTGTAATAATCAACAACATCTTCAGGAAGTAATTCTGGTGTACACTGTGTATACTCTGCTATTGTGCTTTGGCTGCTCTTTCCCACTGGTCCTTCCTCTACAGAGTTCTTCCTTGTTTTGGGAAGGGGGGGTACCTTTGAGTAGGGATGCTTTGGGTTTTTTGTGGGGGGGTGTGTGCGTGTGTGTGTATGTGTGTGTGTTTAAGCCAGAAGCTGATGTTTTCGAGTTTTCTTTAATTAGTATACCTGGTATATGCTGGGGTTTGTGTTTGTCTTCTGAGGGAAAGGCCTGCTGTGCTGGCTTACAAGCTGACTTGTCCTTAGAACTTGCTCCTGCCAGGTCTGAGGGTGGGGTTTAGTGTAAGGGATTCAAGCCTCTACCAGAGGTGCTGTGTTCTCTCTGGAATCTGTGCTGGTGGACAGGAAGAGGGCATCAGGTAGAGAAGGTAGAATATGGTGTCACCTCATCCCCTTGTCCCTAGGGGGGCAGAACCCTCAGCAGCTGTTGCTCAGGAGGCCCTCCCAGAAAATTGAACAATCTCCTGTGGCCAGGCCCTCATCAATTTCCTGCCCTAACCTTTCTAGGTCCAGGTCATCAGCATGCCCAGAGCCACAGATCTACTGTATTTTATCTTGGCCAGTGGCTGGGATTCAAAACTCTAAGTTTTAAAGAGCCTGGTAAGGTGTGCATATCCAATGCTGTCCCCAGGCAGGGAGGATCGGACTGTGTCCAGCACGAGTCCATCCATGAAAAGCCTTCACACAGTATGTGTGCAGAGGCTAGAGTTTATATAACACTGATGGAAAGCTGGGGCCAGGCTATCAGCCATCTGCACTACTCCCTACTCCCTTTTTCCTAGAAAAGCCATCACAAAGGCTTGGATCTATTGTGGCAGACAGTAAAGCAGCAGCCATGTTACCTGTCCTTGGCTCCAGCCTCCACACTGGCCACAGACAGTCCAAGAAAAGTGACTATTGGCGCATGCGTGCAGAGGTTCAAGCCTATTGTGGCTCAGGGCAAAAACTTAAGAGGTTTTCTCCCCTCTGTGCACCCCCCTGACCCTACTGGAGGAGAGCTCCCCTCAGTGGCTCCCTGGCTGTCCCTTTGGCTCTGGAGAGGACAAATAATCCTCAAATGCCCTCTGGAAAGGGGAGCAATTTTTCCCTGAGCAACCCAGGGATCCACTCGACAGCTACTTAGGGGGTCACAAACTGCTGCAATCTTTCTGACTTCCTCTCTCTTCCTGACTTTGCTCTGCAAACCGAGCTTACACCCCTTCCCCACTCCACGGCTTCCCAATCCCCCAATTCAGAGCTGTGAACCGCACTTCTGCCAAATTCCCTCACTCCATACTCCTCCCATCCTGTTCCTAGTTTTTCAAAAACTTCAAGGCTAGTCTAGTTGTATTTAAAACAAAACAAGTTCAGAGTCTGCCTAGTACTCTGCCATCTTGGAACCAGTCTCCACTAGGTTCAAATTTTAAGGCAACCAAGACAAATTCTTACCTGATCCCTAAACCTTTTGCCCAAAAAATTCATAGCTGTGAATTCCCTGGCTGTCAGACTTGGAACTCTAATCCTATTAGCTGTTGTGCTTGAGAGAAGACAGATCCAATTTGTTCTTTTCAAATGTGGGTTTTTACTTTGAGCCCTTCACATGGAGCATAGAATCGCCTCTGGCTCCTGGAGCCTGGAGGAGCACTTCACTGCTGCTCTTCTGGGGCTGATTCAGGGGTTTGTCTTCTGTGACTCATCACCACTGTTTACAATGATTGTTTATTTAGGGCCCTTAATAGAAGGGACATGACAAAGAAAAGGCAGCATTCCGGGTGAAACCCACTACCTGCCTGCCTGGCTTTTCTGTACACAGGTGAGGTACTCCTTCACATCATCTGGGGACCCCAGAATGAGGGGAACTCGCTGGTGAATGGACTCCGGTTTCACGTCCAGCACGGGCTGGGTGCCTGTGGTCGCCAGGCCTCCAGCCTGCTCTATGATAAAGGCCACGGGATTGCACTCGTACAGGAGCCGGAGCTGTGGGAGAAAGAGAGTCAGGTGGACAAGTTCTGCAAGTGGCCCCAAATCCCGAAGCCACACCCCTAAAGATCAATGGGGAATTCCAGCAGCTGAACTTGTGTCTTGTCAGCACGACTATGCCAGGTTCATGGCCATGACTTTGGGGCACTGCTGGTCAGTCTCTACCTGTCTTGTGACCTTTGTGCTTATGAGAGGCCTGCCTCCTCCCTTGGGTGATGAGACCTAGATCCTTGCTTGCTGTTGGTTCAACAGGGAGCCAAACTGATGCTGAGCGCTGGCCAGGAGCCTTCGTATGTGAGGCCTTATGACAACGGAGACATCCAGCTTGGGTGAGATGGAAGGTCATCTAGAGAGTGCTAGGTTGACTCTCAGGATAACTTCAGTGTTCGGGATCATGGGGAAGAACCCCACATCATTGACCTGACTAGGTAGTTTGCTGGGGTTTAAATGGCCTTTTCTCTTGTCCCCCAAGACAGAGCTAATGTCCCCTGCTTGCACTCCCACGGTATCCTGCACATTCCTCTTCCTATATTTGTCACACAGAGGTGTGTTTCATATCTGTGTGTGTTTTTCCTCCTTACACGCTTGCCCTTGAGAGCAGGGACAGAATCTGTCTGGGTTGGACATTGTGGCATCTCCCTTCCCAGTAATGTCTGACCCAAGGGAAATGTCTAAACAAGGCTACTGTGTCCCTTGCCCAAGGGCTCCCAGTGGAAGGCAGAAATGGGCAGGGTGGGGAGGGTAAAGTCAGCTTGTGCCCTGCTTTCTAAGTCATGCCCATGTACCCAGGGCTGAGCTTATCCTGAGCAAGGATTGCTTCTTCTAGCAGGCACTACAGGAACCAACAGGTGTCTGCCCTGCGCCCCAGTGAGTGTTTAGGGAATTGAATAGAAATGGGCTGGACCCAATGTCTTTTTTAGGCTTATTTCTGTGATTGTGCTGTGATGCACTCCTCACCAACCCGCCCCCTACCGAAAAACACACACATCCCATTAGATTCAGGGTGACAGGCTAGCTGCATGTTCTAGCCCAGTATCATACTATCTTTTCCTTCCTTCCCAATAGGTGCAAAACCTGTATTTAAAAGATAACAAGTTCCTTCCTGTAATCAGCTTACAGAGTGATTATGCCAGCTTTCTATAGCCTTTTCTTTCCCATTCCTTTCTTCAAACCCTTTCTGAAGATCATCTGAAACTCTTTGAGAAGCAGACATATCTTGTGCTGATTTTTGAATCGTTGTTATTTCATGGTGAGAAGCAAAATATCTCTGGTCTAGGTTAGAGAGACAGGCATTCAGGAAAGAATAAGTTAAGATTCTAGGGGTATTTACTGGCACTTTGGTAAAACAGTATACACTGCCCTCCACCCTAGACCTCCAGGGTCCAAAGAAGCCCCAGTGGTTGTGGACACACTTGGATCCACTAGTTTGGTCCCTGTTCACCCAGGAGAGGGACACTGGTGGCCAGCTGGTCCTGCATAGCTACCTTTCAGCTTCTAGAGTTTGGTTCTTTCTTCCCCCTTTCCTTGCTCTGGGTGCTTGAGGATAAGGGATTTGGGATGTCAAAGTCTCAGACTGTAACCCAATAGCCTTTGTTACCATGTTGATTCAGATATTTAAAAGAAAAAGAAAAAAGCCCAACATCCTCACATAAAGTTTGTCTTTGAGCCAAGGCTGCCCTTCACTTAAAGTTGTCCTTGTAGTAAATTCATCTTAAAACACAATGTGCAGGTCTTCGTGTCGCTTTGACCTGAAGCCCATGTGATCTCCTTTTTTTTTCTGCAATTAAAATCTAAACAGATAGACAGAGAAAAGCACACACAGGAGAAAAGGCGTATGCATCTACTCCAGCACCAAAACACACACCAAAGCACTCACAGAGACCACCAAAGCTAAAACACAGAGATCAGGAACGAGCGGTATTTTCAGTAAGGATGGTGATGGTATCATGAATATAGATCTATACATGGAATTACATGTCTTTACAGAAATGTCTCGTAATTCCATGTGCATATTTTCTGGCTCACTGTAAATCATTTTTATTTATTTATTTTTTAAGATTTTTATTTATTTATTTTATTTATTTGTCAGAGAGAGAGAGAATGAGAGTGAGCACAGGCAGACAGAGCGGCAGGCAGGGTCAGAGGGAGAAGCAGGCTCCCTGCCAAGCAAGGAGCCTGATGCGGGACTCGATCCCAGGACGCTGGGATCATGACCTGAGCCGAAGGCAGCTGCTTAACCAACTGAGCCACCCAGGCGCCCCTGTAAATCATTTTTAATAATTGGTAAGAAACAGACTAATGTTTTCTGTGTTGGAACTGAGCAGACAGCAAGCATGTTTCTATGCAAGCATTTCCTCGTTTTCCAGACCTCATTTAATACCCTGTCCCCGCACCCGTCATGCAGACTTGGCTGTGATTCTTACTTCCGAAGGTTATAATATACCTGAGCTCAACACTCGCATGAAGAGAAATTCCTGACACACTAATCTGGGTGGCTCAGTGGGTTGGGCCGCTGCCTTCGGCTCGGGTCATGATCTCAGGGTCCTGGGATCGAGGCCCGCATCGGGCTCTCTGCTCAGCGGGGGGCCTGCTTCCTCCTCTCTCTCTGCCTGCTGCTCTGCCTGCTTGTGATCTCGCTCTGTCAAATAAATAAATAAAATCTTTAAAAAATAATAAAAATAAAAATAAAAAAAATAAAAAATAAAAATCTTCCCACTGGTCTCATGTGCTCTTAGATTTCTTTTTTTTTTTTTTTAATTTGACAGACAGAGATCACAAGTAGGCAGAGAGGCAGGCAGAAAGAGAGAGGGGGAAGCAAGCTTCCTGCTGAGCAGAGAGCCTGATGCGGGGCTCAATCCCAGGACCCTCAGACCATGACCTGAGCTGAAGGTAGAGGCTTTAAACCCACTGAGCCACCCAGGCGCCCAGATTTCCTATCATGGCTTTGAGTCTGGGATTCCAAAAATTCAAATTGCACAGCCTGGGACACAAATATACACACGGCCAGTTGTGGGTGTGTCTGAGAACACAGTAGATCTTTATTTTGATTTGTCTACTTACCTTCGATTTCTGTGGTTGGTCACACACGTTTCCATGGGAGGGTCTATTCAGGATAGATGCATTCGGATCTTAAGATTCCCATCTGATCATACAACTACTTTGGGGTTTGTGTCATAAAGTTGCAGTAAGATCACCCAGGGGCTACTTTCCAGAAGTATTAAATAAGTTCTGACCAGAAGTTCTTACTCTGAAGTTTGGAAACTCTCTGGAGATTCATCGGTAGACTTCAGGTCATCTGTGAACCCCCAAAAATGTATATAATGCCTGTTTGTGTGCATTTATGTGCATATGGAAGTGGATCCATAACTTTCATTAGATTCTCAAAGGGTCTCTCATCCATAATTAGGTGTTGCTCAAGCTACAAGTCAGGCACAGCACGTAAAAAGCGGCAGTTGAACACAGCTGACTCATGGTGAATGACAGGCCTGAGACCAGGGAATGCAAAGACCAGTGAAAAGGCCATTAACATCTTCAACCTCTACCACAGCCTCAAAATCCATTAGTGGGAAATACACTTCTTTTTTCTTCCACCTGCACACTCACAAACAGATGTGAAAAGGACAGAGCAGTAGCCAAAAAGCAGGCATGAAGAGAAAGGGAACTCCAACTGGCTTACTGACCAATACAGCCAGGGGACAAACGAGAATTACCTTGCCCTTCGGACTTTTCTGATTCGCCGGGTACAGGAAGATCCCTCCATAGACCAGGGTGCGGTGCACATCGGCCACCATGGAGCCCACGTACCGGGCCCCATAGGGAGCACTGCCATCCTAGGAGGCGGAGAGAGAGGAGACAGGATGCTTGCTTGGATTAAACACTCCCTTACCCATGTACCCTGCCTTAGGAGGTTTACAGAGCAAAGCAAAGTAACTGTTAAACCCTTCTAGGGAAAGAAGGTGACATCAGCAGCATTTAGGCTTTCGTTAGACAAGCAGGAAATAGTCACCTCCCACCAAAATGAATTGAATTGCAATTAAAGCAGGTACTACCAGTGATCCCAAACCCTGAATATTAGGTGGAATGCAAAATGTGCCAATTACTCTCCTAGTTAACAACAGGAGTAGGACTGCTCACAAATCGCGTGTAAACTCAGCCCAATAAGTAATTTTTCAGCATCTTATTTATGCCTGGCACAAGGCCAGGCCCTGAGGATGCCAAAAACAGGAAGATAGTCTCTGCCCCCAAGGAACTCCTAACTGAAGGGAGGGACTAACATACATAAATGAATAAAAACGAATAAAAATAAATGAACTTACAATTTTATGATAAAAAGAGGAATAACGTCATTTTAAAGATAGACCAAAAATTTAACCTACACCGCATGACAAGTTAACTCAAAGTGGTTGGAAGACCCGCACATTAAGAACTAAGGCTATAAAACGCTTAGAAAATATCAACAGACTTTTTGGGGAAGAAACTTGAAAGAATTGGTATTAAAATTCTCTGACAAAGAAAACAAGAACATTTGTGAAAATGAAGAGCAAGGAAAAAATTATCTCTACCAAATCTAAGAGCACACAGTGAACAATATTTATATACACAAGGAAGAAATGCAAACACTGACCAGTAGCTCAGAATAGAGCCCAGTTATGGGCCTAAAGATAGACAAGAATTTCATTTATGCTGAACAGGACCTTTCAATCAGTGTAGGAGAGGACTATTGGGGTACAAACAGCACTGTGCTAACTCCTTAGAGAAGAGGTGTGTAGGATCCTTACCTCATTTTTTACAGCCAAATTATTTCAAGATGGGGAGAGACTTAAAAGGAGAAAATAACAAATAATTTAGAACAAGGCTATCCAGTGAAATTCTCTGTAGTGATGAAAACACTTTTTTCTTAAAGCTTTTATTTATTCATTTGAGAGAGAAAGAGAGACAGAGATATCAACAGAGCATAAGCAGGGAGGAAAAGGAGAAGCAGGCTCCTGGCTGAGCAGGGAACCAGATGTGGGACTTGATCCCAGGACTCTGGGATCATGACCTGAGCTGAAGGCAGATGCTTAACCACCTGAGCCACCCAGGTGCCCCAGGAAAACACTTTTTATCACCAATGTCCCACTCGACAGCCACTGTTGAGCTCTGGTAACGAGACAAGTGTAGATGAAAATAGGATGATTTATAAGTTATTTACTGGCAATTAATTTAAATTTAAATAGCCACATGTGTGGGGAGGGTATGTGCTTTGGTGAGTGCTGTGAAGTGTGTAAACCTGGTGATTCACAGAACTGTACCCCTGGGGATAAAAATATATGTTTATAAAAAATTAAAAATTATAAAATAAATAAATAAATAAATAGCCACATGTGGCTATTAGCTATTTATTGGACAGCACTTCTATAGGATCAAAAGTTGAAAGCCTATACATATTTCTAACATGAATAACAGACAAAAGCTAGTTTCCTTCATTTACTAAGTGCCTACAAAGCAACAAGAAAAAGATAAATAACACTAAGTAAGTATTTGCTAAGGATAGAATTAGGCAATTTACTAAGACAAAAGTAGGTGCTTGATAAATACATAAATATGCTTTATGACATAAAGCATAATTAAACATGTGCAAATCGAGCCAAAAGGTTCACCTTTTCACCATCAAAGGGACAAAAATTTTAGAAGATTCACTATATCTCACACTGGCAAGGACATAGGGAAATGGGTACTCTTTCATATGGTGCTGGAGACTATAAATTGATGCAACTTTTCTGAAAGACTATTTGGTAACAAAAGCCCGTGAAATGTTCATATCCTTTGACCCAGCACCTTCAGTAAGACATGTGCCTTACAGATACACTTGCAAAAGGTCATGAGTGTATACATTTGGGATCTCCATAACAATTATGTCAATCTCTAAATCATGAAAAAGAAAATCATGTGAAACTAATAGGGTCTACCTAATGTTCTAAAAGGGTAGTGGTACAGATATGGAGATGAATGTGCATAACCCTTCCCCCCATCCCAGCTCAAAGAATAAAAGCAACACTTGGCAGTGGTCATCCCTGCAAAGAGCCCCTTGAATAAGGGAAGGAGGGTTTCACCTTTAATTTTGTATATTTCTGTATGTTTTACATTACCTAATCCTAGATTATATTTTTTAATTGAAGTAAAATCTATATCAGATAAAATTAATAATTTAAAAATATACAGTTCAGTGGAATTTAGTGCATTCATAATATGGTGCAACCATGACCTCTATCTGATTACAGAACATTTCCATCGTCCAAAGGAAAACATCATACCCATTAAGTAGTCTCCGTCATCCCTTCCCCCAGACATTGGCAACCACTAATCTGCCTATGTCTCTACACGTTGACCTAATCTTAGCAAATGGCTTTTTCCACTTAGCATAAATGTTTTTGAAATCATGATATCGATCAATACTTCAATCCTTCTTATGGCTTGTAATACTCCCTTGTATGAATGTACCATCTTTTATTCATCCACTCATCCGTTGATGGACATTTGAGTCCCATCAGTTGATGGGACATTGTTCCCACCTCTGGTTATTGTAAATAATGCTGCTGCAAACATCTGTGTGCAATTTTTTCTGAATATATTGTTTTGATTTATTTGGGGTATATACTGAGGGTGGAATTTCTGGGTCATACGGTAACTCTATGTTCAACTTTTGAGATATATTACTTGTTAAATTTTGTTAACAAGAAAAGAAACTAGTTTCAATCAAGTGGAAAAATTACAGACTATTTATTGACTTCTTCTTTGGGCCTTTCTTTATTTAAAAAGAGTTAAAAGTACTTAATAAAAGAAAGGAATGGCTTCATCCCAATATCCCCCAAGCTAGCCTCTCCTGCTTTCATCTCTGTCCTTCTCTCTTCTCAGAGAATTGCTGAGGGAAGGGCGCACAGATTCTTTTCCCTAATTTCCTTTTAATCTTTCTAAGGGATCACTGCCAACCTCCACCATAGCCAGGAAGGATGCCCACCACTCTGTTGAGGATATCCCCCTCTGTCCAAAGTCAAAATTCCTTTTTGTATCTATAGGAGGAAATTCTGGAATCCAACTTGGGGTTTCACTGTAGCTCTGTTTGTCTTATCAGTTAGAACTGGAAACTCCCAATCCAATCCAGCACTTCCATCAAAATGATCATTGTTTTTTTACATCAAGAAGAAAGTCCCTCCCTGGACTATCAAGCGTGGCCTGAGGAAATTATCAAGCATTCACACCAGTGTCCTGCTGTTACATGTAGACTAAACTTTCAGGGCCAGAACCAACTAATGCCTAGTTTTCAGTTTATGGAACTTGTAAGGGGTTTTATGTAAAAAGTAAGCAAAACCAAAATCTTCCAGAGACAGAACAACTCCTTTTATGCTAGGGGAAGATGTATATTAAATCTGGAGTTACACGTTAAAAAACAACTGGAGGATTCTGCAGCCTTGCTTTATATTGGGGAATATGTGCCCTCCTTTGCTGTTGAGAAGGGTCTCATCTTTGCATCGACATGGAAATATTGATTAATACATTGTGCTCAATAGTCTATCAATTCCATGATGAGTGAACACTGACTTTCTGTTTTCTAGGAGGGATTGCTCCACTGAACAGCTGTTACAGAGCAAGGAGGAGATCAGAATAACCTGCTATTTAGATCCTACTGCACAAGTCCTACCCGTTTGCCTACTGGGTGCAATAATGAGCAGCCATCCATGGGCTATTTGAGTGACATTAACCTGTTCTGTATGCAATGCACACACTCCCTTTTATTTTTGTCTCACTATCTCCATTCTGAGAATCTGTAGATTACTTTTATGATCTAGTGAAATGTCTAAGAAGCTACCCAGCACAGTACACTTTTTCATGTGTGGATGAAAATCCATTCATGGATCATAAAATCCATTTATGGGTCATTGCTAAACATGTTTTTGAAAGAAATGAAATGCAATCCAAACAAATGGACTGGAACAGAACAGACCAGATCAGATCAGAACAGAATAGAATTGAATAAAAAACAAAAGAAAATAATGAAAACATATCTTAGAGCACAGTAGACAGAAAGGTAGTTTACTTCTGTTTCAGTGTGCGTGTGCATGCTTGCACAAGTGTGCTCTGAATTAGACATAAAATGCATTTGTTATTAATGGTCACAGTCAAAAATTCTTCAGAACCTCTGGCCTGATGAACTTCTCTTACTCCTGGGACATCTCTTGGGAAACTGTGTAGATCCTATTAAGGTTATTTACTCCATTTTGCAAAATTACAGTGGGTAACTTTATCTTAGAACCTAGTGTCTTTCTTCTAGCTGTAATCGAACCACCTAAGCTGGACTGTGAGAAAGGAGACAAGAGAAACCCTTTTTTTTCTTTTAAAGAGCAGAGAGCCTTACCTGGGAGGAGAAGAAGTTAATATGAAATTGAGAAAGATCTTAAATAACTCCTAAGAGTTCCGGTTTTACTGAGAGGGCAAGGGATTTCTCTGACTAGCATAATAATCATGCCCTTTGAGTGGTTTTCCATTTGGGAGCTCATCCTGTGGTAAGATTTACAAGGGGTCTTCGTGTGATCAGACTCTTCACCAGCTGTCAGTCATTCATGGGCTGATGCCTTTTTTCCTCACCTGAAACCCCTCCTTCAAAGAGACGTATGATAATTTTTGTGTAGGACTTGTATTTTTTAGTGGTACTTGTATTTTTTATGGGCTCTAGAGAAGGCACCTTTTAGCTTAGAATGGGGGCCACTTTGAAACATCTCCAAGACCAAATAAATAATTTTGAATTTATCACCTTACAATTCACATCTTGCGACTTTTGCCCTCAAGACATTGGATGGGTTCGTGAGTGTTGGCAAAATACAACCCTATGAAGGAAAGGTACAGGAAATGGCACTTTTGAGAATTTCACTCAAAAAATAAATGAAAAGAAGTAGAAAGTTCTCTATAGCTTCACCTTGGGCCTGCAAAGGCAGGTTCCAGGATCCTGTTGACAGACCGCCTCTTAGTCCTGTGGCATCACAAGCTCTTTTTCCAAGGAGTTCATGAGGACTTTCAGGGACAGCCAGGCTGGCCCACCACACCACTGCCTTCCAACCACAGGACAAAGGGTGTCTCTTACGGAATTCCCCAGAATTTGGTGAGAGATGGTCCCACTCGTAGACAAGCTTGCATTCCTCTTCAATTTAGGCCAGACTTTACACAGTTGACCTGGAAAGTCTTTGACTCTACTCTCACACCTGTCTTAAAAGTTTTCTTAGAATGATGGACATGTTGAATGGATCTTGAGGACTTCATTAATAGACACATGTAGTCCAGAACTTGGTAATCCCATTGAGAGACAAAAAAAAAAATCCTAAAGCTTGGGGTAAACACGAGGTCTTGATATTAGGGCATATGAGTGGGACTTTCAAATATAACTACTCCACCTAAAAGCAAATAAAAGTGAGTGACCAGATTCTATATATGGTAGCTCAGCAAACAAATGACCTGACAGGTTCTGGCCTGAATCCTGAATTTTGAAAATGTGGTCTGTTTCCTAGAAAAACTAAACTAGGGAGTATTCTCTTGAGTAGGTAACTTTTAGCTATAAAAGACATTGCTTGTTTATGAAGAAAGGCAGAGCCCATCATTCTCGTACTAATCAGATCCATAAACAGTGGTATCAACTCTTTCAGCCAGACCCCCAAAGCCGGCACCCAAACAGGGACCCACTGAGGCAGCATTCTCCCTGCTACTGCCTTAAGCTTTCTTCACTCACCTCAGGAAATTTCTTTTTGTGCACATATTCTGTGGTGGCAGCATCAAAATATTTGGCATAGCCCTCATTGAGACTGTAAATCTTGCCTTTCTGTTTTATCTTGACATCTTTTTCCACCAGGACAAATTCACCGAGAGCCTAGAAAGATGAACAGAAACACCATGAAGGAGAGAGATACCAGGAAACAGAAGCCAATAGCGCTGCCCCCAACAATCAGAGAGCATCAGAAGGTGTGGGCCTCCTCGAGGACCCAGCTGGTCCCCGTTCTTCGGCAGCTCCAGCTGTCCTCCAGCAAGAGATGAAATAATTCAAAGGAAAGACGGAACGTTTCCTTGGTAATTTTCACTGCCTGTCAGGTCACTCTTTCATTGGGAACTTCGAAGTATTAATACCCCCAAGTTCTCATCCCTAGTTAATTCCTGATGTTTCCAGGAAGATTTGGGCCATCGATAATGAGAGGAAGAAGATCCATGGAAGGGATTCATCATAAAGTTGGGGGATGTAGTTCCCTACTAATGTGTGGTCCATTGATTTTAATGACTCGGTCTTAGAAATCATGAAAAATTCCCAGTATCCCAGTGACTCTTATATAGGGTAATGAGGAAATCCATTCAATCAGAAACTGTATTCACTTGGCATAAGGAATAAAAAGGATAAAATGAAAGAAATCCTCAGAATTATTTAATCAGATTATACCCACGGCCCCCACTGTGGTCACTCCGCAGGAGACCCCTCAGGTACCATTTATCTGAGTTTTATTTATGGGCGTGATTAGCTGGCTGCAGGCATCACCTCGAAAGGCTGGATATCTAAGTCACTAGGATAAAAACCAGGCTTGGAATGTAATCAGTTTTAATGAACTTTGAAGACTAAGAAAATGAAATCCCCCGGGACAACAGCTCACAGCAGGCAGCTAGACTTGAAGGTTCCGAATAAACAAAGCAATTTATAATCCCAGAATATAAAGAGGCAAGACCATGCTGACCATGTCTGAAATAAGACAGTGATGAGAATACTCAGCAACCACAAATGTAGCTAAGCATCCCTCCCCTCTGCTGCATGTGAGGGACGACTTCTTCTTTACCAGTGAATCTCTACCTTTACTTTAATCTTCCTACCTCCTAGATAAAAATTACTGATACACAATCATTTATGGTATCCACTCTCAAGCCAGAACGGACCCTCTCTTTCCTGAATCCTCCCGAGATTATCAAGCAAAAGCGCACTGTAGACTAAGTCTACAGTAGACTAAGTCCATCCCAGCTCCCTCCTGGCAGGACTCTCTACTGTCCTTCTAGAGCACAGCCGTCCTTTTCACTAAGTCCAACTTCTTTTTGTTATAGGAAAGTTCCTGATAGTCTCTGGCTTCTGAGCTTTAAGAGCTTGCTGTGGACATTTGTGGAGTAACACTTCCTAAAAGCAGCCTAACTCCCTTTGAAGAAGTAACTCTTCTCATTGGATGCCAATCTAGGAAGACTAAGCTGGGCCTCCTCCAGCCCAAGGTCAGGCATGTGACTTAGCTTGGCAAATGAGATACTCCTCTTTGGCACTTGAAACCTGAGTGAGAGACAGAGAATCAGGGGTAGGGTCCAGGCCAGACTGGCCATGCTGCAAGCCCATTCCTGGGACTCCTGCATCTGGGTCCTCAAGACCTGCCCATCCCCAGCCTATGTCCTGAGCTTTACCATTAATATAGTAACATCTTTTACTTAATTGGGAAGAACATGTACATTAGAAGCAGTCCCACAAATCCATGCTGTCCAATGGGGTAGCCACTAGTCACATGTGGCAATTTAAGTTAATTAAAATGAGACAAATTTGGGTTTTTTTTTAAGGGATTTATTTATTTATTTGACAGAAACAGCAAGAGAGGGATCACAAGCAGGGGAAGTGGGAGAAGGAGCAGGTTTCCCACCGAGCAGGGAGCCCGATGTGGGGCTTGATCCCAGGACCTGGGATCATGACCTGAACCGAAGACAGATGCTCAATGACTGAGCCACCCAGGTGCCCCAAGACAAAGTTTTGAAACCGAGTTTCTAGTCACACTAACCACATTGCAAGTGTTCAGTAGCCACAAGAGGCTAGTGCCTGCCATACTGGACAGCACAGACAACAGAACATATGCCGGGTCACAGAAACTTCTATTGGAATGTGCTACTCTAAAAAAATCCATGTTTCTGTCTAGACATTGGCAACATTAGGCTTTTTTAAATGATTGTATTTCCATAAGCCAAAGAAGTTGAATGCATTTTTGGATTAGAAAAATCCTTAAGGGCAGAGCCTGGGCTGATACGACAGACCCCACAGAACCCTTCAAAAGCCCTCTGGGGGGGTGGACACAGGTCATTAATGTTCATTGATGTTGGTGTTGATTCCCCAACCAGATTCCCTTGTCCCAAAAGCAAGTATTAAGTATGAAATTACCCCAGCCAACTGGAATTAAAGCACAGAGACACAGGGAGTCCTCGGTACTGATATGGACACACTGGATACCTACTGGGTCAAGCATGAAGAGGTCCACTCCTTGCCCAGTGGAAAGAGCCACCAAGGTTGCACTACCATAGAGGGCATAGCCCGCAGCCACGATATTTCGGCCTGGCTGCAGAGCATCCTTTTCAGAAGGCTCATCCTCTGAAGTCTGTGGAAAAGAAAAGAGAAACATAGGGTGTTATCATCTCTGGACAGAACACTCTACCAGAGGCCTGGGCTTCAGACCTCCTTGAACTACTGAAGGAAATGCAGTCCTTAGAATTTTGAGCTGAGGCCAATGCATCTGGAGGGAATGCATTGCCATGGTAACAAACAGTTCGAGCCAAGCCATTGCAGAGACCATTCTTGGACTCCTTGCTGGTTTCTGAACACATCCATCTGCGTCCTGCCAAAAAGCACCCCAAAATGCTAAAACCACAGGCCCTCTTAAAAATTATAAGCCAGGCTCCTTAACTGTTACAGAAACCAAGGTCATGAAGCTCTGATCTTGTGCCCTATCTCATTGTATGTGCTCAACAGCCCTTGGAGGGAAACATCTTTATCATCTGGATTATGCAGATGCAACACTCAGGCCTGAATGTTTGAACAACTCACCTGATTACTTTGGAAAAACGAGTAGCACACTTCTGGGCTCTGCTGTGAGAGCTGAGTTGGGGAGTGGGAAGGAGAGGAGGCATGCCCTGCTCTTTCCTCACCTTCATCCGGGGTTCTGGCTTCACAGCAAAGCCTTCAAGGATGGGGGAGAATTCTGGACTAGCACTGGAACTGGCCCTGGCCCCTAACATCCCTGTGGGCGGCAGATGTGACAGGAGCTTGGAAGGAGAGGCGAATGGGCAGACTTTCATCAACTCTTCAAATCAGAAGACCCAGATGGATTCAGCTCCACAGACCATGGCAAATAGCTGTGACAAATGTGACAAGCTGAGGCTCCAAACTCACTTTCCCAGAGCCTGTCATACCCAAGGAGCGTGGTGATCGGTTTGCAAGGGTTAAATACGAATGGTTGGCCTCTTTGCTTCTGGGCCCTTCTACTCCCCACTCTCTATTTTCCAGCACAGCTTCCTCTGCTGTTTAAGTAGATGCTCTGTTCTCTCTAGACGCCAGTGGATTTGGGCTAAAAGGCCAGTCCAGAAATACTGCCTGGAGATTCCCTGCTGAGCAGAAAATTCCAGAGAATTGCAAAGCGGTGGAGGTGAAGTTATGAAGACATACTGGTGATTACGTCATTAGGAACCAGAACAACAATATTGAGCCTGAATATTATACACACATCAAAAATCTGTCAATTGGGGCACCTGGGTGGCTCAGTGGGTTAAGCCTCTGCCTTCGGCTTGGGTCTATGACCTCAGGGTCCTGGGATCAAGCCCCACATCGGGCTCTCTGCTCTGCAGGGGGAGCCTGCTTCCCCCCTCTCTCTCTACCTGCCTCTCTGCCTACTTGTGATCTCTCTCTGCCAAATAAGTAAATAAAATCTTTTTTTAAAAAATCTGTCAATTATGTTAATTAACTCCCCTGAAGAACAACTTCTTCAGGGTAAAATAGTTAATTTATATTTATTTGGGGCTTTATCTTTTTTCAAAGTACTTTCCCATCCTCATGCTTTTGTGAAACAATGGAGACTCTCCCTAGTCCTCATTTAAAAGTGAAGGGATGGAGGTCAGGGGAGGTACCCACACATTTTGAAACAATTGAGTGATACAGCTGGGATGGACCCACATCTCCCAGTGCTAAGCCAGCATTCTTCTCCACACTGTCACGGAATATGGATGGCTCAATCTGTTAAGTGTCCTACTCTTGGTTCCTTTTTTTTTTTTTTTTTTAAATGCTATGTTATGTTAGTCACCATCTAGGACATCATTAGTTTTTGATGTAGTGTTCCATGATTCATTGTTTACATTTAATACTCAGTGCTCATTACTCCACGTGCCCTCCTTAATACCCATCACTGGGCTACCATGTCCCCCATCCCCCTTCCCTCTCCCCTCTGAAACCCTCAGATTGTTTCCCAGAGTCCATAGTCTCTCGCGGTTTATATCCCCCTCTGATTTTTCTCCGTCTGTTTTCCCTCCCTTCCCCTAATATCTTCCATGCCATTCCTTATGTGTCACATATGAGTGAAACCATATGATAATTGTCTTTCTCTGCTTGACTTATTTCACTTAGCATAATCCCCTCTAATCCCATCCATGTCGATGCTAATGGTGGGTGTTCATTCCTTCTGATGGCTGAGTAATATTCCATTGCATATATGAGCCAACTCTTGATTTCTGCTCAGGTCATGAACTCAGAGTCATGAGATCAAGCTCTACATCATCCTCTGCACTGAGCACAGAGCCTGCTTAAGATTCTCCCTCCCTCCCTCTCTTTCATGTGCAGTCTCTATCTCTCAAAAAACAAAAAATACAAAAAAAAACCCCTAATTTCTTTTTTTTTAAGGTTTTATTTATTTGACAGACAGAGATCGCAAGCAGGCAGAGAGGCAGGCAGAGAGAGAGGGAGAAGCAGGCTCCCTGCTGAGCAGAGAGCCAGATGCAGGGCTCAATCCCAGGACCCTGGGATCATGACCTGAGCGGAAGGCAGAGGTTTAACCCACTGAGCCACCCAGGCGTCCCAAAGCTAATTTCCTTTTAATAGTCTTTATCTTCCCATTTTACATTCTTCCAAATAACTTTTTTTCTTGCAACTAATTACATTTCCACCTGACTTTCTCATGTGTTCAATAAATTGGCCTTGTTTCTAATTCCTGGCCATGTATGCATTCTGAGAACCAGGCCCTGGAGCAGACTCTCAAAGAAGACAAGCAGCATCCCCTGTGATCTTGTTAGAAGTATAAATACTAGTCCCCCCACCGCACCCCAACCAGGCTATGGAGTCAGAAACTCGGGGCCTCCGGAAAGCTTGCAGGTGATTCTGGGGCATGCTGGTTTGGGAGCCACAGCTCTAAAGCATGAGCTCTCAAGAATCTTTAGAAAAGTAGAAGTTGTTTTTGGTTGTTTTTTTTTTTTTTTTACTAAAATCTTTAGTCTTCACCATCGAAGCTTCTGAAACACCTGCACTCGGCCACCAGAAGGACCACATTTTCTGTGTAGGAAACCAGAGTTCTGTCCTGCTGATTTCTCCCTGACCAGAGGCTGTCCTTCCTCTGAGCTGGGGTCTTGCAGTCCCCACACAGCCTAGCACCCTCTCCGTGGCCCTTTGGGCTCTGTGCTGGGGCTTGAAGGGAACCACACCTTCCCCACTGGCTTCACTGCGTCTAATAACAGGTGGAACCCTCTGGCCCACAGAAATAAGAAAAATACTTTCTAGATCTCAAGACTTCCCTCTAGCCATTGCCCTATCTCTGTCTTCATCTAGGTCCGTGAGTCTAGAATGCCTGTCTACACTAGCTGTCTGTCTTCTGCCCACACTGCAGCCTCCCAGATATGACCCATCTACCACCTAAGGAGCACAAGGTCCAGTCCTCTTTACCCTACCTCTGGGCAATGTCGGGTCCCTTGGCTACTGTCTCCATCTTGATATGGGTCTCTCCTGACCATCTGTCTGCTTCCCTCTTTTCCGACTTCCAATTTTGTGGTTTATAAGAAATATCTATTTGCACATTCAGATGACCGAAATGCATTTCTCCTATATATTTTGTTTTCACCCACAGTTCCTGGCTCACAGTTTCCAAAACTCTCAGACTTCCCTAAGTGCTGAGAGTGATAAAATGTCTTTGTCATGCTGATGAATGACTTTTGGAAGTCACTGGAAGGAAGCTGGCTTGTTGCCAGCAGAATCGAGCTCTGTAATTTTTAGAAAATTGGAACTTTCAACCTCACCCCCTGCAAAGGTGGTAAGGGATGGAGACTGAATCTACTGCCAGCGGCCAATGATTTAATCAGTCAAGCCTATGTAATGAAGCCTCCATAAACCTGAAAAGGACAGAGTTGGAAGAATTTCTGGACTGGTAAACACCCAGAGGTTCAGGGAAAGTGGTGTGCCTAGAGAGGGCAGGGACACGCTGCACCCTTTCCTAGGCATTTCTTCCATCTGGTTCTTCTTGAGTTATATCCTTTAATAATAAACTGGTGATCCAACAACTTTTTTTCTCTGAGTTCTGTGAGCTGCTCTAGCAAATTAATCAGAACTGAGGAGAGGGTCTTGGGAACCTCTGATTTCTAGCCGGTTGGTCAGAAGCACACATAACAACAGGGCTTGCAACTGGCATCTGGACTGAGTGGCCAGGGGGCGGATGAGGCGGAGGGCGGTCATTAGGACTTCCAATCTATAGCAGGTCGGTCAGAAACACAGTACAGATAATAGCCTGGGGTTGCCTTGTAAGAATGAGCCCTTCACCCCTGGAATCTGATGCTATCTCTGGGTAGATAGTGTCAGAAAAGAGTTGAGCTCTTGGACACCTGCCAGTGTCCGAGAATTGCTTGGTGCAGTGTGGGGCCCCTAGCTCCCCTCCGTGTTGGAATGGCATCCAGGAACCTTTCATGGCCTTTCAAACTCTCTAGCTGTGCCTTCTCATTTGCTTTTGCCACCTCCTATTCCTCTGACCCCTTAAACGTAGGTGTTCCTCCTGATTCCTCCCCACCGTTGGGGTATATAACCAGTGCAAGATGCACTTTCTTATCCATAAAAAGATGCACTTTCTTACCCAAAAGTACTCTGAGTTGCTGTGAGACAAATTTAATGAGGGCTGGGATGAATGTCTGACTCAACCTGGCCTAATCAGAGTCTGCTCCAGAAATCCAGACTTGGGGCTAGAACACCCTGGTTCATGTCAGCTTGGGAGCTGTGGGACAACACTTTCCTTCTGCCATTAGCCAGAGAACCAGAGAAAACCTGATTCACAGAGAGAGGAAGGAGTAAAGTGGCCATGTGGCAGGAAGGCAAGATAAGAGACTCTTTTCTGGCCCCAGCCTTCTCTGAAGCTGCCATATTCCTGCCTTAGCGTTTCCTAATCCATTCCTGCCATTTACGCTAGAACCCTGATCAATAAAGCTCTCTTCTCAATCTACACACTCCTTGGCAATCGTACCCACAACCAGAGTACAAAGCCCTAGCACCTACCGATGATTTCTGAGAGCCCAACCTCGGAGTCACTGCCCACTGGACAACCCTAGTCAGGTATCCCGTAGATACGTCAAACTCAAGATGGAATTTGCCGGGACGCCTGGGTGGCTCAGGGTCCTGGGATCGAGTTCTGCATTGGGCTCCTTGCTCAGCAGGGGGCCTGCTTCTCTTGCTGCCTCTGCCTGCCTCTCTGCCTGCTTGTGTGCACTCTCTCTCTCTGGCAAATAAATAAAAAAATCTTAAAAAAAAAAAAAAAGATGGAATTTGCCTGTCCCATCTCACCCCCCAAATCCCTGCTCTGCTCTCATTATGTCTTGTCTCAGCAAATGGCACTGTCATTTGCTCAGTAGAAACCCAAGAGTCACCAGCCCCTCCCTTTCACTGACCATCCTCCTTGCCCTCACCCATGCCTTCCTCTCAAGTCACTAAGACCGGGCATTCCTAGCACCTCCCTTCGCAGCTCCATGGCCCTCTCTCCATCCTCACCACCACCACCTCCTGCCTGGTCCCCCAACTCCACCCTTGCCCCATCTGGACCCATGTCACTTCTCTGACTGTCTTGTTCATGCCTGTTTTCCTACCACTAGGTGCAATCTGGCCCATGGTTATTGCACTCAGTTGAGAGACACACACAAATACACACGCAAGTTTATACACATGCATATATATAATATATGTACATATACACATATATATGTAAAATATATATAAATATAAAATAGATATTTTTTAAAGTATGCATATATACTTTTTCAGGAGCAAGCTGGGCAGGCAATTGCATAGGCATTTCTAAACTTAATCAACTTCTTATTTAAAATTTAGATTATTTTCCCTGAAATTTTTTAAACTTTGTTTTAAAATAATGATAGATTCACAGGAAGTTGTGTAGATAGTACAGAGAGCCCCAGTACCTTTCACCCAATTTCCCTCAGTAGTTTCATGACATACATTTTACAATGGAACAATATCAAAACTGGGAAACTGACATTGGTATTAAGTCCATGTGTCGCTCTTTGCCATTTTATCACATGTGTAGACACCACATAAAGATACAGAACTATCCCACCAGGTGGAGAAATCTCCCTCATGCTACCCCTTTACAGTCACACCCACCCTCCTCACCCCACCATCCCTAACCCCTGGCAGCCACTGATCTTTCTCCAGCTGTACAAGTATGTATTTTTTTTTAAGATTTGTTTATTTATTATTAGAGAGAGAGGGAGCATGGGGGAAGGGGCAGGGAGTGGGACAGAGGAGAGAATCTTTCAAGCAGACTCCCTGCTGAGCACGAGCCAGATGCAGGAGTTGATCCCACAACCCATGAGATCACTACCTGAGCCAAAACGGAGGGCTGGATGCTCAACAGACTGAGCCACCAAGGTGCCCCTGTGAAAATATGTCTTTTAGAGAAGGTTACATAAATAGGATCATATATTTTGTGAACTTTTGAAATTACCTTTTTCACTCAGCATGATACCCTTGAGATCCACCCAAGTTGTTACATGTATGGATAATTTATTCCATTTTATTGCTGAATGTTTCCTCATGATAGAGATGTATCATTGTTCAACCACTCACCTATGGTAGGATGTTTGGGTTATTGCCAGTTGTGGGTGATTAGAAATAAAGCTGTCACAATCAATCACATGCAGGTTTGTATGTGGACATAAGTCTTCATTTCTCTGGGATAAATGAAGAAACTGCCAAATTTTTCCCATGTGGCAGTGTCATTTACATTTCCACTAACAACACATGAGGGACATCATTTCTCTGCATCCTTCCAACATTTGGTATTGCCACTATTTTATATTTTATGGGTTCTATTGGGTGTGTCATGATGTCTCATCATGGTCTCACTTCACATTTCCCTAATGGCTAGTGATGTTGAACATCTTTTTATGTGCTTATTTGCCAAAAGACTCATTTTCACCTACTTGGTGATGTCTCTTCATGTCTTATGTTCTAATTGGATTGCTCAGAGTTTTTTACTATTGAGTTTTGAGAGCACTTTTATGTTCTAAAAAGGAATCCTTTGTTAGACTGGTTTGCAAATATCTTCTCTCATGTTGTAGCTTGTGTGTTCATTCTCTTAACAGAGTGTGATTTTTGAGGAATTGCTCCATTTCATCTGAGTTGTCAGATTTATGTGTGTGCAGGTGTTTACAGTATTCCTTTATTATTCTTTTGATGTCTTCTCATTTTTTAAAATACCAAAACAACTTTGAGATGAACAATCTAGTACACAAATATGTTTCCCTAAAAAAATTAAAAATTTAAAAATTTAAAAATTTAAAATAAATTATAAAAATATGTGTTTCTCTGATTATTCTTAGAAGAGAAATTCCAAATAATGAAACTATTGGGTAAAAGACTATTAATACATATTGAAGAGTTGCCCCTCAAAAAGGTTGCATTAACTTGCAACTTTACGATCAGTGATAAAAGTATTTGTTTTTTTGTTTTGTTTTGTTTTGTTTTGTTTTAGAGAGAGAGAAAGAGAGCACATGCACATGCACCAGTGGAATTGTGTTGGGGTTGGAGGAGGGGAAGAGAAAGAGGGAGAGGTAGAATCTTTAGCAAGCTCCACGCTCAGCACTTATGACCCGAGCCAAAATCAAGAGTCAGATACTTGGGGCACCTGGGTGGTTCAGTGAGTTAAGCCTCTGCCTTCAGCTCAGGTCGTAATCTCAGAGTCCTGGGATCGCCCACCCCCGTCCCCTGCCTCTCTGCCTACTTTTGATCTCACTCTCTCTCTCTCTCTGTCAAATAAATAAAATTTTAAAATCCTAAAAAAAAAAAAAAAAAAAGAGTCAGATACTTAATTGATGGGCCATCCAGACAACCCAAAGCATTTGCTTTAATCCAATCTGATGACTATAAGAGAACACTATCTTTTCAACTTGGTCAATTCGAAGGTTAAAAAAAATTACATTTCTTTTGTTTAATTTCCATTTTTTTATAGTTAACAATGTAAACTTCAAGGCTTCTTGGCCATTTTTATTTCTTATTTTGTAAGTTGCCCTTTTCATGTATTTGTGTATTTTTCTCCTAGTGTAATTGTCTTTGTGTTGATTATTTTAATACCTTTTTACATATGAGAGATAGTAATGCCTTATATGTGTTAAATCTATTTTCCTCAAGTGCCATCTGTCTTTTAATTTTACTTATAGTGTCCTTTTCTTTTGCAGTGCAATATTTTGGTAATTAAAATTATTCGGGCATCTGGGTGGCTCAGTCAGTTAAGCATCTGCCTTTGGCTCAGGTCCTGATCCCAGCGTCCTGGGATTAAGTCCCACATTGAGTTCCCTGCTTAGCGGGGAGCCTGATTCTCCCTCTCCCTCTTCCCCTCCCCCACTGCTCGTGCACCCTCTCTCTCTCAAATAAATAAATAAAATTTTTATAAATAAATAAATATATATGTATATATATTATTCATTACAGTCCAAATTATTTTCTTCTCTATCTTTATGGTTAGATAGGATTTCTCCTACATCAAGACAAAGCCAGACAAATAGTCTTCTACGTTTTATTTCTCCATGAAATTTGTTAACCCATCTATAATTTATTTAAGCTCATGAAAAATAGAAAGACTCATTTTTTTCCTGGCTTTGAGACTTCAAAATCTACTTCACATTAGTCATCTCTATTGCCATGACACTCTCCTCAGGAAATCTCAGAGTAGTTGGCCAACAATTTAGTGTTATCTTTCTCTGATCTTTTTATTTCTTCCTAACCCAATAAAACATCTAAATCTGTCATATGTAAAGGAAGGGATGCATCCTATGGCCACTTACCAGTAAAGTTAATGGGAATTGCAAAGGTTCACTCTGTTTGGTGGTAGAGGGTATGGAAAAGTAGACCATTTTTCTTTTTATTGAGGTATAACTTACACATAGCAAAGCACACACATCTGAATTGTATAGTTCAATGAGTTTTTACACACATGTAATATACACTTATGCAACTACCAAAATTAATTTACAGAATATTTCTTTTTTTTTTTTTTTAGGTTTTATTTATCCATTTGATAGAGAAAGCAAGAGCATGCACAAGCAGGGGGAGCCGCAGACAGAGGGAGAGGGAGAAGGGGGTTCCCCATGGAGCAGGGAGCTTGACCTGGGGCCTGATCCCAGGACACTGGGATCATAACCTGAGCCGAAGGCAGACACCTAACCAACTGAGCCACCCAGGTGCCCCGTTACAGAACATTTCTAATAACCTAGAGAGATTCTTGTACCCTCCTCAATCACAATCACCTTCCCCAAAGGTAACCTCTACCCTGCCTTTCATCGTGTAGATATCAAAAGGATTATCACCTTTTCCTGTTTTGGAACTTCATTTAATGAAATCCTAAAGCATATGTTCTTTTGTATCTGGCTTGTTTCACATTATGTATTTGTAATTTTATCTGTGTTTTTGCACATGTCAGTGTTCTGTTCTTTTTCATTGCTATATAGTTTTCTTTTGTATGAATACATCACAATTCATTTATCCATTCTAATGCTGATACACAGTTTGGCTCTGTTTGCCCACCAGGGGCTATTACAGATTACTTACTGCATGTCTTTGGGCAGACCCGAGCACTCACAAGATAAGGGTGCGTACCAGGAGTGGATTTGTTGGACCATAATGTATGACTCTACGTTAATCATCAGCAGGTGCCATCCCAACTTTCTAAAGTGTTTGTGCTATTTTTGCTCCCACCAACAACGTACAATTCCCAGTTTCTTCATCAACACTTGGTACGCACTTTTCATTTTAGCCATTCTTGTGCGGTGAATGATGTCTCACTGTTTTAATGTTCATTTCCCTGATGACCAATGATGTCGAGTATCGCTCTTGTGCTTATTATTAACCAGTTGTGGAAAAAACTCTCTTCAGTGAAGTGCCTGTTCTAATCTTTGCCCAGCACTTTGATGAGATAATGGCATATTTAATTCATTTGTAGAAGTTCTTTACTTATTCTACCTAGAGGTCTCTTTTTGGAATTATGTCTTGAAAATCTTTTCTGCCAGTCTGTGGTTACCTTTTCACTCTCTTAATTTTGTCTTCTGATGAACGAAAGTTCTTAATTTTAATGAAGTACAGTTCATTAGCCTTTTTTTTCATGGATATTGCTCTCTATCTCTTGTTTAAGAAATATTTACCTTCCCCAAAAGCATGAAGATATTCTCCTGTGGTTTTTTTCTAGAAACACTGGTAGTTTCCAGAGGCAGGGGCAGAATGGTGAGGGGCAGAAGGTTGAAGGTAACTAAAAGATACAAACTTCCGGTTTTTCGATGCTAAGTCCTAAGGATGTAACGTACAGCATGGTCACAATAGTTAACAATACTGATTGTATATTTGAAAGTTGCTATGAGAGTGGATCATAAAAGTTCTCATGACCCGAAAAAATACACATTTATTTTATGTATATGTATATATATATATATATATATATATATATATGTATCTGTATGTATATGGACATATATACATACAGATCTCAAATCACTATGTTGTTCACCGATTCTAATACAGTGTTATATGTCAACTGTATCTCAGTGAAGCTGGAGGGGGATGAGAAGCTATGAAGAGCCTGATGGGCAGAGCTGGAGAGCCTGTTTGAACCCCTGACCTGACGGGTCCTGACTGGTGATTCTCTCTGTGCTTCAGTTTGTTCACCAGTAGGAAAGTGACAGCAATAAGTGCACCTGCTTCACAGGCTGAGGCAAGCGCTGAGCCAGGGGCTCGGTGCTTACAGGTGGGCAGAACGTGGCCAACTCACGATCCGTAGTCCATGGTATTAGCCATAATGAAAAAGTCAACACTTAAAACCACCTCAAAAATACAACTGGTACCTTTTTTTGGAATCTCATGAAGATCACACCATCCATCCCTTTATTTTTATCTTTAAGCTGTACCTTAAAGGGAGAAGCAGAGCTCCTTTATTCACCTGGCTCATTTTTGCTTGACCTCAAAACATCACCTTAGTCTTTCACTCTCTCAAACACCAGAGAAAGTGTCCACAGTCATTCTTGCCTGCCCCCTCAGCAAATGTCTCCTTTGCTCTCTCGGCAGGAAAAAAAGAGAGAAGCACCAAGTGGGAAAGCAAAATTCTCAGAGGCTCCCTCCAGTCCAGGCTGGCTTGGCCTCCATTTGGTTCTCCAAGACAGGAGTAGCAGAGCCCACTCCTGCTCCTCGACGTTCTCCTCAGAAAGAAGCTTAGACTAATTCATATATCCTGCTAAGGTTAGTTTTCTGCTAAGCTTTTGCTCCTTGAAACTCAAATTCTGGGCTCTTTCTTTGAACAACCATCAGCCACGTAGAAATATCTTCAAATATCAGTATCTACAGACAACACATGAGGTGACATGGGACAGATCCAGTCTTTCCCTCGCGTTTGTCATCTAAGAGCACTAAGGAAAACACTCAGAGGAAGTTAATCACATGCACATTACAGAATTAGTGCCAAATCATTGCACAGAAAGTCAGTGATGCCCGCGATTTGATCCCAAGTAGTTTAGTGGACAGAATGTGTGCTGTGGAGACAGCGGCATGGGGAGGGGCCTCCACAACCAGCCTGGAGGGAAGATTACCCAAAAGAACAATCTTTAAGACCATCCAGCAGCCTTGGTCTCCCTTCTGACTGAAAGCCCCCAGGGCAGAGCCCAGCCATCCTGACTAGAGTGAGGACTGATCCTCAAATTGTGATCCCATGTGGTATATGCGGTTTGCCATGAAGTCTCCAGTGATACAGGGTGGTCACAAACCAAGCCATAAAATCCTCTCTGTTGTTAGGTATGCGTGGTAGGCAAAGGCCCCAAAGAGATCCTAATCCCCAGAATCTGTGACCGTGTTGTATTATTTGGCACAGGGGACTTTCAGATATAATTAGGGTTACCAATTTAAAATAAATCATCATGGATTATCTAGATGGGCCCAATCTAACCTAATAAGCCTTTATTTTTTTAAGATTTTTTATTTATTTATTTGACAGACAGAGGTCACAAGTGGGCAGAGAGGCAGGCAGAGAGAGAGAGAGAGAGGAGGAAGCAGGCTCCCCGCTGAGCAGAGAGCTGGATGAGGGGCTCCATCCCAGGACGCTGGGATCATGACCCGAGCTGAAGGCTTAACCTACTGAGCCACCCAGGAGCCCCTCTAATAAGCCTTTAAAAACAGGGAACTTTCTGTGGCTGAGGCCAAGGGAGATGAAGCAAAGTAGGGATATCAGAGAGATTAGAAGTCTGAGTAAGACTTGACCTGCCTCTGCTACCTTTAAGGACACAAGAGTCACAAAACACAGAATGTAAGAAGCTTCTAGAAGTTGAGAATGGCCCTAGCATCAGCCAGCCAAAAAAAGCCAGGGACCTCCATCCTACCACAGAATGGAACTGAATTCTGACAACAACCTAACCGAACCTGGGAGCAAACTGCCCCACCCCCAGTTTCTCAGGAGGAGCCCAGGCTGGCTGACACACAGATCTTGGCCTTACGAGATGCAAGCAGAGAACCCAGCCGTGCTGACAGACAGCTGACCTACAGAATGGTAGACAATAAGTGGGCAGTGTTTTAAGCCTCTAAACATGTGGCCAATTGTTATAGCAACAATAGAAAATCAATACAATAAGATTTGAGAAACATAACAAAGAAGCAGAGGAGTCCTCAAATGCCATCAAGAACCTAATACCACATCTGATATCTGTGTCACAACCAGATTTTCAAAACCAGGTCCCATCTGTCCTCTGATGTTACCATCCCACTGGAGCGGTGAAGAGGGTAGTCAGAAAAGTACCAGTTCAGTTCTTCCGGTGAGGATCCCGAGACTGAGCGAGCTATGGTTTGCCTTCAGTGGCCTGTCTGGTTAGTGGGAGGACAGAGACTAGAACTCCAAACTCGTGGCTCCCAGCCCAGCAACCTTCCAGAAACTCCTAGAGGGAGGCGACATTAAAGATCAGACCATCTACTTACCTTCCTGTAGATGGCAAAGATGGTTCCAATGGAGGCCAGGCAGTCGATGTTAGAAGATCCATCCAGTGGGTCAAAGCAGACCACGTACTTCCCCTAAATGCACGGAGAGAAGAACCGCCTGATTGGTCCCCTTTCAAACAACACACTCCATGTAAGTGGCTGTAAATGGCAGGCAACACTACATCAAAAAGTGATTGAGAGCAAAGGGTTATCCTTACCAAAAAATGCAATTACTAAGGGTGGCAAAGTATATCAACATCTATGAATCCTAAGCCCAGGACCAACCTGCCCATAGACGGATGAGTTGATGCCCACGTGGGGCGATCCAGGTCCCATCCACCTCCTCGCTTCCTCTGGCTCTGCCCTCCCCGGCCCCCTGGAGACTCAGGGCTGCCGAGGGTGTGACAGGAAACCCAGTCTGAAACTGACGACTGGCCCAGAGGGGTAGAGAAGCAGAAGGTGAACCCTGACCAGCTCTATCCATAGCCGTGGTAAGGTCGGCTATAAATTTATTCAAGACTCTTTCTGAACCTCTCTGCAGACAGGCTTTCCTCCTTTTGGAGCATTTTTGCTAAAAGACTTTGGAAAACCTCAGAACAACATTCCAGAGCCTCTGGATCTGTCTAAGAGAGCTAGTATCCATAAATAGTCATGGGAATGAAAATACTGTCCCAGGTTTTGCTGCAGCCGACCCACCTGTCCTACGTGAAGACCAGAAGACAGAGTGGGTGGTATATTTCTAGCTCACCCCACTGCTGTCACAGGCTGCTCCAGCTGTCACTCCGTAGAAAGAAATCACCAGATACTTTTTACAGGCCTCCTATGTGCAAGGTTCCAGGAGAGCTGGAGTGCTGGGAATCGGAGTCTCCTGGCTAATTCCATATGGATAGCAGAACATCAAGGAAGAGAGGAGTCATCTCTCCCACCACTAAAATTACTTCTCCCTGACTTTCTGGTGAGTAATACCCTAGCTTAAGCTGACCTTTATTTCTTTTTTATTCCTTGCTCAGTGGGGATGAGGGCAGGTTAAAAAAGTGGGATAATCCATAAATTTGGAAATTCCCCGTTCTCCCTGTAGATAATTCAAGTGAGCCCATTCATTCAGGCATGTATGCTTTCCACAAATATCTGTTGAACGTCTGGAACATGCTGGAAAATGCTCAAGGAGCTGGCATGGAAGTAGGCATGGACTATTCAAGAACTACCACTAAAATCTGTATGGCTTGGGTCAGCTGGTGGGGAAAATGATGAATTAGATTGGAGAGATGATTGGGGGCATATCAGTGGGAGCTAAACGTTGAAAATGATCAGTGTCATTTAGTTTAAACTGTATGACACAGTGAGAGTAAAGTACTTTGCACAGTCCCTGGTATACAGCAGGTATTTAATAAATTTGGCTTTACCTGTTCTGTCCTCTCATTATGAAGAAATGGTCTCCAACACCTAATGTATAAAATAAGGACCAGTCCCAGTATTTATTTTGTATAATAGCTGAGCATAGGTTGAATTTTTGGCCACCAGCAAACCTCTGTTTTTAATGAACTGTTTGTGAAACCAGAATGACTACAGACCCTCCCCGGTCACGCCAGGGTGCACTGACCAGGTTTGCCATTGTATTAAGGCAAGAGCACGCGATCCTTATGCTTTCTTTCCTACATGAATCTAACTGTTTCTCAGGCACAAAGAGATCTCTGCCGAAACCAGAGCTCCCTTGGAGAAGTGTGTGTTGGGGTAATGGGGCATAGAAGTGGGATGGGTGCTCTTCCTAGGAACTCTACTTTTTATTGGACTTAATGACTTTGAAGCCACACAAAAAAAAAAATGCAACACTTATTCCGGGCACATGAAAACACATGAACCCCACCCATTGAGGCATTTCCAGTAAATTACTCTGTTTTACTTCCTGAATGAATCACTCCGCCATAGAATTTTTTTTACTAGACAGTGTCAGACTTCTAGCTAAAGAAGTATGCAATCCATTTTTTTTTTCAGAAAACAGAATTTAAGGAATCAAGGAAAATCCCAGAAACTAAAGAAAAGCAAAGCAACCAGATTCTTCCCGACTCGGTAGTGCCATCTGCTGGTGAAGAGGGGAACTGCATTCCGGCCATGCTCTCACCCTCTTCTCCTTGGTGGTGATAATCGCGTCTTTGTTCTCCTCCGAAACCAGGACGCAGGTGCTGTAGGAGGACTGGAGCATGTTGATCACCAAAGAATTGGATAACACGTCCAATTTCTTCACCTCATCCCCGGTCACATTCACGCTTCCCGCAATTCCATACCTAAGAAGAGGGAAGTCTGAATTAAATCACTAAAGGAATCCAAACTCCAGCAGAGAAGCTCAGAAGCCATTGTATGCCAGCTTTTCCCCTCATGGCTGCAGAGTCTCCAAATTATACAGACCAAGTGTAACATGACTCACAGTGGGGATTCTCAACTTTGCTTCCTTTACACCTCAGGGATATATGGTCCTATCCCCTTATTTTCACAAAAACCCTACCGAGAACTCAGTCTTAATAAAACACAAACCAGCATTCGGCAGTGGGAGGAGAAGGAAAGGGCTAGTTCATAAACTCCGACACATTGCTGTCTTTACTGACTCCAACAAATAAAGGCTCATGGCTTTCCAGCCCGGAAATTTCAAGTATCTGTTGATTACCCCAAATAGTGGACCAGTGAGTCGAATGAACAATAGCCCCATTGACAGCTTTGTGTTCCTTACGAAGGAAAGTGAAAGTCGGGGACACAATTAACAACTAGTTTAATTTTGTTCTTCATTGCCATTTCAAGCAATGTAAGAAAAATTCTATCTAGCTTTTTATTTTAGAATATCCATATGCAAGGTCTCCCAGTTCCCACCCTCATGGACAGGATCCTTCTAAAATACCAACCAGATAACTCTGGTCTCACCCTGAGTTCCCAGGTTCCCCACAGTGGACCTGAGGTCCCACCAAGGAAGCCCTGTCCCACTCACCTCATTCAGCCAGTCTCACCTCCAGAATCCACCAGACACACACTTGCCTTACATGTACCCCTGAGTTTGCCATCCTACCCCCACACTCTTCCACACTCATCCCTCTAAAAGTGGAGTGGCTATTACCCTGCTCAAGCCTTTTTCATCTCAACAGTACAAAAGTCCTGTGGCCACCAGCACCCAGCAAACTGTTCCTCTCCTTTTCACCTTCACTCATGGTGTTTCTCCACAGGAATGCTCTCTGCCAACCATCAGCTTCTCACTAGTCTCCCTCCTCATCCCTTCTGGAAGGTTCCTTGGTCCCACTGTAGTGGGACACTTCCCCACACTGGATGCATCCCCTATCATCCCTCCCTCCCACAGCAGTTCATGACCTATTCATGCAAAAACCTTTCCTGCTGGACTGTCTGTTCACTGAATGCTAGACTGCTGGCCTACTGTACTGGTTTCCATAGTGCTCAAGGACATAGTAGATGCTCAATACACATTCAATGAATTATGAAGAAGGCATGGCAGGAAAGTAATTTCCCTACTTCTCTTTTATTTAATGCCATTTATTTGTTGAAGGAATCCTCAATGGTTCTAACAGGTAGCCAGGATTGAGAACCACTGATCTACCATCAGCAGGAGACAACTCATTTCCCACCCTCCTTGACTGACAGCCTTCTTCCAGATGCCATCTACCCTTAACCCCCAACAACACCCCTCCTTCCAGAAAGAATGAAAGCTCATTCATACTGAGACCTAATTGTCTGACAATTGCTCCAAGTTAGGTCACAGATGCAAGAGAGCTTTATAACCCACAGGACAATATCTTTTGCCATTTTAACTAATATTAAAACTTTACTGACAATTTTTGGGGCGCCTGGGTGGCTCGGTCAGTAAGCATCTGCCTTTGGCTCAGGTCATGATCCCAGGGTCCTGGATTCCAGCCCCACATTGGGCTCTTTGCTCGGCAGGAAGCCTGCTTCTCCCTCTCCCACTCCCCCTGCTTGTGTTCCCTTTCTCACTGCGGTCTTTCTCTGTCAAATAAACAAATAAAATCTTTAAGAAAAACGTTACTGACAATTTTTAAATGGGATATTCTACCACTGACAGTAGAAAACCATGAAGATGTTTCCAGAAGAAGCATTCTAGCATTCCCTTCTTCTTACAGCCATAAGAGGACCAAAAAAGAAGGAAAAAAAAAAAAATGAAAATTTCTGATCCCTTTGGCATTCATTAAGTTTGTGCCTAAAAATGTCTTCTCAGAAAAAGGAAACAAAAGAATGAGGGGCTTGAGGTCCCCTAAGTGGGAAGGGACAGAAGTATGTGGAAGTCCCATTTTCATGAGCAGAATTGCTCCAGGACAGAGAGCAACCCTCTAGCAATATGAGAAGCAATTCCCTTGCTGTTCCATTGTCCTGTTAATTAATCTCAGCATTTCGTTAGAAAGAAGGAATTTCCAGACAATGGGCTTTTCACACTGTTTCTTATTGAGGGGCTAGGGAAGGATGTCATCTGAATTGTTAGGATGTGGGGCTCCTGCCAGCCTGAGGACCCCTGTCTCGCGGCCTCTGAGGAAAAGGTGGAGCCTGACATCTTGATTCGGTGGTCTGCACCTACCACCTAGTGGACAGTCAGCAGCATGGCCCAGCCAGCCGCAAATTTCCTCGGATCTACACTGGGAACCACTATAATCATGAGAATTTACTGAGCATTTATTATGGATCTGGCCTTTTTGAAATCTTCATCCCATGAATCCACTAAGCCTTACAACCCTGTAAGTTAGGGGCTGTTAGCATCCCCTCCAGGTTACAAATGAGAAACTGAGGTCCCAGCAAGTGTAGATAATCACATGGAAGGAAGAGCCAAGTTGAATGAACCCCCTATTACCCAGTTCCTGAGTCTACTTCATCTGGACGCTCAACAGCCACAAAGCTAAGAGTTCTGAAGCCGATTAGTACAACCCTACCAGCCGCCATTGCCTAGCTAAGCATCCTGCCAAGAGAAGAAGCGCATTAAGGTGGGTAGAATATACAGAAATGTCAGCAAGCAGCAGAAATGGCTCTAAGCATAGCAGGGCCCATATTGCAGGGACAGGTAAAGTCCCTATTTAGTGTCACTCAGCATAACTCATCACCTCATAGGAGCAGGACAGAGGCAAATGGCTTCACCTCGCATTCACGAAAGTTCTTAATTGTAGAGCTTGGCCATTATTGCTGGATGACACAATAATACAGTTATAGCACAGACAGTGGGGAAAGGCGATCATAATACATCTTTATTTATTTATTTTTTTTTAAGCAGGCTCCACTCCCAGTGTGGAGGTCAATGTGGGGTTTGAACTCATGATCCTGAGATCAAGACCTGAACTGAGATCAAGAGTCAGATGCTTAACTGAATGAGCCACTCAGGTGCCCCATAATGCTATCAATTTTTTTTCTGTATTATAAGTACTAAATTGTTAAGAATTAATATTTTAAATTATCATATTTTGTTGTTTCTTTTTGGAATAATAATAATGGGTCCTTTCAACTTTTGAGAAGACCTCCACTGGACTTGCTACAAAGAAGATGGAACCCCAGAGAAAATCAGCTTCTTTTTACTATAGACTTAAACTGGACACTTGGCTGTGTGAAATTTTATTAAAGGTAAACCTCACTAAAATTGAGTCAGGAGGCCAGAAGGGGGAGCCCTCACACTGGACCACTGGAGGTCATTGCTGAAAGTGTTGTCAATTCCAAACCCTAACAGAAGAATCCTCCAGGAAATCATCAATTAATTACAGACTCCTATAAGAAAAGATGTGGGTGGCATCTCCTCCAAGAAATTGACTAGCCCAGCAACTCAGTCAGTAAAAAACCGTGATGGCCCTGAACTCTTGTTTTTTACCAATGGGCTTTCGTTCAAAACAACCCCTGCCAATTTCCTACTCTATAAAATAACCTTCTTCTCCTTTGTTAGACCAGCCTATGGTTTTTGGCAGAGCTTACTTGTCCCAGATTGCAATTCTCTACTATTCTTAATAAACTCATTTTTGCTGGCAAAATAAGCAACTTATCTTTAAGGTCAGCAGCTGTGACAGTCAGCAGCTGTAGCATGAACTTGGCCTCATTCTGTGCTTGGAAGGAGTACAGAAGAGAATAAAGTGGAAGAGCGCTCTGCATTCCCTCCTCCTCAACCCAGAACATCCCAGCTTCCTGCACACCAAGCAGAGAAGATAAAGAGTCACAGAGAAGAAACAAAAAATTGTCTTAAAAGCAAAAAAGACTCCTTTCCAAAATAAGACTGAAGCTTCAGGGCAGGGAGTTATTTTGTAAATGATTCCTAGCTCCTAGCACGTTGGCAAAGTCCATGGCAATAAAATGCTCATATCTGCTAGGAGCTAAAGCGAAATCTCAAGTCTTTCTCACTATTTCTTTGCGCAGCAAGAAAAAAATCATGATAATTCAACCTATATAAATGCAATAAGCACCTGAGCTGGTCATCATTATAATACATGGCAACTGGAAAAATTATACTTTTTTTTTAAAAGAAAAAGAAAAAAAAATTTTTTTCCTCCATACTATCTCTCCCAGTATTTTGTTCCTTTCTTGAAACAAGTCAAGAGCCCTTCATCAGAGATAGAAACTTTAAAAGCACCTTCCCTCCAGACACAGAGGCAGCTTCCCTGAGCACCTGCAGGTTTGCCCATGCCCCACCTATGCCTGAATCCCTGCGTGTCAAGGGCGGGTCTGAGCACCCACACCTGCTCCCCCCGGACTCACAGGTGGGCCAGGCCGGCCTTGCGCACAGCCGAGGATATGGCTTTGATGGCCGTCAGCATGGAGTTCAGCAGTTGTGTGAGCTCCCCAGTCCCTTTGGCCTGACGCCCCTTTTCCATAACGTAGCGGGTCAGGGTGAGCATGTCCGTTTCAAAGGGGCTTCTGTCCGACATCGTGGCGGGGAACTTTGCAAATCCTTCTTTTCTCCCAGGAAGCCCTGTTTATCTCGAAAGGCTGTAGCTCAGTCGGTATCAGAGCTGGTTCCTGCGCGCCCTGCCAGGACCGTTAAGGAAAAAGTGCCCTGACCCACGTGGTTGAGACAACTGGGCAAGCCCTTAAGGAAATCTCTCTGGCAGGCTGATTTGGAAGGATGCCAAAGCACCATAAGCAAGCTGCAAATAGAATCAGGCAGCCCAGAAACACACACCTCATTTTTCTTGATGATCCCAGGAAGCAACCCTTCAGTAACTGGTGGGAGAAGAGAAATCCAGCCACTAAAAAAATTAAAAAAAAAAAAAAAAAATCCATAAAACCCTCTCCTTCCAGGACTCGGGATGCTTTGCATACATCTACTGCAGAACCCAATTCCCCTGTGCCTATGGGAGGCACCGATGGCAAGTAACTTATCTGGGGTATAGGTCAGGTGATGAGATAATCCTGGTTCTGCTTAGCCAGGGGTCTTTCATAAACGTTTGCAAAGGGGGCTTCTTATTTCCAAAAGCACGTGTGACCAAAGGGGTATCCATGATAGATAACCAAATCTAGAAGAAGAAAATTACCCTCCTAGCGAAGTGTCTCACATCAGGTTTTTTTTTTTTTTATCAAGTCCCCTAGATTTGCACTTTTAATTCAAAAATGCTACTTGCTTACTGAAAGGAAACATTACGAAAATATATAAAGAAAAGTGAGGGGCACCTGGGTGGCTCAGTCAGTTAAGCGTCTGCCTTAGACTTGGGTCATGGTCATAGGGTCCCTGAGATCAAGCCCTGGGATCAAGTCCCCCATGGGGCTCCCTGCTCAGAAGAGGGTCTTCTGCTCCTCCCCCCTGCTCGTGCTCTCTCTCTCTCAAATAAATAAAATCTTGAAAGAATGAATAAAGGAAAGAAAGAAAGAGAGAGAGAGAGAGAGACCTCATCACCAGCCCAGTCCCCAACCCACTCTGTAGGACTAACTGGGTTGGTGGGGGGTCTGTATGGGTCATAGGCACTGGTGGGGGCCTGCCTAGGGTGGACCAAGAAGGTTCTGTAGGGGCACACACACCCGGCACTGATTCCCAAGCTAGTTAGCTACCTGCTAGATGTCCCCGGGAAGTTTCCTGAATCCTCGGTTTTCTCTCTTATGAGTGGGAATAGCAGTAAAACATCTACTTTATAGAGTCATTGTCAGGGTTAAAAACAAAAAGATGAGCCTGGCACATAGTAGATACTCAGTACCTCTGAGCTCTTATAGATATATATATAACTATTTTAGATGTATATTTTTTAGATGTGTATTTAATAATTACGTGTACCTATGGTTTAGATGTATATACGACTGTTGTTAGAGTTTTTATTTTTGTTGTTGTTAGATTTTTAAGATGTATATTTATCGCGTTCACTCCGCCCGCAGAGAGACACGATACGTAGTTAAGGAGAGCTCTTTTATTTCTGCATGCTAGCTTCTTACACTCCAGAGGATGCTTCTTCCCTGCTGGCTGGCACGGGGTTTGCCCTGGGGCGCTCTCCGAGGACAGGGAGCCAGCGGCGAGCAGGAGGCGCGGTGGGGCGGCGGCCCGGGTCCCCTCGGCTCTGGCATGGCAGCGCTGGCGGCGGTGGCAGTGGCGGCTCCTCGCGCTTTCCTTTCTCCAGGCTGCTGTAGCCGCTGCTCATGCTGCTGGTCCCGTCGCGCGTGGGCCGCCTTCCCCCGAGGTGCAGACGGCCAGGCAGGGGGTGCCGCGCCCGCCCGCCCTGCTAGGTTCCCGGCACGCGGCCCCGAGCTGGAGCCGCCCTGCTGCAGCTGCGGCCCCCGCCCGCCGCTCACTCTCTCTGGTCCTCCCGGCCCCTCCCAGTTATATGTTCATGGTCAGCCAATCACAGCAGGGTACGTGAGTTAGGCGCGTGGACACTGCACTAAAGCATACAGGGCATGCAGAGATCACGCACAGAGCATGCAGGCGCCCGGTCCAATGAGGATTGCTTCCTCATCCGGATGAAGCTTGTTCATTCTAAAGCCTGACGGCACTGGCTCATTGCCAGCCGCCATTCCGTCCGGCCTGCCTTGTGGGGTCCCGGACACCCCGACGTATATTAACTATTATGTATATACAACTATTTTAGATGTATATGTAACTGTTATGTGTACATATATAACTCCATTTTGCAAAGTAGAATGTGCACATTGCTCTGTCAAATATACATGAAGACGTTGCGATGGGATTTTTTTTCTGACAATTAATTCAATCAGAATGTGTCTAGCTGCAAGCAAGAGAAAACTCAGACGACTTAGATATGCGGGAGTTTATTTTTCTCGTGTTTTCTCATGCTAGGAGGTGGCTGCTGGCATTTATTTAGCTACTCGAAGTTTCTATGAGGAGCCCCTCTGTCTCTTCTGTTATCCTTGGCCAGCTGGCTTCTGCCACTAAGCTAAGACACCTCCAGAGCACAAAATGGCAGCCACCATTCTGAACATCTAGCCCACACTGAAGACCCAGAGAGGGGAGAAGGGCGCTCCCATCACATCAGTTGCCTTTTCTTAGAAAAGAAGTATTTCCCCAGAACGCTCTCCCCCACCCTCTCCCTACGCACACACCAGTGGACTTCTGCCTACACAGCTTTGACCAGGTTTATGTCATATGGGGACCCCTTGCTACGGGGGTTGCTCAACACGGGTATTCCGTGGAGCAGCCCATCTCAAGTGGCTGCCGTAGCAAGACATCTCAGAAGTACACATCCATGTTGGTACACAGAGATATACTGCAATCCAAGGTGTGGACAGTTTGATGATTCTGGAAATGTTCACTCTTGAAACAATGTTTCAATGAGCTTCCATATCTTTGTGCGCCTGCTTGTGTGAGCCTTTAGTAAGATACAGCTGTGGATACCTGCTCTGTCAGAACACTTACATTTTGACACCACCAGCATCTAAACCAGAGAGCTCTCTTTTTTTTTTCTAAGAGCTTCGGGAAATGGTGAGAACTATGGAGGGAACCTTCTTTACTCGCCGTGTCATGTTGCCATTAACGAATAACAAGTTTTGTCTGATCAACAATGATTCTTCTGACATGACTCTAAGAGGAGATGTAGCCGAGTGTTAACGAGTCCTGGGCCAGTAAGTGAGTACAAGAGAAACGAGTGTCCTGGTTATTGGTTTCCAGATCTCCTTGGAAGTACAACATTGTCATCAAAGGATTTCCCACGTGATGGGGCAAAAGGATGCCGGTCAGTGGGCCTTCACATCTTCCCTGGAGGAAGGATTATGTCTATGCACACTAACGCCGATTCATGACTATTTATAGCAGCTCTATTTATAATGTCAGGGACTGCAAACCCAAGTGCTCCTCAGTGACTGGATAAACAAACTTGGGTGCAGCCGTAAAGTAGACTAGAGTTCAGCAATAAAAAGGAACAAACCTGTTGCATGCAGCCCCGGGATGAATCTCAAAGACACTGTACTAAGTGAAGGAAACTAGTCTCAAAGATTACATGTGGTATGATTCCATTTATATTTTTAGAAAACAAAATTAAGTATAAAGAGAACAATTCCATAGTTGCCAGGGTCTACAGGTGTGGGGAGGGTCAAGACAAGGACTGTTGCCTGATGGGACTGTTCCCTATCTGAATTATGATGATGGCAACTTGTTTTGTTTCATTTTGTTTTTTAAGGTTTTATTTATTTATTTGACAGACAAGTAGGCAGAGAGGCAAGCAGAGAGAGAGCCCGGGAAACAGGCTTTCTGCCGAGCAGGCAGCCTGATGTAGGGCTCGGTCCCAGGACCCTGGGATCATGACCTGAGCCAAAGGCTGAGGCTTCAACCCACTGAGCCACCCAGGCGCCCCGGTGATGGCAATTTGAATCTATACGTGTGTTAAACTCAAATAACTTTTTTTAAAAATTCATATTACTATAGAACGAAATACAAAATGGATCATAGACAGTCTGCAAACTGTACCAGTCCGTGACCAAGTTAGTAGAAATATTCAAAGTATTTAGAAATGTCTATAGCAATTGTCCTATGTTGTGTTTGCTCTGTCTGTATTAAAATGTGATTTAAATCTAGCAATAAGGGGTGCCTGGGTGACTCGGTCAGTTAATCATCTGCCTTTGGCTCAAGTCATGATCTCAGAGTCCTGGAATCGAGTCCTGCATCCGGCTCCTTGCTCAGTGTGGAATCTGCTTCTCCCTCTCCCTCTTCTCCTCTCCCCTGCTCTCTCTCTCTGGCTCTCCATCTCTCTCTCAAAAATCAATGAAATCTTTAAAAATAATAATAATAAATCTAATAATAAAATGTAATTTAAATTTAAATGAAATTATAATCTAATACTAAATAATCAGGGACTGCATTTTATATGTAATTATTTTTTATTTCATTTTTCCAGGTTTGGGTGGTTTTGTTTTTTTTTTTTTAACCACTGTAACGATTTTTTAAGCACACCGTGCAGTGGCATCAAATAGATTCACTGTCTGCTGCATCCCTCAGCTGAAACTCTCCTTAAAGGATAACTCTCTTCTTTGGCCTTTCCTGTAATTCTTTCTATTATGTTTTATAAAAGTATATGTTAGCAAGATTGGAAGTGAAACCAACCAACCAGTACCTCGGGGTAAACTCCCAGAGAAGCTCTGCGCCCAGGCACACGCCCATGTTAAGAACACGAGAAGACTGGAGACCTTGGAGATGGAGGAGGGAGTGGTATTGGCTAGTGTCGTTTCTAAGTGGTCAGTGACTCATCCACAAAGGGAACAGGGGAGGGTCTGCTGTTTGTGCCACCATCTGGCCCTGGATGATAGCTGGGTGCAGCGATCACACCCCTTTTGCAGCTACACTTAAATGTTACAAGTTCGAGTTACCCAGTGGTCTAAAATTGCAACTGATGACCTTTCAGCAAATGCCAGAGTTCCTTCAGGGCACACAACAGGGTGGAAACAGAGCAGCCGTGGTGGGAGCCGGCAGGGAGGGAGGGCGGTACCCAGCCCTCATTTAGCTCAGGGCCACTGATCTGCCAGTGACCCCAAAGCTGCCTGGAGCCCTGCTCTGCTTGAGGGCGGATGCTCACAGCCCTGAATCTGAGGGAGTAAGGACAAGCAGAACCCCTGGCAGTCGAGCCAATCTTGCTCTTGCATCAGGATCTGACGACAAGGATCTGGAACGTGACTCGAGAGGATCAACCAAGGGACGCTTCTTCGTTAGCAAAACCCTGCTAAGAGGGTTTCCATTCACTCCCCCATGTGATCCCAACGTATGGGGTTGCTTTTTAAGTTGTCAACCAGAGAAGATTTTATTATAAGAAACAGTGCCATCAGGCAAAAAAAAAAAAAAAAAACACGATTGCAGCGAAATGTTTAAAAATGTGCACACATTGGCGCCTACGACTGCAGTGTTTGCTATGTATCTGAGTGGGACACCGAGGCCGTTGTAAGCTGTTCCACATGGGGAATCTGATTGGTTTCTTAAGATTTGAATTTATTTATTTTTTTGTTTTTTTGTTTGTTTGTCTGTTTGACAGAGAGAGACAAAGGGAGAGAGAGAACACAAGCAGGGGGAGTGGGAGAGGGAGAAGGAGACTCCTGGCTGAGGGTGGAGCCTGATGCAGGCTCGATCCCAGGACCGGGGGATCACAACCTGAGCTGAAGGTTAGGTTAGACGCCTAATGACTGAGCTACCCAGGCACCTTGGAAATCTGATTGTTTGGGGGATCACCCTATTTTTCCTCACGCACCAATGAAATCAGCTTAAGCTTCAACTTTGCAGGATAAAAGAAAACAAAGATGGGAAATCAAGAATCCAATTTCTACTCTTCTATAATATACTAAGACCAGTTTTCAGTGCCTAAAAACTATATGGGGAAGTGGTATATACATTCTTCAAGTGGAAAAAACAAAGTTAAAGTGGAACGAGCCCATGTTAGAGCTATTTTTTAATTCAGTGGTAACCGCTGTGCTTTTTACTCTTATTCTCACCATGCTATGCATTTTTTAAAAAACATTTTAAGACTTGGGATGCCCGGGTGGCTCAGTCAGTTCAGCATCTGCCTTCAGCTCAGGCCATGATCCCAGAGTCCTGGGATCGAATTCCACATGGGACTCCCTGCTCAGTGGGAAGCCTGCTTGCTTCTCCCTCTGCCTGGTTCTCCCTCTGCTTGTACTCTCTCTCTCTCTCTGACAAATAAGTAAAATCTTAAAAAACTAGTTTTAATGAACTATTGGGACTTCATCAAGATCAAAAGCTTTTTCACAGCAAAGGAAACAGTTAACAAAACCAAAAGACAACTGACAGAATGGGAGAAGATATTTGCAAATGACGTATCAGATAAAGGGTTAGTATCCAAAATCTATAAAGAGCTTATCAAAGTCAACACCAAAGAACAAATAATCCAATCAAGAAATGGGCAGAGGACATGAACAGACATTTCTGCAAAGAAGACATCCAGGTGGGTGCCTGGGTGGCTCAGTTGGTTAGGCAACTGCCTTCAGCTCAGGTCATGATCCTGGAGTCCCAGGATCAAATCCCACATTGGGCTCCCTTCCCAGCAGGGAGTCTGCTTCTCTCGCTGACCTCTCTCCTCTCATTCTCTCTCTTGCTCTCTAATAAATAAATAAGAAAAAAAAAAAAAAAAGAAGACATCCAGATGGCCAACAGACACATGAAAAAGTGCTCCACATCACTCGGCATCAGGGAAATAACAAATCAAAACCACAATGAGATACTACGTCACACCAGTCAGAATGGCTAAAATTAACAAGTCAGGAAATGACAGATGCTGGCGAGGATTAGGAGAAAGGGGAACCCTCCTACACTGTTGGTGGGAATGCAAGCTGGTGCAACCACTCTGGAAAACAGTATGGAAGTTCCTCAAAAGTTGAAAATAGAGCTACCCTATGACCCAGCAATTGCACTACTGGGTATTTACCCTAAAGATACAAACGTAGTGATCCGAAGGGGCACGTGCACCCGAATATTTATAGCAGCAATGTCCACAATAGCCAAACTATGGAAAGAACCTAGATGTCCATCAACAGATGAATGAATAAAGAAGATGTGGTATATATCTACAATGAAATACTATGCAACCAACAAAAGAAATGAAATTTTGCCATTTGCGGTGATGTGGTTGGAACTAGAAGGTATTGTGCTTCACTAAATAAGTCAATCGGAAAAAGACAACTATCATATGATCTCCCTGATATGAGAAAGTGGAGATGCAATGTGGGGGGCTTGGGGGGTAGGAAGGGAGGGAGAGAAACCATGAGAGACTCTTAATCTCACAAAACAAACTGAGGGTTGCCCTGGGAGGGGGGGTAGGGAGAGGGTGGTGGGGTTATGGACATTGAGGAGGGTACCTGTACCCCTGGGGCTAATAATACATTATATGTTTATAAAAAATTTTTAAATAAAATAATTAATTAATTGATTGATTAATTGATTTTAAGACTTTGGGGTTTTTTTCTTAAAGATTTTATTAATTTATTTGACAGAGAGAGATCACAAGTAGGCAGAGAGGCAGGCAGAGAAGGAGAGGAAGCAGGCTCCCCACGGAGCAGAAAGCCCAATGCGGGGCTCGGTCCCAGGACCCTGGGATCACGACATGAGCCGAAGGCAGAGGGTTTAACCCACTGAGCCACCCAGGCACCCCCAAGACTTTGGGTTTTGGGGTTTTTTTTTTTAGAGCAGTTTAGGTTTACAATAAAGTCAAGAGGAGATGCGGAGATTTCCCTTTTCTCCCTGTACCCCACACATGCACTGCCCCTGCTACCAACTCACTCACCAGAGTGATACATTTTTTTTTTTTTACAAAGAAAGACCTTCGTTGACACATCACAATCACCCAAGGCCTGTAGTTTGCCTTAGGGTTCAATCCTGGTATTGCATATTTTATGGGTTTAGACAAACATATAATGACATAGATCTATCATCATATCATACCATACAGAGTATTCTCACTGCCCCAGAAATCCTCTTTGATCCACCTGTTTATTTCTCCCCACCCCCCCTCCCCTACCCCCATCCCCCCCAACACTGACCTCTGCCAACCACTGATCTTTTTACTATGCCCATTGTTTTGCTTTTTCCAGAATATCATACATATAGTTAGAGTCATATGCCATGCAGCCTTTTCATTTTGGCTTCTTTCTCTTAGAAATACACATCTAATTTTCTTCCATGTCCTTTCATGGCTTGATAGTCCATTTCTTTTAAGCACCGAATAATATTCCATTTTCTGGGTGGACCACAGTGCGTTTATCCATTCACCCACTGAAGGGCATCTTGGTTGCTTCCAGGTTTTGACAATGATGAATTAAGCTGCTCTAAATGAACTTCTGCAGATTTTTGTATGATTTTTGTATGATGTACGATGATTTTGTATGATGTAAGCTCCCTTGGGTAAGTATCAGGTCCTGTGATGTCTGGGTCATATGGTAAGTGTGTTCAGTTTTTCAAGAAAACTGCCAAGCTGACTTTCAGAGTGACTGTACCACTTGGCATTCTCATCCGCAGTGAGAGCTCCTGTTTCTTCACATCCTCATCAGCATTTGGTGTTGTCAGTGTTCTGGAATTTGGCTATTCTAAAAAGTAAGTAGAGGTGTTCCTTGAATTTGCATTTCCCTGATGACATATGATGTGGAGCATATTTTCGTATGCTTATTTGCCATCTGAGTATTTTCTTTGGTGAGGTGTTTGTTAAGGTCTTTGGCCCTTTTTTAAGCAGTCATTTCCTTATTGAGTTTTTAAGAGTTTTTTGTATGTTTTGGGGTAACAGTCCTTTATTAGATGTGTCTTTTGCAAACATTTTCTCCCAGACTGTGACCTGTCTTCTCATCCTCTTGACACTGTGTTTCCCAGAGCAGTTTTTCATCTGCATGAAGCCTGCCTTATCAATTACTTCTTTCATGGATCAGGTCTTTGGTGTTGTATCTAAAACGTCATTACCATACCCAAGCTCATCTAGATTTTCTCCTGTATTATCTTCTAGGAGTTTTAGGGTTTATATTTTGACCTACAATGCATTTTGACTTAGTATTTGTGCTGGGTATAAGATCTGTGTCTAGGGACGCCTGGGTGGCTCAGTTGGTTAAGCGGCTGCCTTTGGCACAGGTCATGATCCCAGCCTCCTGGGATCGAGTCCCACACAGGGCTCCTTGCTCGGCAGGGAGCCTGCTTCTCCCTCCACCTCTGCCTGCCATTTTGTCTGCCTGTGCTTGCTCTCCCTCTCTCTCTCTGACAAATAAATAAAATCTTAAAAAAAAAAAAAGATCTGTGTCTAGATTCACTTTGTATATGTGGATGTCTGGCTGTTCTAACACCATTTGTTCAAGAGACTATCTTTGCTCCATTGCATTCCCTTTGCTCCTTGGTCAAAGATCAGTTGACGATATTTATGAGGGTCTGTTTCTGGACTCTCTATCCTGTTCCACTGATCTCTTTGTCTGGTCTTTCACCAATACCACACTGTCTTACTCTAGATTTTTAAAAATACCTTATTTACTTGTTCATTTATTAGAGAGAGAGAGCAAACATGAGCAGGGTGAGGAGCAAAGGGAGAGGAAAAAGCAGACTCCACACTGAGCATAGAGACCAATGGGGAGCTCGATCCCACAACCCCAAAACCATGAGCGAAGCAGAAATCAAGTTGGCTGCCCAATTGACTGAGCCACCCAGGCTCCCCATATAAACTTTAGAACTAGTTTGTCAATATCCGTAAAATAAACTTACAGAGTTTTGTTTTGGTTGCATTGAATCTATGAATCAAGTTGGAAGAACCAACATCTTGACAATATTAAGTCTTCCTATCTACGAACACAGAGTAATTCTCCATTGATTTAATTCTTTGATTTCATGTATCAGTTTTGTAGATCTTCTATTTTGTTAGATTTGTATGTATTTCATTTTATTGGGTGCTCCCTCTGGAGCTGTAGGGATGAATCGCCAAGCTTCTGGTGGCTGTTGGCTTTCCTTTCTTTGGCTTGTGGACCCATTGGTCTTATCTCTGCTCCCATCTTCACACTGCATTCTCTTGTGTGTCTCTTAGAAAATCACACTATCATTCGATTATGGACCCGCCCAGGTAATCCAGGAGAATCTCACCTCAAATTCCTTAATTAAATCTGCAAAAGATCCTCTAAGTAAGGTCATGTTCATAGGCTCTAAGGATTTGGATATGGACATGGCATTGGTGGGTTAGGGTGGAGGGAGCAGTTAACAGGTTGCCACAATAATCATTCTGAAATTTTGAGAACCAATGATGCTCATCTGGAGTTTCTACCCCCTTCCTGGTCATAGGGTGTCCCATCACCCAGTGGCATAGTATGGTGGCAAAGCCAGGCCAGCCAGGTGCTTTAAGTCAAACTGGACTTAGCTTTTGGTGAAAAATGAAACAGCAGGCAAGCCATCATGGAGAAACTCCTCTGCTGATACACTTTGAAATATTTAGAATTTAGGTTTACGTCCTGGCATGATTTTAACTTGGAACACGAGGACACAGCTACGGAACCTCTAGGAACCAAAGTGAGACCTGTAGGTGGCAGCAGGGAGGCCTGGGGAACCTCGACAAACCCTGCTGATGCTGTTACTGAGAAACCTAATAGAAAATCCGCAGATGAGGGGTGAAAGGGGGTGTTCTCCTTTGCAAAGAGAACACTGTGTGTGAAGAGTAGGACTGAGCTCCTTTTTAGGGACAACAGGACAGGTAGAGCCTTAGATCCAGAAGACCGGAGTTCCCGCCACACCACCACGTAATGCTCAGTCCCTTAGTCCTCATCTGTGAAAGGCATCTCAGCATTTCCAAGGTCAAATCCAGATCTGAGATTCCACAAATCATCAGAGAATTACTGTTCATGCTGCTGATTCTTTAAGTCTGTGACTATCTTCCTCAGTGTTAAAAAAGACTGGATGCACCCATCCACAGCGAACACCAACAAATACCACTTGAAAACTCTGAAACCAATGGCCTCATCCAAAGTCACCACACAGAACATACGAATGGTACAGCAAAGTTATCTGTGATTTTGTTTGGTTTCATTGTGGCACTGAGTAAGGGAGTATCATTTCCCATCCAGCTCTCTTAACAGTAAGAAATGGCTCCCAGACCACCCATCTCCCCCACTGCTTTTAGAACCAGGAGTTACAACAAAGCTACAAGGTGGTTAAGTGGCTCAGTTGGTGGGATGACTGCCTTCGGCTCAGGGCGTGATCCTGGAGTCCCGGGATCGAGTCCCACATCAGGCTCCCAGCTCCATGGGGAGTCTGCTTCGCTCTCTGACCTTCTCCTCGCTCCTGCTCTCTCTCACTGTCTCTCTCTCTCTCTCAAATAAATAAATAAAAATTCTTTTAAAAAAAAAATAAAAAAAAAAAAATCCAAAGGTGTAGGCACCTGGGTGGCTCAGTGGGTTAAGCCTCTGCCTTTGGCTCAGGTCATGGTATTAAGGACCTAGGATCAAGGCCCACATTGGGCTCTCTCCTCAGCGGGGAGTCTGCTTCTCCGCACCCCCACCTCCTTGTGATCTCTGTCAAATAAAAAAAAAAAGGAAAAAACTTTAAAAAAAATGATTGTAAAAGAGCTACTTAAAAAAAAAAAAAAACCCAAAGGTGCTTTTTGAGTTCTGGAGACTTGAGGCCTAGACACAGGTCGAGTTGGAAAACTACTGGCTTTAGGTCCAGTCACTGGACAAAAGCTCATCCAATGCTTAACATCAAACCAAGTTTCCCATTAGAAAATGCTCAATTAAAAAAACACTAAATTAGCAGGAATTGGAGAAAAGATAAATTTACACATACACATATTTAAACTCATTATATAAACATACAGATACATTAAATATACTTGATTTAAAATACTGTTAAACCTGATTAAATGTATTAATTTGTATTTCCTATCTATGTACATATGTACGTATCATTATTTGCCCAAATCTAGAGCTCAAAAAGTTCCAGATGTTTAACATGTAACTTGCTTGGCCATTTTAGCCCAGGTCAGCTAAGAAACTGCTTATATGGAGCCTCTAGCAAGAACTATACTAGCTTGCAACGAATTTCCTTGAATCTTGTTTTTATGACTCTTTTTCCTTATGGTCATTAGGCCTTAGGAATGCCTAGGCTTTGCAGTCAACCACTGAGTAAGCAAACCTTCCCTTCCAACTCAGAGGGTTGCACCCACATGTGAGGCCAACAGGCCATAGATGGGCCGCCCTTTACTTCTCACTGTCCAGTACCCAGGAAGGTGTGAACACCTCCGCCCAGGTTAGTTCTGCATGCTGACCTCAACAGTAACTGTTCCCTGGCCAGAGGCCACTCCCTGGCTGGAGACCTTGGGCAAGTAACTTCCCCTCTCCATCTTTGGGGGAGAAGAGGACCCAATTCCCAAGGTTCTTATAAGAATTAACCGTGGTTATCTAAGGGTGGGGCATTCACTGTTGTTATCCTTACTGCTATTTGATTTGACACAAAGCAGGATTTTTTTTTTTTTTGAAAAGACATTTTTATTTCTCCCCATGCACTCAAAATATGCCCTCAGCAGCATTACTGGGATAGAAGACAGCACCAGGCACTATACTGCATTTGATAGTGAAAATTTCCATGCTTTTTATTTCTGCTGTCTAGGGTTGTGGATACAGTCAGAAAGGGGCAGCACTGTGCAAGACGAAAGGTCCAAGATAAATGGCAATTCTTTTTTGTGCTGGCAAGGCCAGGTCTTCATTTGGCAGCGTGCTTCTTATAGATCTCCAGGAACTCCTTCACGTCTTCAGGCGACCCCAAGATGACTGGCACCCTCTGGTGGACGTCAGTGGGAACAATGTCCAGTATAGCTTCCTTCCCAGTGGTAGCCAATCCTCCCGCCTTCTCCATGACGTAGGCCATTGGGTTACCTTCGTATAGCAGTCTCAACTGGAAAAGAAAAAAAAAAAAAAAAAAGCCAAGAGCAACACGCTCACACCAGCAATCACTACACAGAAAAGGGATGCACTCTGTAGCCAAGTAGTACAGAGCTGGTCAGAGGAGTTTCCAAGGTAACCGATACTCTCCCTTTCCGTCTTCGAGGTTCTAACAGTCCTCACCCTCACTCTGAAGGCTGCCTCTTAAGACCTAATGCTTAATTTAACCACTTGGTTGAATTAAGCCATTCATCAAGCCATAGCCAACAATAGATTGTCTTATGCAAACGTGAGACAGACCACCTGGACTCAGGACTGAATGACATTTTGGCAGAACTAACGGTTCCCTTCTCTTTATAGCACGGAAACTGGACCTAATGAGTGACTGTGTGTTTTGGATGGAGCTTTGCCTATTCTAAAAGCATTAAACGTCCATGGTAATGTCTGGCTGCAGACATCTGGAAAACAGATTGGCTCCTCCAAACAGTGTAATACTGTTTGCAACCCTGTACACATTCCTTTTACAATTCTCTGAAGGCTTCAGGGTTGGGATTTAGTATGTTATCCATCTTGGCATTTACTTTAAATATTAACTTTTTTATTGTCTGCATTTTCATGCAGTCTGCCTACTGAGGAGACAGCTTCTCACAGGTGTTTCCTGGCCATATTTGCATACAGGTGTCATGGCCAGATTTGCAAAATAGGGGGGAAAAAAGGAGGAACCTCAGTAGGTGCGTTAAACAATTTTTTGAGGCATTAAAAAAAGTGCTACAGAGTAAAGGCTCATCACACAGGCTGAGAGGCCTGAGGTCGCGATGGGAAGAACAGTGGTTTAAGTAAATAAGGCGGCCTTCAATGACCTTCCAACGGCTGTATACAGACACCTGAATGTATCTGGAATATACACATTTCTATCTGTATCTTGAAGGGATTATTGTTGCTATTCCTTCTCTCACATATTAAAAAAAATAAAAGACAATCTACTAAAGAAAGCAAAGGGACAGCATTTGGGAAGGAAAGACACTATAATGGAGAAGACTAAGTGGGCTGTCCCTTAGCCAGCGTACAAAAGCAGAGCCCCCATCCCCAGCCTCCATCCCAGCCCCCACGGCTTCCAGACACCGTGGGCATTTCTCAGCGCAGTTGCTGGTTAACAGCTCACCTGAAAGCTCTAGGTTTCCCCAGAGATTCTTTCCTTCCCTAGGAAGGTATCGTTTCCAAGCAGCCCATGTCAGCTCTTTAGTTATTTCTATTTAAAGCCTTTTGAAAGCTATCAAAGGAAACCTATTTAGATACATACTTTCTTTTCTGCCTTGGTAATGAAGCTCAACGGTTTCATTTCACACTGTGAATGGCATTCCTTTTGCCCAAGCCCCCCAGTGGAAGCATCCATCCTGACCATAACACTGTTATGTCGCTTTAGCGATGCCCGGACCATTTCCCGCTGATTATCACCTGCCTTTAAGACAACCTTCAATCTAGAAATGATGCCCAGACATCCTCAGCATCGTATTACCGAGTTTAACAGCAATTTAACAGCTCATCTCTCTCTCTTTCCAAGTCAAATCCCCTATGCTGCAAAATGGAACCCACTGCTTCTCAACCACTGTTCAGGGTATCTGATTACCTTTCCACTGGGGCTCTTCTTGTTCGCGGGGTACAGAAAGATCCCTCCATAGACCAGGGTGCGGTGGACATCAGCCACCATGGAGCCCACGTACCTAGCACCGTAAGGGGCTGTGTTGTCCTGCAAGGGGAAGACCAGCAGTAATTAGGGGTGTGGAAGAAAGTGTTGTGTGTGTCCTCTCTGCTCATCCAGTTCAATGATCATTTAATGAGCACCTACAGGTGCGTGTTTGGAGCTGTGCCAGGAAATGTGATGAAAATCCTGAGCCCCACATGCAGAGACAGACAGCCTCTTACACATCTAACGTGGTCAAATTAACCTGCAGAAGCCTCCAGGAGGTGGTTGATTCTGACTACCGGGTGAGGAACATTACAAACCCTGCCAGCTGAGGACTCTGCCAAGCTAAGGAGCTGGGCCAGAGGGTGGAACCCTCTGAGCAAAGCCTGCAACCCACAGGCACCTGCTGTCTACTGGGACCTGGGGCCTGGGGAGGAAGCCGGTGCACTGCAGGCCAAGGTAGGAGAGAAGCAAGCAGGAGAGCATGCCTCGGGCCAGCCCAGAGGCCCCAAATGTCATCCTAACAAGGTCTGGGCTTCCTCCTCATCACACAGTGGTTTTCAATGGCCTTGAGTAGTAGAACAATGAATCAGATGTTCCTACATAGAACCGGCTCTGTGAACAGCAATTTCCTCTCTTGTAACCTCTTCAGAAAGTACTAAGATGGACACGCTCAATCTTGAGACAGCTGCTAGAAATCCATCGGCCACGCCGGGGAAGGAACCTCAGTTCAAGAACTATGTTCTGTACCATCCAAAATCAGGGACCACAGAAATGGCAATGTTTTACTGCCATGGGTTCATTCATCTGGCTGACCTTGTTATTCTGATTTTCTTCTGCCAGGAGAAAGTAGTAGATGCTGAAACCTCTTGACTTTTGACATCCAAGAGCAGGAGTTCCAGTCCCCAGGACAAGGTGGGAACCTCACCATGGGGTCAATGCACAGCAGACTCCAAGCTCTGGCCATTCCTGCCACCTGTAGCCTCCAGGGTAAATCATGAACCAAGAGATTCCTACGTAACTTACCGGGGCCTTCCGCACAGCCCTCACTTACCGAGGGAAACTTCTTCCTCTGGACATACTCTGTGACAGCAGGATCGAATTCCCTGGCATAACCCTCATTGATGCTGTAGATGTTCCCTTTCTTCTTGATTTTCACATCTTTGTCCACCAAAATAAACTCTCCAATGGCCTGAAAGAAGGAAGGAGACGGGGGTGCTGAGCCAGACCTGTGTGGGGGCGGGGCAGGCGCCCCCGAGGCTGCTTCTCCAGGCCCTGGAACACACGGTCCCTGGCCTGCCACTCCGTTAACTGTGATCAGGCCCAGGGAAGAGGTAGAGGGCAAGAAAGGAGAACAGGAGGAGAAAAGAGGCTGCGCTGATGTTGTCAAGTGATCGAAACCTTTTGACTTGCCTTTCAAACGTGAAACGAGAAAGAAAACTGATGCAGTAGGGAGGGCAGAAATACATGAACAGCAGAAATACGTGAACAGCAGCAAAACCTGAGGAAGAATAAGCATTGTGTCCACTCATGTGGAATTTAAGCAGCAAATGAGCAAAGGAAAAAAAAGAGACAAACCAACAAACTCTCTTAATTACAGAGAACTGCTGGTGAGGGTGGGGGGAGGGGCGCGGGGGGGCAGCATGGAGGGAAGGGAAGGGGCAAGGGGCAGGGATTCAAGAGTACACTCATCATGATGAGAAAATAATAATAAAATAATGGAAAATAAACCGCTGTGCCCTCAAGGCAGGGAAGGGGGAGAAAACTGTGTGTGCAAAGCAACAATTTTGCAGAAACAAAACAAAACGAACCAACTGCGGTGGGCACGGAGTCACATACAGCATTTCCCTTCTATGTGCTACCACAGGAAAGAATCCTGAGAGTGGAATCACAGCCTCTATTAACTCCATCCAGGTGCTCTTGCTCGGGATCTGCAAAACATCTCTCGGAACTCAGTCCTGCCACCAAGTTCCGGTGCCGAGCTGATACCTTCAGGGCTGAGGGTCTTTAGAGGAGACTGGAATCTGGGGAGAGGGTTGGGAGAGAGCAACTCCTGTCGCTCTGGACTGAGGACGGTTTGGGGTTCCCATGTGCCCTTGAAGCTCTGCCCAGGTAGGGAGGGGGCTCCACCCTGCAAGCAAGAGTGAGAAGGAAGGAGGTGCCACACACCTCTCCTGAGCCATTTACCCCCATCGCAGAGAGTGCTTCCTGCAGGTTGGGACTATCATCGAGAAAGGGAGGGAGAGGGGGCAGACAGGACGACGACAAGGAGGGTAGGAAGGAGGATGGAGGAGAAGGAGGAGAAAAAGGACATTAGAATTAACAGCAGTCCTTGAAAGGCTTCACAGGAGTGATTTTTTTTTTTTTTTGTATTTCCAAAAATTCTGACCGCAGTTCTGTAGAAACGCTTTAATAATCAGAAAACTAGGTATCTTTACAAAAGTAGTGTCGAGAGCCAAACCATCGCACAATGGGCACTGCAGGGGTCCCAGAACTGTGCTCCCCCCAGACGGCCCACCCTGGCACCCAGCCAGAGCATCCAAGATGTGAAGGAGCCGAGTCTCCTGCCCACGCAGACTAGAGCCTAAAAGCCTTCTGAGAGCTCACGCCCGCTGGAGATGCACACAGAGCTGCAGATTTCTTTGCAGCAGAAACCGCCAGCCAAAATTAAAAGAAAGCGCTGAGGGGGTCCAAGGTTTGCCCCACAGGCAGGGGCCAGGGGTGGGCTACTAAGCGGTGGCCCCAGCAGGGGACTATTAGAGCAGACCTGTGCTGTTCTTCCAAACCACTGTGGAGCCATTACGTCTCGGGACCGCCAAAGCCCATTATGTACACAGAAACGAACGGACTCCCAGAGACACTAGTCTACGACCTGGAAAAGGTATCATTTCTTCTACACGGCTACCAACTCGAAGGGAACAGAGAAGTCACCAGAAGAATGCCTGGGGAAGTAGTAAATCTTCCGCAAACCAGTACATCTGCAGACTTCAGTGATTCCAGAAAGTGTTCACTGGGCTCAGGGTGAACTTTGCTCTGGTGCTACCACTGTGTTCCCCTGAGGTCGCCCCATTTGGAGGCTTAATCTAGTGTTGTTCCCCTACCCTTGTTTATTTATTAAACGCTGGTACTTCCAAGGAGCCAAAGTCCAGTTGTGCAAGAGTGCAGGGGGCCAAGGCAGCCTCCGTCCTCATCGCTACGACCTGCCACATACGCAAAGCCTAGAGCTACCTGCCTCCTGCCAACTCCGGCTGTCGTCTGTCTCCTGCCAGCTGTGCGTACCCTGTGTTCAGTGTGTCCACAAAAAAACACGAAATAAGGTCTCATTACTTTCCTAGGAGGACATGTCTAAAACTGAAATTGTTTATAAACCCAGTTCTTTTCCCGTTGAAGACTGAATCAAGTTCATGATGAACATGCCGATGTACTGAATTCTACATTCAATGGGAGGTTGATTTGGGCCAAATAGTCAAAGTGTTTCTGCAATTCATCGGCTCCACTGAAACCGTCATCTACCTGAGTAACTCCAATTAACAGACATAGAAGAACCTACCCACAAATTCCAGCTGTTAATGAAGATTGTTCATGGCACCCTGGGCTCCTCTCCACTAAGTAGCTTTTCTCTATCACGGGGAATGAGGATTTACCCTCATTTCCTTTACTTTCTCTTCCTTGAGTTTATCAAAGCCTCATTAAGCGTTCCCAGAGCATTCATGGCATACACACATGACAGCTACAGGATCTGGTAGCTCTGTCTGAAGGAACAGTGCAATCCACTCCTCAGCTGGGGCACCCATTCACCTCTGCAGAACAAGCTAGTCCTGGACACAGTGGGTGGCATAGACACCACCTACAGGCCTCATCTGGTCCATAAATGCGTTTTAGCTGGCTAGCACTTATGTTTTACAAATCCAGAAATACTTTTTTTTAGTCCAGTGTTTCTCGAGCCATTGGAACCCTTGGCTAGACTGGGCCCCCTATTACCCAATAGTAACAACTGCTAGACCTCTCCGGGTTACCCCTGTCCCCACCATTCCATTTGGCCTTCCTTACCCCTATCCCCCACACCTCACTGATTTACATGGCCTGCTTGGACTCAATGGGCATTTCAGTCATTTTAATAAGGTCTGTTTTAAAGAATTAATCATGGAACAAAGACTCCCTCTTGTGCTATGGAGTATTATTCTTCCACATTATTGTATTATTTCTCACCTCAGTCATCTTCTCATGACATACACATGGTTCCTCCATCTCCTTCAGCCCCTTGCCTACTCTATCTCTGGCCTTCTGTGGGTCTCATTTCCCACCTCTATGTACCCCCCCACCCTTCCACACAAGTTAACAGACCCTTGCAAACAGTCACCAGCCGAACACCCAAACTCCCACAGGTCTCTCACCGGGTCCAGCATGAAGCAGTTGACGCCATTCACCATGGCCAGGACCAACATAGTGGCACTGCCGTACAGGGCATAGCCAGCAGCTACCAGGTTCCTGCCGGGCTGCAAAGCATCCTTCTCAGAAGGCTCATCAGTTGAACTCTGGGACAAAAAAAAAAACCACAAAATAATGTTTTTTTGCTCTGTGTTCCATTTTTTTTTTTTTTTCCAGTTCAGAGATTATCAAGGTGCCCTCTCCTAATGCTACAGGCCATCCTCCCAGATGGGGCCTTCCTCCACACATCAGTAATATCCTGATTGTATTTACCACAGCAGCCACATCCTGCCCCCTGCTCCCATCCTCCCCCGCCCCCTGCCCCCACCGCAGATTTCGTGCATCTGGATCCTTTTCCAATCAGGGTCCTCCTCCAATTTTACTATTTGAAATTCCTTCATTTCTCCATTATCACTTCCCAAAATAAAAAAATTTTTAAAAAGCACGTCTTCTTGCCAGCTCCCGCTAATTAAATCTTATTACAGGTATCAATGTCTTCCATCTGCCTACCCCATCTTTATTTAAGCATATTAACACTGGGGCTGAAGGACCACTCTCGTCTGGCCAGGAAATCCGTTTTATGTGCTCTCACCAGTGGTGGCACGTGCTACAGTGGGCACTCCCGCATCCAGCCATTCTCAGAAATGCAGGGACTTGGAATTTTCTCTCTGGTGTCAGTACAGGGTAGGGCAGTTGCTTTCCGGTTTTTTGGCAACACCCACCGTAAAAAATACATGCACACCACAAACGAGTACCAATACACACACACACACACACACAAACACACACACTATACAAACAGAATAAAGCAACGCTTACACATGGAACGTAAGACGCACTGTCATCTTTCCTGCTTCAGTAAAAACACAGCCCAGTGGGTTATGTGACCATAGTTTGATACTAAGGAAGGGGTCACTTTAAGAGGATGACTCCTAAGCAACGTTTACTTGATTTGTCAAGCCTCAAAACAAGCCCAAATACATCTTTCAGCTCAAATACTCCCTACTTGAACTTAAACAGAAATGAAAATGGGCAACTTCTGCCAGTTTCATTTATTCCTTTCCCCAACCAGAGATTCCAGTGGCCAAAAGTACGTACGGAAATCTGTATCACAATCCTGGGGATGGAGGTCATCCCCAGCAAAAACATTCCTGGTAATTTCTTCCTGCAACTTCTGAACACGTATCCTAGGAGTAGAGCCTAGGTTTACTGAGCCTGACTTTGTGAGGAGGGGGGTGTTCCTGAGAATTTGCATTTTACTGTACCCCACCCTGACTCTAGCACTAAAGTTTATAGAAAAAGCAGAATCCCAAGGACCTTTCTCTCCTTTCCCCCCTCATCTTCACTCCTGGGTTTAATAAATGGTTTTCACATAAGGTCGCTGGTTGGTTGGGTTAAGTCAAGTTATTTGATTTAGCCTGCATTCACGAACAGGGCACTGCCTCTGAGACTACACGTAGTATCAAAAATGAGTTGTTACCCAAACTCCAAATTTTACCAATGCCCAGCCTGAAAAAAAAAGAACCAGCTTCATTCAAAGCTGGTGACATACAGAATGACTCAGGCTTCCAACTAACTATCCCCTCCATCCCCAACTGCTTAACCCTGCCAGGGCGCTGAGCAATCAGACCAGCAATATGTAGACCAAGTTGACTGGGAGCCATTAAAGACTGGGAGCACCACTTCTCCACTAAGAAAATCCCCCAGGAGGTCCACCTCATCTAGAACCATCCATGCCTGCCTCTGTCAAAGACGCCAAGAGTTAACAGGCTCTCCTGAAATGTTGTCATGTAGTCATCTTATCCTCTGACTTTTAAAAGAAATGGTACCATAGTCTAGGATCCACATACTCAAAAGAAAAACAATGCCATGGAATCATGGATGAGGCAGCAAATACTTTCCTAGCCTGGTCTTTCTAATCCATGAACTCCTTCCTTCAAACCCCAGCAGGGAAGGCCTTTGCTCCAAAGGATCCATCACATTCTCACGCAGAGGCTCATGGGATGACCAAGTCACATAAAGCCCTTGACCAAAATTAGAAAGCTCCCAGATCCCGCCTTTCTCTGCCTTTCCCAGGCCACAACCCACTGGGGATTACTGGTTTGTCTTACTCCCCGCCACCTCCTCAAGTGTCTACAGGTAGGCACCATGGATTCTGGAGACCTGAGGTGGTGGCAGTGGAGAGTATCTGGCAATGTGGGGCAGGCTGTCATTGTCACCAGATGGGTCTTTTTCCAGAGTAGTCAACCGTCCTTGGAAGGGCTCATAGAGCATTCCAGGTGTCTCCCATAACTCAGCCAATACTGTTCACCAATCATCATGCTATGCAATTAGCCTACAAAAAGATACATACAACGGGATAGGGCCCCTGCATTTATAATCAGCGGTGAAGATGGGCTGGTTTTTGCCTGGCCAGCATCCACTCTCTTCCCTACACATCAGCACATTCATCTCCTGAGATACTGCCTCCCTTGCCCTCAGCTCTCAGGTGGGCACATGACCCCCCTGGCCAACCAAATCATTCCATGTCTCAGGCCATAGTGATTGGCTATGGCATGGCCACGTGACCTACTAAGCCAATCCAATCAGCTCCACTGAGATGATTCTCCTATTGGAATTGTGGGGAGAGAGGCTTGCATCTTCCACTGAACTCATTGAGAGCTGGGTGTGAGCCTGGACCTGCTCCACCTCAAGGGAGGAACGTAGTGGACAGGAAGGGTTTCCTGATGGCGTGGTCTGAGTCCCTGAATGCAGCAGCACCTGAAGCACATCTATCCACTGAGCTTCCTAGTTACAAAAACCAGTCATTTTCAGGGCATTATTTCTCATTTTCAGTACCTCCCCTTTACAGATAAAGAAATAAGAGGCAGAGTTACTTTGCCCGAGGTCCCATAGAACTGTGTCAGGGTCAAGAAACAACATTCCATATGGTTATTAATTAATAACTCTCCTTTCAGTTCAAGGACTTGGATTCTGAAACTGCTGAAGCACTTTAGGCCTAAACTAAACTGTGTCTACTTGTGGGGACTGGATATATTTAAAGGATGCTGCAAATCAGAGTATGTCCAGTATAGGCTGACCACACTAGGGAGAGATCTGGAATCTCATACTGACATATGTTTACCTTAAAAAAAAAATTTTTTTTAAAGGGAGGGAGGGCAGGGCAGGAAAGCCAATTCCAAACATTTAAAAAAAGAACACACACACACAAGACCTTATTTTCAGATGCTCTGAAAGGCCAATGTGCATTAGGGAGATATGGTTGATTCAAGATCTGAACGAACATTCTAACTACGATGTTCACTCAACCTCAGGAGAATTCTCCCCGCTTCTTGGTGTCTCCACAGCAGAACTACCTGGGACACTGGACCATGTGCCTTTTGAGACACCTTTGGAACCTGTTTCCAGGCATCACGAGGGCAAGGCCTGATCACTGCTGCCACGTTCAGTTACCAATACTGTGGCCCACGGAGATGACCTCTGCCCAGAACCAGTGCCGCAGGAAGCGTGAAATGTGTCCTCTGAAGCATCAGACCGAACAATCGCTTACACCCCGTAAGCCCTCAAAATGGTTTCAAACAACCAGTAACGTTTAAAAACTGCGATGGCAAAAACGTGGGGGTCATACTCTAAGTCTTTCAGAGAGCCACTTTAGGTTTCTTAAGATAGCATGAAGGCTTGAGTTCTAGCATTCGTTAATTCAAACTTCTATTGCAACCTGGTTTGATTTTTTTTTTTTAGTTGCCAGCTAGTTTTCTGGTCCCGATCCAGGCCTTTATTGAGGGGGCTGAGGGGTAGAGACAGGAGCCAGCCAACATCAGCAGCCCTGTAGTTTTGGTTAAGTCATTAATGAGGAAGGAGGCGTCCCTCATAGAAGCATTTTGCTAGAAACCTCTCCTGCACTACTATGGATCTGATACTTCGTAAGGAAAATTACCTCCCTCCATGTCTGTTAACACGAATGGTATGTTTCATGGTCTGACCTGGAAAGTAAGTGGAGTTGTTCCCTTTGCCTTTTTGTTTCGAGCCCTAGAACCTTCTATGACTCGAACTGTCTTGATGTGGATCTGACTCTCGGCCAAGACAAAAAAGCAAAATGCACTCTAGCGAGGGAAGAACAGCATCCTGTGGTGGACCATGGGTCTGGAAGGAGATTCCGTGCCACACTGGACAACACATCACTCTGGAAAAGGAAGGTAGAACTGCGATCTCAAGCTGGGGCCTCCGTCTGAAGACGACGGCTGGAGGAAACGCACAGGCCCACTGAACGAAGCTGCCTCATACACGGAGATGAGGAAACGGGGTCCGGCTCAACCTCATTTGGGAGGTTTTATTTCTAAAGCCAGGATGACGGACTTTAGATTTGAATGTTTACGATGGGCCCATGGGCATTCCTTCTGTTTTTCACTTGTCTGTGTACCTGAGTTGTTCCAAACACATGCACACGCACGTGGGCGCACAAGGAAAGGGCAGGCAGGAGGCGAGGCGCTCACACACGAGAAATACCCGGGGCCGGAGTCCCGTCCCCATACTACACCACCGCGCAGCAAGCTCTCCACAAAAGGACAGACAGCGAAACCTTCAAGGCTTTGCCATCACTGTTCTATCACAGCTACTTTACCTGGCACAGCGCAGCTCAAAATCAGCCAAGGGCAGTATGTAAATGAATGAGCTGATCATACGCCATTAAAACTTTATTTGTGGACAGTGAAAATTACGTTTTATATGAATGTCATGCGTCATAAAACATTCATCTTTAGACTTTTTTCAGCCATTTCAAAATAAAAGGGGGTATTTTCTGCTCCCAGGCCATACAAACCAGGCAAGAAGCTGGATTTGGCCCCAGGGAGTCTTGGTTTCCAGACCCGATTCAGAGGATTTAAAGGACAATTTTGACAATCTCTTGTTAATAGTCGTAATTCGCAGTTTATACAGTATGATCACTATAACGGATCTATACTTTACTCTCTTAAGAAAAAGCAACAGAGTTAAAAAGGTGAAATATCGGGCGCCTGGGTGGCTCAATGGGTTAAAGCCTCTGCTTTCGGCTCAGGTCACTATTCCAGAAGTCTTGGGATTCATCCCCGCATCAGGCTTTCTGCACAGCAGGGAGCCTGCTTCCTCCTCTCTCTCTGCCTGAACTCTCTGCCTACTTGTGATCTGTCAAATAAATAAATAAAATCTTATAAACAAAGAAAGGTGAAATCTCTCTCTTCCCACCCATGTTTTACTTTATTTTCTTTTAAACCACTTAATGGATCATCAAGCAAGCTGAGAAAGTCAGAACCTGAGAAACAAACCTATGTCAAGCCTCAGAGTTTCATGACATACATTCTGCCTACTCCACCAAGAGTGAATGTCAGCCTTAACTTTTTATCTCAAACCAGGGCTTGATTATTATCACATTTCACCTTTTTGTAGATGCCAAAAATTGTTCCAATGGACGCAAGGCAGTCGATATTGGAAGATCCATCAAGGGGATCAAAACAGACCACATATTTACCCTGAGCAAAGAAAAAGAAAACACAACTTTACAATGTAGAACTTTTCAAATTATAACAAAACAATGTATATACAAAGATGACAAAACAAGGGAATCTAGGAGAAAGTTCAAGAAATAGTCTGATTTATACTCTGTAACGGAAGGTATGAGGTGGCATACAAAACATAAACAGTTTATCTATCCCAAAGGATCACTAGGCAGAGAAACATAACAGAATAGCAGATACAAATGAAGATGATGAAATACAGAAAAGTCAGTCAGAATTTCCTACACTGTTGATATAGATGAATCGTGATTTTGGTTTGAGTTTCCTGGCAGCCAAAGGAAAAAAAGAAACAAGCCTGGTCACTGATTTCTCTTTATTCATAAGAGAAAGAAGAAGAAATAAAAATACTTTGGCGGAAGCAAAGGTGGTAAGGCTATTTAAAAGAACTTCTCTCATGCACGTCTTACGTCTTACGGATGCCATGAGGTTGCAGCAGTGCAGAGTTCCCAACAATAGCCCTACTGCAATTCCTAAATGGATCCCTGTGTCTTGGTGGGACTACCAAAATTTCATTCTTTGAACCAGATTTTCAGTGACATGCTGGATCTGGTTCCTATAGTGTCCAAGAACTAATGTGTACATCTCTTCCCAAAATTCTGCCTTCAGGGGCACCTGGCTGGCTCAGTGGGTTAAAGCCTCTGCCTTTGGCTCAGGTCATGATTCCAGAGTCCCACATCAGGCTCTCTGCTCAGCAGGGAGCCTGTTTCCCTTCCTCTCTCTCTGCCTGCCTCTCTTTCTACTTGTGATCTCTGTCAAAAAAAAAAACCAAAAACAACTCTGCCTTCAGTGTGATGTCATGTTGGCAGCTTGAAATACTATGGTGCTCATTCACATGGTTGAAACTGTCAGTGCAAGGTTTTTTGTTGTTGTTGTTTTGTTTTGTTTTTTTTGAGAGCACATGCACAGATTTGGATGGAAGGAGAGGCAAAGGGAGAGGGAGAAATCTTACGCAGTTTCCACACGCAGCACACAGTGACATCAATCTCAAAATATGGAGATCAGGACGTAAGGAGTCCCCCCCTTTTAACTGAGCCACACAGGCACCCCAGAGGATTTTATCGTTTTGGTTTGTTTTCGGTTTGGGGTTTTTTGTTTTTTGTTTTTGGAGAATTAACCAGTACACCACTGGGGATTTTCCATCTCCAGATTAGCCACTTTAAGATGTGGTTTTTAGATCTTCTGCATCAAATTAAGAGGTTTCCCTGATTCCCTGACCTATAGCTCTTAACAAATCACCCTCCCCACACAGAGGAAACTGTCATCTGGAAAACAGAAATATGCCTATTATCAAGGCACATTATAGTCGGGGAAGTTTCAGGTTAACTGATAGAAGATATTAAACAAAATTCAATCCACATGCCTAAAACTGCCAACTACCTTGAAAAACCCAGCAGAGAAAAACATGAACTTTAAATCATGAAGTGGTATTTTAGGAATGATGTAAAACAAGCTCATCAGATGTGGCTCTCTACCCCTCTTACAAAGGTCAAAACTGGGTTATCAGGCAACCTCTTTAAATTCATCTTCCAACTAGGTTTTTTTTTTCCCCTAATGCTACTCCTTCCTGTCCCCATTCATCTCGAACAGGAAAAGATGGTAACCCCACAGAACTGCATATCCCATCTCCAACATTTTTTTTTGATTGTTTTTCTTCAAAAGCTGACTATACTTTCACTTTTTCAACAATGTATTGTCAAGTCCATACAAGCAGCCACATACCGTGCTAGATGCTAGAATGCAGAAAATATAATCCGTACCTGTCTTCAAGAAGCAATCAAACTAATGGGATCCCAACAGACTGTAATGCATGAATCACTGACGAACTAAAAGTTTAGATTAGCAGGAAAGGTGAATGGAAGGTTGACTATTTGGTGGGTAGAGATGAAGAAGAGGCAGTTAACAGAAGTCAGACTTTGAAGAACCTTGAACATGAACACAAAAATTTATTAGGGTGGGGTGAGTATGGGTGTACGAGTCTAACTAACAAGTGAGTACACGGTGGGGGGGCACAGGGCGATAATGCACTTAACTATAGTGGTAGCGTGGACAGTAGAGGACAGATCTGAGATATAAGGTAGAATCTGTGAAATGGTAACTGATGGATGGACATAGGCTGATTCCTAGATCTGAGCTTGGCTGAGCTGAGTCATTTACAAAACTAGCATCATGATTACATTGAACCCCCCACCCCCAGCAGAAATTCAGACCCACCCTTTTCTCCGGCTCCACTATAATGGCATGCTTATCTTCTTCTGACACAAGCACACAAGAGGCAAATGATGACTTTAACATGTTAATAACCAGGTCATTGGAAAGGACATCTAGCTTCTTCACTTGATCACCAGTCACGTTGGTTGAGCCAGCAATTCCATAGCTAGAGGGAAGAAAGTCACAAAAATGTAAGCCATGACCCACAGAATAGACACCATTGCACCTACAAACCCACTGAAAGCAGGTGTTTGGCAGGAAAACAGGAACGATGACGAGGCGTCTGGGAGACACAAAACAAGAATGGTCATCCCCCCGATTGACTCCTAATTGTAAGAGCAGTTATTTACCTGTCCAGTACCTGTCAAGTACCCAGCACACCTTTGTGGGTAAATCCACATTTCTCAACCTTATCTTTAATGGCCTCTGAAAAGACTTTTTGGCTTTTGTTCCCTAATCACACTCCTCCATGAAATTTTAGTTTTACCACAAATACAGTGTCTATTTGCACTTCTTTCTTTTTCGCACTGATTTCTTTTTTACCAACCCCCAAAACCAGTTTTTCCCCTGAATGCACAGGTTAGCCCAGAATCAATCAGTTGAGAGGTACAGCAAGCAAGGAAACTTCTGGATAGGGTGGCACCAGACATGTGAGCTAAGCCAAGAGATGCTATGATTTTATAGCTGGATAGTTCCTAAGAGACAATACAGACTGGCCCCACCACCTCATTCTATAGAGGAAAACAGGAGGCTCATCTGCAGATCTAACGGGCTTGCCCAAACCAGAGCAGCAGAGCCGAGGTGAGAAGCCCGCTGACTCCCAGGCCAGGCCTCCCTCACGGGCGTGCCACCGGCCCTGGCAGGAGTCCTTGGGCTGCCAGAGAGAAGACTCTGGAGTCTCGATTCTACTTTCAAGGCATCCGTACATCAGCTTTAATCCCCCGAACCGGAGTGGCTTGGGCCAACAAAATGCAGCCTAGTTTGTGAGAAGGGAGAAGATGCAGGTTGTCCTAGCTGGGCTTGAACAGAACAGTGGAAGGAGGGTGAAGCTTTAGAGAAAGGAAGCACAGGCCAAGAAGAGAGACTGGATGTGGGAAGGGAAGATAGGAGATGAAGACCCCGCCCGACAGCTAGCTGAAGGTGGCTGGCAAGGGAGGTTCCAGAGGCCCTGGCTGAGATGGCCGGGAGCACTGCCTGCGAACTGGCGGTCCCAGCAGCCCCTGCTTCAGCTCCTGCAAACACTTCTTCTCTTCACAGACAGAACTCGCTGGTCTCTGGCTGAAAGAAAACGCAGCCAACACCAGAGACTGTCCCATCCCAAACACCTCGCCTGGCCTGACTGGCTCCAGAAGGTACATCTGGTGTCACAGCAAGCCCACCTCCGGTGTCGCCTTCACGTCGTTCCCTAGCCCGCCTGGAAACCGCATCTCCTGCACCCCACCCGCCCTCGGCCCACTGCTCCCCTTGCCACCCTGTCGCTCCTCGTTCCTGAGTAAATGACCAAGCCATCGGCCACACTTGCAGCCGTAGCCCAATCCCCTTTTCACGTTATCTTTTTCTCACTCAACTGTAAGGCCGATGCTGGTGGACAAGGCAGGCAAGTTCTAGGTGGAGAGAGAGAGCTTGGCAAGGTCACCAACCCAAACAAATCTCCCTTGCTGGCCCCACCGGCCCTGTCACTCCTCCTTAGCCTGAGATGTCTTCGCTGAAGTCACACTACTAATTCAGGTGGGCAGACAGGCTGAGCTTTCTGACAGGGATCTGTCTCAGACCTCACCACTGCCAAGCTGCTTGTCCTTTGTCTCCTCCGGCACGTGTGCCCAAGGAGGCAAGGACACTTTGTGCTGTGCTAGAGCATTCCATGCAGCGACCCATGCAAGCGGTCAGCACAGCCTTTGGCATCTACCAGGGGAGGGGAAACGTGCATCACCTCGTCTGTTCTCTCAAGGGAGCCCTTATTAGGATGCTGCACCTGCTGCGGGAGGGGAGGGTGGGTCTCGGGAGACCCCTAAGCTTCATCCCCCATCATGTCAGCATGGCTGGTTGATCTTTCATTCCCATGAGGAAGACAGAGGCTATGTGTTCTTCCACTCTGTCCCAGGACATAGAGGCAGGCCCTCAATAAATTACTCACAGCATGAATGAATGCCATTCACTGAGGAAAGCAAAACCCTGAGTTCAGAGGAATGAATGAATATAGAAGCAACTGACCTGAAGTCATTCCACACCTTGGAAGAGCTGGGAGAAGCTACTGGCATGGTCCCCAGAGGGGCAGGCTTATGGAGCCAGCTCCACAGAGGCCAGGCCGGGGAGGCTGGGGCAGAGGGACAGGGCACCAGAGTCAGGCATGGGAAAGGCCTATTTCACACTTCCACCCACGTCCACCCGCTCATGTTAAGTGTCTCATCCAGCAAGATGGGCAAAGAGGAGTCAGGCCACAGTGCCTTTTCTCAAAGGCATCCTAGAGCCTGTGTTGAGCGTTCCTTCCTTTCCCATATCTATCACCCTCCAGAACTGTTCTCAGGGCTGGGCTTGCAGTGCAGAGCAAGACAGATGAGACCCCTGACCTCCCAGAGCTGGATCCTGGTGAGCAGACAATCCAGGATGTGCTGCAGAACGGTCGAGACCACCAGCCAGGTTCCTCACTGCTGCTCCAGGGTCCTGAGCTCCTGTTCTGGGTCACAGAGGGCGGCACCCTGTGTGCCATCGAGGTCAAGTGCACGATTTAACACACTGCGGATGAACCCTCTGGGGACGTCGCTACACCTAGCACCAAAACAGCCACTTTTCCCTGCCCAGCTGCTACGGATCTCCAGCCACTTCAAGTCCCCTGCAAGGCCAGGCAGTTACCTCTCGCTCCTCCTCCTGACCCCACAGAAGATCCCTCCTCTGTTCTAACCAGAAGGACCCTTTCCCAACTATCCTCCAGTTGCTTGTGAAGCATTTAAAAAAAAAAAAGGGGCGCCTGGGTGGCTCAGTGGGTTAAGCCGCTGCCTTCGGCTCAGGTCATGATCTCAGGGTCCTGGAATCAAGACCCGTATCAGGCTCTCTGCTCAGCAAGAAGCCTGCTTCCCCCTCTCTCGGCCTGTCTCTCTGCCTACTTGTGATCTCTGTCAAATGAAGAACTAAAACCTTGGGGGGAAAAAAAAAAAACCACCACAAGAGAGAATATTCTGGGCCCCTCAAACTCAAAACTCAGGCACTTTGTAACTTTCCTGGGACATCTGGTGGGAGGCTTTCCCTGGTGAGACCCGGTGGTAAAAAAAAGTCTTCAAGGCACAGGAAAGGGATGCCAGGTAGAATCAGGGTTCAGGAGAAAGAGTTCCCAGATGCCATGTCCTTAGAATTACAACCAAGTATATTCCTTGCATTTTGTCTTGGCACAGGAAGTCAGCCATGACTGGTGTCTGTCCTCCGTGTTACTTGCTTAAGGATGAGGAGCCAGACAAGGCCATGCTCAGTCAGGCTTCTCCAACACGCCCCAGGAGGGGCCGTCAGAAGAGCTTCACGGCACCCCTGAGGAACAAGCTCAGTGGAAAGCAGGAAGCCAGTAAGTCCCCAGCAACTCTGACAAGAGGAGAAAAACCTCCAGAAACACCCTCCAGGAACTAATTAGCTGAAGAGCACATGGAGCTTGTTTTCTCCCGAGTTCTCAAAAACCCCCTTGAAACAAGAAATTTCTTCATTCTCAAGGCTGCAAAGGATAAATGACAAGGGCCCTCGCTATGTATTCTGATGGCCATGAGGGGAGAGCGGTTGTCACCTGCCGACAGAACTGGTGGCAGATACAGCCCTTGACTTCCAGGCAGGCAGCCCACACTTGTGCCCGCACCTGTGCCCACCCACTTGAACTAGGACTTGCAAGACAGATCAACTGGAATCCCGAAAATGGAATTCTAGGCAGACTGCAGGATGGCCCAGCAGAGGCCAGAAGCCTGGCCTGGTTTAGAAGCAACTTCTGTGCCAGCTGCTGTGGCTGGCACACACCACCAGGCTCTTTCTCAGATCGGTTCCCAGTGTCTGTTCCCTGGGGTCTGAATCGGGCAGCAATGGAGGCTGCAGGGCTGTGGGGAAACCATCACACCACTCTGTCCAAAAAGCCTTCCAGAGGCCAACCCTTCCTTACAGTCAGTGGGGGAAAAAACACACCAAAGGGTGAAGGAAATGGGTTGACTCAAGCAAGTTGTAAACTTGAAAGCTTCCTCCCCCACGCCACCCAGGAGGACGACAGAGTGACCAGCTGCACCCTGCACCCTGATCACACAGGGACAGACATTCCTTTGCTAACTTGGTAAATTCGATTTACCAAGGAAGCTTTTCCTAAGTTCAAGTTATCCCAGAAGGAAAGGGAATATTATTGGCTTTACTCCAGAGGCTGGGACACTCTGTAATGAAATTCAAATCCTAGCTCTGTCACATGCTAAGTCAGCCTTGAAAAGCCACTCACCATCTCTGACCCTTGGTTCTTCCGTAAAATGGGAATTAAGTTAACTGTATCTACTTCGTAGTATATGGGGAAGCAGGGCTTAGAACAGAGCCTGGCATATATAGGCCAGTGAGCAAAAAATGTAATCATCCCACTCCCAATTCAATTTTCCTTGGCAATAATACAACCATGCTAAGAAGCAAGGCGGGTCCTAGCAAGGACAGACAGCTGGGTCCAGTCTGCCTTTCCCTCTTACTGATTCTGTATCAAGGTGTCTCAACTACCTGGTTCTTTCTGCTTCCAGATCTTTAAGGATGAGAGGTTGCCGAACAGCAGCCCTGTTGTCCCCAACAGAGCCCCACAGGCATCCACTAAGTAAACTTTGGCTGATATAGGGGAGAGAGAAACCACGACCTCTAGACCAGTTTGACAGGAAACTTCTGGAAGTCACCCAGAGCAGAATCGTGTCACAGGTAACTTCACAAAGAAAAGTACTTGAAGTTTACTTTTGAGCCTAGTCCTTCTGAGGTGGTCTTTCGTTTGAAATGCCTAAACATTTCACTTCATTTTTTTTTCTTTTTCCCCAATTTATTTATTTTCAGAAAAACAGTATTCATTATTTTTTCACCACACCCAGTGCTCCATGCAAGCTGTGCCTTCTATGATACCCACCACCTGGTACCCCAACCTCCTACCCCCCCCCACCCCACCACTTCAAACCCCTCAGATTGTTTTTCACTTCATTTTTATTCAAATTAGTTGGCAGGGCAGTCCCAGCGGTTCAAGGGTGGGAAGCATTCCTGTGAGGGTTTGAGCCCTTCTGAATGTTCCTTTTCATGCCCCTTTCTGAAGGCTGGGAGCAAAAATCAGTTTGAAGACCTGAGTATCTCTTCTTTCCCTTGTATTTCATAAACCTCGCCGAAAATTTGAAAAAGCTACATTGCTTTTAATTCATACACAATAGGGAACTCCTAAATGAATAAAAAGCACAGGTTCAATTTGGCCAGTGTTTTAAAAGCCTTAGAAATCTGGATAAAATTACTGGCACTGTTTCAAATTTGCACATTATTTCTATGATGGATGAGCCATCAAGTTTGCAATTTCATTTATCGGGGGAGGAAAGTCACCTTGAGCAACATTTCCAAAGACTCAACAAGGGTTGGAGGCAGGCAGGGCTCCTCCCTGGCAGGGAAGAAAGCTCCCTTTGCATTTCCTCCCAGCATCAACAAGGCAACGTGAAGCAGCCACCAGGCCAACAGAAGAACCAGAGATGGGGGCACCTGGGTGGCTCGGTGGGTTAAGGCCTCTGCCTTCAGCTCAGGTCGTGATCTCAGGGTCCTGGGATCGAGCCCCGCATCAGGCTCTCTGCTCAGCGGAGAGCCTGCTTCCTCCTCTCCCTCTCTCTCTCTCTCTCTCTCTGCCTGCCTCTCTGCCTACATGTGATCTCTGTCTGTCAAATAAATAAGTAAAATCTTTAAAAAAAAAAAAAAAAAAGAAGAAGAACCAGAGATGGAGCTCACTTTCAGGACACCCAACTGAAGAGAAAGGAAGGTCGATTATTATGTAATCTTTATCACAAATGTCGAGGGTAACATGACCTGTTATTGATTCTGAGGTAAATAACCAACCGTTCACCCAGACAGAAATATCCAAGGGTCAGAGCAAAAATTCCTTGAGGAAGAGATGCCAACCAGAGCAGCTTGCAAAGGTCACAAGCCCCAACCTTTGCTTGTGTTCATGCCCGCTCGAGGTGGGCAAAAGGTGCCCTGGGGCAGGCTGTGCTTCTGGCATGGAAAGGAAATTACAGGTCACTCTTTGGCAATATAGGGAAGATAATTCAAGATTATATATAAAATATCTGATCACGTTCCAAGAGTTTAATGTCAAACTCGGCAAATTTGGAAATAAACACGTGACCCGATCTGCTAATTCCAAAATTAAAACTGAAGTGATTATTCCCTTCCATCAAACCACTAGGAGGCCCCATACATAAGAGCAACTTTTCTGGACACATACAGGAGGTTTCCTGTAATTAATCTGATGGTGCAACATTGCTTTTATATGGAACATTTCATGCCGGAAAATTAGACCTGGAGATGTACAGGGCTGTATGGGGCAACTACTAAGGATTAAAAAGCAAACAAAGATGTATCAATTTATAAAAATATAATCATAATCTTCACCCTATGGGCACCTGTTTAATGAACTCACCCAACTCTGAGGTTGAAAACAAACAGTGGTCTCCATCTCACAAGTGAGGGAACACTGAGGTTCAGAGCTAGGACATCCATTGCCAAAATCCTCACAGAATTCAATGGCAGAGCCAGGACTCTGAGCCCAACTCCACGACTCCCCAAAACGTGCTCTGAAAACCCTGTGTGTACCTGTTCTACAAAATCTGGTCCTGATTTTTTCTTCTCTTCCTCTCCTGCCTCAGGGCAAAGGTACCAAAAGCCTGTGGCCCAATCTTGAGGCAGGGCTTCATGGCCTAATTCCCCCAACTGCAGGCTGGACTGATACCTTGGACTGGGCAGAGCTCCCAGCAACCCCTCAAGTTCACCGTTTCCAAAATGTCGGGATCTTGCCATCCATGACCAGCCTCTAAAACCAGCTTCTACTTTGGAATTGTTTTCGGTTTTTGTGTTGCTTCGTGTTTTAATGGTGTCCCTGCCCTCTCAGTTCATACTCAAGACGTCCCCCAGGCTCTCTTTCCCCTAGGCTCTTGCCTCCAATTCCTCAGCCCTCCACCCTGAATGGGTTCACCCCATATTTCAGCTTTGTCTCCCAATTCTGTACTTCAGCCATATCCTCCCCAGATTAGTCACCAATTATACCAACAACCTACTCAGAAACTTGCACTCTGCCCCCTATGCATACTTCCCAAAATATATTCACCCCAGCCAGTGGAAGCTCCCCAATGCACCTACAATTTCACACACACACACACACACACACATGGACTCTAGGCTTGAGTCCAGCCAAATAAGCACATTTTCCAGGAATGTTTTCCCAGCCACCACTTTCCTTTGCACAACTTGCCCAGCTCAAAACACTCTCCAGCCACCAGGCCTTAGGACTGTTGCCCACTGCCAATGCTTATCTCGATGCCCCACAATCCTTTGCATCCATGCACACTGCATTTTTGGAACCTCTGTGAAAGCACCTTTCAAGATCTTTATTGTGTTTTATAACAAATTCCATCCTAGTTTAATAGCATAAGCTGTTCTCATCTCCATTCTAGAATTTTGTACATTGCAGGTGCTCAACACGTTTTGCTGAAGTAAAAAGAACCAGTAAATTCTTCAGGCAGTGATTTGGTGACACGTACATAGGAAAAGCCTAAGCCACTGGAGAACCACGTTCTCCCCTAAATGAGTGAAGACAAAGATATGAGCAACAACTTCATTTGAACCATAAATTCATCAGATCCACTTAACAAGCCAACTGTCCGTTCTCCTCAGAGAACAAAATGCTGGTCGCCCATTGTAGGTATCTGCATCCCTTCCCAATAGAGGGGAACCAGAAACAAAGAAATAATAAGGCTTCAAGAACAGGTTTTCTAGAAGTCAATAATTGCTCCTTGAGGTTTAATTCTTAATTTGCCTCAAAAATAAAATAGGTGGCTCAGTGGGTTAAAGCCTCTGCCTTCGGCTCCGGTCATGATCTCAGGGTCCTGGGATCGAGCCCCACATCGGGCTCTCTGCTCAGCCAAGAGCCTTCCTCCTCCTCTCTGCCTGCCTCTCTGCCTACTTGTGATCTCTGTCAAATAAATAAATAAAATCTTTAAAAAAAATAAAGTTAAATAAAATAGGTGAGATTTAGAGTTGCATGAATTTAAGTGACTTCTGAAAAATACGTTGTAGTGTAGAGTCCCCAGCCTGGGCAACAGGCCCACTCACCTCATCTCCCCTGCACTCAGGGTCCTAGGCTGTACAAAGGAGGGCTGGACAGGGTGACTTCTCAGTCTTTCAGCTTAAACTCTAGGATTCTATGCCTGTATTAACAAGAAAACTGGCTACAGTATCAACTGTTGGTTGACAGAGAGGGAGCAAGAAAGCGAGAGGATACTCCAGGCTCTACTCTCAAACTGCTGATGCTGTGTCCCTGGTTAAGACTTCATGGCTGAGCTCCCTAAGCAGGTCCCTGTGAGCTTCCTGCAAACCAGCACCCTTCTTTTGCCGTCTGGATACGTGGCCTTCCAGTGCAAGCCTTCAGGCGTAGTAGCCAAGTCACTTGCAGGCACACTGGCCTATTCCAATAACGAATGTGACCTGGAAGCCTGGCTTGAGATCTTGCCTTACTGCTATCTGCCCAACTGACTACACATCATACAGAGATAGCTGAATTTCCCACAGGAGTGTGGAAGGGTCCAGATTCTGGGCCGTACCCTGTCACTACCCACACAACCAAGCATGGAGCCGTTTCATAGGTACATTACTGCAAACAAAGATCCGCGAACAGCCAAACCTGGAGAAGAGCTGAATAGATCATGTAGCCCTACAGAACCCTTACAGAGCAGGAAGTGGATTTAAGTCCCAACACTGAAATGTTCACAATTTCAATGCTGTTATGTTACTGAATGATGAAAGCGAAGTGCAAATATATTACATGCAATGCCGTTTGTTTGTTATTTACATGGAGGCCTGTGTAATAACATACCCATATGTAAGTTTAGATGGAGTACAAAGTACTAGATGGGAAATGGCCAACAAATTAAAAGTTGGTACCCCAGCGAACAGAAATGAGAGGGTGCTTTCCCTTTTTCCTTTGTGTTCCTTTGAGTGGTTGGAACTTTCGCCAAGGACTGCAACTTTTTAAGTAAACAGCAGCACCAGTATTTTTTTTTAAAACCTAGTATTTACAACTATCTAGCCTAAAAACACACATTTTCTTTAGCCAAAATTAGCCCTCTTTGTCCAGATCCCTCTACACAAGATCCTCAGTATCTGAAGTCATTGAAAGGTGGGGAAGTGAGGTACCTGGGTGGCTCAGTCTTAAGCATCTGCCTTTAGTTTGGATCATGGTCCCAGGGTCCTGGGATTGGGCTCCCTGCTCAGTGAAGTCTACTTCTCCCTCTCCCACTTCCCCCTGCTTGTTTTCCCTCTCTCACTGTGTCTTTGTCAAGATCGATCTTTTCCAAAAGAAAAAAAAAAAAAGAAAGAAAAGGAAAAATGTGGGGAAGATACACCTCAGTCCAGATCTTGTATGTCTGAGTCCTTTGGGGATGGTGAAAGGTACTGACAGTTTTTAAATAAAAGAAATGCCAAGTGCTCTATTAACAAAGCTCCCTGATTCTCAAAGGCAAGGAAATCAATGAAACACCTATAATACTTTTCAATTAAACCAGATTTTAACCCAGTGCACTTCCTAGAGCTCAATCTCCATAGAAATGTATTATTAAGAAGGGCTCTAGACGAAATAGGAACAGAGCCACCACCTTCCTAACATACTCGTCCCAATCCCAGCAAGGCCTGTCTGTGCTTGACATCTGTAAATAAATGTCATCAACACTCCTTTAAGGGTCAGCTCCACCAACCTGACCCTAAAGCAGAACAGCTTTCCAGAAAAGCAATCTAGATTGCTAGATTGCTAGATCTCCAGATCAGCTGAGCATCACACACTTTTCCGTAGTGTTCAAGAGCAGGAAGCATTAGGAAACTGTGTGGGCAGTCAAACTCCTTTAGCTTCTACTAAAGCGAAGATCAGTCTAAGTGTTAAAATACATGTGCACATCAAAGTGAACCAAAATGTATGGTGTTACCTACAAAAAGCCTCCTTAAGATGCCCACTGAATCCCCATGTCCCACAACTCCTTTACTACTCACAATGTGATCTGCAAACCTGAGCATCTGCTCCACCTACCACGGAAGGTGGAATTCTGCATTCATAGAAATGCAGAATCCCAGGCCCCACCCCAGACCTACCGCAGCCCTTTGCACATGAACACTGCTGTTCCTGAGCGCTCTCGGCGTGCGGGCTTCCTCCCAACTTGACTTAGGTTTCCTTTGCTCCTAACGGGGCTTGTTTAGGGTCAAGGAGGTACTAAATAAAAAACCTGACTTGGAAGCCCAATTCCAGAGAGTGAAGGAGGTCAAGGCAGATAAAGGGAAAGGAAGCACCGCTGCAGGCACTTTTGGGGGTGGCAGGGGGGAGGGGAGTGGTTCACCAGTCGGCGGCTGAGAACAGGTGCAAAAGCAGCTTGCTCAGCCCAGGAGCGAGGACTGCATTATGGAGGCAGGTTATCAACCGTGAGCCAGGTGCCCCCCACTTCCACCCCCGGCCCCGTCCCCAGCCATGAGAGCACTCCCAAACTCAAGGGCGGGGGAACCAGAACTTGGGTGCAGTGGGGGAAACTTTGTCCGAGAAGCCACCAGAGAGGAAGTTAGATTCCCATCGGACAGGCTGGCTGACAGGACCAGGAGACCACACATCAGACTCCCAAGGCAAATCCCCAAGTAGACAGACAGGACGTGGTCCAATGGCCTGGAGGCCTGACTCACAGGTGCGCAATGCCCGCCTTGCGCACAGCAGTGGAAATGGCTTTGACCGCCGTGCAGAGCGAGTTGAGCAGCTGGGTCATCTCGCCCGTGCCGCGGGCCTTCCTGCCCTCCTCCATGACGAAGCGGGTCAGGGTGACGATATTCGTGTCGAAAGCCGCCTGGTCCGTCATGCTGAGGCCGGGCTGCGGCGCGCTGGGCGGCGAGTGCGGGACACAAGTGCGGGACACAGGTGGTAGCGCCTGAACACAAGCGGCGGCGGCGGGACGCAGCGGGAAAACAGAAAGACCGCGACCAACCTCCCGACGGATCACAGCTCACCGGCCAAAGCCAGGTTCCTCCGCCCTCCCGGGGGAGCTTATAGGCGCAGGTCACCGCCCACCCCCGCCCTCCGGAACACCTCCGCGTCCGGGCCTCCCCGCCGCGGTCGGAGTGCGGCTCCGCCCACGCCGATCCCCGCCGCAGGCATTGCCCCCGGCCGCCCCTTCGCCCCCCCTCGCCGCTTCCTGCTCCGCGCTGTGGCCCTGCCACGCCTCGGCGCCGGCTGCCCGCGGCCCCCCGGCTCGGCGGACTGGTGCGCAGGGTCACCTGCACAACCTCCTTCAGTGCCCACCGGGACCCCGCCTCGGAGGGCCGGCCCTCACCCCTCGCCACGAGTTGTAAGACCGAAGTTCGGCAGGCTACCGCAGGTTTCCCCGTGCTGGGGAGGCCCGCACTCCAGCCCGCCCCTGGGTCTCAGAGCTCGCGCTAGTTCTAGCCGCCGACCACCGTCCCCACGGCCCCTAAGCCCCGTCGCCGCCTACCCCTGCTCTCTGCTCCCTGCTCCCCGCCAACCCGCGCGGCCTGCCACTGGGCTCTTCTTATCAAACCTCAGGAGAAGTGGGTTCCCTCTGCCTCACTGGTCTGGTGGCCCGTAGCTGGAGTTTCATTCAGGCCTCCTCTTTTCAGGATTCCTAGAAATCCAGAACTATTAGAGACCACGGTTTTCTGTATCTGTGTTTGGCGGAAAAAGAAAAAAAAAGTCGCAGAGGCCGGGAACTGTCCCCAGAATGCCACATTGAGACCCGAGACTCCGTAGACCACATCCTGATCACCACAGTCACCACACCGTAGTCTTAAGCTGGTGCATACAATGATTCGTGGAACCACATTTATTGAAGACCTACTATGTGCCAGGCACTGTCCTCTGCTGCACTAGGGACAGAGCCTGAACAAAACAGATAAAATGGCCTTTGGGGCGCTGGGTGGCTCAGTCCTTGGGTGGACTGCCTTCAGCAGGTCATGACCCCAGCATCCTGGGATCGAGCCCCACGTAGGACTGACTCCGTGCTCAGCAGGAAGCCTGCTTCTCCCTCTCCCACTCCCCCTGCTTGTGTTCCCTCTCTTGCTGTCTCTCTCTGTCAAGTAAATAAAATCTTAAAACACACACACACACACACACACACACACGACTCCTGCCTTCTTTGACCTTACATTTGAACAGAGACAATAAAAAAATAATAATAATAAACCAAGCACAGATTTGTATGTTAGATGAGTTGTAAGAGCTGTAGAGGAAAATGAAATAGGAAATGGGGACAGGGAACATTGGGGCGAGGGGTTAAAAACTAGAATAGTGAAGGAAACCCTCACTGAGGACAAAAGTCTCCGAAGCAAACTATTTCTTTAAATATAACATCTGAAATGTAATGACGGCTACTGTGGCCTAGAAACCAGTAACAGTAGCTCCAGTCAAGAGTTTGCCCTTTCATGTGTGAGACATGTAGCGCCTAAGGATCTCAGACGAGCTAGGACCCTGAATGCTGCCTCCTCCAGCTCAGGCTCCCTGAAGTGTAATCCCTCAGAAAGCAGCCCTGGTAACCTTGGAAGAGCTCAGGATTGGAGTTAGGCAGGCTTGCTGGATTCCCAGCTCCAGCCTCACTGGCCCAGAGACCTAGGCCAGTTACCCAGTCTCTCTAATTCCAGTTTGTACAGTGAGATGATTATTCTAGCTGGGTGTCATGGTGCGCCATGAGATGATGTGGGCAGAGCTCTCATTTCCAAGCCAGGCACAGAGGACACATTGAACAGATGCCGGAGACCTCTGTATGGCTCTGTTATTGACCCCTGTCACCACCCAGCGATAGGAAGCCCACAGCCTGCAAGGCCAACCAGATGACTTACGCATAGGCCACTTTCCCTGGACAGGGCAATGAGGTAGGAACTTGTCAAGGGAATATTTCTTAGGAACTGACCTTTCCTTCCAGACTGAAGAAAAAAGGGAATGGGGTGAGTGAAGAACTCGCAGAAGTATAGGCAAAGAGAGCAGCAGGTGCAAAGGCCCTGAGGAAGCAATGAGCTGGTGTATTCAAGGAATAGCAAGAAGATGGCCAGTGCAGCTAGAAGGGTGGGTGAGGGGAAGACCCACAAAAGATGAGGGGAGAAAATGAAGCGAGGACCAGATAATGAAAGACCTCCGGATCATTAACAAGACACATGTGTTCCATAAATAGTATGGTGAGGAGCTACTGGAGGGTTTTAAGCTGGAGTGATATGACCTGATCTAAAGGCATGGGAATGAACTGCAGGGCTCAAGGGGGAAACTCAGCTGGAATTTGATCCAGCCTCTACTTGATTGCCTGTCAAAGATGAAGAATGCGGTCATAATCCTCGTAAATCTTTCCGTCTCCAGTATTTTCACTTCCTTCAACTGTTCCTCATAGGGTATGTCCTGCTTTGGGCCCATTGACTTCTTGGAGCTCCTTCCCACACCATGTTCTATTTCTGTGATTCCTTCTCTACTCCGTCAGCCCCACCCCATGCCCCAGGGGTCTGTTCTCTTATATGAGAAATTAATCCTATTTTCTTTCCCCTGTTGATAATATTAGCAACAGGCTGGTTATTACAGCAGCAGGAGGGGGCAGAGGGGAAAGCTGAGCCGAGGCACCATAGCAGTAGAGAGCTTACCCAGCCCTGCCGGGAGCTCTGCGCCAGGATGGCCCTTCAGAGTTGTCCTGAGTTGGGGCAAGGGGGTCACCCTTCATACCCCCATATCAACCCGGCATTAGCTATAGGCAGCCCTGGAAAGGGGCATGACACAGGATAGGTGGCTCTCTTCTGCTAGGGCAATTGTCCCAGGAGCTGGAGAACAAGGCTTTGGTTCTCAGTGAAGAACGAAGTGGCCTACCCCAGCATCCACCAGAATCAAAGAGGACTGGAGCTGTCCCTACATCTCTGGGCTTTCCTCTCCTCTGTGCATCATCACTTTCAGACATCCCTCCTCTCTCAGGAGCAGGTATGACCACAGGCATTTCCAGAGCTTTGTTCCACTGGCTCGGCTCTTACCCCTGGTCCCAGCAAAAACCCAGGATTGAGCTCTTACTGGCCCAGATCGATGACCTTTCCTCTGCCAATGATTATTGTTACAGCGGTAACGGGATCAGCTCTAATGTGGAGAAGGCATTACAAATGTTAGTACTTAGCTGTTATTCAGAGCCAATGCAATCGTGAGTAAAAGCGTAGTGCCTGGAAATTGGTAGGTGCTCATGAGGTCTACAGGGTTGCTGGGGCTTCTGTTAGGGATTAAATGGGTATTCAGGGTCGGTAGCTGAAATGGAACATTCTGGGGCCAGGGTAACGTAAAATAGCATGAGAAAGACAAAGATGAGTTGAGGGACAGTGAGCAAATCAGGCTGACAACTTGGAGTGTTTCAATGACAGACCAAGAGCTGGCAAGCCTGTAAAGTAGGTTGGCAGAGACTACAGAGGGTTTGAACAGGATAATGAGGAGTCTGCAGATTGTCCTGCGGGCCACTGGCACTCTGCTCTGCAAAGTCACCTGTCCAGGAAGAATACCAGAACAGAAGAAAAAAAAAAAAAACCGCTATAGCAATTGGACAGAACAAATGTATGCCTGTTGACTCAAACAATAAATCTTTGGGAACTGTATTTTTCATCTTTTCTATTCCATTTTTTAGAAATTAATTTTTATAAAAACAATGGCCCATGATGGATTGGAAATGTTTTTTGGTGTTGTTTTTTTTTTTTAATTAGTCCTTCCCCCCAGAGAGTTTAAAAAGCACCACTGAGTCCCATGAAGGCCATCTGAGTTTTATGACAAATGACATGTACGGGATACCACTTTTCCTAGATTGAAGTCGAGAGAAAACGGAGCTCCCATGACCTTCTGGGTGAGCATCTCTACAGGCCAGTGGCAGCGGAGACCTTGGTGAGGAAGGAATCAGGACAGGGGTTCCGTTTCTACTGAGGGCTGGACTCCACAGGGCGTCCATGTGCAGAGAGAACTGTGACGCAGGTGGGTACCAATCTACCGAGAGGCCCCCACGCTTCAGACACCACAGGAATCAATCTGGGACTCCAAACACAGTCCTCGGACAAGACGACGTTGCCACCTGTCTCATCACACAGCCCGCCATCTCCGTGTGGCCTTGGCCCTGCTGCGTTCCTGGGCCCCACCCCCAATCAGGTCACATTGGTTCTGCTTCTGAAACAGCTCTCCCATCCCCCCACTTCTTGCCAGGCCCCCTTTCTCTCACCTCCCGTCTCTGCCCTGAATGCCTTATCTCCCCTGAAGGCACTTAGATTTTGTTACTCCCTAACTCCAGAACCTCTCCTGGCTCCCCACAATAGGGGGAAAACACCCAACTCTTGAGTGAGGCATTGAAGATCTACCACCCTCTGTCTCCAAACCCTACCTTTCTACCGAAATGCCCTCTTCTCCCTCTCCCAATGTCCCAGCCCCCCTTGCCCTTTTGCCTTTCCTTCACGTCATACTCTTCCATGATTAGTAACTACTACAAGGAACAAACTCTCCAAGGCCACTCCCTGAACCAAAGGATGTAAGGGACCTGGGACCCTCCCATGGTCACCTGGGGGCTCATCCAAGACCTGGCTGCCCTGTGATGCCCTCTCATTTTAGCAAATGGGAGGAAAGGTCAGAAAGCAAGCATAAGGAAGTGACCTTGGCCGGGTTTCCTGCTGGTGTCCCACGGGCTAGCTTAATCCCTTCTTGAAAAGAAAAGGATCAGGGTGAGGCTCCTTTTTCACCCGGGTTTTGGCTGGATGTGTAAGGGGAATTACAGTGACTTAGGTACACAGGTACTCATCTACTCAGTAGGTGCCCACAACCTACTGGGGTGTTCAACCCCATTTGTAGCAGAAGGTAGACAAGTTTACTCGAGTGTCCAACGCCACAGAGTAGTCAGCAGCAGTGTGGGATTCTGGACCCCAGCACTAGACAGGTTGCTTCTTAATCTCAGATAAGACCAAAAACAGAAACACCCAGAAGCCAGGACTAGGTGAAAGCCCAGACCAGATGAAAACTAGCCTACCTGAGGAATGTCACTTAATCTCTTTTAGCAGACTGCAGATTTGAACCCAGGCACTGAACCCAATTGTTTCTTTATCATCAGATAAGACCGAGAAAGTGAACACCCAGATCCCGGACCGGCTCTTCTAGAAACCTGCTCACCTTAGTAAGGTCACTGAATCTTTTTGAAAAATGTGGTATAACTAGATGTTTTTGCAAGGTTCCTCACTTCTCTGACGTTCTTTGACCCTGAGTAGTAATGACAGCTGATATTTGTTGAGTGCGTGTTACACGCGCTATCATGCTAAGTGCACTTTTAAGCCAATTATCTCATTTGATCCCATGTGCCCTTATGAATAAGTGCCGCCGTGATTGCCCTTTGACAAAGGAGAAGACTGTGGTCTGGAGAGGTTAAGTTGCTTTTCCAAGGTCACAGTTCCTTAAGCAGGGGAGCAAGTTTCTGACTTCTGACTCGAGTCCACACTCGGCCTGTCGGGCTTCCAGAATCGCCAAATCCAGGTCTTCTGTGAGGCCTGGCTCTCTCCAGCCTCAAGCCTGGGCCACCAGCGGCTTCCTCACCGAAACAGCCCACCCACCTCCCCCAAGTTCACTTGTCCTTGGTAACTTGTCCCTTGTTGTTGCAAAAAATCTCTACCTAAAATATCTTTGAACCCTTAAACTATGACTGATTACAATGACAGGGGAATTTCCTCTGCCACCACACACAGCCACCAGACAAGTCTCTGGAGGGCCAGTCCCCTGCGTCAGGCCAGCTAGCCTCCCCCAAGACCTTCCTGCTGCCCTGACCTTCTCCCATCATCCCCCTGCTCTTTACTTTCCCAGTTACTTTTCTGCTGTCCACACTGGGCTATAAGCTCCAAGAAGGCTAGGAACACCCCGCCAGCCCCAGCCGCCTTGCTTTCCGAGAGCACAGAACAAGACCCTGCACCCTGACAGGAAAATGTGTTCACTCAGAGCAGCCCTCGCTGAGGAGACACCAAATGTGAATGCTGCCTCACCTCAACCGGTTCTAACTGGCTGAAGCAACACTGGTTGCTAGGCCCATCCCAGAAGCCACTTAAAGACTCCTTTTGTGACAAAGAACAATGGGACTGTTTCTAAACCATCCTGTCCAGAGTGCCTGTTGTCAGTCTTTAATTAGGATAGCCACCATGAAACCTGTTTTTTTCTAATTCCTTTTAGGAAACCCTGAGTTTCTTTCTTCCAGAAAACATGTCAGTGAATTTCTTCACTGTGTGTTCCCTCACCCGGCAAGTAAAAATCACAGCATGATTATTATTATTATCATTATATTTGTCAATGGCTCTGATACTCTGTCGTATTCTTCGACAGCACATAGTGGATTCAACGAAGTTTTTGTTGAGCATCATAAATACATAAATACATCATAAATACAAACACCGGGTGAGGGAGGATATGTCCGTGGCTGCCTGAGGAACCAGGAGGAAGGCAAAAATTACTTCTCCCCAAGATAACAAGGGGGAACGTTCATAGAGCAAGTGACCTGGGCTTTGGTGGTCATCATTTACTTTTTTCTAATCCAATGCCTTCTTAGTTCCAGCCTGCCTTTTCCAGCATAGATCCCACAAGGCGTCAGTTCAATGTCATTCTTAGCAATTGTCTCAATGCCTTGCCCTTCTGGCTTCCATCACCTCCCCCTAGACGTACCCAACCATCTGCTCTCACCCCCAGACACTGCCAGAGAAAGTCACATTAACTGGATACATGGGGCCCTCCACAAATTCATGAAGTCGTGCTTTGTTCTCAACACTGTCGGAACGTTTCTCTACTCAATTCATTCCCTTATTCTAAAACTTCCAGCCGCTCACCTCCTCCTTCATTGATTAACTAAAAGCCTCAGGTAGGAGCTCTTCAACTTTTCCTGCCTCAGCTAGAAATCTAGCTACATCGGTCCCAACCAATTCTCTTTCCCTTCTCCTAAAGCCAATCCCATATCTGAGCTTGGAGCTCATCCACTTGCCGTCTCAGCAGAATGCCCCACCTTCCCCATGTCCTTCTGGCTCATTCAGCCACCCTTCTCTCAAATGGATCCTTCCCATTATCGGTTAAAAATGTTCAAATCCTTCATATCTTAAACGGAAACCAAATCCTTCTCTCTCTCTTGCTCTTTCGGTCTTTCACTCTCTTGCTTCTCTCTCTCTTTGTTTTAGTAATCTCTACACTGGATGTGCAGCTCACACTCACAAACCCAAATTCAAGAGTCACAAGCTCTACTGACTGAGCCAGTCAGGCATCCCTCAAAATCCTTCTCTTAACCCTCTTACTCGTCTCCAGCTACAGTCTCACAGTCAAAGCTCCTGAGAAGATGGAAGAAGGGTCATTGAGTATAAAAACTCCCTTCATTTCATCACCCTACTGGAGGTTAGCTTTCACTTCCATTTGCTCTTAGAAAGAACCCTTGCCAGGGTCACTGATGACTTCCATGTTGCTAAACTTAACAGTTCTCCTCTTGACTTCTTAGGAACACGTATTCGACCGCTCCCTTTTTCTTGCAACACTCTGTCTGGGTTTCTTCATCACACTCTTCTGCTCTGCCTGTTACCTCTTGAGTTCTTCACGGACCCTCTCAGTGAGTCGTCTCCCAAGACTAGCTCATAATTTTAATTACCCTCTGCTTTCTAATGGTTTCTAAATCCAGTCTCCATCTTGGATCTCCCCTTAGAGTTCCAGACCCACGTATCAAATTCCTTCTTTTTTTGTTAAGCCTATTTCTAAGAGCAGTTTTAGGATCATAACACAATTGACAGGAAGGTATAGAAATTTCCCATATACCTCATGCCCCACACATGCCTAGCCTACCCCATTACCAGCATCATTCACCATTTGTCACTAAGGATGAACCTACATAATCACTTAGTTTACATCAGGTTTCACTTTGGGGTTGTACACTTCCTAGGTTTGGACAAATGTTTAATGACATATACCTGTCATTACAATATCACATAGAGCATTCTCATGACCCTAAAAATCCTCTGTGCTCTGCCTATTCATCCTTCTCCCCAACCCCATTGCTGACAACAACTGATCTTTTTTAGTGTCTCCATAGTTTTGCCTTTTCCAGAATGTCATAGTGGAGTCTACAGTATGTAGCCTCTTCAGATCAGCTTCTTTACTTAGTAATATTCATACAAGTTTCCTCCATGTCATTTCATTACTTGATAGCTCTTTTCTTTTTAGTGCTGAGTAATATTGCATTGCCTGGAAGTAGCACAGTTTATTTACCCCTTCACCTACGGAAGGACATCTTGATTGCTTTCAAGTTTTGACAATTGTGAATAAAGGTGCTATAAAGTCCTTGTGCAGATTTTTGGGCGGCTGTAAGTTTTCAGCTCCTCTGAGTAAAGTCCAAGGAGCCTAACTGCTAAATTATATGGTATGCGTATGGAGAGTTTTGGGATGCTTGGGTGGCTCAGTCGGTTAAGCATCTGTCTTTGGCTCAGGTTGTGTTCCCAGGGTCCTGGGATCGAGCCCTATATCTGGCTCACTGCTCAGTGGGGCCTCTGCTTCTCCTGCTCCCTCTGCCTCCCTCCACCCCCGCCACCCCCTCATGCTCTCTCTCTCTATCTTTCACAAATGAATAAATAAAATCTTAATTTAAAAAAAAAGAGAGAGAGAGAAATCACTAAACTGCCCTCCAAAGTGACTGTGCCATTTTGCATTCCCACCAGCTATACATGAGAGTCCCTATGGTTTTACATCTTGTCAGCTGCAACTGCTTCTTGACGTCCCTACCTAGATGCCTCAAAAGGCATGCCAAACTCAAGACTCGTGGTCTTCCCACCCCCTCCACACCAAACCAAATCTTTGGCCAATATTATATCTTTTGGATGATAACATCACCAACCAGACAGAAACCTAGGATTCTTCTTTGATACCCTCTTCCCTCATTCTCTATATTCACCCCACACTCGACTTTCATGTTCATTTTGTCTTCGTAATGCCTTCTGGATTGGTCCAGTTGGCTTCAGCTCCTCTGGTGCCGGTCCAGCTCAAGTTTTTATCTTTCACCCAGACTATGGCAAAAGCCCCTAACTCTCCTACCTACCTTATTCCCTGTGTTGCAGCCAAAGTAATGTTTCCAGGGACGCCTGGGTGGCGCAGTTGGTTGGACGACTGCCTTCGGCTCAGGGCGTGATCCTGGAGTCCCGGGATCGAGTCCCACATCAGGCTCCCAGCTCCATGGGGAGTCTGCTTCGCTCTCTGACCTTCTCCTCGCTCATGCTCTCTCTCACTGTCTCTCTCTCTCAAATAAATAAATAAAATCTTAAAAAAAAAAAAAAAAAAAAAAAAAAAGTAATGTTTCCAAAACCTTGAAATGATCGTGGATCCCCTATGTTGAAAATCTTTCAGTGACTTTGCTTCTTCGTCTATTTTAAATAAAGACCTGGCCTTCAGAGCCCAGGCCATCTGGTCCCCCCGCCTCTCAGGTATTGTTTTCCATATTCTATCACTAGTCCCTCCTTCCCTCTTTCCAGTTCAGACACATTGTGCCTCTCCCTCCACAAGATCTTCACACACAGGGTTGCTTCTGAATAGGATGCCCTTCTTCCCCTGCTCTTTGTCTGGCTGGATCCTACTCACCCTTTTTTTTTTTTTTTTTTTTTTTAAAGATTTTATTTATTTGAGAGAGAGCACAAGGGGGGGAGGGTCAGAGGGAGAAGCACACCCCCCACCAAGCAGGGAGCCCAATGTGGGACTCGATCCCGGGACTCCAGGATCGTGACCTGACCAAAGGCAGTCGTTCAACCAATGGAGCCACCTGGGCACCCCTTGTACTCACCCTTTTACATCAATCAGTATCAGGTCCTTAGCAAAGCCTTCTCTGACCTGGCTCAGACCAGGTTTTTAGACATTATGGAAACAAATGTTCCCTTCAGAGCCTTCCTATCAGTTTGTAAAACATACACACTGATGTAATTATATGACGGATGCCTCTTTCCTCCCAGTAGTCTGTCCTCTTGCTGAGAACAAGGGTATGTCTATTTTACTCATTGTTTGATCCCCACGTATTATTAATATAGGGTTAGAAATACTGTAAACCCTTAATAAATATTTGTTAAATTATGACTGAACGTGGGGGGGCAAAGCTGCTGCTTGAGTTTTCTGAAGGAGTGGACTGTGATGAATTCACTAGTGTACCTTTGGAACCTGGCTGACTCTGGGCCTTGCACCTAGTAGGAGCTTAATAAATGCTGGTCGGACTGAATTGAATTGAATTGAATTGAAGCTCCATACCATCCCTCAGAGTGCCATTCCAGCTGCTCTCTGAAATAAGTCTTGAGCTATCATTTACTGAGCAGAAAACTATGTGCTCATTATTACGTTGAGTGCTTTTCGTGTGTTATCCCATTTAATCCCAAAGACAACATGAGATGGATATCAGATTTTTTTAAATTTTTATAAATGAAGGAGTCACATCAGTTAAGATCTATCGGAAACAGATGACACACCCAGCTCAGGATGATTTCAGAAGAACTGCATGACGGTTCTCTTAACAAGGCTTTGTGCAGGGGGAGAGTAAGACAAAGGAGAGGATGTAATACTCCAGAACAAGTAAGGGCTGGGAGGAGTTCATTACTATTTCTAGCCCTGAAGGTTACCAGAGCCCATACACACAGGGAGCAGGGAGGAAGGGGCAGCCAGCCAGGACCTGAGACCATGGGTGGAGGGATGTGGCCAGCCATTGGTGGCCCAGAAGGAACATGAATAAAATGCCCCAAACTCACTTTTCTCCCTCATTCTGCAGCACTGTACTGGCTGAATCCAAAGGGGAGCCAGAGAGCAAAGGAATCTTTGATGCCATCCTAGAGTCCAGCTTCCCAAGGCCTATAGCAGCTGGGGAAGGATGGAGAATGGAGATGGAGATGCAAACTAGAAACACCCAGCATGAGTCCCAAGACCACCGCCCTCAGAGACAGAGCTCTCTTCCCCAAGGTCCCCACTGCCCACCTCTAAAATCCTCATAAAACATAGACTTGCTGTGCATGTAAACACCTTCTTGGAACGGAGATCGAGAAGTTAGGGTTCTTCTACTTGCCAAGCATTGATGACTACATATTCCAAGACTGAGTCATTGGCTGGGATAGCATGGGGCGGTGGCCCAGGGGATACTGGAAATACTGAGAGGACATAACAGGGTGGTCACCAATCCAGCATCTTCCCATTATCCATGTCCAGGAGGATCCAGAAGAAGGGAGAGTCTGTCCTGAACTTAATTCATGCACAGGTTGGAGAGAATATAAAATCCAGTCACCTTTAAGTCTCATGGTTTGCATCTACTCCTATACTTTAAAACAGATCATTTGGGGACACCTGGGTGGCTCAGTGGGTTAAACCTCTGCCTTCAGCTCAGGTCATGATCCCAGGGTCCTGATATCTAGCCCCGCATCGGGCTCTCTGCTCAGCAGGAGGCCTGTTTCCCCCTCCCCCTCTACCTGTCTCTCTGCCTACTAGTGATCTCTCTCTCTCTGTCAAATAAATAAATAAAATCTTTAAAAAAATAAAATAGATCATCTGAGAACAGGCTAACTCAACTAACATCCATTTCACCCTGATTTAAATCTGGTGGCTATAGCTCTAGTGACACATTCCGTGTTCTTAGACTTCCTCAGTGGTTCAGTCTCTAAAATGAGGACCAGAGGACATGGAGACATCCCACACTTGCATAATTTTAATGACTATCTGCAAAGGAAGTACAGTGAGCTACTGTTATCTATTATGAACATGCTTTCGAACATCTTCCCCTTTCTATCTTCAACTGAAGCTTTAGACTAGTAGACATCTACCAGCTGAAGAAGAAATCCAAAAGTCATTAACCAAGAAGCACCAATTCTAGCAAACTTGACTCAGCAGGGACAGATGTTCCTCCTACTTCCTTAATAATTAAATCCAGCTCCTGCTGGCCAAACATTTTGTTGTTGTTGTTACGGTACCACAGGTTGCTTAAATTTTATTATTTCTTTGTCCAGTTTGCATGAATTTGTCTTCAATAAACTTCTTTCTCTATAAAGCCCCTATTCCCACCATACATAGCAAATTATTGGATGCATTTTTTACATGGAAATGATGAAAAAACATATTTTAAGACAATATGAACATGTCAAAATCGGTCATAGCTTTTATACTACTCAATAGACAACTCAAGCTTTTTTTTTTTAGAGAGGCATGGAGCCAACACGGGGCTCGATCTCTCAACCCTGAGCTAAAATCAAGAGTCAGACACTTAACTGACAGAACCACCCAGATGCCCCTCAAACTTGTTTAAGTTTGGCCAAATGTTGACATCGAGACTGAAATAGAAGGACAGTAGAGCTAAAGGTAAATGTAGTGAGTTGAATGGTGGCCCCTTCCAAAATATATGTCTGCCCAGAACCTCCGAATATGGCTTTCTTTGGAAAAGGTTCTCTGCAGATGTAATGCTGAGATGAGATCACTCAAGATTACCCAGGGATGCCCTAAATCCAAGGACAAGTACCCTTATAAAGGAAAGACAGAGAGAAATGTGAGACACACAGAAGGGCCAAGGTGATGTGAAGAAAGAGGCAAAACTGGTATGATGCAGCCACAAAACCAAGGACCGCCCAGAGCCACGAGGAGCGGAATCCTTCAAGGAAGGATTCTTCCATAGAGCCATCAAAGCAAACACAGCCTTGCTGACACCGTGATTTCAGGTTTGATCTACAGAAAAGTGAAGGAATGCATTTCTGTTGGTTTAAGTCATTCAGGTCATGGCACCTTGTGATGGCAGCCACAAGAAACTGACATAAGGACCATTCAAATGCCCTAATTGAATTCCTTCACTACAGATGAGGGAAATAATAACATTCGCAAGTATGAGATGCTTCACATAGCTGATCATGTTCAGTCTTTATCGCAGCTCTGTGAGGTGACTGTTCCGCTCAAGGGAACAGAACTTAAGTCCAAGGAAGTTCAATGATTTGTTCAAAAAGCCTTTGAGCAATGGTAGCATTGGTGGATTCTTCTTGCAAAGCTGGTCTTTTCCCAAAGAATCTCCCTGCCTGTGGCTCGGCGAGCTCCAGCAACTTGTCCACATCACACAGGGGATGAGAAGCAGTCTAGAACACGGATTGTTGTTTTTTGGGTTTTTGTTTTTTTCCCCTCCCCATGTCCGCTATAGGAGTCTACCCTGTACAGCAGGTTGAATCATAAGGTCAAAACAGTTGAACAGTTAACCTTCAACTGATAAACAGGATGACCTCAAAGCCCATCCCCTAGATCCCGGGACCAAATAAACATTGATGTCTCCAAACACAGGGGTAGTGTGCTCGCTTCGGCAGCACATATACAAACGCAGGGGTAGTGCTGTGGGTTATTTGAATGGGCGGTACAGGCTGTTCATTTGTTCATGAAATATCCTTTAAGATTCTCCAAACACTCAGAAAATCAACATAATCAACAGCTCCCCAAGGCCAAGCCTGTTTGGGGACCCTCCTTTCTGGCCTACCTAGTAAAATGCTTTATTTACAGGCTGCAAGGGTACCACTTCAAAGTCCCAGAGGTTCCAATGGTAATGAGTGAATAATCCAGTTGAGCAAGTAATCAAAAGAACAATAACAATTGTTCTTACCATAAAGCCCCCCAGTTTGCAATTACTTAGCCATTTAAATTCACTTCATTTAGAAAATTTTGCCTCTGAGGCAGACTGAGGCTCTGTCAGAGGCTAATTAGATTAAATTAGGAGTGACACATTAGCTGAGGAGACTTAATTCATGTGGGGTTCTGTGCAGCTTTAATTATAATCGAGATACAACCAGAACCACACTTTGGAACATTTTCTCACCTCTGCCGGTGCTGGAGGTGAGTGGATCCCAGGAAAGATGATCTGGGTGGTGGGTGGCCAGCCAAGTGACCCAAAGCTATTTCATCACCAGATTCTGCTCTAGACTTCCTCTCTCAGCTGCCACTGAACAGTCACAGGAAGTGACTTCAACAGATCTTCCTTTTTAAAAAGTAGCTTTATTAAGAGGCAATGAACAAACAGCCCACATTTAAAACACACAATTTGATAAGTTTTGACTGTATGTATATACCTGTTTAACTACCCTCACAATCAAATAAGCAAAATATCCATTGCCCTCCTAAATTTCCCCATGTCTCTTTATAATCTCTCCAACCTGGACCCCACACAAACTCACTCATTTGCTCTTATTACTATAATTCGTATTTTCTAGGATTTCATATAAACAGAATCATACAATATGTACTCTTATTCTTTCACACAGCATAATGATTTTGACATCCATGTTGTTTCTAGTATCAGTAATTAATCCCTTTTTATTGTTCAGTAGCATTCCATCGAAGGGATGTACCACAATCTGTCTATCTATCCAGATAATGAGAATTGTGGGCTGTTCCCCATTTGGGGTTGTTACAAATAAAGCTGCTACAAACTTTATGTGCATATGTCTTCATTTTTCTTGGGAAGATACCTAGGAATAGAAAGGCTAGCTTACATGGGAGTTACATGATTTGCTTTTTCAGAAACCACCAAACTATTTTCCAAAGCCATTGTACCATTTTACATTCCCATCAGCAGTGTATGAAAATTCCAGCTGATCCATATTCTTTCCAGCACTTGATATGTTTAATTATTTTAATTTTAGTTATTCTAATAAGTGGGTAGTGGTATGTCATTGTAATTTTAACTCGCACTTCCATTATGACAATGATATTGAGCATCTTTTCATATGCTTATGTGTCAACATGTGTCTTCCTCTGTGAGTGTCTGTTCAAATCTTTTGCCCATTTTTTTCTTCTGCCCATTTTAGAAATTTAGTTGATTGTGTTCTTACTGAATTTTGGAAGTTCTTTATATATTATGCATGCAAGTTTTTTTATCAAATACATGATCTGCAAATATTTTTTCCTAGACTGTGGTTTGCCCTTTCTCTTAATAGTCTCGAGTTTTGAAGAGTTGAAATTTCTAGTTTTGATGAAATTCTGTTGACCAATCTTTTTATGGATTATGGTTTGGTGTCATATCTAAGAAAATCTTTGCCTAACGTAAGCTCACAAAATTTTTTCCTGTTTTCTTCTATATGTTTTACAGTTTGAGATTTGCCTTTAGGCCCATTATAGTTTGAGTGCATTTTTCTTTGTGGTGCAAGGTATAGATCCAGGTTGAATTTTTGGCATGTGGAAATTCAACAGTTCAGCACCTTCCTTTCTCTATTGAATTGCCTTTGCAACTTTGTCAAAAATCAACTGTCCATGTATGTATACATCTCATTTCTGGACTCCATATTCTGTTCCACTCATCTGTTTATCTATTACATCAATACCATATATTTTGACTATTGTAGTTTTAAAGATTTTATTTATTTATTTTATTTGAGAGAGAGCTTAAGCAAGAGGAGGGGGAGGGGAAGGGTAGGGCAGAGGGAGAAGCAAACTCCCCAGGGAGGTGAGGGGAGGGAAGGGAAGAGGTGGGGGGTAGGGGGAGGAGGAGGGTGGGGCAGAGGGAGAGCGAGAAGCAGACTCTCTTGTTTAGCAATGATCCCAGGACTCCAGGATGGTGTCCTGGACTAAAGACAGACGCCTAACTGACAGACAGACAGGTGCCCCTGAATATTGTAACTTTAAAATAAGTCTTGAAATCAGGTAGCATTAGTTGTCTGACTTTGTTCTTGATCATAAAAGTTTGGCTTTTCTAAGTTTTTACATTTCCATATGAATTTTATCGGCTTCTACAAAATCCCACAAGAATGTTATTTGGCATTTTGACCCACGAATACAGCATGTTTCTCACTTTATTTAGATATTCCTTTATTTTTGCCAGCAATGTTTTGTTTTTTTCAGATGTACTTATCTTGCTCACCTTTCATCAAATGTAGTTCTCAGTATTCTATAATGATGTTGTAATAAATAGCATGTTTTTTGAAGTTCAACCTCTGTTATTTCATTGCTAGTATGTGTAGAGAGAAAAACTGTTATGATCTTATATCTGACACCTTGTTATTTTGTCCAGCTTTTTCCAGGTATTTCAGATGGACCGGCAAACCTAGTCCCTGTTACACCTGTTGGCTTAGAAGTCCTAAGGCTCTCTGAAAATTCCTAATTAGAATTTGGATTCCTGGGCACCTGGGTGGCTCAGTGGGTTAAAGCCTCAGCCTTCAGTTCAGGTCATGATCTCAGGGTCCTGGGATGAAGCCCCACATCAGTTCAGGTCATGATCTCAGGGTCCTGGGATGAAGCCCCGCATCAGGCGCTCTGCTCAGCAGGGAGCCTGCATCCACCGCCCCCCCTCCACCTGCCTCTCTGCCTACTTGTGATCCCTCTCTCTCTGTCAAATAAATAAATAAAATCTTTTTTAAAAATTTTCTTATTTGCTATAATCACGCCCCAGAGTCAGGGCAATTGGTAGGCACCTTGAGAAGGAATTTTCTGACCAGGAAAGAGGCTTGATTTTTCTAGCCTCTAAATTCTCCTCTTACTGAAAATTCCTATAGGGTAGTGTTTCTCAAATTCTGATGTGCATTAGAATCATCAGAGGAGCATATGTGTGTGTGTGTGTATTTAAATGTTTTATTTATTTATTTGAGAGAGAGAGTGAGCAAGCAAGGGAGAGAGAGCAGGCGAGTAAGAGAGCATGAGCCGTAGGGGTTGGGGGGAGCAGCAGAGGGAGAGGGAGAAGCAGACTCCTTGCTCAGCAGGGAGCCTGATGCAGGGCTCAATCCCAGGACTCTGGGAACATGACTCAAGCTAAAGCCAGACGCCCAACTGACTGAGCCACCCAGGTGCTCCCAGAAGAGCATATTTTAAAAAATATAGATTCCCAACATTCCCTCTACTCAGCCCAAGGAAGCTGAATCCCAGGAAATCTGTAGCATATTTTTAAGCCACTCCACAGGAGATTCTGTTATATACCTAAATTTAGACACCTCTGTTATAACCACGTCTTGTGAACCACCCAGTTCAGCCACTTGGAAAATCCCGAAGCTATAAAACTTGTCTCCTCAGTGTTGCTATTCATTGTTTTCTCTACTCAGGCTCTTAGGTTCTGCATATCTCTCCCCAGCAAAGCAAGTTGGGCAAATTATTGTCAAGTTGTTCTATGGATATCATATTGGCATGTTTTCTCATACTTCCTTCCAAGAGAAATTGCACAGTCAACAGCCTGTCCTTCCTGGGAGGCCCTGTGATCCTGCCTCAGTGCCGTCCCCCCGCTGCCACAACTTACTGGGTTCAGGGTCAAGCTCACTGGGGCGGTAAGAGCAGGATATATCCTGGGCCAGTGCGATTCCTTCATTCTCTGCCCAAATGTCCAGAATGGGTAAATCTATAGAGACAACAATCAGGTAGTGGTTGCCAGGGGCTGTGGGGAGAAGGGATGGAGTGGGCTGCGTGGGGTAATGGGGTTTCTTTTGGGGGAATAAAATCCCTTGGGACTAGATAGGGGTGGTGGATGCACATTATAATTTTACTAAATGCCGCTTTCAAATAGTGACTTTCCACTAAAGAAAAAAGTCTGAGAAGTGGGTGCTGTGGTGATGTGAGGCCCTCAGAGCCCCCAGAAGATCCTCAGGAGATCCTAAGGGACACACTTTCTGTGTCAGGAATAGGCTCATGAGGGGACACCAATATCACTCCAAGTTCTACGTGGGCACCTCTGCAGGCAGGCCAATGGTAGAGAGAAAGTCGCTGAGCTCAGCTCTCTGAGAGCAGTGGGGATTGCCTCTCATCCTGGAAGCAGGAAGTCAAATGGCAGGCCCCACGGGAATGGGAGAGGGAAATTCTCTGTGTCTTCTTTTCCTTGGCCTGGATTTTGAAGGGGAGTCAGTGACACCTACAACAGAGTCCTAAAAAGGAAACTTAGATCTCTTAAAAATCACTTTAAAGGCAACACAAGTACAGAAGCATGATCACAATATATTGCTAAGTGAAAATAGTAATAACGCTATCTAATACTATTTTTGTAAAATAAACAAAAAAAAAACAGAGAGAAGGACTGGAATAATTTTCAAGTTACAAGTTAATATTTTTTTAAGATTTTATTTATTTCCTTGAGAGAGAGAGCAAGTTAGAGAGAAGACGGAAGGGGGAGAGGAGCACAGGGAGAGGGAGAAGCAGGCTCCCCACCGAGCAGGGAACCCGATGCGGGGCTCGATCCCAAGACCCCAGGACCATGACCTGAGCCAAAGGCAGACACTTAACCAACTGAGCCACCCAGTCACCCCTCGAGTTACAAGTTTAAATGAAAAACAAATAATAAAACATACAACAGTCTGCACAAAATCCTTCCATTTGTGTTTAAAGGACAGTATATATAACTGATGGGAAAAGTCGTATCACAGAACTTCTCATTTAAATCACTTGCTTTTATAAGAAAAGGCAACATAGTAAAGAGAGAATAGAATAGAATAAGGAAGCCTGTTTGTGGAGGAGAAAAGAACATTGGAAAAAGTCTGCCAAGATCCACAACATCCTGCTCTTCTCAGCCATTTTCAAATTATCCTCCCAGTAGTTTTGCTGTCTGGGCACAAATCGACACATGCCGGTAATGGGAGCGTATTAGAGCAATAGGACTCTGAGGAATCCGCCTGGCTTTTAAATGTGGTTCCATTATGGGATTACGCGGCGCCTCCAAGTCCAATAGCCGCGCACAGAGGATGGGAGACGTGACCCAGGGAACCAGAGCAAAATGACAAAAGAGACCATTCGGGATCTATGACAGCAAATAACTTTTTCTTCTTCCAAGGAACCACAGAGCCTTTTAAAAAAACAAATGGAAGAAAAATGTGGGCAGAAGTACCCCTCCCTGGGATAAACAGATGGGGAGGAAGAAAGTAGAAAGCAGGTGAATTGCCAAAGAAAAGGCAGGAAAGTGAAAAACATCAAAATTTCCGAGTTAATTATATACCACTGCTCAAGAAATGAGAGATAAGAAACCAGAAAAACAGTAATTTAGGGAAGGTTGAACAACAATTCTTTTCCCAGTGGCAAAGAAAGGGAGAAGCAAGCGTCTCAAACGCCGACAATTATGCAGATGGCGGAAAGAAAGAGGATGAAATGTCATTGACGATGCAAGCCCACATAATAAGGGAGAGTATTAGGAAGACAATAGCAGTCTGAAGTGTTTACTCTGTGGCGGGAGCCAGCCGCTCAGCCCGCACTTAGAAGGCATTATCTGAGTTGTGAAAAATTACCCTCAGAAATCATGGAAATTAATGGAGAAGTTAAACATTGATTAAAAACAAGATTAGAGATTACAGGAGAAAGGTCGAGGCTGCCGGGGCAAAGAAAGCTGCATCAGCTTCTTTTCTGCACCACCCACTGAGCGGGTCGTGTTTGATTTGGAACCTCGAGGTCCAGATGTAAGTGGAGCTTCCGGACACCCCGTCCTCTTTGGGGACCTCAAGTCTGCACTGGAGGGAAACAGCCGGTGGTGTCAGCCGTTCTTGCAAAAAGCCGATGATGTAACCGTTGAACGACGAGGACCCCTGACCCCTCCGTGACGTGCGGACCCAGGGAAGCGAAGCCAGCTTTTTTTGTTTGTGTCCAGATGACTGGTTGGCTTCAACAGTGGCCAGCATTCAAAACGGAACCCAGCCCCTCTCAGCACCCGGTTTGCGAGGCGTGGACTCCATCGCGCAGGTGAATGAGGCACCTTGCTGTGGACGGCAGTTTTGCCTCCCATCCTCTTTGCCAGAAACGTCAAGCAAACAGGAAAGCACTGGAATAGACAAAGGAGGGGCTGCTGTGTTTCTTGGCAGGGAGCTGGAAATGAGGGAGGTTGCTGGAATATGTGCAGAACCACTTTGGGGGTGCAGGTGAGGAAGATGGCTTTTCTTGATGACTCATGAGTTTGCACCAGACACCCTTCTGTGTGTGGGTCCTTTTCACACCAAGACTGAGATCCAGCTAGTGTCAGGTCCTCACAAAACTTCGTGAAAATATGAATGGCACAGAATCCTCAGGCAGTCCAGAGACAGAAAGGAAAATTTCCTGTCCTCCTCCTTTGATCTGGTTTGTGTGTGTGGGCGGGGTACGTGTGACTGGCTCCCTTCCCTAGAACGCCATGAATTAAGACATACATAAAAATTGCACATGACCAAAATTTTCACCAGATTTCACTAAAATATTCTCGTGTCTTAATTCATGATGTTGTAGGGAAGGGAGCCAGTCACGCATATCCACAAGAAAATCAATTAGACCACAGGAGGAGGACAGGAATTTTCACCAGGAAGAAGATTAAAATTTTTGAAATAAATTTTTTCTCTAAATGGTTTACTTCAAACCTCTATACGGGCTGTAATACATACCACCTTCTGGGCCAAATGTTCCATATGGATAAATGCATACTTTCCTGTGACAAAGCAAGGAAGTACTAAGCATCAGAAATGTCTCATACACATGTTAAGAAGAAAAAAATAAAATGTTCCTTTGCCCAGCAACTCTCATTGAGTCAGTTGCGTTCATTCCTGTAGCCAGCACCCCAATTTCAAATTGAATGAAACCTCTGGCATTTGTCCTGATGCCTAGAGTTTTGAGGTATGACAGCGTTGATACTCTAGTACCCCACAGTTCCAGGAAGTCAGATGATGACATAATATAAATTCCAAAATGAGAATAAGTTGTGAAAAATATTTGTGTTTCAGATCACGTGCATTAGTATTCAGAGAGAAAAGAGCAAAAATGGCTCTTCCCAGAGCTCCCCCAGAACGTGACTGACTGTAAATTTATGCCTCGCACTTAGGAGAGTGAAGTGTAACAGTCAGCAGCAGAAAATAGAAGGGCCCTCGGGACTTAAAGCACAAAAGGGTTTAATAGTATGTGAGTTTCGTGCTTACAAAATCATCAGAAAGGTTGGAGGGATCGCCCCCTAAGGTGTTAGTCTGACTCCCTTGCCATCAGAGAGCTGGGGAATCGAGAAGGTCCAGGAACAATTGCTTTCTGCTTCAGCGCAGGTCAGGGATCAGAAAGCCTCGTGGTCTCAGCTGTTCCCGCAGAAACCCATCTCTTGTCCTGCATCTGCACTGGCAAAACTGAGTGTCCTTTCATGTCTCCCGACTCCAGGGGGCTGTGCTGCTTGCAGACAGTCTGACTTTCGTCCCCAGGCCTGCCTGCAGAAAGAGCAAAAACATGCAAATCATATCCAGACCCCAACTGTGAGAGTCTGGAAAGGAGCTCTCTTACTTCTCTCTCCTTTTTTTTTTTTTTTTAAGTTTATTTATTTATTTATCTAACAGACACAGATGACAAGTAGGCAGAAAGGCAGGTGGTGGGGGGAATGGGGAGCAGGCTCCCTGCTGAGCCGAGAGCCCAACGACGCAGGACTTGATCCGAGGACCCTGAGATCATGACCTGAGCCGAAGGCAGAGGCTTAACCCACTGAGCCACCCAGGTGTCCCAGAAGTGTATGGGGTGGGTGCCAGAAGGCACCCTGAGGGGAGCTGGAAATGATGGCTGCAAACCATCCTGGCATCACAGGTGGAGTGAATCAGGACTGGGCCTAGCAGCTAAAGAGCCGAAGGGGATCACTGACTCTCCCCTTGCCGGTAGCGATGTGATGGCCATGAAAGCTCTTGGTTCCCTCCTGTGCAAAACAGGGAAGTTGGACTACACCCTTTCTAAGAAACCTCTCAGTTCCTGAAATAAAAGGGCACTTCCATAAACAAGATGAGGAGAGACCATTTCCTGTCACTATCCTCCTGCCCTTTGTTCCCAAATGTAGCATCGTTTTGTCTTTGTGGTTCTCATCCTTTCTTGGAGGATTACTATTTCAGCTGGAGCTGAGCTGTTTTCTGTTTAGAGGATTCCTCTAGAAGCCCTCCAACAGCCCACCTTGGAACTTGACAGTCCAGTGGAGTTGAGTGTAGTTAGAAGTAGGAACAGAGTAGGAAAGAGAAGTTGGCAGAGCTGAAGTTCTCTGACCCCATGTCTGAATTTCCAAGAGTCCCTGGAGGCCTCTACCATCCGCCCACGTTCCTCGAGTAACTGTTGTGAACAGAACTGAGCTGGAAGACCCATTTTGTGGCCCATGGTGCTGCATTGGGCTTCTACACAACCTGAGAAAAACCCCTTCTTCTTAAGAGACTCTCAAAGCAGTGCTTCTCAGACTTTGATGTGCATGCAGAGCCCCAGGATCTTTGCGAAAATGAAGATCCTGAGTCAGTGGGTCTGAGGAGGGGTCTGAGAGTCTGCATGTCTGACAAACCCAGACATGAGACAGACTCAGACTCATGAGACCTGAGTCTCCCACTGCGTGGTACACCGCACTTGGAGCAGCCAGGTCTGTACTTACAGACACCGCACTCCGACCCAGCTTCACCCCAAATGGAATGAGTTAAATGCAGATGTCTGTGATAGAATGTCATAAATTGAGGATTATGTGAAGAACCCTGAAGATAAGTGTTTGAGAGATTTTTTTTGCATTAAATATTAAGTACCGATCCTGAGATAAGCACCATACACTGTGTTGCTCAGAGAGAGACACATATCCCAAGGGTTCTGGTTGACTCAGTGTCTCCCCTTCCTATATCATCCCTATTTCCTTGCCCACCTTTTCTTCTGAAGCCAACTTTCTGGGTTTGGGCCTCAGTTTTCTCATCTATAAAATGGGGATAGAAATATTTATCTCTAGGACTGGTCAGAGGAATCAGAGACCCTGCACACCAAGAACACTTGGTATATTACCAGAAACTTTGAAGGTTGTTTCCTCATTATTGGCGTCATTGTCTCAATCCTTCTTCACCTTGGCCCCTCTCTTCTCTCAGGTATAAAGAAAGATACTAGGGGTGTCTGGATCGCTCAGTTGGTTGAGCTTCTGACTCTTGATTTCAGCTCAAGTCATGATCTCGGGGTCATGAGATTGGGACCTGCACTAAGCCCTGCACTAAGCTCACTCAGTGTGGAGTCTGCTTGAGATTCTTTCCGTCTCCTTGTGCCTGTCCACCTGCTCATGCACTTTCTCTCTCTCTCTCTCTCTCTCTAATAAATAAATACATAAAATCTTAAAAAGAAAGGAAGGAAGGAAGGAAGGAAGGCAGGCAGAAAGGCCCTACTCACAATCACTTCCCTCACTTTCATAGCATGGCAAGTCTACCATTCACCCTTGAAGGATAAGGAGGAATATTGAATAGCGTGAGACAGCAGCGCCTGGGTGGCTCAGTGGGTTAAAGCCACTGCCTTTGGTTCAGGTCATGATGCCAGGGTCTTGAGATTGAGCCCCACATCAGGCTCTCTGCTTGGCAGGGAGCCTGCTTCCCCTTCTCTCTCTGCCTGCCTCTCTGCCTACTTGGGATCGCTGTCTGTCAAATAAATAAATAAAATCTTAGAATAGCATGAGACAGAGAACGACTTGTCATGTAAGTTATGGCAAGAAAAACAGAAAAAATGAAAGACAAAAAAGAAGAAATTGAGCAAATAATCAAAAAAGAGGCATAAATTAAGAGAGTTTATGGCAGCTTTGTATGTAATGACAAAGAAATTAGAAACATCTTAAATGCGCAGCATTCTAAATACAGATGTATAAAATATGGCACATCTATATATAGAATATTGTGTAGCCTTACTGTTTTGTTCAGATTTTTGTGGCATAGAAGAGGCTTAAGCTATGATGTTTGGAGTAAGAAGAAAATGAGGCTACAAACTGGTCAATTAATACATACAGAGAAAAAAAGCAGGAAGGAAACATGCTACAGCGTAAATCTGAGTGGCTGTGATTTTGTTTGTTTCTTTGTGCTCTTCGTACTTCCCAAGCCCTAGTAGTGACAGTGTTTTCTGAACACAGTGTGTGAGGTGTGATTGCTGCTGTGCTGCCGTTTCTCCCTCTTTGCCACCTACCAGTTGGGCTAGTCATTGCCCACAGTTCTCTGTGTCTCTATTTGCTCATCGGTCAAATGGGGTTAGTAATTTGCTTAGGATGAAATGAATGAACATTTATGAAGTGCTTAGAACGGTGCTTTATACAAAATAAGTGTTTTGCAAATATTGGCTCTTGGTCTTTTCATTGTTGTTCATGTCATCAGAGGAAAATTAGTGAAAACTGAGAAAAAGATCAAGAATTAAAGAAAAGCGTGTATAAACATTAGCATATCTGTTTTAAATAAACTTTTTATATTGAACAAATTTTAGATTTATAGAAAAGTTGGAAAGAGTTCAGAGAGACCCTATGTATTTCTCACCCAATCTCTTTGATTGTTAATACTTTACATTACTGTAATATATGCATCAAAACTGTGAGAGTATTATGGGTACGTTTCTATTAACCAAACCCTGGCTCTTATTTGAAATTCACCTATTTTTCTATTTATGTACTTCTTCTCTTCAGGGATTAAATTTTTGAATGCTAACTAATGTGGTTGGGTTGTTTTTAATTAGAAAGCATACGTAAAGTTTATAAAACAAAAATGCACCATTTAAAAGAAATAAGAAATAGAACATCACTATTACCTTAGTATCTCACTTGATATGCTTTTCTCATCATATTTCCCTTCTACCTTTCTACCCTGGAGATTTTTTTTTTTAAGTGCTCTACAGATTCAACACAACTCCTATCAAAACCTCAGCTTTCCCTTTTTGCAAATATTTGATGTTGATCCTAAAATATATGTAGAAATGCAAGAGATCCAAAATAGCCAAAGCAAACCTGAAAAAGTACAAAGTAGAAGCACTCACATTTCCACTATGATGCTACAACAATCAATACAGTATAATACTGGCATAAGGATAGATACATAGATCAATATAATAGAACTGAGAGTCCAGAAATAACCATTTATTTATGACCAACTGGTTTCCAACAAATGACAATAAAATTCAATAAAGAAAGGGTAATTTTTTCAACAAATGATGTTGGGACAACCAGGTATCCACATGCAAAAGAATGAAGTTGGACCCGTACCTTACACCACATATGAAAACTAATTCAAAATTGATGAGAGACCTAAATATAAGAGCTAAAACTATAAAACTCTTAGAAAACATAAGTGCAAATTTTCATGACTTTAAATTAGGCAATAGTTTCTTAGCTATTACATCAAAACACAAGCAATTTTTTTAAAAAAATGACAAATTCAACTTCATCAAAATCTTTTATTTTTTTTAAGATTTTATTTTTTATTTATTTGACAGACAGAGATCACAAGCAGGCAGAGAGGCAGGCAGAGAGAGGAGGAAGCAGGCTCCCCGCTGAGCAGAGAGCCCGATGTGGGGCTCGATCCCAGGACTCTGGGATCATGACCTGAGCCGAAGGCAGAGGCTTTAACCCACTGAGCCACCCAGGCACCCCAACTTCATCAAAATCTTAATGTTCTTTTGCTGTAAAGGACACTACTTAAAAAATAAAAATAAGATGCACAGAATAGGAGAAAATATTTGCAGATCATATATTTGAAAAGGGCCTTGTATTAAGAGTATGTAAAAAATTCCTACGACTCTACAGGAACAAGGTGAATATCCCACACAGACAAATAGGCAAAGATTTGAAAGATATTTCACCAAAGAAGACATAAAAATGGCCTATAAGTACAAGAAAAGATGCTCAACATCATTAAACACTAGGAAAATGGCAACTTAAACCACAAAGGGACACCACTTTAAGCAAGTCATGATAATTATAATAATGAAAAAAAAAGGCTGACAATAATAAGTATCGGCAAGGTCAGGAACCTTCATGCCCTACTAGAGGATATGTAAAATGGTACAGCCTGTTTGGAAAACAGTATGACAGTTACTCAAAAAGTTAAACAGAGTTACCATATGACCCAGTAACTCCACTCTATATATCCAAAAGAATTGAAAACATATATTTACTTGAAAACTTGTACACAGGGTGCCTGGGTGGCTCAGTAGGTTAAAGCCTCTGCCTTCAGCTTGGGTCATGATCCCACAGTCCTGGGATGAGCCCTGCATCGTGCAGTCTGCTCAGGTGGGAGCCTGCTTCCTCCTCTCTCTCTCTCTCTGCCTGCCTCTCTGCCTACTTGTGATCTCTATCAAATAAACAAATAAATAAAATCTTTAAAAAAAAAAAAGAATACAAACAATCCAAACGTCCATGAATTGATGAATGAATAAACAAATGTGATGTATCTATGTAATGAAATACTATTGAGCAATAAAAAGGAATGAAATCCCGATGTATGCAACAATATGGAGAATGCTTGAAAACTGTGCTAAGTGAAAGAAGTCAGTCACTAAACGTCACATATTGTGGGATTCTGTATAAATGAAATGTCCAGAATAGGCGAATCTATGGAGACAGAAAATGATTAATAGTTACCAGGTGCTGGACAAAATGGAGTGACTCCTAATGAGGATGAGATTTTTCTGTGAGGTGATAAAATTGTTCAGGAATTAAATAGTGGTAATAGTCATACAACTTTGTGAATACACTAAAAACCTCTGCGCCTGGGTGGCTCAGTGGGTTAAGCCGCTGCCTTCGGCTCAGGTCATGATCTCAGTGTCCTGGGATCGAGTCCCACATCAGGCTCTCTGCTCGACAGGGAGCCTGGTTCCTCCTCTCTCTCTCTCTGCCTGCCTCTCTGCCTACTTGTGATCTCTCTCTGTCAAATAAATAAATAAAATCTTAAAAAAAAAAAAAAAACACAAACCTCTGAATCGTATGCTTTAAGAGAGTGAATTGTATTGTATGTGAATCATATTTCAATTATCTTTCCAAAAATATTTCTCAGATTAAGCCCTAATAGTAGATAAACCACAAAAGCAAAAAATAATTAATTAATTATGTTCTATTTTTCACAGACCTGAGTTTGTAGCCTGAACATCACACTTGCTACAACTATTTGAAACATCATTATGTTAATGTTTAAATTTGCTCTCTCAGGGGCACCTGGGTGGCTCAGTGGGTTAAACTTCTGCCTTTAGCTCAGGTCATGATCTTAGGGTCCTGGGATGAAGCCCTGCATCGGGCTCTCTGCTCAGCAGGGAGCCTGCTTCCCCCCCACCTCTGCCTGCCTCTCTGCCTACTAGTGATCTGTCTGTCAAATAAATAAATAAAATCTTAAAAAAAAAAATTTGCTCTCTCAGTGGTCTTAGCAGCACTGTGCATTCCCAAGGTTTGTGTGTTGACGCCAACCGTAGAGTTGGTAGAGTACCTCTGGGGTCCCCTAGACCATGCCAGAACACCTTTGTTGGTGCTGTGTGCCATGAGCTTTGTGGATTGTGGTATTTTATAGAAATACAAACTCTCTATTTGTAACCCTGTTTCTGACGAAGAGCAGCCCTGCCCTTGCTCATCTCTCCGCCAGGATTCCTACATCTGTGTTTCCATCCCTGACCTTGGAGTCTTCTCTGGACCACAGGAGCGTTCACAGTTAGCCGTTCTTCTGTCACTTTCTCTATGCACACAGATTCGGCATAAAAACCACGTGGTGAACAGAGCTTCTCTTCCCTCTCTCGGTCACTGTTAACGGCCTGTATTTCCTCCTTGATGGAAGTTTAGTAGGCACTCACACAACCTCACCTCATTCCCACAAGACCTTTGTGAATTGCTCTTACTGCTGTTTTCCGTTTTACACACATATTTGAGTCTTTTAGACTCAAAGAGTGAAGGGCGTGGCAGAGCCAGGACTCAAACCCAGGTCTATAGCCTCCAAGCCTCTAAGGAAATCTTGTGTCCTCCATTTCTTCTGTTCCTCCACAGCCAGTCAGTCACCAAGGTGCAGCCTGTGTGAAGGACTGAGCTGCTGAAAAGTTGAGCACTGATAAGGCTCTTCTGCTAAATCATCCTTTGTAACATTTCACCGTGTGGCCCTCACCATGCCCACTTCCACACTCGGTGAGTCTCCGGTTCCATCATGATCTGGAAGGCCTGTTAAAACACAGAACGTTGGGCCGCGTCCCTGCACGCCATCCTGCATACCACCATTCTATTAATTGGCCATCTTTTTTTTAATTAATTATTTTTATTAACATATAATGTATTATTAGCCCCAGGGGTACAGGTCTGTGAATCATCAGGCTTACACACTTCATAGCACTCACCATAGCACATACCCTCTCCAATGTCCATAACCCAACCACCTTCTCCATAACCCCCTTTCCCCCAGCAACCCTGGGTTTGTTTTGTGAGATTAAGAGTCTCTTATGGTTTGTCTCCCTCCTGATACCATCTTGTTTCATTTTTCCCTTCCCTACCCTGCAAACCCCTCACTCTGCCTCTCAAATTCCTCATTTGATTGGCCATCTCATTTCTTTCTTCCGACTAGCTTGTGAGTCTGAGGAATGAAGCTCATACCTCCTTGTATTTTTTCTGCCTCACCCACCACCCCACACCAGCCTAGCTTGCTCCTCCGGGTCTCACCTGAGCCCTCATCCTGAATTCTAATCCCTGCCTGTGGCTAATACCTTGACCTTGGATAGTCACGCAGCCTTTTCAAAGGCAGTTTCTAACTCTCTAAATGGTATGATGGGAATGCGTGTATGTGGGGTTACTGAGAGCATTGAATGAGAATAATGTTGACACAATCAAGTGGACAGTAGGTGTTCAATAAACCCTTACTATTATTATTTCCCACTCTGCCCCTTGACCACATTATCCATCTTTGCCTTTACTCATAACTGCCCTCTAGCCTAGAATATTAATTCCCTTCTGCCCCTTCTCTCCATCTAAGCCGCTCCCATCCTTTCCAAACCCACCTCTCCCCCCACTGATTTGTCCAGCCTGTGGGGGCTCTTTCTCTTAAATTTGGAGTGCTTAGCTATCTTTGTCACTCATTAGTCCAGACTCTCAGACTGCCTTACAACATCCTTTTCACAATTGTGTTAGTTAATTGTCACATATCTGCAAATAAATTGTCAGAAGCTCATGCAATGTTTGCGTATTAGTGTCCATAGCCCCAACCCAAATCTCAAGGAGCATTTGCTGAATGAGAATTTATGTTCTTAACAGACTCAACAGAGAATTAAGGTATTGAGTAACAAGGAACGTGAGAATACCAATTTTTTTTTTTTAAGATTTTATTTATTTACTCGACAGAGAGAAATCACAAGTAGACGGAGAGGCAGGCAGAGAGAGGGAAGCAGGCTCCCTGCTGAGCAGAGAGCCCGATGTGGGACTCGATCCCAGGATCCTGAGATCATGACCTGAGCCAAAGGCAGCGGCTTAACCCACTGAGCCACCCAGGCGCCCCGAGAATACCAATTTTTAAAAGTCTTGACTTCAGGGTTTAATTTGGCTGTGTTAGCACTGGATTTCTTTTCATTGGGACTTAGAATATTGTTTCTTAAATGTGAGTTTCTTGGCTAAAAGGCAGGGGGTTGCCAGTCTGTAGTGAAGCTTGTAACCCTTCAAAATAAGTGAGTACCATGTGGGGGAAGTCAAGAACCAACTCTGGGAACTTTGATTTCCTTCCCTCCCAGATTTAAAGGAACAATCCTGCCCAGTCAGACAACAGATGGAGATACAAAATTTGCTCTTAGTCTACATGATACTTAAAAAAAAAAAAAGGTAGAAACAAGGTGGAACAAAGATTTTCACCATTCTCTGGATTCCTGAAATAATGTTGAAATAGACCTTTTCCTAAGGAGCCATTATGAGCTATTGTGTTTGGCTACTACAGAGTGGGTCTTTTCCATTCAGAGTTATTCAATTTTTGCTTATTATTATTCTGCAGAAGTGTTTTTGGATCCCATCCTTTCTCTCCATTCTCATGCTACAGTCAAATTAGCAGCACATCATTGCTGGACCAAGTTCCAAGTCTCTCACCGCACCCAGCGGTCTCCAGTGTTTCTTCTTGCGGCGAGCTGACGGCAAGTCCTCATCATTTCATAGATGAATACAGGTCTCCGGCCAATGGCTGAGCACTTCAGATTCCCCATCACATTTTCCTTTAGCAATCATTTATTTGAATACCTGTGATTGCTAAGGTTTTAAATTCGTTATCCTGTTTAATCCTCACAAAACCTTGTAAGGAGGTTGTATAATCTCCCTCTTCTTCATCAAAGAGCTGGAAGCCACAAGCCAGAAGCAATGGGAATTTGGCCAGCCAGGGGTATACACTGACCACTGAGATTTGGGAAACAGGAAGGAGGTGGGCAGTGGATAGATACCTCCTCTGCCATGGAGTTGAAACCCTTCCAGAGTTGTCCCCCTTGGTGACTGGATATGCCTGCCATACAGTCTGCTGGTTCTCTTCGTGGATCCTGTTGATGCCATTATGTCTTCTCTTGCCTCACAGTGCCCCCCTTTTTTGCCCCCACTGCCCTGGGTTTGCACCTTGCAAATAAGATTTCAGCAACTCAATCCTTGCCTCAGCCTCCACTTTCTTTCTTTCTTTCTTTCTTTCTTTTTTTAAGATTTTATTTATTTGACAGACAGAGCTTACAAGTAGGCAGAGAAAGAGGAGGAAGCAGGCTTCCCGCGGAGCAGAGAGCTGATGTGGGGGTGGGACCCCAGGACCATGACCCAAGCTGAAGGCAGAGGCTCAGCCCACTGAGCCACCCAGGCGCCCCTCAGCCTCCACTTTCTTGAGGACCTGGGTTAAGGCAATTATGTTCTATTCCCAATTTACAAAATTAGGTTATTTTTTTTTAAGATTTTATTTATTTATCTGTCAGAGAGAGAGAAAGGAGAGAGAGACAGTGAGAGAGGGAACACAAGCAGGGGGAGTAGGAGAGAGAGAAGCAGGCTCTCTGCTGAACGGGGAGCCCAACTCGGGGCTCCATCCAGGACCCTGGGATCATGACCTGAGCTGAAGGCTTAACAGCTGAGCCACTCAGCTGCCCCTAGGTTATTGTTTTAAAATGGTTCACTGAGGCACAGTAAGAAAAATGAACATAGTAACATAAACCACAATTCAGAAAAAGCATTCCACATATAAGCAGTGGGTAGGATTCTCTTGTGAATACAGAATATAAGTCTGTGTGGATCAAACAAGTGATTACTTCATGTAAGAGAAAACTAAAAGTCAAGTTGAACATGTATTGTATTCTTTGAAGCTTTGTTAAACTTCCGCTTTATTTTCACATAAAACTCTGAGCTCTCCAGCAGAACAACTGAATTTTTCTAGGATGACTTCAAGACAATGCTTTTCAGTATGCAACTTCATTGCTAAGGTCTAAGAGGAGACAAAAACTATAGAGACATCCTTCGAACTCTTACCCCTGTTAGTAGGAACAAGTAGTTTACTTTGCTGCCAGGATGCTTATAAAACCAGCCCGAATTTACAAATGTTATGCAGGAGAAAAAGCAGAAAAATTGATTCACAAAATTCCTGTATAAAACATCTCTGTGGACATCACATAAATCCAATGGCATAAAATGTGGAAAAGCCATTACTATCATATGTATATGAGCAGATATCTTACTTTATAGCTGGAGAAAAATGCTCATGTCCAAAGTATGAATCAACTTTTGGCCTATATACAGGACAAGTTAGGCTGGACTACATAGCACAACAAATAAACCCAGAAACCACACCTTTGTAAAGTTTGATGCAGCTGGGTGAACCCCTCCCACATTACACCCGGCCCCTGTAGAACAAGGGTCTTCCAAGATCATTGCAGCATGGAAAGAGTTGGCAAAGGCACATCAGCTCTTAAGTATATTCTTGGCCTGGAAGTAACACCGTGGGAAATGCTGGGAGGAAACAATGCGGGGACATCGTAACACTGTTCCTGCCGTTCTGCTTGTAGGAGGGAGAAGAATTAATGACTTTGCTACAGCTAACTACCAAGGAGAACCCAAGCTATCCGAAAATGGTGTGTGTGTGTGCATGTGTGTGTGTTTGATTAAATAACCTGAGCAGTATCACAGCGGGGAGCCTGCTTCCGCCTCTTTCTCTCTGCCTGCCTCTCTGCGTACTTCTGATCTCTGTCAAATGAATAAATAAAATCTTTAAAAAAACAACAACAAAAAAGAAAAAAACCTGAGCGGTATCAGGGAACCTGGAAGAGCAGTCACGTGATCACGACTGAAGGAGGGTTAGCTTTGTGTCCACAAGAGGGGGCATTGCTAGGTAAAGAAAAGAGAAATGGATAAATGCCTAGAGACATACAATTTCTCACAACTGAAGCAGGAAGAAATGGATTATTTGAACAGACCAATTACCAGCAATGAAATTGAATCAGTAATCAAAAAACTCCCAACAAACGTTAAGTCCAGGATCAGATGGCTTCACAGGTGAATTCTACCAAACATCTAAAAAAGAGTTAATTAACACCTATTCTTCTCAAGCTCCTCCAAAAACACAAAAGAGGAAGGAAAACTTTGAAATTCATTCTGTAAGGCCAGTACCACCCAGATACCTAAACCAGATAAAGACACCACAAAAAAAAAAAAAAAAAAAAGTGAACCACAGGCCAATATATCTGATGAACATAGATGCAAAAATCCTCAACAAAACATTAGCAAACTAAATCCAACAATACATTTAAAATATCATATACCATGATCAAGCAGGATTTATTCCCAGGACGCAAGAGTGGTTCAGTATTCACAAAACAATGAATGTAATACATCACATCAATAAGAGAAAGGATAAAAAGCGTATGATCATATCAGTAGATGCAGAAAAAGCACTTGTTAAAGTTCAACATCCATTCATAATAAAAAAACCCAACAGCATATTTCACATACCTAGAACAAACAATTCTAATATTTGTATGAAGCAAAAAAGACCCTGACTAGCCAAAGCAATCTTGAAAACGAAAAACAAAACAGCAGGTATCACAGTTCCAGACTTCAACTTAAATCACAAAGCAATTAGTTACATAGTAATTAAAACAGTGTCATTCTGGCATAAAAAATTTAGTTCAGGGGCGCCTGGGTGGCTCAGTGGGTTAAGCCGCTGCCTTCGGCTCAGGTCATGATCTCAGGGTCCTGGGATCGAGTCCCGCATCGGGCTCTATGCTCAGCAGGGAGCCTGCTTCTCTCTCTCTCTCTGCCTGCCTCTCTGTCCACTTGTGATCTCTGTCTGTCAAATAAACAAATAAAATCTTTAAAAAAAAAAAATTTAGTTCAATGGAACAGAATAGAGAACCCAGAAACAAATCCACACTTCTAAGGTCAATTAATCTTCGACCAAGGAGGAATGAATATACAAGGGGGCAAAAGATAGTATCTTCAACAAAATGGGAAAACCCGACAGCTACATGCCAAAGAATGAAACCAGACTACTTTCTTACACCATATATAAAATTAAACTCAAAATGGACTAAGGACTTAAAGTGAGACCTAAAATCATAAAAATCCTTGAAGAGAGCATAGGCAGTAATTTCTCTGACATGGACCATAACATTTTTCTAGATATGTCTCCGAGGAAAGGAAAATAAAAGCAAAAATAAACTATTGGGAATACATCAAAATAAAATGCTTCTGCACAGTGAAGGAAGCAATCAACAAAACTAAAAGGCAACTTATGTAGTGGGAGATGACATTTGCAAATGATATATCCAATAAAGGGTTAGTAACCAAAATATATGAAGAACTTATGAAACTCAACACCAAAAAACCCAAATAACCAAATTAAAAAATGGGCAGAAGATATGAACGTTTTTCCAGAGAAGACATCCAGATGGCCAAGGGACACATGAAAAGATGCTCAGTGTCAGTAGTCACCAGGGAAATGCAAATCAAATCACCTCACACCTGTCAGAATGGCTAAAATAAAAAAACACAAGAAACAACAAGTGTTGGCAAGGTTGTGGAGAAAAAGGAACCTTCATGCTCTGTTGGTAAGAATGCAAACTGGTGCAGCGACTGTGGAACACAGTATGGATGTTCCTCAAAAAATTAAAAATAGAACTACCCTACAATCCAAGAATTGCACTACCAGATAGATATTTACCTCCAAAGAACACCAATTCAAAGGGATACATGTACCTGTATGTTTACTGCAACATCATTCACAATAGCCAAGACATGGAAGAAGCCCAAGTGTCCTTCAATAGATGAATGGATAAAGAAGATGTGATATATATGTATATATATAATGGAATATCACTTAACCATGAAAAATAACAAAATCTTGCCATTTGCAATGACATGGATAGCGCTAGAGAGTATAATGCTAAGTGAAATAAGTCTATCAGAGGAAGACAAATACCATATAATTTCACTCAGATGTAGAATTTAGGAAACAAAACAAATGAGCAAAGGAAAAAAGAGAGAGACAAACCAAGAACCAGACTCTTAATTATGGAGAACAAATTGCTGGTTACCAGAAGGTAGATGGGTGGAGGGATGGGGGAAATAGGTGATGGGGATTGAAGAGCACACTTTTCATGATGAAAAAAACAATAAAATAAAACAGGCCACATCTGAAGGTCAATCTAAACTCGGGGTTATCCCCAGAGACTAGCCGGTGGGCAATAGCATATTCCTGATCTTGAATCAGTATTTAAAATGGAGAAAATGGCACCTGTAATCCAAATCCATATATTTTCTTTTCCCGTACCTGCATTTGGATTACAGGTGTTATTTTCGTGGTGGCGAGAAAAGAGCAACAAATACAAGACATTGCTTTTCCAAAAAGAATTATGACAGCTGTCAAAGTGAAGAATGCTCACACGGGTTTTTGAAATGAAGAATGATAATTTCAGTAAAGGTCATTGCTATGATTTCAAGATGATTGTTCAAGGGACATCTGGCAGCAAAATTTTCAGTCTCTTGAAAGACCTGAATCAATCACTTCAGGCCAAACTATAAAAATGTTTAGCGTTGAGAATAGGTTATCCAAACTTGGTGAGGATGGCCAAGCTCAGGTACCTGAGTGGCTCAGTTGGTTGGGCGACTGCTTTCGGCTCAGGTCATGATCCTGGAGTCCCAGGATTGAATCCCACATTGGGCTCCAAGCTCCATGGGGAGTCTGCTTCTCCCTCTGACCTTCTCCCCTCTCATGCTCTCTCTCATTCTCTCTCTCTCAAATAAATAAATAAAATCTTAAAAAAAAAAAAAAAAGATGGCCAAGGTCTGTTGCAAACAGCTTAGTTCCTAAGAGCTGGACACTCCTAACTGTAGGTGACTTCCTTTGCTCATTGGTGGAATAGCTGATGGCATACTCTTAGGCATACATAAAAACTCAAGCTCCAAAGTTGCAACAGAACATTAGGAAGTTATTTCCAAGAATCTATGCAGCCCAAGAATGGATTAGATGTCTATGCAATCAAGGCTACCTCCTAGAAGAAAACTCCATTTTTCAGCTTTCAAGCAGGACAAGCCCATCCTAGCCGCAGCTGCAGGGTGCTAAGAGGTGTCCCTAAGGAGAAATCTCTCCCCAGAGAAACTATTTGGCAAGGTTACCCCATACTTGTCATTGGTAATGACCTATGCCTTTGAGGTAGGATACTCTCAAAATAAGTAATAAAAAAATAACGAATGGGGAGCCTCATCTATGCATCAATCCATTTACTTTCTTAGCCAGATACATATTTTTGGTGAAATATTATAACCATAGTATCTTTGTCACTAACATGAAATGTATTATTTAAAATATTAAACAAATATTTGTAGTTAAAATTGTGATAAATCTTTTAAGTTCTCCTGAAATTGCCCGAGTGCGCATTGCACATCATTGAACAGCTCATAAATGAAAAAATGTTCCAGGAACATCCTTAGCGGCTCCTGTGAATGGCCACTGGGGAGTCAGGGGATTGAGGGCTTGTTCCTGGCTTCTGTTGGCTTCTAGGCCCCAGGGAATGCTGGGAGGAGGAATGTGATGCCATAGTCCCTGAGCCCCTTGTACTCCCTTTACCTGCCTCTCTTCCCTTTGTTTCCTGGTGGCAGGTGTGAGCAAGGCTAGCCAAACACTTAAGTTCCAGATGGTGAATTTCCATCCAGATATGAGGAGACTGTCATTAATTAAAGGCCTGGAGAACAATAGCAACTATTGGCCAATGGAAAAGTTCTCTACACAGTGACTTCTAGCACCTGGAAGCAGGAAGATTTTGCTGGTGTTGCAGGTTGTCTAATATTATGGTGTTTCTTAATTTTTTTTGCCTATATGTCTCAGTAAATAATATACTTATATTTATAAAGGTGGGCATGTAATATATATTAATATACATATATATACAAATACATGAGATAGATAGATAGATAGATACATACATACATACATACATACACATACAAATATATCAGATATATATAATGGAAACAAAAGTTCCCCAGATCAGTATTTTCCCTTCTCCTTTGAAATACACTCTGGGGGACACCTGGGTGACAGCCAGTTAAGTGGTAAGCATCTGCCTTCGTCTCGGGTCATGATCCTGGGGTCCTGGAATCGAGCCCCACCTTGGGCTCCCTCCTCAGTGGGGAGCCTGCTTTTCCCTCTTCCCACTGGTCATGTGTGCACTCTCTCTCTCAAATAAATAAATTAAATAAATAAAAGAGAAATACACTCATATTTTCTCTTCTCTCATTTCCCATTCTGCTCTATTCTGCTTCATTTTAAAAATGTTGCTCAAATGGAAAACAGGTCTGTGGTTTCCAGGGGTAATGAACAGGATGACAAGGAGGGAGACAGATGACCATAAAAAGGTGACACTGACTTCCGGGGTGAGGGAGAGTTCTGTATCTTGATTATGGTGGTAGTGGTCACACAAATATATACATGTGACTGAGTTATACACGCACACAGAAAGGCAAGCATGTAATCACTTGAAATCTGAGTCAGGTCACTAGTCTCTAGTAGTTAAATGCACGTTGTCAGTGTCAGCCTCCTGGTTCAGATAAGGTGCCATTGTCAAGGAAGGCGAGCTTCCACTGTGTGAGGCTTGGTGATGGGTACATGGACCCTCTCTGAACTATTTTTGCAACTTCTTGTGCATGTCTAATTATTTAAAAGCAAAAATATTAAATTTTTTATTATTGATTTTTTAAAAGATTTCATATATTATTTATTTATTTATTTATTTATTTGGCACAGAGAGAGATAGAGCACAAGTAGGCAGAGAGGCAGGCAGAGAGAGAGGAGGAAGCAGGCTCCCTGCTGAGCAGAGATCCTGATGCAGGGCTTCATCCTAGGACCCTGAGATCATGACCTGAGCCAAAGGCAGAGGCTTTAACCCACTGAGCCACCCAAGCATCCCTCATATGTTTATCTTAGAGAAAGAGAGCGCAATCAGGGGGAGGGGCAGAGGGAGAAGGAGAAGGAAGGGGGAAAAAATCTCAAGCAGACTCCAAGCTCAGGGGGACTTGGGGCTCGATCTCATGACCCTGAGGTCTTTACCTGAGCCAAAACCAAGAGATGGACACCCAACCAACTGAGCACCCCCTGGAATCCCCAAAACAAGAATGTTTTCAATGTTACTCAAGATGCGTTAAAATGATATCGTGAGGTCACAATCCATAGCTTGAAAGCGAAGCCCTTGTTCACCAAGGGTGGATACTGGATCGGTAAGTGGCTGTGGCACATGAACTTGTCCATCCAAAGCGGGCCATCAGCCTGCACAGACCCGTGTATCTGAACAGGCTGGAACTCTACAGCCTCAGCTTTATTGGGAGGCTTGAGACGTTTGCCGAAACCGGACACGTGACTATGTGGCATGTCAGTTACAACACTGGAAGTGGATTTGAGTTAAAAAGCTCCTCTGTTGTGAAGATCGGATTTCTGAGGGTAGCTCTCTCTTTCCGACTTACATGATCCTTGAGCAATAAAGTTTCCAATGTTGACACATAAGCCATGTTTCCTGCCCTTTTTTTGACAAAAACACTACTTTGGTGACTCAGTTTCTCCAAATGTGAGGACAAAAATTCCAGTAATCTCCCTAATTCATAGTACTTCCGGAGATAATGACCGTTTGTTCTCAGATGGAAGTAATTTCATTAGCATAAGTGGATGCATATTTTATAAACACAGGCCCATGTGTTTCATATTCTTCTCATATTTATTTACACATTCTGTAAACACATGTATACACAGAGCCACATGGACATTTTTAGAAGAGCACATGGAAAATTTTGCACATGTAAATACCACAGTTGATGCCTCGGGGGCTTTTTTTCTCAGGTGGCAAATCAGTTACCACTCAGAGGCTCTCGGTTACTACCTTTTCCCAAGTAAGAATGTACCCTGCAGTGCGTCAGCCTCTTGGTTTCCTCAACCTCCTTCCTCTCCTCAGGATATCCAGGCCTCTAGAGCTTCTAATTTATAGGGAAACTGATGTATCCTGAAATGGTAATGATTTCTAGTAAGTCAATATCATGGTGTTCCCACATAACGTCTCCAAATATACCCAGCCTTAAAGAAAAGTTTAATCAGATTGACAAGGTGGTGACTTTCCCCAAGTAGATCCCATAGCTCCCTTCTATGAACACAGAAAGGTCTCGGACATACTTGGAGTCAAGTTAAAGTGAGCCTCATTCTGGAAAGTTAGGCCTGCCCACTGCTGGGTGGGGAAGCTCGTGGGATGGCAAAGGTAGCAAAAGGTAACTCTTAGATTTTAAAACATTTTCTTTCGGGGACCCTGGCTGGCTCATTGGCAAGAACATGTGACTCTTGATCTTAGGGTTGTAAGTTTGAGCCCCAGGGCAGGTGTGGAGATTACTTAAAATGAATATATAAATTAAAACTTAAAAAACAAAGATAGTTTATCTCTACTGAGCCTCCCACATGAGGCTGAAACAGACCCAAATGTTATCTCTTGCATCAGAAGCAATCAGTTAACTATAACCCAATGTCTCTTGAGCTCAATTTGATTCTTTACTAGATACTAAATATATGGGCAGGAAAAGAATGTTAGGTAGAGATGGTAGTACTCCAATAATCTCCTGATTTAAATGGCATGTTTTGGTCCCAAGGTGGTGTGATCCTCCCCTCCCCCCTTTAAATTTGTTAAGGTTTTGTTTTTGGCTTTTTTTTTTTTCTGATAGTGAAAGCAAAAGTAATAGCTCTTTCCTGTTAAGGACTTATGTTGCACCAGGAACATGCTACGCTCTTGTACATTCATCCTTACAAAAGGGCAATGGGGTTGGTATTCTTTTCTTTTTTTAAGATTTATTTACTTGTCAGAGAGAAAGAGACACAGAGCACAAGCAGGGGGAGTGAGTGGCACGCAGAGGGAGAAGCAGACTTCCTGCTGAGCAAGGAGCCCGATGCCTGACTTGATCCAAGGACCCTGCGATCATGACCCTTTACCCAACGAACTGAGCCACCCAGGGACCCCTGGGGTTGGTATTCCTGAACTCATTTTATAGATGATAAAATGGATGCTCAGAAAGAGCCAATAGCTTGCTCAAGATTAAATAGCTAATTAGTAGCTACGATGTGGAGCTAACACCCATGGCTGGGTTGGATAGTGTCCCCCCAAAGTCATGTACTCCCCAGAACCTCAGAATGTTACCTTACTAGGAAATAAGGCCACCCCAAACGTAATTAATTAAGGGCATAAGAAAGTAGGATGGGCCCCTGCTCCAATATGTCTGGTGTCTATAAGAGAAGAAACACAGAGCTCAGGGAGAATTCTGCCTGACAACAAAAGAGACAGAGATGGGGGCCATGAGGGTTGCGGGTAACGCCTGAAGCTCAGAGAGAGACCCAGACCAGATTCTTTCCGAGAGTCTTTGGAGAGAGGACGCCCCTACTGACAACTTGCTTTCAGACTCCCGACCTCCAACATTGTTGTTGAAAATTCGTTGTTTCAAGCCACCCGTTGTGTGGTACCTAGGCCCTAGGAAACTCACACTGCCCGCGATACACCCTACAACCTGTTTACTGTGAAATTTTCAAAAACAAAGAAGAAAAATTACAACATCCTCGTGATCTCAAGTCCCAGAGCCAACCACTATGGATTGTTACATTTCAGGTTCCCGTCGCTTCTTCCCCAAGGCTATTCCATCCGTTTCTACCTTTTAAAAAATGGTACCTTCACTTTGTGCCTTTTGTGTGTTTTCTTCTCTTTTGTTGTTTCATCAGCTGTAGTCTCTATAGGATGTGCTTTTAAAATAGAACAGCTGTACAGCCCAGCATTCTTGTATTTTATCACCACCATGAACAACCTGAACAGCTGTACAACCCAGCATTCTTGTATTTTACCACCACCATGAACAATCTGAACAGCTGTACAGCCCAGCATTCTTGTATTTTACCACCACCATGAACAACCTGAACAGCTGTACAGCCCAGCATTCTTGTATTTTACCACCATCATGAACAACCTCATCCTCATCCTCATTTCAGCTCACTGGTCCCATGGAGAAAGAAGATGGTCAGACCCATCTTTGACTTGGAGCCCTAAAAAAGGAAAAGCTGGCAATGCGCGAGATCCCCAGAAGATGGCAGTGTGGATCACAAAAACCACACCATCCACGGGGCCGCTTAGCCACCAGCCTGATAGGTGGCAGGTGACAGGCTTCAGCCGACCGGAGGGGCCTTTGTAAAGAACACTGGAAACAGCAGCTGCACCACCAACTGGCCTGAAGCCCCTTGGAGTGAATGTTTTCCAGCCTTGCGGGGTCCTTTCTTCTTGCTAAAGAGAGACATTGAACTGCCACTCCAAACCTTTCACCTGAAGAAACTTCCAGTTCTGACATTGGGGATCGTTGTCGCCCATAGTTTGATGTATCGACTACAACCTCTAATTTCTGTCTCTTACTGATCTGAGGGTTTAAGGCAGTCATCTCGGTTCCCCTATATAGAGACTGTGCCTAAAAGAAGGGAGGGCTGAGAAAGAATGAAGCAGAGAGAGCTTGGGAGGAGCAAGGAGACAAAACACCTGATCAACGCCTGCTAGCTGTGTGGGTCTGGCGTGCTCACGTAACCTGTCTGAGCCTAAGTATCCTCTCGTTTTATTTGTTTTGCTTTGTTTTGTTTTGTTTTTCATGGGGATAATGTCTGCTCTGCTGACCCTCCACTGTCAGAGCACAGCTCAATGAGAAATGACTACTAAAGCTATAAAATATTTCTATCAGCAATTATTTTCATAACTATAGTGTAGCAGTAATTCTCAAGCATTATCTTGGATCAGAATCACCCGCAGAGCTTATTAAACCAGGGAGTGCTGGGCCCTGCCCCAGAATTTCTGATTCAGTAAATCTGGTGAGTCAGAGAATTTGCAGCCCAGACAGATCCCGAGATGACGCTGGTGTTGCTTATAAGGAAGGTATCTGGAGAGTCACTGGCTAGAGCGAGGGTACCAGCAATTTGGTACTCTGGAGGCCTTGTACATTTCTTGGAACTTCCTAGGCTACTGCTTAATGCAAAATTAAAGAAACCCTTTTCAAAACATTAGGAAATGTTGTCCTAGTCTTTATACTGTGCATATGGGTGGTCAGTAGCCAAAGATGTAACTGTCTCTTAGATTGTGTCACTTTCGCTGGTCTGTGGTTTGCAGGAGCAGGTGTTTTCTGCCTTATGGTGACTGCAATAGTCCACTCACCATGGCTGCCACTGTAAGCTGGTGGCTGCCACATGCATGGTGGAATTGATGTGGCCCAGGGTATTCCCCTCAAAGGCCAGAAGGGAAGCTCAGTGAGGACCAGGACGTGTCTGGGGAAGGCTTCGAGGAGTAGCTGGAAGTGCTTGGGTCACTGATGGCTTTCCGGCCCCTTACCCTGTTCTATTTTTGCTGTAGTGCCCAGTGTCTTCTAATTATATTTTTCTCTCATTTATTTCTTGTTTGCTGTCCTTCTCTTTGCCCCCAAATGGAAGGAGCAGCAGTTTTGTTTAGTTCAGGATATGAGTACAGACACACAAACATGGCACTGAAGGAAGAGAAGATAAATGCTGGCCATTTCCTGCCTTTCCCAGCTGCTCATGATTCCTCCTAGCACACACGGTCTAGTTACCTCCTTCCAGAATGACGGGAAGCCTGCAGCACGGTTGTAGGGAACAACATACCAACCATAAGGAACCATAAAACCTAGGTACTCAGTTCACTCTCAGAGCATGAGGTAGGGCTTATTGTATTTAGATTTTATGACCATGCTCCTGCATGTTCTATACCTCACGGATGCCGAGGTCGAGACTGGGTAGCTATTCTCACCAGTCTGATATTCTGGTTTTTTCAATCCTGTAACTCGTGACTTGGGCTTTTGAATGGGACCAGTCGTAAGTTCAGAAAGGTTGGTTCAGGAGGATGATCAAGGTTCTGCCTTGAGAGAGACTAGAAAGGTATACAGAGAAGGCTCAGGGGAACTAGAAACTCAGAAAAGGTGTAACCTAAAGAAAACAGGTATGCACACCTGAATAAATGCTCCCAGAGTACAACCAGCTAAAAGGGCCTTAGTAGAACCAACATCCCCTGAACACTGACAACATGCAAGCGGCAAGCCTAGTGCTTCATCTTCAGGACCATCTCGTTCCCTGGCAACCTATAAAATATATGCCGGGCTGTGCCATATGAAATTGGCATCCTTAGAAGTCAAAAAAGGTTGAGTGGGGCAATACCATTGGACTTGAACTAAACGTTATCAATCCCATTTTATAGATAAGGAAAATGAGCCTCCGAGGGGCTAAATAAGCTATCATCAGTCATTTGGGTAGGAAATGATGGAGTAAAAGATTTTGAACCCGGATCTGGTAGGCCCCAAAGACCATTCTCTCTCCACCATATTATAAGGCTCTTGGAAGAAGGTTAAGCTTAGGAAAAGCCCTACAAAGTCAGTTTGTATTGTGCTGGTCAACATTTCTTTTAGTAACTTACAGTTCTTTACTCTTCCTTCATAGTCATAAATAATGCACTTTAGGAGAACTGTAAGTACTATGTTGAACGAGCCCTGAGTACTGAGCGAACCACAAATGGCTGTTTTCATGTTATCAAATTTTAATAACATTATTTTGTTGCAATGCTGCATCTAGCCTTTTAAAGAGAACGTTCCAAGAACTCATTACATGATTATAAAATAATAAGACTCTTTTCACGGAGTGAGCAACAAAAGCCAGTCCCTCCTTGTGGCAACACTCAGAATGCCCTGAATTTTTTTTTTAAATCCTAAGTATATAATCCTCAAACAAGAGTAGATAAAGCACAAAGTAAGGATAAGGGGGGAACTAAATAGAACAAGATCAAAATTAATCTGGCACCTAATGATGACATTCTTGATCATATCTCCAAATGATAATAGTCCAGGGGTTGGTGATTTCTCAAGCCACTGTGATGGGAATGACTTTTACACATGACCAAGTTGAGTCTTTGGGGTTTTCTCTTCTTTAGTATTCTGGCCTCATTGTTGAAAGTTTTCGCTTATTGTGGGTTGTTTAATCTTAAATGTATACACTTGCATGACACAAGTAGAAGCTTAATAAATGTGGAACAAATAAATAATATTGAAAGAAGAACATCTTTGTATCATTTTATCAAACAGTTTGGTTACCACTGCGCTAAACATTGGGATGAAAATAAAGCAGTGGGGCACCTGGGTGGCTCAGTTGGTTGGGCATCTGCCTTTGGCTCAGGTTATGATCTGAGGTCCTGGGATGGAACCCCACATCAGGCTCCTGAATCAGTGGGGAGTCTGCTTCTCCCTCTCCCGCTCCTGCTCTCTCTCTCTCTCTCCAATAAGTAAATAAAATCTTAAAAAAAAAAAAAAAAGGCAGTTTCTGGTTGCTTACATTGGATGTCTTGAGATGAAATTTCTGTGATCTGACACTGATTGGTAGATGATGTATAAACAGACCAGAAACAGTTCCTGAGTTCACGAGCTTTTGCCACTACAGCATTAAGAGGGGTAAAAACGTGAGGGTGGCACTTTAGCTTTCCTCACTTACGCACAATGGGTAGAAAATATTATTTCCACAGTAGAGACAGCCACTCTCCGACAACTGGATTTTGTCTATTGTAACAATTTGTAACAAGACATAATATAGACACACAAGTGGCTGTACCAGAGGTTTAAATTTATAAAGATTGTGGTAAACGGGGGGTGCCTGGGTGGCTCAGTCAGTTAAGTGTCCGACTCTTGATTTCTGTTCATGTTATGATCTCAAGGTCTTGAGATGGGGCCCTGAGTCAGGCTTGACCCTGGGCGTGGAGGCTGGTTAAGATTCTCCCTCTTCTCTTCACCCCAAAACAATCTTTCCTGCATGTGTTCTTTCTCTCTTAAAAAAAAAAGAGAGAGAGAGAGAGAGAGAGAGAAAGAAAGAAGAGAAGAGAAAAGAATGGGAAAAACTGAATATATGAGGATTCTTATGACCAACTTCACTTAATTAAGGATCTTGATAAGAATCCAATATATACGACGCTCCATGGTATCTGTGATATCTGGCATCACCTTGTTTAAGAGGAAACTTGTTTCCTAGAATCTCCCCCTATGTGGTTCCAGGTTAGAGTTGTCCAAAAGAGGGATTTGCATGAGGAATTGAAGCAAGAGCCATACATTTTGGAAGATCATGGCAGTTAGATGCAGCGACAGACATTCTATTTATTTATTTATTTATTTATTTGACAGAGATCACAAGTAGGCAGAGAGGCAGGCAGAGGGAGAGGAGGAAGCAGGCTCCCCGAGAAGCAGAGAGCCCGATGCGGGGCTCGATCCCAGGACCCTGAGATCATAACCTGAGCCAAAGGCAGAGGCTTAACCACCGAGCCACCCAGGCGCCCCAGCGACAGACATTCTTACAGGTGCTGGAAGGTTCCAGGTTGTTCCATCTCCTATACTCCCTATCTCACTCTTCTTTCTGACTTCTGGCTCTGCTGACCAATGGCAACTCTCAGGCCCCTCACCAGTTGCCCAGCTGTGGAGCCCCAAAGACAACAGTTTCTCCCTGAGCTGCTTCTTGGTGGTCCTACTTGAGGGACTAGATGTGCTTGGCTTCTGGGCCTGATGATGCTGACGCCTTGATCCCTGAATCCTCCTTTTAAGTCTTCACTTCCCAACACCTCCCACCATTTTGTAAGATCTACTTCCTATAACAGATCCTGTCTTTCATAACTCAAGGTGATTCTGTTTTCCCAATTGGACCCTGAAAGAAAGAGTAACAATTTAATTTGTAATAGTTTTATTGTTTTTTTTTTAAAGATCTTATTTATTTATTTGACAGAGAGAGTGAGAGAGGGGGAACACAAGCAGGGGGAGTGGGAAAGGGAGAAGCAGGCTTCCTGCTGAGCAGGGAGCCGCATGCGGGGCTCAATCCCAGAACCCCGGGATCATGACCTAAGTCAAAGTCAGACACCCAACAACTGAGCCACCCAGGCACCCAGTTTTGTTGTTTGAAACTGAATACGTACTCATAATTTTAAAAATAGAGCAATACCGAAAAGTGTAAGGAAGAAAGCCAAGAAACAACCCCAAATCCCATTTACTTAGTCTCAATAACCAGAAATAGATGCAGTGTTAATTTTTCACAAATTTGTCTTTGGGTTCTACTCATGCTCAGAAAGATGGAGAAAATCATTGTAATGGATCTGGTAAATAATTAATTTTAATGCCATTGCCACCTTGAGTTCTATTTGTGGTTTATTGCTTGAATTAAAAAATAGATGTGTTTACTTCCCATTCCACAAGCCTGATTGACAAGCATATATGTAGAAAATTTAAAGTGGCATTTCTCCCTCATTTTAACTAGGGTCCATATAAAATGTTTTTGCTCCAGTTATAATTATAACTGCCCTTCTTCAACCAAAGAAGCAGAGTTGAGTTTCATTTGTGGCACACTCCATTTCTAACTTGAGTATCGTTGCATTTTTTCCCAGAAGAGCAATCTCTTGGGAAAAGAGTCAGGGTACTTTGGGTAAGATGTCATAGCAACAGCTTAAATGGGGAAAAGATTGTGGAAATATATCTTCCCACACTTTCCAAACCCAGACTTATGCTCCATTCATGCTTTTAACCATGAAAGACCCAAATACAGCATGAGAAATTGACATCATTTGTTTTTTTCTAAAGCATCCCTTAATTTCCTCTCCTGAAAACATGCTGCAAGTTTGGCCCTTGGCCTTTTGCCATAGATAGATCTCAAGATCTTCCAACTCTGCAAACCCTCCAGCATGTACCACAGGATGGAACAATGGAAATGAGCTGAGATGTGTTTGCTGGCCAAGTGGTCAGGATCACTCAAGATCTTGAGGGCTCCCTCCTGCAGACCAGCCTCCCAGAACAGAGGATTGGAGTCTGCGCCCAGGCATAAGGGTCAAGTTACTTGAGCTCAAGTATTGAATCTGCAGCCTCCTGGACTAATGCAGTAATGCATTTGACTTTCAGTCTGACGATTCATAGTCGAGCTCCAGCTCTGACACACACGTGATCTTGGCTAAATTACCCAACCTTTCTGTCATACAAGGTGAAGATCAAAATGACATAGTGTCTGAAAACATTTTGGGAATTATAGAATGCCATATGTATACAGCGTATTACGTCAATCCAAGTGACTGGGGTGCAGAGTTCGCTCCAAAGCATTTCCCGAATTTCCTACAAATTCCCGGGGCTCTGTATTCTCAGGTTCATTCCTGGCTCCATCCTTCTACTTTCTCTGAGTCTTATTTCTGGATCACCTCAGGTTCCCTACTTACTGTCCCTGTGCCGTATGTGGCAACCCATTTGTAGAATTTGGGTCCTTTCCTCAATTTTCCTCCCCAAAACTTCACACAAGGCTGTGCTTGTAGCAGACTTTGCTCAAGTTTGTAAGGAAACAGAGTGGCTTTTCAGACACTCCAAACACCATAAAACTGAGTCATTGAATGAAGTTTCCCTCCCTGCTCTTTGATCTATTTCCCTCAGAAAACCAACATTGCCTGCACTCCCCCTTGTCTCTTGCTACAACCCCCTAACAGGCTACCTCCTGCATATTTAACAATGCTCCCTGCACTCAGTCCAAGCAGGCTGCCATCACCAGGTGTCTCCCTTTCTTCTTCTCCACTCCCAGTCTCTGGGGGGGAAAGGGACTGATAAAAACATTTTATCTTCTCCTGGAGAATAAATTGTGTTACCATCACCCTTCTGCCTTAAAAGACAGAAACAGCTATAGTCCACTTGCGTTTAACAATTTTTTCAATTATTCATTCATTCAACGAGTATTGATGTCTTTCATGGTGCCAGGTCCTGTTCTAGATGCTGAGATAAAGCTACTAAAGACAAAAACCCTGCCATTGTATTCTTTTTTTTTTTTAATTTTATTTATTTGACAGAGAGAGAGATCACAAATAGGCAGAGAGGCAGGCAGAGAGAGAGGGAAGGGGAAGGAGGCTCCCCACTGAGCAGAGAGCCCGATACAGGGCTCGATCCCAGGACCCTGAGATCATGACCTGCGCCGAGGCTTAACCCACTGAGACACCCAGGCACCCCCTGCCATTGTATTCTTGAGACAGTGGGTGGGGAAGATAATAAACAAATGCACAATTAAAATGAATGTATATCCAAGTATGAGAAGTAGAGAAAAATAAAGCATGATAGGGCAATAGGGAGAAAGGATACGGGAAGCTAGCTTGCAATTTTATACTAAGCAGTCAGGGAAGCACTCAGGGAAGGGGCCATTTAGCAAAATCCTGCAACATCCTGGGGAGTGGGTCATGAGATTGGGGGAGGAAGGGAGATGTTGCAGGTAGAGAAAGGACCTGTGCAAAGGTCCCGAGGCAGCTTGCAATCACATCCGTATTCTATCTGCCTGAAAGAGAAGATTTCACTTTTAGTTTAGTTCAATGTTAGGAGTTCCTTTAGGGTTAGGAGTTCCTTTTAGGGTCCCAGAAATTCCTCAAATTTATCCTTACCTTCCTTCTGTATTTTCTTTTGGTTCTACCACCTAAATATATCTCAAATACTTCCCATCCTCACCATCTGACATACCATTGCACGTGTTTGTGCATTCATGAGTTCTCCCCTGGGTTACAGACACAGCTTCCTAACTGGAGAGTCCAGCCCCCTTCAGTTCCTCTCACACTGATTTATAATTCCAATACAAACCCGGTGCTCTGTGGCATTAAATAGCTCAATCAACCCCTTCCCACCCCCACACACTTAGAACAAAATTCTACCTCCTCAGCATTGCTGTAGCAAAGATTACCAGTGCCCCCACTCATGTCCTCTAGCACTGGCTGTTCCAGGACATGCCCAAAGCATGCTATTGTAAGCACCTGCTTAGCTCTTCACTTGAGGGATTTCTTTGTTGTGAGCAATGGGCCATAAGTGCCAGGAAATTAATGCTCCTGGGGAGGAACCCTCGGTCAGTGATAAATGGGAATTGAAGGATAAATTCTCCATCTTCCTGGCCCTTGGGGCAGAGAAGCAGGGGGAAGAAGGAGAGAATAACTTTGAGATATTTTCCATAGTATCGCCCAGATTTTCCCAATGGAATTGACCCCAACCGCCCACAGTAGCAATCTGTTCCATAATGCACATTATTTTTGCTTCCTTCCTTTCCCCATCTTGCTTCTCCACTCCTCTACCAATGCTTCCTAGAATCACCCTCCCCCGCCCCAAATAAACTACTTGTACTCAGATCTTTGTCATTTTGTTATTGTTGTAAATTGAATTGTGTTTCCCAAATGATATGGTGAATTCCTAATCCCCAAGTACCTGTGTATATGACCTTATTTCCTGATGGATGTAATTAAGTTAAGATGAGGTCCCACTTGATTAGGGTGGGCCCTAATCCATCCAATATGATTTTTTTTTTTTTTTTTTTTTTAAGAAGAGAGGAGAAGGCCATGTGATGACAAGAGCAGAGATCGGAGGGATACTTCTGCAAAACAAGGGCTCCAAGTGTTGCCAGCAATGTCACAGGCTAAGAGCAAAGCATGGAACAGATTCTCCCATAGAGCTGTCAAAGAAAGCAGGCCCACACACTGGTTTCAGATTTCTGGCCTCCAGAACAGCAAGTCAGTCAATTTCTGTTGTTTGAAGCCTCCCAGTCTGGGGTCCTTGGTTACAGGCCCCCTAGGAAATTAATGCCGCTAGCTCTTGCTATGCATGACTGCCTCAAAACTTAGTGACAAAAACAACAGCCATTTTCTATAATCTCCCAACTTTCTGGGTGAGGGATTTGGGCTCAATGAAGTCTTCTGTCCCATGTGCCACTGACTAAAGTTACTCACTGTGATTCAAGGCCAGAGTACCTGAGACAGCTTCTCACTGTGTCTGAGATCACTGTGGAGGGGCTTCGAGGATGGCTAGAAGGCTGGCCTCAGCTGAGACTGTTGTCCAGAGGGCCTCCATGTTGTCTCTCTACCATGGCAGGTCTAGATGTGGCAGCTCAGGGCTCCCAGAAGAGGATGTCCCATGAGACTCAGGCAGAAGTCAAAAGGCTTCTTGGGGGGCGCCTGGGTGGCTCAGTGGGTTAAGCCGCTGCCTTCGGCTCAGGTCATGGTCTCAGGGTCCTGGGATCGAGTCCCGCATCGGGCTCTCTGCTCAGCAGAGAGCCTGCTTCCCTCTCTCTCTCTCTGCCTGCCTCTCTGACTACTTGTGATTTCTCTCTGTCAAATAAATAAATAAAATCTTTAAAAAAAAAAAAAAGGCTTCTTGGGACTTAGTCTCAGAAGTCCCCAAGGTCACGGGTGAATAAACAAACAAACAAAAACCAGTATCAGACCCATAAATACAGAGAACAAACAGATGGTTGCCAGAGGGGAGAGGGTTGGGGAGATGGGGAAAACAGTTCTGAAGGGGAGTAGGAGATACAGGCCTCCAGTTGTAGAATGAATAAATCACAGAAATAAAAAGTACAGCATAGGGAATACAGAAAATGGTATTGTAACAGCGTTGTATCTTGACAGATGGTAGCTACGCTTGTGGTGAGCCTAGCACAACGTATCCCCTTGTGGAATCACTATGTTGTATGCCTGAAACTAATGTGACATTATGTGTCAACTACACTCAAAAAAATTTTTTTAATGGTACTTCTACCATATTCTGTTGGTCCAGTGGATCACTAAACTCATCGCAGGTTTAAAGCATTGGGAATAAGACGCCACATGTCTCAAGAGAAGTAGCAAAGAATTACATTATCTCTAATCTACATCATGTTGTCTTAGGGTCAGCTGTTGGAGGAGCCCAACCTAAGACAGCAACCTACAAGGGTCTTGGCCCTGACTCTCCAGGGGCATCTCTTGCCCTCACATTCCGCTTTGCTACCTGATAGGCCAGATTCCTCTCTATTTTCTAACACCCCATATTCTGTCTTGCTTCCATGCCTTCATATACTTTATTTTTTTAGACACAAAGTAAAAAAAAAAACAAAAAAACAAAAAACTATCTTTCTATCTACAATTGATGTTCATGCTCTTCCCTGCCTAGAATGTCCTTTCTCTGATCTTTGCTTACCAGGCAGGTGGACTCGTCCTTCAAGACCTAAACTACTGGAAGGCTCTACCTTCTCTTATTCCAGCAAGGTCACATGCTTCTCCTCTCACTTCTGTCTCAACTGCTGGCTAAACATCTGTTTGCTTATCACTAAGTTCCTCAGGAGAGTGGACTAGTCTGTTCTCTGTGTATGCTCTTGTCTGTTGATGGATGAATGGGAGGAAGACCTAGGTGAGAAGACAATCAGATGCAGTTATTTGATTTAAAACGATGGGGCTGGGCACCTGGGTGGCTCAGTTGGTTAAGCGACTGCCTTCAGCTCAGGTCATGATCCTGGAGTCCCAAGATCGAGTCCCGCATCGGGCTCCCAGCTCCACGGGGAGTCTGCTTCTCTCTCTGACCTTCTCCTCGCTCATACTCTCTCTCACTGTCTCTCTCTCAAATAAGTAAATAAGATATATTTAAAAAATAAATAAATAAAATGATGAGGCAGGTTACCAGAGGGCAGGTGGGTGGGGAACAGGGTAAAGCAGTGCTGGGGATGAAGGAGGGCACCTGTCATGGTGAGCACCAGGTGATGCACTGACGTGTTCAATCACCATATCGTACACCTGAAACTAGTATTCCACTGTATGTCAACCACACTGGAGTTAAAATTTTAAAAAATAAAAATAAAACGATGAGACAATATATGTACTTGATTGTCTCTGTACCACCATTTAACTCTGCTTGTTCCCTAATAGGCTTGACTGACATCTTAATAGAGGAGGTCTCTTTCTTGTCCCATGTCCTGTTCTTGCAGCTTTTATAAGAAGTTACAAGGGCTCCCAACAGGGGAGCTTTTGTTCACAGACTCTGTCAGAGTTCTACTGAATATAAGCTGGAACAAAGCATAAAGGCAAGAGCAGGGGTCGGTAAAATTTTTCTACAAAGGGACCATCAGTAAATATTTTAGACTTTGTGGGCCAAGAGGCAAAAAAGAGGATATTTTGTATAGATGCTTATATAACCAATTTCAAGGTAACCTTTGAAATATTTTTTTTAAACATCCTTGAGCTGGCAGACAGTGGGCCAGATTTGGACCATGGGCCATGGTTTGTCAACCCAGGATGTAGCAGATGGAGAGCTAGAGTTGAGGCGAGGAGAGCTGGTCTCAAGCCTTATCTTGTCTCATGTGATCTTCAGCAGCCTCCTCCCGTGCAGAAGGCCCCGCAGAGATTCTGAGAGGATGGAGCAGAGTCAGGGATCCTGGCTAACCTCCTGTGTCCCAAAGCCAAAGGGAGTGCTAGATACTTAATCCTTGTGGAGCAATGTTCAGAAAGGAACATGCTTAGCGCACTGGGAACAACTGTGAACTCAAGCCCCACCCCAACAGCACACAGATGGCCTTGTGATGCTGGGCCATGAATAATGTGAAGGGACCTGTGTGGCCGACCTCAAGCCGATGCAGAGACAGTAGATCTAACCAGAGGCCCCTGTCCAACACCCCATCCATTTGCATGAGTGCCCCCCAAAACATGCCTTTCACCATCAGGGTACCAGTTCCTCATACTCAAGTCCCATGATCCAGGAATGAAATAAGCCCTAGGGTTCGCAGCGGAGGGCTACAGTGTGTTCCTAGGGCATCTAAAAATATATAAAGCTGTTTCCTATCAGCCCACTGAGCATATTTATGGAAGGGCATTTGCCAGAGAGGGCACAGGTTCTGCAATTCCTGGAACAGACCCACAATGAAGACGTGTCCTGACCAAATGCCATCAGTGCCTCCATTGAGAAACTTGGCTACTGAGGCACTCTGGTGTCCCCGGGTTATTGGATTAGGGACAGGAAAGACATGCTCCTCCTTACCTTCTTCCTCTAAACACAAAGGTGCTTGCAAGAATCAAGAGATAATGGGGCAGGCGCGCCAGGGTGGCTCAGTGGGTTAAAGCCTCTGCCTTCGGCTCAGATCATGATCCCAGGGTCCTGGGATTGAGCCCCACGTTGGGCTCTCTGCTCAGCAGGGAGTCTGCTTCCTCCTTTCTCTCTGCCTGCTTCTCTGCCTACTTTTGATCTCTGTCAAATAAATAAATAAAATCTTTAAAAAGAGAGAGAGAGATAATGGAGCAGATAATGGTCTTGGTCACATCAGGCCCCCTGCTCAGGGGGAAGTCTGCTTGTCCCTTTCCCTCTGCCCCTTGTCCATTCATTCCCTCTCACTCAAATAGATAAATAAAAATCTTTTAAAAATTATTAAAAGTCAAGAAATAATGCATATGTAACTCTTTTGTAGACTGTCAAATGTTAAAAATCTAAAAATCACTGTTATTGTTACAAACAAGAGTGTCCTCAGGTGACTCCAAAATGTGATGCCTTTTTGAAAAAGTAAATGAGATATAACTTGCATTCAGTAAAGCGGACAACTCTTAAGTCACAGCTCAATGACTTCACATGTATGTATATACTTCTCCACCGCCCAGATCATGCCCCTTTCTAGTCAATATCCCCTTCCCAGAGGCAACTTGTCTTCTGAACTCCCCGTAGATTAATTTTGCATATTCTTGAACTTCGTATAAATGGAATCATACCATATATGCTCTTTTGTGCCTTCTTTTGAGATTCAGTCATATTATTGCTCCTATCAGCAGTTTATCTCTTTTTATTTTTTTTAAAGATGTTATTTATTTATTGGAGAGAGAAAGCACAGAGAGAGAATGAGAGGGAGAAGCAGACTCCCTGCTGAGCTGGGAGCCCAGTGTGAGGCCCAATCCCATAACCCTGAGATCATGCCCCGAACCAAAGGCAGATGTCTAACTGATTGAGCCATCCAGGTGCCCCGGTTTATACTTTTTATTGCTGTGTCATAAGTCTTTTTGGGGTCAAAATAAAATTTTTCTTCTCACACTTATAGCAGAAGCAACAAAAAAATCGTTTCATTCCCCTCATGACTTCTGATCCTGGTCTCTTTGCCAACCTCACTCCCATACTTGGGGAATTACAAAGTCAATTAGCTTTCAGCTGTGTTGGGTTCAGACCAGACTGACATCCCTAACAAGGACAAGATCTTAGAGGGGAAATGGATCTGTTAGCCGAACATTCATTCATCTACTTATCTGTTCTTCCAATCAAAATTTGGTTGTTTCATAATTAACCATTTTATTTACATAGATATAAGAAAGACAGACTAGTCTCTCAACTTGGGAACATGGTGCTTTAAGACAAAAAGTACACATTCTTCAAACAAGACGTGGAGAATGGAATGGAAAACTCCACTGAGTGCTTTCCTGGCTTCTTGCCATTCTGTGAATACTTAATGATATATATATTTTTAAAGCCAACTGTTCTCACATTTAGGCCAATTTTTCTTTTGCTAATATGGTCTTTTCTTGTCTTCAATCCAAAACAGATTGAGAATCTAGGAAGATATATTCTATCTACACTTTGATTTCACCAATAGTCTGTTCAGTTTCTACTAAGGACAATTATTCATATGTCTTTAAATATTAATATTGGTGCTAAAGAACACAAAGCTGATGCAACACTCAGAGCCCAAATCGAGTAAGATTCCCGCAGAGATGCAGGTGAGGGAAATTTTGAAAATTTAGAAAATTGGTCAGTTGATCTGGTAATGCCCATTGCTGGAGGTGATGTGCCCCTCAAGGAAATGAATGAGCCCACAGGGACCAGTGTCTGTCACCAATCTGTGGGTTTTGGTATCTGGTGTCCAAAGCATTTTCTGAAACTGTCAATGGTGCTATATTAAGTTGAATCTGGACTTCCTTAGAAGCTGAAAAGCAACTCAGGGAGAAGGGTGGGGTACTCCGCACCCCTGCTTCTTGTCACTGGCATCACTGCACCAGTCAACATTCTCAATATGAGCCTTTGTATTTCGGTCCCAGAGTTCACCCAAGTTTCGTTCTTAGATTAACCAAAGAGGTAGTCAGGAAAGTGTTATTGCCACCCTGAGGAGTTTATGAGGCTAAATGAATTCTGTAAGTAATGCAGTTAGTAAGTGGAGGCTCTGTCTCTTTTCTTCTTCTGCCCCCAGGTCATTTGAAACACTGCCCTAGAAGAAACATCAGAATAAGCCCTTCAGAATATTTCATAAAGGCTAATTAAAAGGTAGGCTCCTGGGTGCCTGGGTGGCTCAGTTGGTTGGGTGACTGCCTTCAGCTCAGGCCATGATCCCGGAGTCTCTGGATTGAGTCCCACATCAGGCTCCCGGCTCTGCTGGGAGTCTGCTTCTCCCTCTGACCTTCTTCCCTCTCATGCTCTCTCTCACTCTCACTCTCAAATAAATAAATAAATAAAATCTTAAAAAAAAAAAAAAAAGAAAAAGCTAGGCTCCCTATTTGCATTCGATTAAATATAAATCTTGTCTGTAGAATCAGAATTAAGTTGCTTCATTTGTCCCACGGAACTGACTAGAAGTAGTCAGGTATTATGACTTCTTGTCTGTCTCTATTCTGCTCTCCTCGCATCAAAAACTGCTCCCTGAGGGCAGTGACTTTGTTTAGTTCACCTTCATATCCCTGGCACCTAGACCAGCACCTGACACACAGAAGAGAGTCTACAAATCCTTGTTGAATAAACAAGGGGATGTAGAAAGGAATGATGGAAGGCAGGATAGAATAAAACTCAGATAAGTAAAGTGGCTTGCGCAAAGCCTCACAACCACAGTAACCTGGATTTTCAAGAGATCGATCATAAATACCACCCCTTTGCTACATCTTTTTACTTTTTCTTCATATCTGTTGGCAGTATTCATGGTCTTTATGGGAGCAAAGGGGATGAAAGGGGTGAGAGGTTGCCATTTTTCGAGACGGACACTTGTAACAAGTCATCAGTTACTGCATATCCTACATGAAGAAAAGGGCAACAAAGATGCTCTGGGAGTGGATGCTGGTGACTGGGTAGGACCACCAACCAGCCAGGAGTAACTTGCTGACTTACAGCATATGATTCCAATCCACAGGTGACAACATATCAGAGACCTTAGCGAGGCTGTGACATTCTAATTCCACAGATATTAAAGGTCTGGGCAGTTAGTTGCCCCACGGGCCTTCTAGCCAATCTTTTTTTTTCTTTCTTTTTTTTTTGAAACCACATCACCTAAGATCCTTGTGTATCACAAGACATATCCATAGAAAAGGGAGAGTTGATACCTGATGCTCTTTTCCTTCATGCTTAGGGAGTACTAGAGAAATATATCTGCTCATGAATATGCAAATAATTGATTTAAAGTCTAACTGAGTCCTAAGAAAATTCTTGAATCACCTCCTGGTGTTCTAGGAATTCAGTATTTCTCAGTGCAAATATCAGACTCCTACTCAGATACACCAAATGGAGACTTGGCTGCTTTTGAAGCATCCATTTGCTTAGGAGAATAAAACCCACACTTAGGAGAAAATGTGCCTTATTCTATTTGATGTTCCAAATGCTTCTTTGCCGAAAGATTACTCCACAGGAATGCCAACACAGACAATGCAGCTTCATAGTGAAAGGGGGATCCCATCCAGCTCAGTATTACCTATTGATGTTTCACAAAATTAGAAGGCTCACAGCAAGGAGAAGGAGGAACCAATGCAGATAGACACTGCTCATGCTCTTTAAAAAAGAGGAGATGTCAAAACGGGGTGGTACCATGTAGCACACCGGATGCCTTTTTTAAAAAATTTATGCGTGTACCTTTCTTTCTCCTTCTAGTCTGTGTTTTCCAGACAGAGAGCCAATCTGCGGCTTAACAACGTTTTCTACCAGCAGAAAAATCATAATAACCAAGCATACCTGAAAGCTCATAATTTTCCTGGCCAGCCATCTTGAGGTTTATTCCTTTCATTACATTAGAAATGGAGGCTAATTAAGGCACTGTGGCTAGAGCAAGCCAAATTGGATTTTTCTTATAGCTCTCCCTTCATCTTACAGAATGATGTCATTAAATGTTCAGACTATGAAATGCTAGGGACAGCCTGTTTCCACTGCACGATGGGTCATGCTGGAACGCCACGGAACTGTGCCACAGAATGTCATAAAGCTTTACAGAAGTACAATAAAAACCTACATGGAGGCCAAGCAGAACACGGGCATTTACTTCTCTTTGTAAATAGACTCCACGAAGCCAGAAGGAACATAGGCGGGAAGTCATGCAGGAAACGGTGAAGCAGACGGCATCACAGAGCCACTCTGCGGGCTGTTTGGTCTGGGGGCCTCGTGAATGACCAGTCATCACTCAAAGGCTTTCCGTAGAACACAGGACCAGGACTGCCAAATCACATGCCTTCTTGGCAGATCTACCGGACCACAGGCAGCTCTTGAGTTATAGGGCTATATTACAAGGCCACCTGATACCTGTTTATAATTGAGCAAGCTCCAGTGGGCTTTCATAAGAGAGATATATTATCAAATCAGTTTACCTCATTTGTTTGCATGAACCCTGTGACTTGAAGAGTTAAGTGTTACGTTATAGTCCCCTTACCCAGTGTGTTCCATATAAATGGTTTTCTTAAATTGGAGTAGCCCTATTTCACTCTGAAGTGAAAATTATTTTGTCAGACTCCTCTGGTGTTATTCTTTTCATGTGTCTAAGTGGTATTTGAGTCCTTAACCTTACCCAGACATAACCATTTATACTGACGTTGACCAAAACATGTGACTATTACCAACTATCCAGAACATACTCCTAATGCCTACTCTGGGTAAGGCATGGTCCTCGGTGCTGGGAGGTAGCCATTGATCAGAAAGGTATTATACCTGCTCTCAAAAAGATAAGCTAAACAAACAGTAAGAAGATTAACAACATAAGACAGCCTATGAAAAGGGCAGAGAAATATGGCAGTTGAAATTAATAACTGAAAGAATATGAGGGAAAACAAGGTCAAAAGAGATTAATATAGCTTAGGAAGATTGGGGAAGGTGTAAAATTTAAGAGCAGTGACCTTTAAGGATGGGTAAGCAGAGAAAAGCAACAAATAAGTGGGAATTGTTAGGAGCCATCCGATTAGAATAAAAGGTTGGCCATGCTCCACTTATGGACTATCTTAAATGCAAAGCTAAGGAACTTGTTTTTATAGGCAACGGGGGAAATACAGAAGTTTCTTAGTAAGGTACTTACATGACTTGGGACTGTTTTATTACAAGAAACAGAGAAGCCAACTTGAACTGACCCAAGCAATAGAGTGAGTTTCTTAGCTTACATAAGGGAAATACCTCAGGTGATGCTGGCCTCTGGTGAGGCTTGATCTAGCTGTCCCAACAAGGATATCACGGGACTGGACCTTCTCTATGTCAGCTGCATCCTCAGATGCCATATTGTCCCTCCTTCCCAGCCCATCCTCCCCTTTGGGAGCTCCAGGCTCTCCACCTACAGTAGCAAAATGGCGTGGCAATCCCAGAGCCCAGATCTCCTCCTCCTTCCAGAGGAAGAGTGAACATCTTCCCTGGTAGCATCCGTGGAAGAGAGAGGGTGTTTTCTTTTTCAGCAGTCTCGAGCTCTCCTTGTGTCTTTTTTTTTTCTTTAAGATTTTATTTATTTATTTGACAGACAGAAATCACAAGTAGGCAGAGAGGCAGGCAGAGAGAGAGGAGGAAGCAGGCCCCCGCTGAGCAGAGAGCCCGATGTGGGGCTCGATCCCAGGACCCTGAGATCATGACCTGAGCCAAAGGCAGAGGCTTTAACCCACTGAACCACCCAGGCGCCCCTCTCCTTGTGTCTTGATGGATCTGACTGGGTTACTGGCTTATCTGGGAACCAGTGGAGGAAGTGAGTTGGTAAATGAAAAAAGCTGATGGGTTTAAGTAAACCAGGGTCCACACCAGGAGAAGGTGGTGGGGGTGAAGGGTGCAGTCAATCCCTTTTAAACCACAGAGCTCAGAAGGAGGAAGAAGAGATTTCTTGAAGAAATATACAAGTACTGTTAGAACAGAGAATGGCCACTGGGTGGCCAGAAACTGACAGATGGCCACTAGAAGGAAAAACATGATAAAAGTAGGATTGTATGATAGGCAAGACCCGTCTATCACGTTATAATATTGAAGAGGTATGATTTAACTACCTAGCTAGCCATCTCTCCCACTTTTGCCTAGCCCCATGTGCGCACACCTTGCCCTTTTCATTTCAGAAAGTCTTAGAAAGGCATCATCTTGTTCCATATAGACCCAAGGGTGATTTCTCAAATAGAAAGAATTCTTAAATTTTTTATTTGGAAATAAAAAATATCTTTCTAGAAACACCAACATTTTTCAGAAATCGCATCTGTGGTTGTCAAGTTTGTTCTGTATACCGACCAGCCAAGAGAAGACAGTAGGCATTCAGAATTCATGAGAAAAGTGTGGTCGGCCTTGAACTCTGCCTTTTTGTGTGTGTGTTCCTTTTTTAAAACCACTGGGCTCAGCCCTTTGGCCCTGACAAAAGCAAATTTTGACACTGACTTCAATGGAGAGAAGGAAGCCACATTTTCAATAGAAGGGCATTTTTTTGTCTGGCTTCAGTCACTGCAGCCGGAACCCATTGTGAACTACAAAGCTATCTGTGCACAAATTAGGAGCACACCCACTGGCCTTGCCAGCTGTTCTGCCTTCTTCAATGAAGTCACAACTGTCATTGCCACCACAGTTCAATGCCACAGCAACAATTGTAAGGGCTTAGTGTCTGTATTGCTCAAAGTTTCCGGGGGTGGGAGAGAGAGACAGGTGTCCCCCACCTGGCTTCCTCCATCGCAGGTTCACACCCCCCCCAACCCCAACACTTACTTCTCTGCCCTTTGCAAATGAATGCAGTTCCAGGATGTGTGAAACTAGGCAGTGCTGGGAGGAAATCCTTGAATGAGAAGGAAAGACAGCGAATTCAAAAGAAGGCCATTTGACAGTGACTCCAGACATGCCCCTTATCAAGCACATCTGAGCTTGGCATGAATTCTCTAACCCAAAGAGGGACTCTTTTATGCATGGAAGACCTTGAATTCACACGAGCTGGCAGAACCATTACAGCTCTCGATGGGGAAGGAAAATGCAAGTTCAAGTCAGAAAGAAAAATGAAGAGCAAAGCAGAAGTCTTCCACTCCCAGCCCATGCTTATTTCTACTCGCCCAACAGCTGGACAAAGAGGGATTTATTCTTATCCTCTCTGGCAGTGAACTTACTCAGAATGCGAACGTTGATTTGATGCTGAGACCAAAGGCTCCAGGTTTTAAGAAAAAAAAAAAAAATCATCTCCTCCATGGGGTGGCGATGGCACACCCTTTCTTAAATGTAGCAGCTGATGAATGACCCATGGGAGATAATACTGCATGACTGGAAAAATTTGATACAGATGAAAAGTGACGAGAAATGAAACACTGCAAATTGCTTCGTACTGAGTAGACAGGGCCTTGGTATAGAGAGTCAGAGAAGGAGAACATGGGAAGCCACGGGGCTGGGGTAGGGAGACATCGTAGGATGTTTTCCCCCTCCCAGTGTCCCAAGCATTTGGGTCACTATTAAGGTTCTTGGCATTTAAAGCTGGTGGGATCTATTTCTGCTACTGATGACACCAAGGAAGTGACCTTGGACCCGCCTTTTTCCTTCTCTTTCTCCCCCTCCTTCCCTGTTCTAAAATACCCCTTTGCGATGTAAGTAGTTTGGACTTTGCCAAGTAGTTTCTAAGGCCCTTGAGCACAAAACAGAGGTAAACAACTCTGATTCCGTTTTCTTTTCTTTTTTTCAAAGGTTTTTATTTATTTATTTGACAGAGAAAGACAGAAAGAGAGAGGGAACACAAGCAGGGGCAGTGGGAGAGGGAGAAGCAGGCTTCCAGCCAAGCAGGGAGCCTGATGTGGGACTCGATCCCAGGACTCTGGGATCATGACTCGAGCGGAAGGCAGCTGCTTAACGACAGAGCCACCCAGGCGTCTCTCTAATTCAGTTTTCTGAAAGCTCACCAAATAAGTAATACTGAGGATATTGCTCGCTTTTGCCAAAAAAAGAACAGGAGGACCATATCTTTGGGCCACAATAACCCCATCTTCTTCTCGGCTTCTTATCAGTCTGTGTTCACGATAGGGAGTGACACAGACCAGCTCCTGATGAAATCAGTAGTCTTCCGCACAGCCCCTGCGCTCCCCCTGTGCCGCCCCATTCCAGTCATTGAAAAAATAAAATAAGATTTCTGTGTTTAGTTCTTCTGGAGGTTTCCATCACAACTCTTTATTTTATGCTTATTTCTCAATTTCTTGACTTAACATGAGACTATTTTCTTTTTTTTTTTTTTTTAAGATTTTATTTATTTATTTGAGAGACGGAGATCACAAGTAGGCAGAGAAGCAGGCAGAGAGAGAGAGAGGAGGAAGCAGGCTCCCCGCTGAGCAGGGAGCCCGATGCAGGGCTCGATCCCAGGATCCTGGGATCATGACCCGAGCTGAAGGCAGAGGCTTTAACCCACTGAGCCACCCAGGCGCCCCGAGACTATTTTCTACCTCTGGTAAGAAAGATGATGTTTTAGTTGACTTTTGTCTCTCCCGTCTTTTACTTCTGCTTCTTTAGCGCTTGAGAATTAGATGATGATTATTAGATTTTTCTATGGTTGGTTGCTTAATTATAAATAACACACTATACTTAAATATTATTTTATAATACTTATGTACTATGTTAAATATTATACTTAAATGTTATTACTTATGTACTATGTTAAATATTATACTTAAATGTTATAATATTATATAATATAAATAGCATATTTGAATCTCTAGTTGTTCTTCCAGCAATTCCTCCTTTGATAAGATGAAGATGTTACCTAATTGGATGGGGTTTATTTCCTTTCCTCCCTACTCTCTGCTCCCCACCTTCTATTGGCTACGCCCTTTCCATTACATCCTGAGATGCAGCCTAAACCTCCAAGCCCTCCATGCTTTTGACTGAGACTAGCTCTTGAAGTGGAAATCCAACACAGAGATAACCACTCACTTACCCTATGTCCCTGTCAAAGGGATGTATTCCTTTCCAAGGTCAGCTACATTACCAAGCACCAGTTCAAAGAGGCACCTCTTTGATTGGGAGACATAATCCTAACAGAGGGTTTTAGCCTCCTACTCATTTTCCTGGCCTAAGAAATTTAAGATATAACCTCCTTGAAGCTTGCTGCTTCAATCACTGTATTTGCGTAAATTAACATTTCAACCTGTGAAGCAAGTGGTTTCTTAACAGCCTTTTTTGATGCAGAGAACAAAGGACCCAACTACAAATGTACAGAACTTTTGGCAGCCAAGTGCCCCATTTGGATTGTTAATGGTTTCGAAGTGTATTCATCCGCACTTAATGGTCCCCTTGAGTGGGCTTCTAAGCATATAGAACTCAAACACCCTTCTTTCCAGTAATGGAGATCAAAATGTAACTAGAGTTAATAGGAATAACTTTGCTTCTTGAAATATAAACTGGAAAAATTTCCACAACAACCAGATATTTCTTCATATTTGACAGAAAACAATTCCCATATACAACTTAAAGCTTAAGTAAGGGCAGTAGTATAGCCATACTTAACTTTTTTTGAGCAGCCACTAAGATGTCCAACTGTCCTAGTTTGCTTGGAACTTCCTCATGTTTAGGACTGAAAACTCCACATCCCAGGAGATCCATCCCCCAGTCCTGGAAAAATCTGAGATGACTGATGACCCTACATATGGTAACAATGATGACAGTAATATTATTTGTGCTCGTTACGGGCCAGGTACTATATTAAATGATTTAGATGGTTTAAAATTTAACCTTCATAGTAACCATACAGAGTGGGTATTATTAGTATCCCATTTTAAAGATGGGAAAACCAGTGCTTGACAAAGTCAAATTACTTCCCTAAATTCTTTTAACTAATAAGTGGCTGAGCTAAGAGATTCAAACACAGGTTATCTGACTCCGCATTTTTTCCTGCATTAAAAAAATTTCATCACATTTCGGATTAAGGTTGTCAGGTAAAACACAGGGCCCCAAATCAAATTCAAATTTTAGGAAAGCAAAAAATAATTTTTTAGTATATTCCCAATTGCATGGGACATACTGACACTAAAAAATTATTCATTTATGGGACGCCTGGGTGGCTCAGTTGGTTAAGCAGCTGCCTTCGGCTCAGGTCATGATCCCAGTGTCCTGGGATGGAGTCCCGCATCAGGCTCCTTGCTCGGCAGGGAGCCTGCTTCTCCCTCTGTCTCTGCCTGCCATTCTGTCTGTGCTCGCTCTCACTCTCTCTCTCTCTCTGACAAATAAATAAAATCTTTAAAAAAAAATTATTCATTTATCAGAAATTCAAATTTAACTGGACAGTTTGTAATTCATTTGCTAAATCTAACAGCTTTAATTTGGGGCAATCACCTTTTCCAGTAAAAATAAAATTTTAGGGGTGTTTGTGTGGCTCAGTCGGTTAAACATCTGACTTCAGCTCAGGTCATGATCTCAGGGTCCTGGGATGGGGCCCGACTTTGCACCCCACCCCTCAGTTGGGAGTCTGCTTCTCCCTCTCCTGCTGCCATTCTCCCCTGCTCATTCCCCCCCAACCCATGAAAAAACAAAATCCTTTTAAAAGTAAAATAAAATAAAAATAAATTTTTATCAGGGCACGTGTGTAGTATGGTTGATTAAGTAGTTTCAGCGCTCAAGTTGTGATCTCAGGGTCGTGAGATTGAGCCTCATGTTGGGCTCTATGCTCAGTGCAGAATCTACTTGAGTTTCTGTCTCCCTCTCACCCTGCCCACCCCCCGCCCTCCCTTTCTCTCTCGCTTTCCCCCTCTTTCTCTCCCCCTCTCGAAAACGAATAAATAAATAAATAAATAAATTTTTAATTGGTGTTTTATGTGGCCCAATATATTTATGGGCTGGTGAGATCTAGGGAAATAGGTTCAAATTAAAGGAAACCAAATAAATTAGAGCAAAAATACATCCATGTGTTGTTTTATTTGAGAAATATGGTTGATCTAAATAGGCTCTTTCTGAGCTAGGGTAGCAATTCTGATATATTTGACTCTGAGAATAGAATGAAAGTAGGGGACATTTACTCGTTCATTTAGTCATTCATTATGTATTGAATGCCTACTGTGTTCCAGGCACTATTCCAGATACTAGGTTACAGTCAAACAAAAGAAACTCCTAGTCCTCCTAGAGCTCACATTTTCTCAGGGGTAAGTGGGCACTAAGTCGATACACTAGCAAGTAACATAGTTTCTGGGAGTGCTATATGCCATGAAAAAGAATATAGGAGGGAAAGTGGTCGAAATGAAGGGGGATGTTGTAATCAATATAGTCAAGAGAAGGTACCCAGTGAGGGGTAAAATCCTAAACGAAGAGAGCAGAGCCATGTGGATGTGTGGGAGGAAAGAGGCCTAGCAGAAGAAACGGCGAGAGCTAGGGCCCAGAGGTGAGTGTGCGGGCCGTGTCAAAGGCATAGCACGGAGGCTGCAGGCAATTAAGTAAATTGCAGAGTAGGAGGCAATGAAGCCGGAGAGAAAGAGGTAGGGGTTAGTTGCTTAGGGCTGATTGGCTGTGGTCATAACCTTGGATTTTATTCTAAGTGTGAAGGTTTACGAGCAGGATGATAAATGATCAGGTTTATACTTCAAAGGCTCCTGGTGGTGCTGTGCAAAGGAAATGGTGCTGCAGAAGTAGAGGAGAGAGATGCTTGTGGCCTGAAGTGAGACAGGAGCAGGAGAGAAGAGAAGTGGTGCATTTGGGATCTATGCAGACAGTGTGGCCCAGCCAAATCTCTACCCGTGTTGTCTCAAGTGACTCTCCAAGATTCAGGAGCACAGCTACTTTACATTATGATAAGCTATTTGGACCTTCACTTCCGTGCTTTGAAAAGCACGTGGCTGCACTTAGTAACCACCCAGGGCACTTAAACAATACTAATGCTTTGGTCCCACCCTCAGAGAGTCTAGAAGTACAAGCGTGGACGTTGGGGTTTTTAAAATCTCCTTGGATGAGTCTCACATCAGCCACGGTGAACATTTATGATCTAAGAATGGTGGGAAGGCTGGGGTGTGAGGTAGATGACGTTTCCAGGCATGGGGCAGGAAAGGAAGGAGGGTAGATAAATGAGGGCCAAGAATTCATCAACGTGCTTTCCTTTTAAACAAGTTTTATTAAAAGCCCTCAGAGATGGCCATAAACACATGTGGTTGCAAATGCCTCTGGCTCAGGAGAGATCGTGTAAGTTCTTCGTGATTACATGCGTTGGGGCTGCCGTGGCCTGCCACGCTTCCGGCTTTCCTCTCTCATGTGCACTCAGAAGGTGGGCCGCTTGACAGTCCTATGGTTGCCTAGCCCTCAGGGCTTGCCAAGGCCTTGATAGGGACCTAAGCTGCTAGTGTCATCTCCTTCATCCATTTCTGCGTAAGGCAGCTCAATTTCCAAGGGACTTCAAGGTCTTAGAGATTGCAAGATAAATTGGGAGGTGACCAGAGAGCAGCTCTCTTTTGTTCCTTTCCAGGGAAGGCATATGGCGAACATTCCCCTCTGCTCAGGAGCAGCCCTGAAATTCTCTTGCCATTGATGGGAAAACTCAAACAAAAATCAAAGTAATAATCAATGTCACTTAGTGAATTAGTGATGGAGACAGGAACAGAATCCAGACTTTCTAACTTGGGGATCCCCTGCTTTTAAGTCTAAATGTTTTTTATTTTAATCCAGCTGTGCTGAGTTAATAAGACTTTGACGAAATCCAGCCCTGTATTTTATAGAGTTAACATATTTGATATTTACCTCAGCTATTTGTTGTCTGTTTAATAAGTTTTGTTTGTCTTCCCAGATGCACATTATTCGGCAGTGTATAATCACATACGATTGTTTACACCATTTACTGTTTGCTTTCAAGTCTTGCCAAGAAGGACTTGGTGTAAACTAGCTGTCTGCAGCAGCCACACTAAGTTAAGCCTTTAAAAGGGTCTAATCGAGCCTATGTAAATAAACAAAATGATATGGAAAATAACTCTGTACAAATTTACTACACGGCTGCCCAGGTGGTAAATATGCAGACCTTTTCTCCTAGGGAACAGATCAGATTAAATCTTACTCAGGACAGCACGGTCCTTGTAATGATTACAGAGAGCTATATAAGTTTTAATTCAGAACTCCATTCAAACCCTGCACACACGTGTGTGCGCGCACACACACACACACTCCTTTCAGTGGCAATAAATTTCAGGCATGTGGTTAGCAAAGTTTCACTCTTTCATTTTCAGAGAAAATGCTCAGTGAAGGAAATTTCATATCTGACCATTAGAAGGTCATGATAGCTAGGGGGAGCACAGGTGGTTTGCTCATCTTTTAAACTAATAAAGGAGATCAGCAAAATTCACCCACTAACTACTTAGGCTTAAAGAAACTAGAGCATAAGGAAAGCGATCTCTTTCTGAAAATGTCCAGTATGATCCATCCGGCTGAGACTTAATATTTATAGTCACTTGGGTAAAAAGTGAATTTGACATTCATTTCCTCAGTAAATGGTCATTGAATAGGCACCGTGTGTCAGGCACGGTGCTGGGCATCACAGCCAAGGCAGCAGACTGGCAAAGATGGAAGGCCTAGTCTTTGCTCTTGAAGAATAACTAGTATCGGAGATTCTGTCTTCTTTATGCCTTTGTTCATGCTCATTCCTCCAGTAAAAAGGCCTCTTCCGACACTTCGGAAGAGGCACACATCCTTCAGATTCTAAGGAATCATACTACCTGTACCCTTCCTTATTTGTGCCCGATTCCTCCTGCTTTGAATCCCATGTACTTACAGAGACTCCCATACTCCAGAAGGCCTCATCTCCTCAGTCTTTGTATCCTGTGCCTAACAAGACAAGCATTCAAGAAAACACCTGTTGAATCAGTGAGTGAGTGAATGATGGTAATGTTTCTTTGAACGATGGCAAGCTCTTTGAATACTTGATTGGAGTATTTGAATTTACCTCCTCTGAAGTGGTAACAGAACAGTATTTGAATTTGTCCACTTTGTTTAATTAATACCAGAAAGGTTTCTGTTCACTAACATCCTGGGAGAGCATTTCTGTTTCATCTAGCAAATTTTATTTAAAGCGCCTTTTTTGAAATTACTGTTGATTTTGGAGTGTGTGTGATGAGGGCATTGTGGTTATGTTTAAAGGGGAGAGTCCTTGTGTGTCAGAAATACATACTGAAGTATTTAGGGATGAAATTAGGTGAGGTCTGGAATGTGTTTCACAATAACTGGGGAGGGATAAAGAGTGGGAATTAAAATGAAGAAAGACCAGCCATGAGGTGATCCTTGTTGGAATGACAGATACATGGAGGTTCATTCAACTATTCCCTTTACTTTTGTATATTCACTTTACTTTACTTTACTTCTGTTTAAAATTTTCCATACGTAATTAAAATAATTTTTCATTTATAGAAGAGAACAATCAGACATGAGTGTCACAACTGGACAATAAAATGTAAAACTGTAGGCCAAAATTGCTTCTGTTCAGAATGCCCACAACACTATACTTTTTGGACAAAGTAGAAAATCACAGACTGATACAACCGTAAATATTCTCACTACAGAGCCAAGTAACATTATGACAATCTTTTCTTTCTTTTATTCATTTTTCTAGAATTAAGAATTTCTTTGTTTTTCTAGTTGGATATCCTTAATTATTTGCATATGTTCTATTATAGTGCAATTCAAAGTATGGCCCCATAGACCAATGATATCAACATCATGTGGAAACTTACCTAAAACTCTGAAAAAACTGGATATCCATACACACACACAAACATAAAGAAATTACCAAACTTTTTCCAAAGTAATTGCACCACTTTAAATACCACCAATACCGTGTAAGAATTCTAGTGCCTCTACACACTTGCTAAGATTTGCTGTGGTCAGTTTTCTTTTTAAATTTTAGCCATTCCAGTAAATTTGTAGTGGTATAATGTTGTGATTTTAATTTGCATGTTCCTAGTGACTAATGATGTCAAACACATTTTCATGTGTGCATTTGCCGTCCATATATCTTCTTTAGAAGATTTCTGTTGAAATATTTTGCCCATTTTCTACTGGGTTGTTTCCTTTTTATTGAGAATTCTTCATATATTCTTTCATAAGTCTTCATTGCATATATTCTTTGAAAATATTTCTCTAGTGTGTGGCTTGTCCTTTCATTGTTGTAAAATTTTTTCAAAGAGCTGAAGTTCTTAATTTTGATAAATTCAAATTTTTCCATTTTATTTTCTTCTATGGATCATGTTTTTGAGCTCAATTTCTTAAAAAAAAAAAAAAAATCAAACGTATGAGCCAGGCATTCCTTTCCCAGTATTTACCCAAGAGAAATGAAAGTGTATATCCACATAAAGATTTGTGCATGAATCCTTGTAGCAGCCTTATGTACAATAACTAAAAACTGAAAACAACCCAATGTCCATTAACAGATGAATGAATAAATAAATTGTGGTATGTCCATACAATGGAATTCTACACAGCAATAAAAAGAAATCAATTACAGTTGACCCTTGAATGACATGGGTTTGAACTATGCTGGTCCACTTAAATGTGGATTTTTTTTTTCAATAATACAGTACTATACCATAACTGTATTTTCTCTTCCTCATGACTTTATTTTTTTTTAAGATTTTATTTATTTATTTGACAGACAGATCACAAGTAGGCAGAGAGGCAGGCAGAGGGGGAGGAGGAAGCAGGCCTGCTGAGCAGAGAGCCAAAGGTGGGGCTCAATCCCAGGACCCTGAGATCATGACCCAAGCCGAAGGCAGAGGCTTAACCCACTGAGCCACCCAGGTGCCCCTTTATTTATTTATTTTTTAAAAAGATTTTATTTACCTCATGACTTTCTTTTTTTTTTTTTTTTTTAAAGATTTTATTTATTTATCTGACAGAGAGAGATCACAAGTAGGCAGAGAGGCAGGCAGAGAGAGAGAGGAGGAAGCAGGCTCCCCACCAAGCAGAGAGTCCGATGCGGGACTCGATCCCAGGACCGAGATCATGACATGAGCCGAAGGCAGCGGCTTAACCCACTGAGCCACCCAGGCGCCCTATCTCATGACTTTCTTAATAACATTGTCTTTTCTCTACCTTGCTTTATTGGAAGAACATAATATATAATACATAAAACATACAAAATATGTGTGAATCAACTGTTTATGTTATCAATAATGCTTCCAGTCAATGGTAGGCTATTAGTAGTTCAGTTTTGGGGGAGTTAGTGCCCATAACCCCTGAACCAATCAAGGGTCAATCTACTGACACACACTACAACATGGCAGAATCTCAAAATAATGATGCTGTCAAAGAAACCAGACCAAGAAAGAATACATATTGTAGGATTCCATTTATGTGAAATTCTAGAAAATGTGCACAATCTATACTGATGAAAAACGATCAGTGGTTGCCTAGGAAGGGGGATGAGTGTGAGAGAAGAAAGCATTACAAAGGGACAAGAAGAACTTTCTGGGATTATGTTATGACATCACAGGTGTAAAATTATCAAAAACTACCAGATTTTACACTTTAAATTATGTGCATCTACATACAATTATCTCGTCAATTATCTCGTGGTACAGTTGTTAAAAAATACTGACATAATCATGGTGTTATGTGTGTTGAGGAGTGCTTCTCTTAGGCAATTTCACAGCAAGGGAGATGGCTTTTATATCTATTAGAAACATGCTGGTACCATCAAGAAACTAAAATATCAAAATAAGTTCATAGAAAGGGCAGTGTACATTGAGAACGGTTAGGTACTGATTTAGTTGGTCTGCAGCAATGCAAAAACTGCAAATTTTTCCTCAAGATAGAAAAATAATGCTGTGAGCTATTTGTGTGTTCAGTTGGTGGTGACTGTCTTGCTGTCTATGTGGCCCATCCACTCCTCCTTTCACGTTGATCTGTTGCAGCGTTTCGTCACTTCGTTTTTCATCCCTCAGTGCATGGTTTTCATCCTTCTTTGGTTGTTTCAAAGTGTCACCATGATCAGTTCGTTTTTCTTGGAAATGTCAACCAGTTGAGGAGGATATCAACAGAGAAATTATTCCTTGCAATCTCTCACTGCCTTCACCTCTCCATGAATTATCTCTGTCTTTCCTCTTTTCTACCATTACCTCTTCCCTCAAATGATCTAGGGTATCTAGAATGGTTGCATTGGCTGGTTGAGGACACTGAGCCTGTGACTTTGTGCCCTTGTCCCCAGGCCACCTTTCATGCTATGCTTTTCCTGTGACTCCAGAATACTTAGTTTCACCAGAGGTTTGCTGCAATATAAACTGATTTCGGAAAAATTCTCCCTGGGGTGATCATAAGTGATCTGGATCCTCATGGGACATTAAACACTCTGAGGACACTTATGATTGGTATTTTGGGCTATTTCGAGGTGACAGCAGTTTTCCTCTGCTTCTGGGCACCTCAAAAACCCATCCCTACATCGGAGAATTCCCTAGGACCATCACACGCTAGGAATGTTGACAATATGCCAGGACATTCTAGATCTCTGTGTGTTCACACACAGACAGGATTATGCAGATGCCGCTTTAATTAAAGCCATGGGGCTTATTTGAACAAAGTTCAGAAATCAGTAGAAATTCAGGACTGGAATAGTCAACATGTCTTCGATCAACTGTGAAGTAAACTCTACTCGTTTCTGGAAGCTGGCAGGGCTTAAGCCAAGCCATCTGGTGTCCCTCCAAGAACGGCTAAGGCCACCCTCACTGCATCTGCAGAAGTTAAAGCAGATTTGCAAACCTTACAAATGATTTAAGTAGGATACTACATTGTGTCATTGGGTAGGTACTTTTAGAAAAGCCATGAAGTGTGTGCCACTTTTAAAGACTGGAGCTCATGCTCAAAATATAGTTTGAGGCATAAAGCCCACCCACAACAAGTTTGCCAATATACGGTCTTTTAAACAGAAGATGTGAAATAAAAGATGGTGAAATTATTTATGACTGTAACTAGAGATTTGGCAAGCTTTACTTCATATCTTGATAAATCATCCAAACACTAAACAGCATTTGTGTTCAATTGAGATAGAACTGGAATTAATAGGGTAATGTCATCCAAGAGTGTATATTATTAATTCTTAATGGCATGACATTATTTTCCCTGATGGAGACATTTAATGTCCTGGAATCAGAGTGAAGAGTAATGTGTTAGGAAGCAAGTGTTGTTGCTCCATCACACCCCTACGCGGGGCTACCTACATCCAAGATTGTCATCTTTCTTATCATTTGTTCTTGCTTCCCTCTTTGAAGTTGTCACCTCTATCTGAAGTAATGGACCAAATAGGAGTCATAAATGGCTCCTTTGTACCTATTGGTACAGGGCCATGTACTCATTAAATGCTCATTAAATTGATCTCAGAATAAGAGAAGTTTTTGGAAATTCTCCAACTGCTATTCAGGGAGGCAGTAGACTGTACTGGTGAAAAGTTGTCCTAGTTTGGGTTCCCCCAGCCGCAGACTCTGAGACAAGGATTTAGGTGTAAGTAATTTATACCAAAGTTGCTCTCAAGAACTACTGAGGAAGAATTAGGGAGGGAGGAAGGCCAATAAGGGGTAGATGAAGGATGGAGTTGCCTCTGTGGGCAAGTGAGGTTAATTTCTGCCAAGGATGCTTTGAGAGACTTTACACAGCATATCTCAGCACCATGAGTGAGGGATGAGGAAATTGGCCTCTTCATTTACCAACTCTTGTCCTCACTGGTGAGTATCACTTCTATGAGTTAAATCTCTGGGCACACATTAAATGGATGCCAGACAAGACCCTCACACAGAGATATCCAAGAAGCATGGACATAGAGGGAGACTATTTGCAAGTGACCTCACAGGTGGGCATGTGGAGGGCTTTCTGCAGGTGACCTTGGAGGTGGACATGAGGGGGATTATCTGCAGGTGCCCTCCTGGATGGGCCAAGGGGATGGATATAGATGCAGAAATTAATCACCTCTGCTACAAGAACTCTGGTGTGGCAGACCTCGATTCAAATCCTCACTCTAACACTGACTAGATGTTTGGTCTTGGACATAATCTTTCTAATCTCTGTAAGCCCTGATTTCTTCCTCTGGGAGAATAATAATAATACTAGTGCACACCTAGTGGCAGTTCCAGATTGAGGCATGTTAGGAAGGAGTGCTTAAGGACTTGTCTAGAAGCTGCATTTCCACAGTAAGCACACTGTTGTATTAGAAGAATACATGTTTCTTTGCAGTGCCTGATAAAGATTATAAGGTTTTTAAGCTTCCCTAAGCTAGTCCCCTGAGGTTGCCATTGTACTTACCATAGAGAAATATTATAAAGATAAAATGCCTATAAGGCAAATGTGATTGCATCACTCCCCTCCTTAAAACTCCTCAATGGATTTGCACTACCTTCAGGAAAAGACCAATATCTTTTAACACAAGGTACAAAACCCTGTAAACCCTGATACCTCCCTATTACTCAAATATTTCCAACTTTTCTCCTCTCTTCTGTAAGTTTCTTGGGTGTACCATGTACGTGTTTGCCACCGGATCTTTGCATGTACCATCCCTCCTGGGATGCTACTCAGCCCTCCTGTCCACAGGCTAACCTGAACTTCCACCACTTAACTCTTTAGGTTAAGGCTCCCATTCTTCTCCTTGCTTGGGCCAGCTCTGCCTCCGCCATACACTACTCCCACTCTCCTATCACCCATTATCTTCACTGGATGGCAGGGAGTTGATTCCCCGGTGACTTCAACTTTAGCTTCCTGAAAGAAAAGCTCTTCCGAGGCTAGGGAAATAAAACGCAGAACACAAAGACTTCTTGGGACAGGGAAAGACAGCCACTCCCCCTTCACTCCCACAGCACTAAGAACAGACCCCAAATTAATATCCTACCATAATTATCTCATCAAAAGCTGGTTTCATATCTCACCCATATCCATTCATTATTAATATAGGAAAGCATTGCTTAGTGCTTTAAATTCCTCACATACATGTAGTATCTTTTCAAGATATTACTGCATTTCTGTTAATGAAAAACTTCGCAGTCAACAACTGTTTTGACTATCTGCCTTTTCTGAGTACAATTCTTTCTTTCTTTTTTTTTTTTTTTAAGATTTTAACCATTTTTTGACGGAGAGAGAGACAGCGAGAGAAGGAAGAGAGAGGGAATACAAGCAGGGGGAATAGGAGAGGGAGAAGCAGGCCTCCCGCTGAGCAGGGCTCAATCCCAGGACCCTGGGATCACGACCCCAGCCAAAGGCAGATGCTTAACGACTGAGCCACCCAGGCGCCCCTTCTGAGTTCATTTCAATGAATGAAACTAATTACTAATGTCTGCTTTTCTTTTAATTCAACCAAACAGAAAATATTGAATTATCAGTTTCTCTGAATGAAAACCAAAAACACTGATGGATAACAGGAAACATTATGGTGGAACATATTAATGTTTTTTCCTGTGTTCAAAAGAATCTCCCAGGGGATTCTGAGCTATGACTCCAACCTGACTCACGCTCTCTAAAACTTAGCTGGCAATAGGAAACTTTTTTTTTTTTTAAATACTTAAACATTGGCTACCAAAACAATGAGGAATGGTCAGGTTGTCCCACATGCAACTTCATCATAGGATACCTTCCTCTGAAAAGTTAAAGATAGATATAGAACGAGAGAATGGTTATTATTCTCCTCTACTGATTTCATCTTTTCTGTTCTTGAGAATTAAAAAAAAAGTTTTCTCTGAAATTAGGTCTTAATAACTTAAAAGAGATTGCAGATCATGAGAAGGAACATTAAAAATAGGCCAGACTGTATCATCTCAATGGATCTCCATGATGTGACTAATCACATTAGTTTTCTGGCAGCAGAAGTAAACCTTACTGAAATGGTTGTGCTGTCGTCATTCTTATAGGCCAGCAACTGCCCAGAGCCACGTGTCTAATTTCATCTAAAATTTTGCATGATTAGCATAGGAATTTGCTTCATCTGCTGTGAGGGGTACTTATACACTCTTGGCAATAAAACACGAGACTCGGGGATCAGCTCTCCCCACATCCTCTTCTAGAGAAGGCTACCGGCAGCCATGTTGTGTCACATGACTTGTTCTACGGCCAGAGATGACTGGATTAGGGGTGGACACTTGACCTAAAATTGTTTTAATCATGTTCCTTCTTTCAGTGATTTGGAATTGGAATTAGGAGATCTGCTGTCTTTTAGAAGGAAGAGATATAAACCTGAGTCTTCTGAGATGACCGTCTTTGCTTATTGCATATCTACAGACTTAGACAAAATAGATCAAGGAAGAGAAAAAAGAATAGTGCAGAATACTTTAAAACAAGAGAGGGAGAAGAAGAGAGAGTTCTGCAGGCTTCCCATGGTTCCTCTGACCCAGCTGCATTCCTGCCTTTGGGTTCTGTGAGTCACTACTGTGTTTTTATAATAAATTCCCTTACATGATACTTGAAACCAGAGTCACAACTAACACAAGCAGCCAGCCAGTGGTAACCTTTTGTTATAAGAAAAGAGATTAATGTTTATCAATCCTTTTATGGAAGTGTTTGTATTTTAAGTGGGTTTAAAAACCAGATTCCTTAAAACATTGTTATTACTGACAGTAATGGAGCTAGAAAAATTCAGTGACTTTTGAAGGGCTTTCAATCAAGTTGAATCCCACAGATTCTTAGAAATATCTCTGTAGGTTGGGACAAATAGCACATTTTTGCTACTGCTTGTGAAATCATTGTGTAGGTTTTTTTTGTTGTTTTGTTTTCTTTTGTTTTGGTGGGTAAGTTGGCCCTGATCTTGCCTGTTTCCAATCCTATCATTGGTGAGCAGTGAAACTCACTAACAACTGCATAAACATGACTAGTATGAGGGGACCTCCTACAGGGTGATTGCCTGGGTTGCCAGGGCCCCACCCCTTGTGGGAAGGCCCCACCAGAGATAGTTTTGTTGGTGTCTTCCTAGAGCTATATCCCTGGGTTTGTGCCTGGATAAAGTATTGCCTTGTACTGTGTTGACTCCATGCCTGTATATAGATAGAATATGCCTTTTTACAGTCCCCCAAACAGAATGTTTATCTTTGCTTGTGTCTACTTCCCTTCTTCCACAAACATGGCACAAAAGTCATATGAGTCTTTTCTTGAACTCACCCAATTCTTTTAATAAATAAACATCCTGAGCACCTTCTGGACCAGTCAGAGCTGGGTGTTGAGACCAGCTGCCCACACTAATTAGAGGCTGGCAAACCACTTAGGGTTTCCCATTCTGTTAACCACAATGACCATTCTAGGGACATCCCACGCTATATCCGTTTGACCTGTTGCACTTGATTTTGTCCTCAGCTTTCTTGGTTTCTCAACCTCCACTCCTCTCCCCAACTTTTTCCTTGTCTTTTCTCATCATCCTGGCTTTGCTATCTGGGACCCACCTAGGATACAGGTCCAGAGCTCTGACCTGTAACGGAATAAGCCACTTTTATCTCTACAATATCCTCGAAGTAGTTTGATGTCAGGGACATATTTGTTCATCTTTGTATCCTCAGAGCCCAGAAATGTACCTATAAATGGCAGTGCTCAGGAAGTGTTAAAAGAGAAACAATGAACATGACTGTATGTATTAATGCTCTGTCTCACATACCCCCTTTTCCACTGAACGTGCTCCTGCATTAGAGAAGAAAAGAGAGCAGACATGAGTGTAGAGGGGCTTTCTTTTCTAGAAGCCAGTGGCTCTATGTAGTCCATGGCTGAACCCCTAAAGGGATTCTCTGGAATCCTTTGAAAACTGTTGTTTCCTCCTCTAGTAAAAATAGGTATGTTATCATGAATGCCACTCTCTTTCTTTCTAGGAGTCCCCATATCCCATTCTCTTTGGCAACAATACTTTGATGGTTCCCTGTACCTCTTACTTATTTTTAGTAAAAGGAGCATCACTTTCAGTTTCATTGCCCTTGGAAATGACCCTGTTGCTTTAAGCCACAGATACTCTTCTCCATTTACTTCTGGCATGAACCACCAGTATAGTGATAAGATCTGTGGCTCAAACTGCTATATGACTAGACAGTTAACCCTTAAACAGCAAGGGAGTTAGGGACGCTGATCTCCTCCCCACACTGTACAGTAAAAAATACACATATAACTTGGGACGCCTGGGTGGTTCAGTCTGTTAAGCATCAGACTTGATTTTAGCTCAGGTCATGATCTCAGGGTCATGAGATCGAGCCCTAACTGGGCTTTGCACTCAGTGTGGAGTCTGCTCGAGATTCTTTCCCTTTGCTCCTCCCCCTGCTCTCTCACTTTCTCTCTCTCTCTCAAATAAATAAATTGAATCTTAAAAAATAAATAAATAAATCTTAAAAAATACACATATAACTTTTGACTCCCCCAAAACGTAGCTATTAATAGTCTACTGTTGGCCAGAAGCCTTACCAATAACATAAGTGTATGTTTTATATATTAAATGTAAACTGTATTCTTACAATAAAGTAAGCTAGAGAAAAGGAAATGTTATCAAGAAAATCATAAGAAGACAAAATACCTCTACAGTCCTGTACTGTATTTATTTAAAAAAAAAAAATCCATGTGTCAGTGGACCCACACAGTTTAACCCCATGTTGTTCAAGAGTTGACTGTATATAAAATCTATGATAATCTCTTCAACCCATGTTGACCAAGTCATTGAGATGACTTGTGGCTCACGGCTGTCAGGGCAGTCATTACATTCAACTTTATTTACCAACCACTCTACTCTGGTATGATTTTTCTTTTAGAAACTTGCAAATATTTCAAATCCTGTGTTTACATTTTGACACATTCATTCCACCTGTCTCTCATCAATCCACAAGGAGTTTTGTTTTATTTTATTTTATTTTTTTAAAGATTTTATTTATTTATTTGACAGAGAGAGAGAGATCACAAGTAGGCAAAGAAGCAGACAGAGAGAGAAGGGGAAGCAGGCTCCTGGCTGAGCAGAAAGCCCGATGCAGGGCTCGATCCCAGGACCCTGAAATCATGAACTGAGCCAAAGGCAGAGGCTTAACCCACTGAGCCACCCAGGCACCCTCACAAGGAGTTTTAGACAGATTTTTTTTTTTTTTCCCGTAACTCCTGCCTTAGGAAATCATGGCATGCAACCCATACTGGATTCTAACATACTCACTCCCTTTGGTATGACGTGGACTATGGGTGGACTATGGTGACATGAAATGGGCCAGAGAAAAGCAGACAGGCTTTAGGCTAATTTCCTTATTCTTAAGGAAATTCTATTACGAGCTGAGGGGCTTATGTAACTATGTTTGGTACTTATGGGAACTTAGAAAAGTAGAAATTTGAAATTAATTAAAAAAAGGCCATCATAAAATCATTTAGTGACATTCTCTCATTATACAAATGAGAAAAATGTGAGCTCAGAGAAATTGAGTGAGTTGCTAGGGCCATGTAAATAGTGACAGAATCAGGAACAATTATGGGCTTTCTTGGAGTGGATGGGGGTTTAGCAGACCACTCATACCCAGAAATCCTGGGGCCTCTTGTTAACAAGGCAAGGCACAACTTTATTTTCTAGGGAACACAAAGACTCATTTCCTTGCTGTGAACTCATTACAATTCAGCCTAAAACAATGATAATGGCATACCCCAAACGGCACTGGTTAGAGGTAGGCAAAGGATCGTTTAAATCTACTGTACAGTAGGGTAAATCGTGGAGAAGGGATTATTAGCACATTTGAAAGAATAAGAGAGTAGCAGTGACAAAAACAAGAACAGGAGTAAGAACAGAAGCCTCAGCAGTGAGTAATATTTAAATATGGGAACGAAGGCTTGGTGCAGAAAAGAGTGAAGAGAGAAATCCACATTGCCCAAAATGCTGGGATTCTTTTTTTCCTTTTTTAAAAAATTGCACACACCAAAAATTAATTAGCAGCAGCAATAACAACAAGCCTTACTAATGGGAAAAAACCAGAAACAATATTGTTTACTAAGAAGTCCAGAGATAGCTATCAGGGTCAGCATCTCAAAAATGTCAGTAATGACTCAGGATCCCACGCTCCTTCTCCCCCTCCTTTCTCAGCATGTTGATTTCTCATCCTTATGCTTACCATCCATGGTCAAGATGGCTGCCGAACTCCAAGTATCTTTTCCCTCATGCCAGCTAGCTCTTCTTTTATGACTTTTTTTAAATTCCCTTTCTAGATTTTATTTATTCATGAGAGAGAGACAGAGAGCAAGAGAGAGCGAGCATGTGCAGGGGGAGGGGCAGAAGGAGAGTTGCCATGCGTCCTGCAAATATAGGATATTCTATTATCTAAAATTTGAGTTTGGGGAGCCTGGGTGGCTCAGTTGGTTAATCATCTGACTCTTGGTTTCAGCTCAGGTCATGATCTCGGATTGTGAGATGAAGCCCCTCATCAGGCTCTGTATTCAGCAGGAAGTCTGCTTGAGATTCTCTGCCTCCCCACTTCCCTGTGGCCCCCTCTCTGACTCATGCCCGCATGCGCTCTCTCTTTCTCATAAAATAAATAAAATCTTTAAAAAATAAAATTTGGGGCGTGCCTGGGTGGCTCAGTGGGTTAAAGCCTCTGCCTTTGGCTCAGGTCATGATCCCAGGGTCCTTTGATCAAGCCCTGCGTTGGGCTCTCTGCTCAGCGGGGAGCCTGCTTCCTCCTTCCTCTGCCTGCCTCTCTGCCTACTTGTGATCTCTGTCTGTAAAATAAATAAAATCTTAAAAAAATAAATAAATAAAAATAATTAAAATGAGAGGATTCTATTAGTATGAAGAAAAGAGACTGGATATTGGGGGTAACCAGTAGTCTCCGTCTTCCCCTCCTCTATCATACATAGTTCACCTAAGTCAACTCAGAAAGGCTCTTGAAAATGTTCCAATATGCTAAATCTCAGTGGGGATATGAGCAGATTTCATGGGCTGACAGCATCAAGGGGAAAAACAGTCATTAATTAAAGCATATCTCATGTATGCACTCCAGTTACCCCAGAACTTAGGAAATACCTCTGCTTGTGGCATGAATAAATAAATACTCACAAGTAAGAGTTTTAGAAGTGAAAGACAAGCTAAAGATTTTCAGGAGTTACTGAGTAAATATAAGATGTTGACTCTGTCATTTTGATTCTGTGGTGTGATGATTTTGTGTATATGAACATAAACATTTAAATCAAAATTATACCTACATCAACCATTTTCATTAAAAAAGTTTTTCTAGAATTTTTTTTTAAGAGAAAGAGCATATGCCTCATGTGGGGGTGGGGAAGAGCAGAGGGAGAGGGAGAGACAATCTCCAGCAGACTCCACACTTAGCATAGAGCCCAACAGGGGGCTTGATCCCACCACCCTGAGATCATGACCTGAGCTGAAATCAAGAGTCAGATGCTCAACCAACTAAGCCACCCAGGTGCCCCTTAGAAAACTATTTTTTAAATGTATGATGGCAGCATTAGAAATAAAATTCCCAAACACTCTTGGACCTAATCAAAACACTTTCCTTCTGTGAAAAATTTCTTTAAGAAATTATCTTTGATACATCTTTGAGATTTATCCTTAAGAAGTAACATACAAGTTAAGGTAAACCAAAAGCAGGGGTCAGGTAGACTTTACCTTCAATTTGCTGGCCTGGATATTTCTGATTTACAAGCTGAGGGATTCTTTTCCAGTGATAGACAAATAGTCTATTTAAAAATGTCTAAAGGCTGAAGCTACAGATGTATAACTAGAGATAGGGAGTTTAAAAAAAAACAGCAGTGGAGTGCCTGGATGGCTCAGGCAGTTAAGCATCTGACTTCACACATCAAGATCAATGTGTCCTAGGATTGAGCCTCATATTTGGCTCCACACTTGGTGGGGAGTCTCCTTGTCCCTCTCCCTCTCCTTCTGCCTTCCCCCCTGCTTGTGCTCTCTCTTACTCTCTCTCAAAGAAATAAATAAAATCTTAAAAAAAGAAGCAATGAGTTTTAAATTCTTTAAATTTAAATTTTCATTTTTAATCTGTATTTCTATAAAGAGTGGAAGTGTCGACATTTGCAAAATTGTATTTGAAAGAAAACATGTATGATATTGCTGTTTTGTGAACAAGGAATAGAAAATGACTTAAATTTTTCTATGTTTTTGTGATACAAGAAACTGATGTAAAAGTATCAGGAATTTTTAATATTTCAGATTTAAACCAAAGCATCTCCTCTGTAGGAAAGATGGCACTCAAATAATTATAGTTTTAACTGTTGTGCAAAAAGTCTTCACAGAACATACACTGTATTTGACATAAGCCAGAGCAAATCCTAGAAATCTATTCCTTTAAAAAAAAACAACATGTTTTTCATTATTATCCAAATAACTGAGAAACAAGTGGCAAGAGAAAAAGACAATGGAAGGGGATCTTTATCCTTATGAGAAACAAACATAACAATGTAAAGTGTCAGCTAAAGTATGAGCGTGATCAGTAATGCATGAATAACTCAGAAAAACAAGATAGCTCTTACCAAGTGTTGTTGTCTTTGCTTGAGTGGCTGGTTAATTGCCATATATAGAGTTTCAAGTGCGTACTTTTCCAGTTTTCCAAGTTCTTTTTACCCATTTATCATCAAAATGAGAAAATTCTTGCATGTAAACTAACTTTCAATAACTGTTAATATCAGAAATCACCATACTCTTAACTTCAAATCCAGGCTTTTCTAAAATTCTACTTTAAAAGTAGAATTTTATATTTTAAATCTTTAAAATATATATTAAATTCTTAAAAAAAAAAAAAAAAAAGCATGGGGCACCTGCCTTCAGCTCAGGTCATGATCCCCAAGTCCTGGGATCCAGCCCCACATCAGGCTGTCTGCTCAGCCGGGAAGCCCGCTTCTCCCTCTCCATCTCCCTGCCACTCCTCCTGCTTGTGTTCTCTCTCCCTCTGTCAAATCAACAAATAAAATATTAAAGAAAAAAAGAAAATGAAATAATAAGAAAAGCAAATTTCATTATGCCAATGAAATGTCATGTTTGATTTTATATTATAGTTAAATTGTTACTTGCTTTTCCATTTTACTAAAATTATTTTCACTGGAATCAGTTCCAGTTTTTCTACATAAAAACTTCACACTGAAGCTATAATTCAGTGTTACTTTTTTCTTCATGAAAAATTAAAGCCATTAGAGCTTCTGATATTATGAGCTTTCTTTTGTGGTTAATTAACCAAGACCAATTCTTTTTTTGTGTGTGTGCACAAACCTTGTAAGTTTTATTTTGTCAAGCAAATTTGATTTTCCCATCAGCTTTTAGTAAATAACAACTTCACCATGTCTGTTTTTCTCAAATTTTCCAGTTTTCAATGTTACCAACCAGTAGTTCTTTCTCATTTTTTATTCTATAGCAAAACTGTGCCTAGTTTGAGCCATTGCTAATTTCATTTTGTATTGATTATTTTTTATCAAGTCCAGTTTTTCCTGGTTAGCCTAGTCACAGTATCCTTGGTATTAAAACAGCCATGCAAGAACCCCCCCCAAATTCGAGAGAGTAACTGTGGTATGTTTGGTGGCTTTAGAAAACACAATTTTACAAATGGAACAGATCTTAGAAATCAACTAGCTCAATTCTCTCATTTTACAAGTGAAAATCGAGGTGCAGAAAGGTTATGTGACTTTCCTAAAGAGAGATACAAATGCTTCATCAAAGGCAGTGGTTAGTTAAGAATGGAGGGGATTAAAAAAATGGAGATGATGGGCAAATGTGATAAATATTGAGATCAAGGTCAGGACGTGTTTGGCTGGACTGTGAGATAAGGGAGAGAGATGAGCCTGGAATCATTCTGGATTTCAGGCTTGGGTGCCTGGGTGGATGTTGATACTGTTAACTGAAACAGAGAATAAATGAGTGGGTTAGGTTTGAGGGTGGGGGCAGATGATGAGTTCAGTTTTATTTAAATTTAATTTAATTAACATATACTGTATTATTACTTTCAGAGGTGAAAATTCAGGGGTTAATCAGTTGCATACAACAGCCAGTGCTCATTACATCATGTGCCCTCCTTCGTGTCTGTCACCGAGTTACCCCATCTCCCCACCTATCTCCCCTCTGGCAACCCTCAGTTTGTTCCTATAGTTAAGAGTCTCTGATGAGTTCAGTTTTAAATGTCAAGCCTGAGATGCCAGCTGGACATCAGGTGAAGTTTGAGTATTTCAATAGGAAATTTTGAAAAGGTTTGGGTGGAGAGGCAGAATTGGGAGTTATCAAGTTACTGGTGGTAGTCACATGAAAGTGGATGAAGTCACTGTGTGGGGAAAATACCGTCCACGGAGGCAAACTTGGGGCCTGCAGATGTGTTTTGTTTGGTCTAAGATAAAAGTTTAACAAAGTTCAAATTAATGACCGACATTTAAAATTTAAGAAATTTTATGTAAGTATTGATTTATCTTTGAAAATAAGGGTCTGACAGCACCAAGCCAGCACTATTGGTTGGCAAAAATCTTCCAGAGCTGAGTAGGGACCATGAACCCCAGTTCTCCATAGTCTCTAATCATGAGCTTCACTCTTTTGTGTTCAGTGCCTGAGAAGGTCTAGGCTTTTGGGTTTCCAGCTTGATGTAGCATAGCAAGATCAAGGAAGAGTTAAGGAAAAGGGAAAGAAAGAGGATCCCCTCGAAAACTGAGAGATAAGAAAATAACGAAGAGGGCTTGGTAACAAAGAGGCAAAGGGATTGGGGTGGAAGGAAGGAGAAGCAAATCTTGCAAAACATTAGAAATTGTTTCAGCTGCATTGTCTGGTTTTTTTCTAGGCCCAAAATTGAGGAGTAATTTTGACATCTTTCCTTTCCTTTATTGCCTTACATAATCCATCTCCAAGTCGGTCATCTGTAGCTCCAAATTATTCTTTAAATTAATTTCTTACAGCATCAGTGCAAAAGCAACTTGCTCTCTTTGCATCCTTTGTCTCCCTCCCAATAGTCCATTGTATACACGACATCTAGGGCGGTTTTACAAAAACAGATCCTGTCACTTGCTTGTCTAACTCTTCACTGGCTACCCATTACAGTTCAGATGAAACCCATGCCGCTTATGATGACGCAGAAAAGCTCTACAAGATCAGGGCTCTACTTGCCTTGTTGATCTCATCTTCTGTTCTTTCCCTAGCCTCCTTTCTCACGTTCTCTTATACACTTCCCATAGCTTTCGAACATATCGATCCTTCTCTTTGTTGTTCTTCCTTCAGCTTTTGACAGAGCTGACTTCTCAGTTCAACAAGCCTCTTCATAGTTACTTCCTTAACATCTCAAACTAATGGGGCAGCCTCCTTCCTTTAGTTTCTGAGCAACTTTTCTCCTTCCACACACTTCTGATCTCTGGGAACGCATGTAGATTTGTTGTTATTCACCGTTTACTTTCTTAACTAGAAACTAATCTCCAGAAGATAACTGTTTTGTTCACTGCTGTACACCGCCCCCCCTCCTTCCGTTAACACTACTTGCCGGGCACACAATAGGACTTTAATAAATTGTGGAATGCATATGCACACTCCAGTTATATATACCACGTACAGGGTAAAATAAGGAATAAAAAGTGCACTATTGTTAATTCAGCAATTTTTTTTTTTCTTAAATGCCTATAAGATTTTGCAGTTAGAAATAACCCGGTATAAAGGTAATCCTACAAGGTAAACCCGAACCGTGCCCGTCAGACCACGCTCGCCTGCCGCAGCTCCGCGTTTGCGCAGACTTCTCCCGGGCGACTCCGCCCAGCTCTTCCGGAGGGGGCGGGCCGGACCGGCGGCGGTCCAGGCGCGCTTGGATGACGTCACTAGGCGCGGCCCGGGTAGCCCTTGGTAACCAGGAGTCTGCGGAAGTGGAGACCGGTGGGCAGGCGGCTAAGACAGGTAACCCGTACGCTCCCTGTTGGGTCCATGTCTTCGTCTTCTCTGGCGTCTTGATGGCGGCCAGCACAGCAGTTTCCCATTGAAGGCGACCGGGAACCCTCTTCAGTCCTCATCTTCCTTCGGTGGGGTCCCCTTTCCCTCTCAGTCCTCCCAGACTGCTGAGGCTGAACCCGTCCTGGGGACTTCGGCTGAGCGGCCACTTCTTTCCGCCCCTGCACTCCCGGTGCCGATGGACACTGAATTTCCTTTCCCCGGTAGCACAGACCATTCTTCAGCTGCATTTGCCTCTTTCTTGCTCTCTTGCCTCCAGGCCCACTTTGCCCACTCCTCTCCGGTTCTTGCCTAACAAGACTCCTATCCAGGCTTGTTTAAGGAGATACAGTTTACGATTCTCTTAAATTCCAGTTGGAGTGAAACCCAGACGCCTTCCCTGCCCCTGCAGCTGTCTACTTCCCCGCTCCTAGGATCCTTACTGAGAACACCAAGCTTTGAGTTTTGGTGTCCCTAAAGAGCATTCGTACTGGCGGAGTTTTGCTTCTTAACGCACGTATTTGTTGAGTAAGGAAGTGCGTAGTAATGTGAATATCTATTGTAATAATAAATGATACACATGGGATCCAATCAGCTGTTGAGATGGATGGAACTGCTACAGCATTTCATTAAAATGTTCCTTGTTCCTGGCTTTCAAGTAGTGGTAACAAGTGCCTTTGCAAAAAGTTAGCCGTCAAAATAAATAAGCAACAGAACCCCACTAGGAATGTTTAGACAGAAAAAAAAATTCATCTTGTTGATAAAGGAATGTAGGTATTACAAAACCAACCAGGGTAGCAGAACCCCACTAGGAATGTTTAGACAGCAAAAAAATAATAAAAATTCATCTTGTTGATAAAGGGGTATGGGTTATTACAAAACCAACCAGGATCAATATGGGAGGAAAGGAAGGATTCTGAAATCTTTGGTCCATTGAAGGTTTGGTTTTGTATTTTTTTGTATTTTGTGTTCCATTTTTGAATAGATTCTATCTTCATATAATTTTGAGAAGCCTGCTAATGACTTGCTAATTGGCAAGATTAGGTTCTTCTAATATTAGGGGGACAAAGTAAAGTAAGATTAGGGAATAATAGTTACTCATTGTTAGCCATCTTCTGTATCTCAGGGATTGTGTTTGAAACTTTGCATATGTTTTCTTCTTAGCTCACACAACAGTCTTGTGAGTTAGGATCTTTATCCTCAATTTACAGAGAAGAAAACTGAGGCTCAGGTATGTGAAGATAACTTGCCAAAAACTCATAGTTACTGAATGGTGGAGGCTTTAAGTTCAGGTCTGCATATGACTTCAGTGCCTATACCTTTTCTTTCTTTTTTTAAAATAACTCTACTATAAATGATCAAATTCTAGGCTTTTCACAATAGTCACACATAATTCTTTGAGTTTATTCTCTCATCAGTCTAAGTGATGAGTTTATTCTCTGATCACTCTAAATGATTTGTAATATCTTCTGTATACTAAAGTTCTTACATACCTGGAATTAGAACACCCAGAAAGCTTAATTTATGATCCTCCCCACCCCCCCCCACACTATCCTTATCTTTAAGATTGAGATAAGAGGCAAGCAGGATTGCTCAGTACAACCCTTTTTAGACCCCTCAGGGAATGAGTAATTCTGTATTGTTGAAAGTTTTACCCTTTTAGAAATGAAAATCATACTGATCGTTTTGGATGGAAAAATTTTAAATGCCCTAAACAATTCCTTGCCTTCTTAAATACTAAGTATACTGACATATTTTAACCTTTTCTTATATCTCAGAGCAGTCTTTCTAAATATCACTTACTGTCCTGTGTTGTGATACAGTGATTTTCTCAGAGCTTTTCTTGTATTTGACTGCCCAGATTGCTTTGCTTCTTGAATTTGCCTGTACTTTTATGTATTCCATTCCTCAATGTCACCAAGAGTTAGTAAACCATAGTGATTAAAAGCAGGGTTTGGGGAACCACACTTTCATTATTCAGGTTCTAGCTCTCCCAGTTACTAGCAGCTCAGTGAGCCGGGGCAAGGTAGTTGACCCCTCATTTGTAAAATGTAAATAATAATTTTTTTTTTCAGAAGATTGTTGTGAGGTAAAGTGAGTTAGTGTCTGTAACAAATCAGGCATACTGGAAGAACCATGTAAGTGTTTGCTAATATTGGTAGTCTGGTTTTGGCCTTATATATATTCCTTGAGTGATATTTGATATATGGTATTTATGAGTATACTGGAGAATTAAATTATCCCAACTAGAGTGCCTTAACCTTAGCCATTCTAGGAAAATGCTAATTTATTAAATTAACTTTTGTTGTGCCTTTGAAATGCAGTATGCCGTTTGGTTGTGGTGTTTGGAATGGAGACTTCAAATATTTCATGTTTTTATGTGTCAAAATAACAGACTTTTAATTTATGTTTTGAATTTGGGGGATATTTCAGTGGTTAAATTATGGTTTACCAGTATATGGGAACCCCCTCTACTTTTGAATTGAACACGGGTTGATTTACACATCCATTTATGGTGCCCTGCACAGGTATACTGTTGCACTGGTGTTATTATTCTGTGTGGATAGATGCCTCATCATAAAACCACCATTGTGCATTGGCCACATATAAAGGCATTTTCTCATATAATCCTCTTTTTTCCTCTTCAACAAGCTAAAAAAATGACTATCAGCAAAATGAAATAATGTTCCTTTTTGAATTTGCAAAGTATGTACCCATTTTAAAGCATGTGTTTTAAACCAAGTACAGCTAAGAGTTGATACTGACTCCTTTGGTGTCCATAGTCAGGAACTTGAAAAAAAGTGATTTTTTTTTTTAAATGTTATGTTAGTCACTAGGTGATCTTTTTTGAAAAATTTTAGTACCATTAAGGCTGATGCTTATGTTGAAGGTTACTGTTGAAAATACAGGTCATATTTTTAGAAGATACTTTTTGATTGTGGTAAAATACTCATAAGATTTGCTCTTTTAACCATTTTTACATGTATAGTTCACTGGATTAAGCACATTTGCAGTATTGGTTTAATTATCACCATTACCCATTTCCAGAATTTTTTCATCTTTTCCAAACAGAAAACTCTGCACCCATTAAAAAGTAATTCCCCGGGCGCCTGGGTGGCTCAGTGGGTTAAGCCGCTGCCTTCGGCTCAGGTCATGATCTCAGGGTCCTGGGATCGAGTCCCGCATCGGGCTCTCTGCCCAGCAGGGAGCCTGCTTCCCTCTCTCTCTCTCTGCCTGCCTCTCTGTCTACTTGTGATTTCTCTCTGTCAAATAAATAAATAAAATCTTAAAAAAAAAAAAAAAAGTAATTCCCCATTCCCCTCCTTCCCTGCCCCAGCCCCTAGTAACCTCTGTTCTACTTTGTGTTTTCTGAATTCGGCTATTTTAGGTGGAGTACTGCATTATCCTTTTGTATTTGTTTCATTTGGTAGATTTTCAGGGTTCATCCTTGTAGTAGAGTTCCTCCATGTGGTAGCATAGATCAGAATTTCGTTCCTCTTTATGGTTGAATAACATTCCATTGCATATATATAGCATATGCTATACTTCCAACGCATATTGAATTATGCTTCTGTATACTCACTTCATATGGTATGAACTTAAAACTTGGTGATTTGATTTGTGAACTTCTAGAGGATGGGGATGGAAATATCAGTTGAAATAATGTTATTGAACAGTGAACAAAATACCTGGTAACAGCGTTAAACTGGAGCTTGAGCCTGTATTACAGTGTGATTGTTCTTCTCACCTAATATTTAGTCTCAATATAGTAAGAAAAATAATAATCATGATAACATCACCTGGTATTTCAATAGTGTTTACACTGTGCCAGACATTATTCCAAGCACTTTACCTGTGAAGTAGGTACTATCACTGTTCTCTTTTACAAATGAAGAAACTAGGCACAGAGAACTTAAATTAATTGAATTGTTAAATTTACAAGACTGGTGGGTGGTGAAATTCGGATCTGACCCCAGGCTGGGTGGCTCCAGAGTTGATTTATCGAATGTTTGATGTTGACACTTGGCTCAGTATCAATTTTGCAATGTAAATTGTTTTGCCTGCCACATTCTTCCTCTACCCTCTCTTTTTTATACTGTTTTAAAAATAAAACATTGCTTCCGAGCTTAGTTGGCAGTGGAAGAACATCTGAACTCAAATTGTCAAAAGGGTGACAGGTGCTTCTCATTTGGTTGGGGCAATAACATTTGAATGGCATTCAAACTGCATTTTCACAGCTTAGTTCATATTTCTTTCTCTTTTTCTGAGAGCCTGTCTTTGAAAAAGCAGAGCCTGAAATATTTTAAGATCTCATATTGCATATCGTGTTGGTGTTTGACTTTAGATATTGTACAATTCCCACATCCTTTTTCTGTGGGTAAAAAGAGCTTTTTGTTTATAATCCTGTTTCTGACTGTCAGAATAGTTTATGGCACATTTATTTTGTTGCTAACTCATTACTCTGTATTGCTTGATTCCTGAAGAAATTATCTTGAGATAGCATTTTTAGAAACATAATCAATTTCACTCTCATTTTTTTCTTGGCTTTTTCCTTTGCTTACATTTTATTTCTTTGACACTTGCAATTGAAGGTTTAGTTTCTGAAACTGATGGGAATTGGGATATGCTTGATAGTTTTGGCAGCAAAGGAGAGACATCTCTGCCTATTTCTTTTGCACTCATGATATTTTGTGTGTGTAGCAAGCATGGTGCATATTTGGAGGTGTGAACTGTCTGAGTAATGTCTGGCAGAAATCGAACTATAGAATGAATGTTGAGGATACAAAGGGGCCTTAGGTATTTCTCTCATACCCTTCACTCAGCAGTCGGGAATCTGAAGCCTGTGATGATTAAATGATTTGCTTATATTCAAACAATCCATTTTTAAAAAAAGAAATCCAGATTGAATCATACCTCATTGTGTTTGTGTAGCATCCTATTTGTAAGAGGACACTCCCTTTTTTTACTCTTAGGTACTTAGGTGAGAGGAAATGCCCGGAACTGGCTAGGTCGCCAAGAGAATGAACCGATATGATGGATCCAAGTGATACGTAGGTTAAATTAGTAGGGCTTTGCAATTGTTCCTTTGTGGGTGAGAGTAAGAAATCTGGGGTATCTGGGTACCGGAGAAGATGGTGGTGTCGTTCATTAGGAAAACTTAGAAGAGGTTGGGATTGGTGTATGCGTTCAAAGTGGCCAGAGGATGGATTTCATTGACATGTTAGAAAAATTGAAGCTAGAGCTGGGGGGCACATCAACGTCTAGGAAGAGGGAGAAGGAAGCACCAAATCAGTAGGAGGAGATGGAGTGATATCACAAATATCAAAAGAAGAGAGAATTTTAAGGAGGGTATGGTCATGTATGTTCATACTCTGAAATTCAGGACTGGAAGAATCTGCTGAAGTTGATATATAGGGAGTCATTTGCTTCCACTGTGGAGTTTTCGTGGCATGGGAGGGGTGTGCAGTGGCCTGGGAGGGAGATGGAGTGACAGGGGTAGGGAATGAAGACAATTCTTGTAAGGAATTTGGCTGTGTGGGGAGAGAGAAGAGTTAGAGAAAGATACAGAAGTAAGGAAGGGGTTTTGTTCAGTTCTGTTTTTTTCCCTGTAAGAAGAAATTGGAATAATCACTTATTACTGAGGTGAAAAGGGCTGAGAAAGAGGAAGAAGTTGAGAGAAGGAATTTAGGGGATAAATGAAGCAGGGTCCCAGATGTCAGTGGAAGATGATAGAGCACAGGCCCCGATCAGGGGGTGCTGGGACAGGAAGGATACCCACTGCACCTTCCTGGGAGGGCTGGCGCAAGGAAGGATGGGGAGAGATATGGTAAGTTTAAGGATGGGGAGGGAATATGTGCAAGTTCTTGTCTGATGGTGGCAAGATTTCTTAAGCAGGTAAATTTGCTGATATTGAGTGTTGATTTGGTGAGGTGAGGATTGAAGGGAGAGGTAGAAGTTCAGAATAGTTACTGAGGGGAAAGAACAGGACTTAAGGGGGCAACTAGAGAGAGACACGAAAGGTTGCCTGCCTGGTAATGCGGGGGTCCCGTTGAGGTTGGGATCTGTGAATATGTAGTGTCTGCCTTTTTCATGGTCATGTGATATTTATTTAACTTTTTTTTTTTTTTAAGCTTTAATGAGTTCAGTACACTGAGTTTAGAAGTAGAAAACTTGGGTGGTTCAATTTGTTGAAAGTTAGGTTTTGTAGAACAGGTGTCAGAAGGGTGAAAGAGCAAGAGAATTGAGGTTAAAATGTTCTGAGTGATTGAAGAAATGAATCACGTTATCCAAAGAAGGCCACAGAGAGATTCTCAACTTAAGAAACATTATAATTCTCCCTCATAGGGGCTGCCCTGTGCATGGTAGATGTTTACCGTCCTTGGCCTCTACCTACCAGATGCCAGTAGGCAACCCCTCCAGTTGAGACAATCAAAAATGTCTCCAGACATTGCGAAATGTCCTCTGAGGGGCAAAATCATCCCCCAACTGGAACTTCTGCCCTAGGGCCAGAGGGAGCAGATGCATTGAAGATAATGGAAAAGTCGAGGGACTGGAGTTCCAATGTAGTAAGAGTTGGTGAGTAAGCAAGAGAAAGAGTAGGAAGAACAGGAGGGCATACTCTGATATTAGATTATGGAAATGAAGTATTTCAGTGATGGAGCTGTTCCAAGTAATGAAAATGTCAAGAACGGACCATTAGTTTGCTGAGTGGAGTGAAGGCAAAGGTTGTTAGCACTGAGTAGGTAATTTTGGGAGAGGGAAAATAGCCAGCAGATTGTGATGGAGCAGGCTGGGGAAGCGGCTGAGGAACAGCCCGAGTTTCTGAAGTGAGAACAGAACTAAGATTTTCTGAATGCTTGCTTCCTTACTCTATCCATTCAGTGTTTCTCAGCTCTTTTTCTAACGTTATCAATTCCCAGATCTTGTACCTCCCTTCTGTAATGTTTTAAAGGTGTGGAATTTATCCAGTTTAGTTTTTGTAGTACTTTTTTTTTTTTTTTTTTTTTTTAGGTGAGAAGTTCTTTTTTGTTTCTTTTTCTATATTCTCTTGATCTGATTTTGTGGTCCTTTACCTCTAAATATAATACTTTCCAAAAGGCCCTGGTTATGTGCTGTGTGACCTATTTTCAGGGTATTTCTTTTGTATTTGGGGATCTCATTATGAAGTCTGCATTTTGGCAGAAGTGTCAACATATCCTTAAGTCTTACAACCTCTTAGAGCTATTCTTTTCCCTTGCTTTCCCCAAGCCCCATTGTCTTCTCTTTTGTTCCTTATTGTTTTGTATTTGTTTTTAAACTGTAATTATATGTATGTACAGTGTTGATTGAGAAGTAATTACAGTGGACTCCGTAAGCCAGACCATAAACTACTTGTAGAATACGCCTTTGACTGCTTTCTCCTGTGTTCAATAAATCCGTACTTCAGTGGAACGTTTTTTGTTTTTTACTTTATTTAATGAGCTTACCTTGTGTTATTCATCCAGAAAGACTGGGCACTAACTCCTACCTCTTTTACAAAGCATTGAAAAAAAAAATCTTAATCTACAGATACAAGCTAATGTAGGTTTTTTTATTATATCACAAGTGCTGTCATTGCAAAATAGGAAGTAAGTAGGTGGCATTAAAAGCCTTGACATTTTTACTTGATTCTTATGTGTCTTATTTTTTGTGGATGCTGATCTATTTGATCAATATGTTATACTATATTTGGTAAGGAATAATAAGTAGCTCTATTAAGGAATATGTTGAGATGGCTAAATCCTCCAATGGTGATTAACAAATGATATTTTATTACTTTATTTCTGTACTTAAATATGAAGATTTCCAAGAAAAAGATTAATTGGTTACCTCAGTAAAAAGTGATGACCATTTTTAATAAGGATTTGATCTGTCTTGGTGTATAGGATCTAGCACCTCAAAGGAGAAATGAATTGTTCTCACCAAACCGCAAAGATGGACTTCCATCCTAACAAAGGCATGCCAGAAGACAACATATTATCACAGAAGCTATGCTTTAAAAAGCAATTGCATCCATCCCATCCATTGTTCTCTAGTGGCAAATGACACTAAACGATTTTTGTTCTCAGTCTGCAACCACACTCAGTATGTGGACAGATACAGGACTCTTTAGGGGTCACATTGGAGCACATGTGTGCCTAAGGACTTTGACTGTTGTTCGTGACAAATCATTCTGATTGTGAACATGGCTAAAGACTTTTTTAATAAAGAGAGTGTTTTAGGTTCTGGAAATACAATGATTATGTTGTGTTTCGTCATGTTCTTACAATAATTTAAGGAAGTCATGTTTTTCACACTTCTTGGTAAATCGTTAATGTTATGCAGTATTTGCAACATTTAACCAGCTTATGGCTAACACTTTAAAAACACATTTCCCTGTTGGTGTTGTTCTGTATCATTCGCCAGGTTTATTCTGTTTCCTTAAGTGTATATAGGAAAGTCTCAAAGAAAAATAAACTGTTTAACCTTACTTTTTAATCTTCTAATTAATTTTAACATGGGTCCCAATTACATATGTTCAGTTGTGTATTCAAGTTGAAAAGGTAATGGAGACTGTGAAGATCTAAAGATAATGAAGCTATATTAAATGCATTTTTTATCTTGCTCCCAAGTACTATTCAATTTCTAGGAATTACTTTAAATCTCTTTTCTTGGAAGGAATAACTGCATACATGTTCAGTTCACCACTTAGAACCTGATGCTAGAGTATATTTTAAATCTAATGGGATGGATTTGAAAGCTATTTATAGGGAGTGGGGCACCCATTTGTAGTGTGTAAATTCCAGACCCATGTCTCAATGAAGAAATCTGTTATATATTTATTCCCATGGAGGACCAGAATGTAAATTATGAGATCTGAAGTTGTCCGTATTTCTTATTGAATCTAATTTTACCTTTAGACACAGTACTTCTCACCAGAATTGTCGGTAGCTATAGCCCTGTGACAGTCACCAAATAAATCACTAAATGGAGGGAGCCTGTCTTGATTTCTGGCTAAAGGAAATGCAGTTTCCTAAGACAGGAACAGAGGGACCTCTTGCCCTTCCTACAGCTTTCCTGCTATAGGAAGTATGGTTTCCTATAGAGGATAGAAAGGTTATCCATGCAGGGTAGGATTGGGGGCTGTAGGTTCACACAGAGGTCAGGAATTAGGAGAGGGATGGGAAAGGTTCATCTCTGCAGTTGCCAGGAAAGGACAAGTTTTTCACCCGTACTGCAAGTTTTTATTTGACAGAGAGAGATCACAAGTAGACAGAGAGGCAGGCAGAGAGAGAGGTAGAGGGAAGCAGGCTCCCTGCTGAGCAAAGAACCCGATGCGGGACTTGATCCCAGGACCCCGAGATCATGACCTGAGCCGAAGGCAGCGGCTTAACCCACTGAGCCACCCAGGCGCCCCCGTACTGCAAGTTTTGAATGATGGGAATTTCTTGAAGAAACTGAGCTGAGCCCTACACAAGAAGTCCTATAGAAAATGGTTAGAGAGTTTGCCAGATGGAGGCTTTTTTTTTCCCCCTTCTTCCAGCCTCATTGAACTTCACAGTGAATCCTAAATAATGCTGGTTGTGAGAAGACCAGAGTTAGCTTAAACCACTGGTTCTTGAAGTCTAGTTGCTAGACCAGCAGTGTTAGTATCACCTGGAACTTGTTAGAAATGCAAATTCTTGGAGGCCACTAGTTGGTATTTTTTTTTTAATTTTTAAATTTATTTATTTGACAGAGAGAGATCACAAGTAGACAGAGAGGCAGGCAGAGAGAGAGGGAAGCAGGCTCCCTGCCGAGCCGAGAGCCCGATGTGGGACTCGATCCCAGGACCCTGAGATCATGACCTGAGCCGAAGGCTTAACCCACTGAGCCACCCAGGCGCCCCACTAGTTGGTATTTTAAGAGGATCTTCAGATGATTCATTTCAAGTTTGAAAACCACTGGCTCAGGCAACTCGAAGTGGTTCAGAACCACTTTGCCTAATTGTGCTGTCAAAGTCACAGTGTTGAGAAAGAATGAGTGAAAACTGCATTGCATACTGGAACATCCTTTAATCTTTATTAGGGATGAAGTTCTTTTTACAGAGTATGCTTTTCAAGTTGTGTTTTCTAGTTGAAGGGCAGAAGAGATGTGGTATCTACACTAAAGATCTATCTTACAGGCTTGTTCGTGGAGAATATTTCCTGTTCATGGATGCAGTTCACGCTGGAATCTAAATTCTTCCAGACCGCAGTAGAAGACAACTTTTCATTTTGCTTCCTTTTTCATTTTAAATATTTATCCCTTGATTTCCTTTTTGTACTTTGTGTAGGCAGTGACCTGTGAGAATCCTATTTTCATGGCTTTTTGATAGCAAGAGTTCAAGTAGCTAAATGGATCAGAAACATTAAAGTAGAATTGCCTCGACATCTTATTTAAAATGTGGATTATTGGCCCCTGTCCCTTGAGACTCTGATTTAAAAATCTGACACAGTGTCCAAGAATCTGTACTTTTTTTTATTAGGCTTTTTTTTTTTTTTTTTTTTTTGAGAGGAGAAGGAGTGGAGGAAGAGGGGGAGAGAGAAAATCTTAAGCAGGCTCCATACCCAGCTAGGAGCCTAACATAAGGCTTGATCCAGTGACCCTGAGGTCATGACCAGAACTGAAATCAAGAGTTTGATGCTTACCTGACTGAACCACCCAGGTGCTCCCAAGAATCTGTATTTTTAACAAGCACCACTCTCATTAGCCTGCCCCTCACCGGTTCATTCTCAGACACATGATCTTCAGACCACATTTTAAGAAACACTCTTTGGATAAAACACAGTTTTATCCTTGGGGAGTTCTGAAATACAGATGTTTTCCCAAGTTTCTGAAGATACTCACAGATATGAATCTTTTAATTGCTAGTACTGAAGCTATCTGCATGTTTAATACCCACTGGGAAAGTGTACAGAGATGCTTGGGGTAAAATTCTAGAACTCATGAGTATTCTTCTTCTTCCACATAAGAAGTTTGTCTAGTCTCTTCTATTTATTTCTTTGTTTATTCATTTGTTTATTTACAAATGCCCCTGAAAGACCAGTTTGACAGTGTAACGTTATAACACAAAACCAGTCAGATTTAAAAATTTGTTGTTCTGTAATTCATGTTTCCTGAATAATCCTAATGAAGCCTACGTTTACATTTATGGGGCTGCATATTAAAACTTCACACAGAAAAGAAATGAATTAACTTGAGAAAATACTGGAAAAGTATATCTTTTCATTCTCTAAACCATGTGCTAGAAGCCCACAAGGCATCAAGAGTGTTAAGAAAATACTATGTCAGTGAGCCTACAGGCTAATACCCTAAGTTCACTCTGAGGGGATGGCAAAGATTTGTCTAAAATGATTTAAGATTTTTTTTCCCACATAGAATGATATAAAAAATTGTTTTATCTGGCATCCAGGAAAATGATTCAAGACCAGGAATTGGGGCAAGAAGCATTTCTCTCTCTCCCTTTCCCTTTACCCCCTAGTTGTCTTTGGAGAGAGCCTCTCCTTACGGTCTTTCTCTATGCCTCACTATCCAGGATTCAGGTAGGGCTTCTTGGAATGGATAAGAATAAAGGCAGTGGCATGTAATTGTTTCACCTATTTAGGATGGATAACTACAAAAAAGAGGTAGTCCCCTTTGCAATGAGAAAAGGAAGTTAAAAAAAAAGTGATTAAATATTTCAGTGTCTACAACAGTGTGGTTTTGTGGAGAGGTGTGGGGGAGTTGTATCATGACATTCTACATCAGGAATGGGGGTAAGCTGCTCTTAAGAAGCTGTTTCAAAGCATCCATAGTACTAAAATTTTAAAATGAAATCTAACCTGTATTTCTTTTTAGATGGGGGGAACAGGTGTGGTAGAGCCCAGATCCTCTCTACCCCAGAGTACTACTTTAGAAGTGGTCCCTTTTGCTGGCTTTCAGTACTGGTGTTGGCAGGAAGGAAACAGGGTCAGTCAAAAGCCTTCCCCACCTGTCCATTAGGCAGTTGGCTTTTGGCCAAGTTCAGCTCTGTTTGACAAGCAGAGCATGGCAGTAGCACCTGAACTGTACCAATCCATGCCCAAGAACTTGTAGAGAAGACCTAGCATCCTTGTTCTTTCAGCTGCTTCTCTTATGGAGACCTATTGCCTGTCATTTTCTCTACCCTCCATTCCAGTATTACTCTCAAATACCTTTTCTTGGCTGAATGCCAGCCCTGTGGTTCCCACTGCTAATGGACCTTTATAGAGTAGGATAGTCCTAAATTTTTACTATAAGGTGGTTTTCTGAACATTCTGATTTCCTTCCTTATCATTTTTTAAAGTGTAGCTATAGATATGTTACCAGGCTCAGCTGTTTTTTTTCAAACCAGTGTTTTTTGGATTTGTATGCAAGATAATTTAAAATGGTACACGGATAAGCATCTTTGAATTTTAATAGTTATGTATCTCTTTTAATATATGTGGGGAAATGCAAATTAGCCATTCAAACTCATGTTTTCATGGATTTTATAAAAGGTGAGGCAATGGTCAAGTGGATTGAAGAAAAAGTAATAAATAGTAAGATGATGGTATGAGGATGGCAAAAATATGGTGTTACATATATGACTGAAGTTTGCAAGGTAACTCGGGGCTTACACTTTTTGAAATAGTCGTTAAAATAGTGTACAAGAGGGTGCCTGGGTGGCTTAGTTGTTAAACATCTGCCTTCGGCTCAGGTCATGATCCCAGGGTCCTGGGATCGAGCCCCACATCGGACTCCCTGCTAGGCGGAAGCCTGTTTCTCCCACTTGCTCTCCCCATGCTTGTGTTCCTGCTTTCATTGTCTCTCTCTCTCCTCTCTCTCTGTCAAATAAATAAATAAATAAAATAATACACAAGAGGTGGGTGGGAGAATGGGGTAATTGGGTGAGGGGGTTAAGGAGGGCACATGATGTGATGAGCATTGGGTGTTATATGAGACTGATAAATTATTGAACACTATATCTGAAACTAATGGTGTACTGTATGTGGGCTAATTGAATTTAAATAAAAATTAAAAAAGAAAATAATATACAAAGTAAATTCTAAGGTTGAAATGCCTTGCCACATTGGAAAATGTGTACTTGGCATAGCATTGTTCTTTAACTAAAAATTCCTATTCATATCGAGTGCATCTCTTTTAAATAGCCCTTTTAAACCACTAAGCTTGGGTGCCTGCGACTGCCTTTGGCTCAGGTCATGATCCCGGAGTCCTAGTATTGAGTCCCACATTGGGCTCTCTGCTCACCGGAGAGTCTGCTTCTCCCTCTGACCCTCTCCTCTCTCGTGCTCTCTCTCACTTTCTCTCTCAAAAACAAAACAAAACAAAACAAAACAAAAAAACTAAGCTTAAAATAATCCTTGCTAATACGTTTTTACTGAATCTTTTGTTGTAAATTATGTGAGATTTTCTATCCTCTGTAGGACATGGGTAAGAAAACCACTGTAAAGCTTTGTTTAAATGGTTTGGTGTTCTTTATTTTTATTTTTATTTTTTTTGCCCCTTTTAAAAGTCATATCTTTGGGGCATGGGGCTGGCTCAGTCAGTAGAGCATGCGACTTTTAATCTCCGGGCTGTGAGTTCACGCCCCATGTGAGGTGCAGAGCCTACTTAATAAATAGCTTTATTGAGGTAAAAATTTACGTACCATAAAACTCACTCTTTAAAACTGTATAGTTCAGTGGTTTTTAGTATATTCAGAGTTGAGCAGCCATCTCCTGTGTCTACTTTTTGGGTATGATCACTCCAAGATGAGCCATGGGCAGTCACTCCCCATTCTACCCTTTCCTCAGCCCCTGGCAACCACCTTTGTCCCTGTGGGTTTGTCTACTGTGGACATTTTATATAAATGGAATGGTATACTATGTGGCCTTTTGTGTCTTCCTTTCAATTAATGTCTGCAAGGTTCTTCCACATTACAGTATAGAGCATGCTTCATTCCTTTTCATGACTATAATATTCCATTGTATGAATAGATCACATTTTATTTGTCCATTCAGCATTTGATGGACATTTGGGTGGTTTTGCGTTTTTTTTTTTTCCTTTCATTTTTTGTTTTGTTTTTTTTCTTAAACAATACTTTAAAATACCTGGAGTCTTTGAAGCCGTTGCTGGATGACTTTCTGGGTGTGTTGAGAGGAGACTCCTGCAGTGAGCGGGAACTGGGTTTTGAATACTTTGTTATCATGGATTCAAGGAGTCTGTTTTTTTGCTAATAAAATATGTTTTCCTGTGAGCTGGAGCAGTGACTATTTTTCCATAGCAGAACATTTATTAATAAAGAAATTATTTTCATAATACCTCTTTAAGGACTGAATTTTCAAAATAGCCTCTGTTTAAAAATAGTGTTTTTCAACAATTTTAGAAGAGGAAATCTTACTGAAAAAGCTGATGTTTTTGTCTATATTTTCTTTTCCGATTTCTTTATTTTTACCCAATTGAACTCTGTAACCCAGCTCTATTAATCCAGATCCTGTTTCCGGTATATGAATATTTATAGACAATAATAAATTATATTCTCTTAATGGTGTTTGAAAAGTTTTGTTAACTTTTATCCCAGCACCAAAATTCCTGGGTGGTCTGATTAAACCCTCATCTTTAAATATTAACTATCAAGTCAGTTCTTTTTATTTTTAAAGTTTGTATTGACTGAATTATATCCACAAAAGCATACAGTACTTACTTTTCTTGGGCCTGTGGTGTGCAAAGCACTTCATAGAGTAATAACCCTACCTTTTGCATCTGCTGAAGTCATACCTGATTTCAACATTGTATCAAATGCTGCAGTGAGGACAGTTGGTGAATTTGAGTGTGAACTGAGATAATGAAGGTTCTAGAAACTTTGTCGTGTGAGAATCAGGTGAAAGAACTGAGGTTGGGAGAGAAGACTCTGGCAAGTGTGTCATTATGGCTCTCTCAGACACTCAGAGCTTGTCTTGTTCTGGAGAGTTTGGGTGAAAGAAGCATGTGTCATCAGGGCTGGTACTCCTGCCAGCTGAGGAGGCCTAAAACAGGAGTTTGTGTTCTAATTTTCCGTCCTCATACACCTTTCCACCATCTTCCAGTTCTGGGAATGTCTTGTCCAGTGTCTGAGGGTAAGAATGATTTCTGGACAGTATCTTGCCTACTCAAGGATATGTGGCATGTTATATTATTACGTGAATACACGACTTTATCTTAAACACATAGAATACAAACATGTAGTGTTGTTTAGTATAATGTGGTTTTATTAGGTCAGGATATTTTTTTTTAAGATTTCATTTATTTATTTGACAGAGAAAGACCACAAGCAGGCAGAGAGGCAGGCAGAGAGAGAGAGGGAAGCAGGCTCCCCACTGAGCAGAGAGCCAGATGCAGGGCTCGATCCCAGCACCCTGGGATCATGACCTGAGCCGAAGGCCTAGGCTTTAACCCACTGAGCCACCCAGGCACCCCTAGGTCAGGATTTAAATTTACCTTCCATTTGGTGTATGTGAAAGGTTTTGCCACTCCTTAAAATGCAGGGACCTGTAAAATAGTAGCAGCAAAATATGGTGGTGTTTAAGAGTGGTGGGGAAGACTGGTGATGTTGGGTGTCCATGTTTGTATGGGGATGCGGGGGTAGTTCTTGAGCTTTTTCAGTGTTGCTGGTCTCATTCAACTTATGATTTTGAATATAACGCACTTTGCTGTGCTTTAAATGAGCATTTTTTATCTGGGCTTGGCCTGTACCTGAAGCAGTAGACTGTAGTGCTGACTCTAGGGTCTGGAGGCAGAGCCCATGAATCTAATCAATATATCAAATATCATAATATATAATAATATATTATATTATATTATACATAATAATATATGACCATATATATAATTATATATTATGCTATTTATATATAATACATTATAGTAATATTATATATTATTTAATATTATATAATATATTATAAGATAATATAATCATAATATCAAATAATTATATCAAATATCAGATAATCAGATTCTGCCATCTAATAACTATGAACTTAGAGAAGCATCTTAATCTCGCTAGGCTTTAATTTATTCATCTGTAAAATGGAGATGATAGACCTACCTCACTGGGTAGTGAGGAGTAAATGAAATGTACTGAATGTGCCTTGCCTGTCTCATAACAAGCACCCAATAGATGTCAGATGCTATTGCTAATTATTGCTCATGGTTGCTAATTATTGCTCCTAGTGTATAAAGGTCCAGTACTTTCTCGAAGATTTCTCAGTAGTCCAGAGGAGTTCTGGACTGACAGAATCTCCAAAGGGGAAAGACTCTGGTCTCCCTACTCTCTCCAAGGCATTTTAGGTTCATGATGCTTGCTTGGGACCAGCACATTCTAGGGAGGTTTGGGGTGAATGGCATTTTCCTGGCTGGCCATAGTCTGGACCTCTTCCACACTTTGTTCCTGGAACCTCTGAAACGTGGAATGTTTGTGGAATGGGGTTTCTCTGGCATTTTTTCAGAAGTTCATGGCTAAATGCGCAGATATTCCATAGAAGCACTGGAATGTCAGAGCACTTTGAAAAATTGTACCACCTTATGCTATCGGAGAAAAACAGTATATTTGTCTCAAGGGAGATACAGTAAAGGACATGAAAAAAGAGTTTAAGTTAATAGAATGACAGAGTGTATTATATCTAAGTCTTCATGAGTGTAATAAAACTATATTCAATTTTCTATGATTGAGGCATCCATTCAACTAGTGTTTTTTAAACATTTATTCATACTGCTTACCTTTATTCTCTCCTTGTCCAGGAGAGAGAGTATTACAAAACACCTTGGTTTTTGTTCCCGACACTGCTTCTCAAATCCAGATAGGATCTTCTTGCTCTTTTCCTGGTGACAGATTTCCAGGGCTCATCCTGGTTTTCTCTCCTCTCCACCCAGTCCTTTCCTGGGATTTTATTTTTCCCAAAACTGGCTGCAAATTGGCTACACTTGCTTTAGCTTTTACCTTTCCTTGTTGTCCCTGTGGTTATATTTAGATCCTTTTGGGATTCAGGATTTTACTGTGAATCCTTATGGAAAAAAATAGAAAAAGGCTAATAAATGCAGGATCATTTAAAGATTTGGAGTTTTTACAATGACAGTTACCAGTTCTGTGCTAAGACAGTAACTGCTAAAATTGTAACGGAAAGACAATGAACAACTGGGGCTTCTGTCTTCTTTGTGCTGAACACAAAGCTCACCATATTCTGTCTCTGATTCACCTCTTATCTCCCCCCATCCCCCCTAAAAGTCCTCTCCAACACTAGTAGAGAATGATGAAATCAAGAAAGAGTCATCATGATCTTCAGGACACCAAGTAGTTTGCATTTCCAAGGACCTCCTGCAAGGGTGATAGTCTGTTTTAATATGTACCCAGGATTTGCTTTAATGAGGTGACAGACATAGAGACAAACTGCCTTTGAAAGAAGAGTTTAGGGGTGCTTGGGTGGCTCAGTGGGTTAAGCTTCTGCCTTTGGCTCGGGTCATGATCCTAGGGTACTGGGATCAAGCCCCACATCGGACTCTCTGCTCAGCAGGGAGCCTGCTTCCCTTCCTCTCCCTCTGCCTGCCTCTCTGCTTTCTTGTGATCTCTGTCTGTCAAATAAATAAATAAAATATTTGAAAAAAAAAAAAAGAAAGAAAAATTTATTATTTACAGTTCCCAAGAGGAGGGGGCACACCAGCAAGGAAGCACCAGGGTTGGTCAGGAGGCAGAAGGAGCAAGGGGAAAGCATGAGCATGAGTCTTTATTGTGGTTTCTGGGGGATGACAAGGCAGGGCGAAGTATGCAGACTAGGACTGGCTAGTTTGAGTGATTTTGGAGGGCTCTGGGCTATAACAGTGGTCCCTAGTCCTTGGTATCTTGCCCTGGGAGGGATTAGGGTGGGGGAATATTGGTTTGGTGTTTGAGAATTAGAGGAGGTGGTTGAGGGTGTGAGCTCTGGATTGGCTGGTTTGTACATTAGCTGGCCTTGGTAGGGCTTGTCTGGGATCAGCAAGGCTCCAAGATGTCAAAGCATCATCAAATACAGAAAGTAAATATGGTGAACAGACATTCTATCCAATGGAGCTGTATTTATCACAAAAGGGTTCTTTCAGCAGCATTTTCTTATTGAATGATATAAAGAACAGTAAGCTGGCTGCCTGCACTCTAGGAGTTTATAGTCTAGCTTAGTAGTTAAAACTTGCACATACAAAATAGTGACTACTCATGGAGGGCACAAGACTATGTGCCAGAAAGATCTACAGAGTGCAGTGGAAGTTCAGTGGAAGGAGAGACAGAGTATCCTAGAAGCAATAGACGGCAGTGGTTAAGAGGACAGACTGCTGAGCTCATCTGGCTTCATCATTTGTTCGCTATGTGGTTTTGAACAAGTTATTTAATCCCTGTGTTTTAGTTTCCTCATCTAGAAAATGAGTTTAATAATAATAATAATAATAGTCCTCATCTCATAGAGTTACCTGAGGAATAAATGAGTTAATACACAAGTAAATGAGTTAGAACAAAGCCTAGCACTTAGTATTCAGTGTTCACTGTTAGAACTGTGGAGAAAAGTTCGGTGCAGTGGATAGAATTGACTTTTACTTACAGAGGAGAGAGAGGGGCAATGTTCCTTTTCTGGGTCCTGGGCCGGTGGGTGGCTGGAATTGAGCCTGACAAAGTCAGGAAATGGGAGGTTATTCTGGTAGGATGAGACAGAAAAAATAGTTGGTAAGAGTTTTGAATGCTAAGGAGTTTACATTTTCCTTTAAACAATAGACATTCATTTGAAATGCCTTTTTTTTTTAAATAACAGAGACAGGACATTAAATTTGTGCTTCCAGGAATCAGTCTTGGTAAGCATGGTTTTGGAGAGAGGAGAGGCTTGGTACAGAGTGTTTCAGTCAGGGTAGGTTAAGTTAGCATAGTAACAAACAACTCTAAAACCTTTGTGGCTTTAAAAAAGTAAAGGCATGTTTCCTGCTTATGCTGCATGTCTGTCGCAGCTCAACTGGGGGCTCTACTTAAAACCATTCAGAGGCGCACAGGCTGATAGAATAGCTACCTAGCCACCATTTCATATTTGTTTGCTTTAGAGAGGAGCGAGCACTCGGGAAAGACATGTACTAGCAGTTAAATATTAGGCAATCACAGGCTTCTGAAATTGCCATCCTCCCATGTTTGAGGATTAAAGACCCAGGAAGAACTGGAAATATCTGTAAATAGCCATGAATGACTGCTCACCACAAGGGAGACTCATTTCGAAGGCAGTATCGTCTGGATCCAGGTTGTTGCAGGCAACGTGGAGAAGAGCTGGATAAAAGAAAGAATTTGAAGGAATACAATTTAAAGGTTCACAATTGGGTAGAGTTATAAAGGTGGGAAGAGTCAAGAGGAGACAGAACTTTTAGACCCAGTGGAAATGACATGACAGAAATTGGGAAGCCGGTGTGTGTTAGGGAGTGATGGGGGTCAATTGAATGCTCTGCAGGCCACCAGAGCCGTGCTCCCTGAGGACGAGTTGGCCGTCCAGTGTCACCACATACTGTGGTTGGTCCACAAGGAGATAAGGACAAAAATAGAGAGTCATCATTCATAAACTACCATAGTAATTATTTTTTTCCCCATGATGGTTTATTCTTTTTGTGCTTATGTTAAATCCGATAATAAAATTATCAAGCTTGTATTTTGTAATTTTTTTTCCTTTCCTTCTTTTGTGGTTTGTTTTGGTTATGTTTTACAAAAGTGTTGACCTGTAACAGGGTCAAAAATAACCAGCCCTTCACCACAGAGAGCTTGAGACACATTGCTTTGGAAGCGACAGGGACTGCTGGAGGTCAGGAGGGAAGTCCTTTCCATAAGGAGATTAGTTGAGTACGGGACATGTGAGCACAAGACAGATTCCAAAATGAGAAGACGGCCCAGGACTGGGCTTTGGGGGAACGTCCGTTGTTTGGGGGCAGATAGGTAAGAGGTGGTATAGACTGTACAGTCGCCCAGGAATCATCACAGGTGATGGGAGATTAGTAGTGACAGATGCCACAGAGAGTCAAGGAAAAGAACTGAGGTAAGCTAGATTTGGCAAGAAGGAAGTCACTGTGGATGTTTAAAAATAAACTTCTAGTGAAGTGGTGTGGTCACATACCAGATTTCAACTGTTGTAAGAAATGTGTGATCATAAAATAGAAGAGGGTATGAACTGTTGGCTGGAAAAGTTTGATAGCAAAACAAAGGCAAAAGCTGGAATGGTAGCTGTTGGGCCAAGGACAGGAAAGCACATTTTGCTGTTATTGGATTTTTGGTTTTTTTGTTTTTGCTGTAGGAGAACCTGAGTAGCTTTAAAGTCTCCTGTCAATTGGGAAGTGGGGACATAGATATGGGAAGGAAGGAGGAGGTGGCAGTGGTCCATGGCAGGAGGAGTGGAGAACAGATGCGTGGAGGGAACCTGGGGGGTGCGAATGGGCACTGCCTAAAGAGGAATGGTGCCATGACCCTGGTAACTGCTGGGAGGTAGCAGACGCTGGTTAGTAGGGGAGATGGATGAGAATTTGGAAATCTCAGTGGATTCAAAACAGGAAAATGAATGATGGGGTATTACCGGGGTGGAGCACTGATGTGGTCCGAGTTCATTTGGCAGGGACTTGGAAGCCCTAGTAAGACCATCGGTGAAATGATGCCCAGCCTGGGAGATTCAGCTTCTTACTCTAAAAAACACTTAGTAAATACCAGTACTGCAGAGTAATGGGGGGAGAATAGGGAGGTCATATCATCCCCAATCGTGGTTATAAGAAGAATAAAACTGTGGTAATAAATGGACTTAAAATAAAATTTAATTAAACATCTTATATTTAGAAACAATCGTTATTTAAAGTATGAAAAGAATACAAGTATGATGTTTTAGTTACTCTAAACTTAGTAAAATTTGAAATGTCTCTCAAAACTCCTACCTGTCAAAATCATCTGTTAACTAATTTCTCATTTTCATGGAGTATGCTCTTCTAAGTATTAGAATGGGAGAAGAGCTGGGTAGAGAGGCAGTGTCTCTTGTTTGTGCCCGCTTGTCCCTTCCCTGACTGGATTATTCTCCCTCCACAGTCCTGACCCCAGCCCTCCCTTACCCCCTCACCTTTGCTCTTGTCTGTGATGGGCCTCTGGTTTTCCACACGTCATTGATACAAGGCAGCATATTTTGGTTACACTATAGGTTTGCCATGCAGTAGAGGCCATAAGATAATAGTTAAGAACACTCTTCAGTAGAGCTACTTGAATTCAAATCTTAGTAACCTTGAAGGGCACCTGGGTGGCTCAGTTGGTTAAGCATCTGCCTTTGGCTCAGGTTATGATCTTGGGGTCCCGGGATCAAGCCTTGCATTGGGCTCTCTGCTCGGCTACCTTTCCCTTTCTTCCTTTCTTTCTGCCTCTTCCCCTGCTTGTGCAAATGCTTTCTCTCTCTCAAATAAATAACATCTTAAAAAAAATCTTGGTAATCTTGTATACTTAGCATCTCTGAATATCATTTTCTTATCTGTTAAAGGAGATAGTAAGAATAAAAAACATTGCCAGGGATTAGGAGAGTTTCAGATACATAATTAAGCCTTCAATAAGTATCAATTATTTCTTCTTGTAGATGAAGTATCTAACAGATGTTTTCACTAGCTTTTAGTTTTTCATAAAACTGATAAATCAAGTTATTTACCTCTGGATAATGGAGAGTTGTTAGTTAGTAGGTCTTGTGCCTTAAACAAGATGGCAAAGAGGGGAGAATAAAGGGAATCCATAAGGACAAATCTTCTAGAGGTGTACTCACAGCGGACTGTGTTACAGTTGTTGAGTTCTTTCTTGTGCTCTATTGACATATTAAATGGTTTTGATACAGATACGTTGTTTTCTAGTTTATGAAACCTTTTTTTATTAAAAAATATTTTATTTATATATTTGACAGAGACACAACGAGAGAGGGAACACAATTTGGGGAGGGGGCATGGGGCGTGTGGGAGAGGGAGAAGCAGGCTCCCTGCTTGAGCAGACACTGAGGAGGGGCTCTATCCCAGGATGACCTGAGCTGAAGGCATATGCTTAAGGACTGAGCCATCCAGGCGCCCCTAGTTTATGAACCTTTAATTGTTGAGAGTGCCAGGAAGCAAAACAGTGTTGATGAAGACACATTTAAGGAGGAATCAGACCTGTAGTTCACCAAGTAAATAACCTTTCCAGTGCCTTCACTGGTCAGCTGCCATGGGGGCAAGAATGAATTCTTGAGAAAGGGGTGGAAAAGTGAAATTTCCTGTTTTCTCTAACTGTAATGCATTCTCCCAGGAATCCTTTTGCTATCACTCTGCTATAATTTAGTTTAAGTGGCACTCTTTAGAAAACTGAAACAAGCTCTACTTTGCAAGCAAGTAGCAATCAAAGGGATAAATTCTTTTCTCTTTGAAAATAGAGTGAAATCACTTCCAATCTGATCTTTGCAACCCAATGCCTGCTGATAATGGGAGCATAAACACATTAGGCACCAAAGAAGAATGGCATCTGGATGCTGAGATGGGATCAGAAGAGCCAGAATAAACACAAGCTGCCATCAGGGAGGCTGAATTCCATCATATCACATCACGTTCAAGTATAATTCAGGCTAGTCGTATACTGATGTGAGTAAAATAAGTTTTTGTTTGCAGTTTTCACATTTTAGACCTGCCCCCCGCCTTAACCCCCGTCCTTGACTGGTTATAATATATAAATCAAGCCACAGCTGATAGTGATTTGCTTTCTTTATCCGGAAAAAGCCTTTGACTCCGGTTCTGACTTGGCTTCATTGCCCTGATCTTCATCACAAGCACTTTCTGTAATTCCCACAACAACATTAACTCCAGTTGTTGTGTGTGGTTTTTTTTCCCCCTGCATATACATATCACAATAGTTCTTTCATTACGTGATCACAAATTATATGTAGTCACCCGTTTATGCTTCATGAAAGCTGTACATTTTAAAGAAAAAAGAGGCTATTTAAAGCAAGATCAGAGGCTACAGTTTATCTTATTTACAGTTTGGCTTAAAGATTGGTATTTAAGTTAGTATCATACCACATGTGGTAATCCTGCAAAGTGCTACGTATTTTTATTTATATTTAAGGGACTACAGCAAAATCCCCCTTTCGGTATGTTATCTTGCATTATTTACTCAGTGATAAATGACATTGCCTCGCAGGTATGAGTTTTGCAATGAAAGACCCTATTGTAGCATATATTTGTACTGGAAGGGGGGGGCAGTGCAGGCTGTTAGAATTAGGGTTCCAGAGGGAATTTAAACTCTGAATATTCTGGTACCTGTTCAGTTAAAACATATAGCTTAATGTTGTTTTAACACTGCATTTTTACTCAAAGTAGAACAGAAATAAAAAGAAATGAACAAAAGTTAAAATGCTAGAAACCAATCAAATGAAGGCATGTTGGCATAGCCTAAACTCAAAGATCAAAACTGTAGCAGAGATAAAGGTGATTATCTGATTGGCTTGTTTCAGCTGTTTAAAAATAACTTCAACCTTGTCTGTTACCTGTTTCAGACACTGGTGAACCATTTCTATCAAATTGGTGACATATAAAAATGAGCTGAAAGAAAAGTTCTGAGGGGCCAGTTTGATAATCACTCAAACCTTTGAGTAGAAAACCTGTTCCGTGCTATGTCAGTGGGTCCACGAGTCATGAGGATTTCTACTGAGTAGGGGAAGAGCCAGTTATTTTGGAGAGTGTTAATCTTTTAGAGTTTGTATTTGTTTTGAAATAGAAATAAAAATTTAAAAATAAATAAGAGGAAATACCAATTTTGAATCAAGTGGAAATTACTTCAGGCCCTGCTCATTCAGAAATTTGGAAAATTTAAGCAGCTGCTGTTTTACTAAGTACAAAAATAAGGAGACTTTATAGCAAATTATTATAAAATAAGTAATATCTTAGGACTAATATATTTGAGGCCAATGTGCTCCCCCAAATTCACTTAACACTTAAAAGATAACCATTCCATTATTTTCTGGGCCTCCATTATTTCTGATGAGAAATTAAGTGTTATTCTGATGAGAATCCAGCTGTTATTTGTATCTTTTTCTTCCTGCATGTAATGTTATTTTGTACTGGCTATTTTCAGGTTTTTATCCTTATTTTTGGTTTTTAGCAGTTTGACTGTTGTACCTAGGTGTGGTTTCCTATCTTGTTTGGGTTTGTTCTCAGAGTTTGAATCTTTACATTTGTATCTCTCACATTTGAAAAATCTTAGCGATTTTAAAAATAAGTAGTTTCTTTTCCAATATGTTCAGATTTACCAAGAGATTTGCAAAGGTAGTATGGAGTTCTCATATATGTATGACCCAGCCTCCCCCAATATTAGCATTTATATAATCATGGCATATTTGTGAAATTATAGAAGTAAATTGGCAAAATGCTGCTAAGAACAGATTTCCACTAGTGCCACCCCCCTTTTTTCCCGTTTTAGGATCCAGTCTACAATACCACATTACATTTTATCATACCCCCAAGTCTCCCTCAATCTGTAACAGTTTTTCAGATTTTACTTGCTTTTCATTGACTTGACATTTTTGAAGAGTACTGGCCAAATATTTTTTAGAATGTCCTTCAGTGTGGATTTGTCAGATGTTTTCTAAACCTTAAACTGAGGTTATGGATTTGGGGAAGAATACTACAGAGGTAAGCTGCATTTCTCATTGATGGAATCATATCAGGGGATAACAATACCAACATGGTTTATCCCTGGTGATAGTAACCTTGATAATGTGGTTAAGTTTATGTCTGCCAGATTTCATTACTCTAAACTTAGTATTTTTCCTTTCCCATTCTCTATTCTTTGGAATCGAGTTACTAAGTACAGCTCATACTCAAAGGGAAGGAAGTTAAGCCCTACCCGCCTTTTGGAAGAGGTCATATCTACTTATTATTTGGAATTCTTGAAGGACGGTGTACCCTTCCTCCCCATTTATCAATCATTTGTTTTTATCAGAATAGAGTTATAGGTTATTTATTTCGTTCTTTAGGTTCTAATCCAATGCCATCATTATTTTCTAGCTCAGATTGTTCGTCTTTGGCTATTAGAAGCTCCTACAGTTAGTTCTTGTGTCTTTTTTAGATGCCCAGTCCCCATACCTCACCTGTTTTTTTTTTGTTGTTGTTGTTTGTTTGTTTGTTTTTAACTTTCTTCTTTTTTGGGCCTATCTGATGCTCTGGGCTTATCTTGCATTTTCCCTGCCACACTCCTAGAATCAGCCCTTTCTCCAAGGAGGCCTGGTTCCTTTCATTGGAAAATGGTATTTAGGAACCATTATCTCGGTGCTGGTTGTTCTCACTCTCATTATTTTTTAACATATTTTTTGTTGCAGCATTCTTGCTCATCTGAGCTTCTTGAGATTTAAGTTCTGTGTATGTTAAACCTTTGTTGCATGTACCTGCAGCTTTGTTCATTGATTTCACACTTTTTCCTCTCTGTTCTTCAGATTGTGTAATTGCTATATAAATATTTTCAAGATCACTTACTCTTTCTTCTGTAATGTCTAGTTTGCTAGTAACATCAGTGAATTTTTAATTTCAGATATAGTATTTTTCAGTTCTTAAAATTTCCCTTATTTTTTTCCAGCAATTTGTTTCTCTGCTGAGTTTTCCTTAGTTCATTCACTATGGCATTTATGTCCTTAATTATAATACTAATATACTATATTAAATTCCTTGTTTACTAATTCTGATATTTGGGTCCACTCAAGTCAGTTTCCATTGATTGCTTTTTCTTTAAGTATGGGTATATTTTCTTATTTCTTTTTGTATCTAATAATATTTTACTTTATTGTAGACATTGTTATTGCTACTTTAATAGAATCTGGATTTATGTTCCTGTGAAGAGTATTAATGTCGTTCATTAGCAGACGTTTAACTCCAGTGAACTCAAACTTCCATCTTTACCTTCCCTGCAGTGGGCTGCAACAGGAATCCTAGTTCAGTATATTTAGCCATACTTGGACTATTTGGTCTCCCCCTATGGTTCAGGGTTTCATTAGAAAATTGGGCAGTATATATGCAGATTATGGGGCTCATAACTTTTCTGAAGTTTTCCTTCTTTACCATCTAGGTGCTGAGTCAGTCCTGAATTCTGTTCTCTGATTTTTTAGCCACTAAGATTGCAGGTTTCAGTCTGAATTTTAGCTGCACATGGCCTACTAGAGCATACTCTCAGATGAAAAGCTATGACACAGGAAACTCAGTGCCATTCCCTTCTCCCAAGTGTCAACTCCCTACAGTTTTTGTCAGCTTTTTGCTCATTCTCATGTGCCTTCAGATTTTTGTTGTCTGGAGTTTGTAAGTGCTGCCAGTAGGAGAATTGGTCTGATATAAGTTACTCTGCTATTACCAGAAGTGGTATTCTCCTTCATGTAAGAGGAAGAATAATATTAATTAAGTGATCAAACAAAAAATGTAAAATGAAAACTATTGTACTGTGAAGAAGTACTCAGTGCTATGAGATCTAATGATAGGGAGATTGACTTAATGAGGTCAGGAAAGATTTCCTCGAGGACATGGTCAGGGGAGAGAGAGTTAAAAAAGAGAATAGAAGAGGATTCCACATATTTGTTGAATGAATGGGTAATATGGTCCAGCTTTCTCTGCATCTTGGCTTCTTTCTTTGCCAGTATTCTTATCTTCTCCATTTTTTTTTTAAGGTTTTATTTATTTAGGGCAACTGGGTGGCTCAGTTGGCCAAGCAACTGCCTTCGGCTCAGATCATGATTCTGGAGTTCCGGGATCAAGCCCCACATCGGGCTCCCTGCTCAGCGAGGAGTCTCCTTCTTCTTCTGACCTCTCCCCTCTCACGATCTCTCTCTCTCTCAGATAAATAAAATAAATCTTAAGAGAAAAAAGAAGGGGTCAGGGCCCTGATATCTATTCAAGGAAGAGGTACCTGGCTATAGACCTAGCATATGTTTTTGTATTATTCAGAAGACTACTAGAGATTGACCTGAAGTAGACATGTCAAAGAAAATAAATAGATTGTTTAACTGATGAAACAGTACAGGGAAAAAACAACTTGGAAAAAATGCAACAAAAAGCAGAAAAAGTAAAAGCTAAGTAGCAAAGAAAATCATAGTAGATGGAAAGCACAAAATAATTGGCTGAGAGATCAATGCTATTACAACAGTAATCATGATAAATTAAATACATTTACTTCAGTTATTAAAAATGATAATTATATTTTTTAAATGCAGCCAAATGTTGCTTTAAAAAGATATCCAAGGCAAAACAACCCAGAGCAGTTAATACTAAAAACAAAGGGATAGAAAAGATATCAGGAACAAAATAAACTGAAAGAAAGCAGGTGTGACAATACCAATCTTGGGCCAAATGGAATTTCTAGGTGTTTCATCCAGCAAACACTTGCCCATGTGCACCAGGAGACATATATAAGGATGTTCATTGCAGCATGGTTTGTAATAATGAAAAAATTAAAAGAATTTAAATATTAGCAGGGAAATGCATGGACAAATTGTAGTAGAATATTCATATAGGGACACTAAGCAGCAGTTAAAGGAAACAAACTAGATTTATGTGCATCTGTTTGGCTGTATTTCAAAACCATTGCTTGAAAGAAGTAAGTTACAGAATAATAAGTCAGTGTGACACTTCTAAATACAAAATAATACATTTGTACTTCTAAGATTCCTTCCAGTTCTGAAATTATTTTATCAGATTTCACAGTAATAAGCTATGTTCGTATGATTATATGGATTTGAATGTCTGAGGAACTATGCCCAGAAACAGTGTACTTTTCAGTAAGTGACCTAGCTGTCATTAAGAGCAATCACTGTATCCTACAGAGTGAACACACTTGGAATAGCAGAAAGCTATCTTTCTCTGGACAAATAGTCTGTAAAATTAAATATTTTGTAACTACTCATAGTGTGCTCAGTACTATATAGTAAGCTTATGTGCAGAATTTCTCCTTTTCCCTTGAGCTGCTTATAGGAAAAGAGATGTGGCTTGGAGGGACAGGTGAAGACATGAGAAGGAAAAATGAGAGCTATTTGGTGGAAGATGTTGGTTAAGCTTGATTTTCTACTAGACCTGTGCAAGCCAGAACCCCTATTCTGTGGATAGCTAGAAATTATAAAGACCCTCAGATGTCAATTCCACAGATAATTACTGAGAACCTGCTATGTACAGGGCTTTCTGCTCCCTGTGGTCATGCACGCAAAGATGAATCAAGAATCCCTTATTGCTTACAGACCATTGGAAGGTACAGGTAGCTGCAAAATGAAGCAGATTAAGTTGAGGGTCATGAGAATGATACGCATGGCTTTGTAGCTTGAAAGGAGAATGAAATTGTTCTCTTTAGAGGGATCTGGAATGGCTCTCCAGAGGCTGTTTTACACATTTGTAGATGTGTGCATTTCTGTTTGGGTGATTGAAAGTGGCAGGGCAGCTTCTTCACCATGCCATAACTCTGTTTAGTATTTGATCCTCTCTTCCTCCCCCTCCTCCTGCCTTTCTTAAGAAAAACACTGCTGTACGTTAATTCTTTTGAAGCCTTTAATGGTATTGCTGAGACAATCATTTAAGCATTTAAAATACATACCACGTAGTACCCTTATTTTAGAGGCAGCAGTGGTTAGCCACTGGAAACTAACCATTGGCTTTGATAAAGGGGGGGGATTTTATATGTTATGGCTTATGACAGAGAATGGAAAAATGCTTCAGCGAGACAGGCTGGCATTTTAAATTGGAGCACAATAATAGCAAAAAGTGCTGAAGTCAACAGACTGCTCAGAAATATGGTTACTATTTGCTGAGAGAGGCCTTACAAGATGGCCCCGTACAAGCATTTGGAACCACAGTTAGTTCAGTTCTTCCTTAAATGTGGGATTGTGACCCTGATTGACATCAGTGACAGTTGTATACCTGCAGAGAAAGGAGATTCAGGTCATCCAAGAATCCAAGGCAAGGAGGAAATGGGTGTAATAAGCAGCGACTTACACATTATACATAACTTAGATTGGAAGCCATGCGAGGTGACCGTGATCCGAATCTTCTGGGGTTGGCCTAAAAATTCTCCTTTTCCCCCCAAAGCTATTAGAATATGAATTGAGTCTAGTCCACACAACTTGAAGACAGTAGACAAGGTAGAATGAAAATATAGAAGACAGTCTTACGAGGTGACATTTGATGTATGACTTGGACAGTATGAGAAAAATGGCCCCAAGAGCTGGAGGATGAGAATTCTTCTTCTTCTTCTTCTTCCTCCTCCTCCTCCTCCTCCTCCTCCTCCTTCTTCTTCTTTTTTAAAGATTTTATTTATTTATTTGACAGAGAGAGAGAGACAGGGAGAGAGGGAATACAAGCAGGGGGAGTGGGAGAGGGAGAAGCAGGCTCCCTGCTGAGCAGGGAGCCCAGTGCAGGGCTCAGTCCCAAGACCCTGGGATCAGGACCTTAGCCAAAGGCAGATGCTTAACTGACTGAGCCACCCAGGAGCCCCTGGAGGATGAGAATTCTAAGGGAAGAACCTGCAAGGAGAAAAGCATCAGAAATGAGTGACCTTGCCAAATTGCTTTACCTCTCTGGTCCTCTTTGTCATCATTGGTAAAAGTAGAGAGTTGGACTAAGTGAGCCCTAAGGAATTTGTGAGCTCCAAAATGCAAAGAAATGAAGACTTAGTCAACATGGGCAACAGGGCTAAATGTTTTTGTTTTCTCCTGGTTTAATTGAGATATAATTGACATATAACCTTGTATTAGTTTAAGGTATATAACATAATGCTTTGATAGATGGATGTACTGCAGTGTTTGTTTTGGAAGATGGTAGCCCTGGGGGGTGTTTGAAACATTAGGAACAGGATGGAAACGTTGAGAGGAAGTAAATGTTGGCAAGACAAACATCTTCTGTCAGATGCAACAAGATTCCAAATTAGTGGGAGAAGATAGTGTTTGGGGGAGCAGCTCTTTCTTCTTTCTGATGTTTCCTGTCTTGTGAGGGGAACTTAATTACTGTAGCATTGCTGATCACTTTATTTCTTCTGCCCTAAGGGAGGTGGAGTGGGAAGAAGAAATTGAGCATGTTCTGCTCCTTTCAGTTCTTCCCTTTTGCTTTTGGGCAGCAATCCTGATCTTAGAGGGCTTTTTTCCTTACTTCTCCAGGCCCTAATTCTTGGCCGGGAATGGTACCTTCTCCTCTGGGAGCTTTGACCTGATCCAGTGTTTCTTGTGATCCTGTGGGTAAATCTCTTGAATTTGGGGATTCAATTTTCATGTACCTTTGGCTGCCACGCTGAATCATACTGTCCAATTTAGCCTTTGTCAGTAATGATGGTGATATTTTGGTATCTTTCTGCCACATCCTCGTCTTAGTTTTTGGTTATGTTCAGAATTTGGATGGGCAAGAAGAGAGCCATTCGTTTGGCCCTTTCAGACCCCAAAAGCTAGGATTCAAGAGGAAGGGAATTAGCTTTGTTGAGAAGGGATATTGTTTCCTTTGAATCCGATGGGGAGAAGGCAGTAGTTGTGAAGAACTACAGATACTTGAGCCGTGATGGAGTTTCAGAGATTTGAAATCATCTCAGTAAAGTAGGAGGCCAAATAATCAACGGAGAATGAGTCAGCAGGTGTGGAACTGGAAAGTTAAGAGAAGAAAAGAGTGTGGGGGGTGTATTTAAGAATCCACTGAAGAGAAGAAAACTGTTTCCAGTTAGGGCGACATGCTGATGTTAACAGGCTTGGATACGGTTGGGGCTCAAAGGCCGCCTCATTATCTGCCACCAGTCACAAAAGGGGTGAAAACTGGTCTGTAGAATATGTTTTAGTCTTAAATTATATTAATTTTCACGAACAAATGAAAAGATCTATTAGGGTTAGACAATGAACAGTTCTATTGTTACAGAAGCTAAACAGTTCTTCAGACATGGGTTACATAGCCACTAAGTTAACCGTTGTCTCAGTGGATTCAGATTTTCTTCTTGTCTGTGTGTGTGTATGTGTGTGTATAAACTCAGGTTTAAAAAAAAAAACAACTAAGTAAGGTGTTTTTAACCTTACGTTCAACAAAGACTGCATATTAGCAGTGCCCAACATCAACAGGATGATGTTTTAACATCTGTTGTTTTTCATTACGTAGATATACCCAATGGCTTTATTGAAGGTTGCTATTCCTTACACGACAAGTTCAATTGCTTTCATGCTTTCTTCCCTTTGCCCATTGATTCTTCTAGAACCAAGGGGAGTGCCAGCTTCTTTATAAAGTAATCTCAAAGTATTCTTTGCATCCCTGATTTCTCTCAATTCCTCTTCCTTTAAAAATCAGATTGTGTATTCCCACATGCAGTTCGGTGGAGGGTGGGAGAATAGGAAGTAAGGAAGGATTGCGGGAGGTGATTGCACTTGAACTGGGTGTGGAGAAAGAATAGAATTTGACAGGTGGTTATGGGTGCGTGCCAAGCATGGCACATAGCTTAGTCCAAAGAGTGTGGAGGCCTGGGATCAGATCGGAGCAGAGTGTTGAGCAGGCCCTTTGGCTAGAGGACAAGGATGCAAAAGGTGTATGGTCTCTACAGTTGGGAAAGTAGCATGAAACAGGATTGGACAAGGCTGCAAGAAGCCAGATTTATTCCCCCCCCCCATTAGGGTAGGTAAGATTTTTCTGAGGAAATAGACTATGGAGATGTAGAAAGTAAAAATTCAGTAGGTTTGATTTCTAGAATTAGATTCTAAAAGGAAGAGAAATAAGAGTCTAGCAGATGGACAGATAAAATCTGAGGGGAGAGGAGGAGGAGTTAAACAGAATGAAAAGGGAGGTTTCAGTTCTACTTGAAAAGCAGGTGATACTGTTTTGTAGTTGATACAAGAATACCTCCTGTTATTTAGAAATACAAAAATTATTTTAAATATATCTACTCCCTCAGAGTTGTTATCCCTCCCCCCTTTTTCATTTTTGGTAAAAGAATAAAAAATAAAGAACAGCATATGCTGAAAGAAATCAGGTATACAACAGGGACTGAAATAATTTCAAATAATTTTTCTTTTAGGCAGATTGCTATTATAAAATAAGAATACATTTTGATTCAGAACTTTTATGAAGAACTTGGGCATTTTATTACAACATCTGTTTCTACATTTTAATTTCTCCTTTTCCTTTTATAGATATTTGCATACTTTTTTTTTCCAAATGAGAAGACCTTTTTGTTTGCCACAAGAAGGCTATTATCCAGAATGTTAATGGGTTTTCAGCTATTAAGATGTAATGATATACCTTGAGTATTTAACTATAAATTTGAAAAATCTCCGTGAACAATCTCAAAGGAATACTTAGAATGCACTCCTGGTAAATTGGCTCATTTTCCTGTAATTTACTGGAAGTGCTGATATGAGAGCAGTCCTAATGTGAAAAGTACATTAATCCCTGGAGTTACATTTTATGTATTAAATTATTACTCTCAAAGAATAAAACGTATGAGGCCATTTAGCCTTCATTCACATTTGTTACTTAGAATCACAGTAGAGAAACAGTCACTTATCTCTGATGCACAAAATTAGAAATGATGCATTTAATATCTTTTAAAACAAGAGGCACAGTGATGCTCAGTTATGCCTTTGCATAACAATTGCTCTTTTCCCAAACAAGGGCTGTTCTAGTTAAGAGCAGGATTCTTCGGGCTTTGTGGAGGCCCCTTTCATTCCATTGGTAATTGAAATATTTTTAGAAACCCATAATGCAGCTTTCTCTGATGTCAGTCAGAAAGATTAGTCTGCCTTCTAGCCCTGAGCTTCTACCACATTGGGCGTTATTGAAGGAAGTAGTCAGTTTGCTGAAGCAGTGGTTGTAGGAACACTTTGAGCCTTATTTGTAATTTTGTCTAATTGTGTTTTTCTTCTTTGCCAGGGGACTGAAAGTTGTGGAACCACAATTTGTGACATCAGGTGTTTTTTTGGTAAGCAGCCATTTATGATTCTGGAAGATTAAGGCAGATAGGAAGCCCCTTCTGAGACTGTAACAAAGCTCTCGAACAACAGCCGACACCATGGACCTAAAGCTGGACCCTTCCCGGGATGACCTGCCTCTCATGGCCAACACCAGCCACATACTGGTGAAGCACTATGTACTGGATTTAAATGTGGATTTCGAAAGTCAAATCATTGAGGGCAACATAGTGCTTTTCTTTGAGTCTGGGAACAGATTCGAGAAACAGAGTGGTTCCACCAAGGAAACCCTCCAGTCAGAGTCCAGCGAAGCCTGCAGATTTAGGATGCCTGAACCCTGCCATAGTCCTGGGACAGATACAAGGACCTTCTCACCTAAAACAGGATATAATGATTTTGCAATCTGTGGTAAAGGTGAAAAAGATACTTCTGGTAAAGATGGTAACCATGACAACCCGGAACAGGCTTCTGGGATTTCTAGCTCAACGTACTGCTGTGACACAGGGAATCACAGGAATGAGGAGTTTTTGCTGGTGTTGGACTGCTGTGATTTATCTGTGCTAAAGGTTGAGGAGGTGGATGTTGCTGCTGTGCCAGGTGTTGAAAAATTTACAAAGTCTCCCAAGCTCACAGTTGTTTCTGAGGAGCTCAGGAATCAGATCGTACATGAACTTGTGACTCTGCCGGCAGATCGTTGGAGGGAGCAGTTAGACTATTATGCTGGCTGCAGCCAGGCTCCTGGCTGTGGGGAACTCCTGTTTGACACTGACACTTGGAGCTTACAGATCAGGAAGACAGGGGCTCAGACAGCTACTGACTTTCCTCACGCCATAAGGATATGGTACAGCACCAAACCTCAGGGGCGATCAGTTACATGGACCTCAGACCAGAGCGGCAGGTAGGTTATCTGGGCGCTCCACAGCCCCCTGCCTGGTAATCGGCCACACTGGGAAGTGAGCCTTTGCAGCGATGCTCTTCTACAGGGGACAGTCTCGGGGCAAAGATGCTCCTCTTTCTTCTGTGGCATTACCCATGTAGCCTCAAATCCCTAGGCCCACAGTGAAGCAGGTGAATTCCCAGGCCTGCTCAACTCTTAATAGGATTATTTCCCTTAAGTCAGGATGAAAGGATTACTTTCTCAAGCCCCTGTATTTCTGAGTTAGGAGATTGAAATGCAAGCCTAATAATGAAATCCTGAGCCTAGCTCTCCATTGGGAATCTCTGCTGGCGACTTCAGTGCCGTAGATAAGAGTGATAGAGGTCTCTGAGCAAGTCCTTTCTCAAAAGTTCCTTCCTATTCCTCCGGAGGGAATCAACTGCCACCACGTTGGGTGGGTCTGAAGCCTGGCCAGGTCCTTCTTCAGATAAACTTAGCTCTGCTTTGTGACTTTCTTGCCGTACCTATCCCTTGGCAGCCATGCTTCCCTGGACTTTGTCAGTTGTCATGTAGTGCAAATCCTGAAAATACTGGGAAGGACTGGTTCTGAGGAACGTGGCACGTCCTGCTGAAGCTACACACTTGCTCCTTTGGCCGCTGTTCTTCCTATTTGACACCAGGAGACTCCGTCTTTTTTTTTTTTTTTTTTCCAAATTCTATTTAGTACCTTGAGAGCCAGCACATGAGCCTGGGGTTGGGGGCACAGAGGGAGAAGCAGACTCCCTGCAGAGTGGGGAGCCTGATGTGGGACTTGATCCCAGGACCCTGGGATCATGCCCTGAGCTGAAGGTAGTTGCTTAACCGACTGAGCCACCCAGGCGCTCCTGGAGGCTCCAGGTTTTGAGTGTGGAGAGAATTGATGAGGCATTGATTGCCAGGGGCGGTGTTTAGGCAGCCATTTGTCCTTTTCTTCTTGCCCTTCCTCCAACAGTTGTTCAGGGTTCTTAGAATTTGAGAATTTTAAAATCAGACTTCATTGATTCGTCATTATTTTACCTGTTTCTTTGTGCTAATGTACTGCAGGTCGGTATTGTAATTATTGTAGAGCTTGGCTAGAGAAATGTTGATCTCAATGACCTTGTTTTGAGTGACTCCCTTGACAGAGCGGTGATCTTAAGAAATTGCTTGGATCTCTTCCCCAACTTACCTCCAAAAACCTTTTAGTTTTTTTTTTTTTAAGCATCACTTTGACTTTGAGCTCTAATTATACTTTTCCTCTCCTCCAATCTTGCCTCTCTGCTCTGCTCTTCCATCCCACTGAGAATGAGTTCACTTCTTATTTCTGTTGGAGTCTGAGGCAGCCTTTGAGAAATTGCAGTGTTGGTGCATACTTACACTAGTACAAAAGCATACTGATTTATATATAGAATAACATTGGATATTCTTGTGAAAACAGGAAAAGAAACAGGTGTTCTTATTGTATCTTTAAAATTTTTTTGAAATTATTAAGGGTAGGGTTTCAATCAGATCTAACAAAATATGGCATCTGAATATTTAATTTAGGAAATCATAGTTTTTAACACTCTCAGGTATTTCATTTTTGAATTAGAATATTGGGGAAGAAGAATCTGTTGACAGTAGTTGGAAGAAATACTCAATTAATGGCTTCAAACATGGCTTTCTTCTCAGTGCTCATTACACAGAAAGAGATTAGACTTGTGAATTACATTACATGTCAGGTGTTCAGTAGGAATGAGTTATGGATAAATGCTGATTTTCATTAAGAAACCAAAGAGGGGCTTGGGCACATCTTGTTCCTGCAAAGGTTGACTTGGCAGAATTACTTGTGATGTCTCCTTTTCTGATAATTCAATGAAATGCATGATCACAGTAGGAGTTTAAACTGTATCCTTGGAAGTTTGTGATTCTATGTTAGTAAATAAATGGCATATATGCAGCCTTACAAGAATAATAAATTTTGTTTTAAAAAAGAAATCCTTAAAAGATGTTTTCTCTCCCTTTTGCCTTTTTTGAGGGTAATTTTATTACACTCAGGATACTTTTCCATGAATGGCCACCGAATCTTTCTAAACTCTCCCACATGCATACAAATAAGTCTAGGTTTGTATTGGTAACTGTTTGGATATTTTAAGGACTTTTTTTTTTTTAAGATTTTATTTATTTATTTGAGAGAGACAGAGCGAGAGAGGGAACACAAGTAGGGGAGTGGGAGTGGGAGAAGCAGGCTTCTTGCTGAGCAGGGAGCCTGATGCAGGGCTCGATCCCAGGACCCTGGGACCATGACCTGAGCTGAAGGCAGACGTTTAACGACTGAGCTACCCAGGCGCCCCAACTTTAAGGACTTTAAGATGCCAAAGGATCCCAGGTTGCTAGACAGAAAAAAATTCCTTAGTGATAAGAGCAGATAATAATTATTAGGGCTCCAGGGGTTTATGAATATTATTATGTGAAAATATATAAAATTTTACAATTGTGTAAAAAATATAATTAGGTAGAGCTTATTTTCTCCATGGGATAGAGTCTGCAATTACTAGACCAACATTTTATTCTTGAGAGAATACCGTCAGCGTACCTATATTCTTAATACTGGATACAAAACATTTTTTTTTAAATTTTATTTATTTATTTAACAGAGAGTGAGAGAGAGCACAAGCAGGCAGAGCAGCAGGCAGAGGGAGAGGGAGAAGCAGGCACCTTGCCAAGCAAGGAGCCTGACGTGGGGTTTGATCCCAGGACCCTGGGATCATGACCTGAGCCGAAGGCAGTTGCCTAACCAACTGAGCCACCCAGGCGCCCCTGGATACAAAACATTTTATTCTCGTTTTACAACTAGGAGAAGTGAATGAAGTTACTGAAAGTGCCTTGAAAAAAATCCATGTTTCAGTTGTAAAAGGGAGCCACATTTCTTATTTTTGATCTTTAGCATGTTCCTTATTGTATGCAGAGATCTCCGTACATTTAAAAAATATATTAGCTTTCAATAAATTTTCTATTTTTAAGGAGTTATTAGATGCAAACTTAAGAAAAATCTCTAAATTGGTACCTTCCCTTTCAAGTTCCATCAGTGGCTTCTCCCCTTGTGACCTTCACCTGACCCCATCTTGAAAATAAAACTTAAATTATTTAGTTTGATAATAAATAAGAGATCAAAGGATCCCAGGATGGAAAGCAAATTGTGACAAAACAATTTAATTGTATTAAAAATGTATGAAAATGGGGCGCCTGGGTGGCTCAGTGGGTTAAAGCCTCTGCCTTTGGCTCAGGTCATGATCCTAGGGTCCTGGGATTGAACCCCACTTCGGGCTCTCTGCTCAGCGGGGAGCCTGCTTCCTCCTCTCTCTCTCTGCCTGCCTTTCTGCCTACTTGTGATCTCTGTAAAAAAAAAAAACTAAAAAAAAATGTATGAAACAACCTCATTGTAGGGGTTTGGGGGGCAAAGGTGCTGAGCTAAGTCACTTTGGAAATGTGTGGAGTTTGTAAGACTGAAGGCAGAAGGAACTGTACCTCAACACTGTGCTGTAGTTGATAAAATTATTTCTTATGGGAGTATAGGTTAACAATTCTAGTACCACTATACATGTATACTGAAACTGAGCAATTAAGTAAATTAAGTAAATCTGGGAGCCAGGTTTCTCAGTGTTGAAGTGGGAGGTTACAGATGAGCAGGAGGAAGAGGCTAGAATGATCTCTGTGGTAGCAGAATTGGAGACATCACTATAAACTCATGTTTAATGTTTAGTTTAAGATGGTTACAGGTGGTTGCATATAGAAATAATTATAAATAGGTGTTTCCCAAGGATTAGTTTGCACATGTAGATTTCCTTGTCATCTGGGAAGGTCTAGAAGCACAGTGCCTGGGTCTTGATTTCTAATATCATTCTCCAATAATGAAACCAGGGCTTCTTAGAGGAATGGCTAGGACTATGGGAAATGCACAAGATGAGCCTGGAGCATCTTGTAGTGCCAGAAAATAAGGAAGTACTCAAACAATAGCAATAGTAGCTGGCAACTTGAGGGCATATGCCCAAGGTCCAAGGAACCATCGGAAAGAATTCCTAATGACCAAAGCTGAGCAACAATATAAAATGGTCTGGGATGATGACCTGAAGTATAAAATAAATAGTCATGAGCTCACGTTGCTATAAATAAACACATGGCGAATAGACCTATCTAAGGTACAGAAGTTGTCCAAGTTATTTAGATACTCCATTCTCAAGGAGGTGAAACATGACTCTGCTCCTTACTAAGTATGGGCTACATAGAAACCCAATAAACACGACCTCAGTGAGGAGATCAAGGTTAGCATCAAAGTGAGGAGTCATGTTGATAGTGTGTACCCTTAGTATGATGTGATGAAATGACATCTTTGTGATTGTCCTCCCCCAAGCCCATAACCTCAGTCTAACCAAGAGAAAAACATCAAAAAATCCCGACTGAGGGACATTCAACAAAATACTTGACCAGTACTCCTCAAAACTCTCAAGGTCAGGGCTCTCAGGTAGCTCAGTCGGTTAAGCATCTGCCCATCTCGGGTTGTGATCCCAGAGTCCTGGGATTGAGCACTGCATTAGGCTCCCTGCCCAGTGGGGAGTCTGCCTTTTTCTCTGGCCCTCTCCTAGCTCATGTCCTCTCTCACATAAGTAAATAAAATCTTAAAAAAAAAAAAACCCCAACTTTCAAGGTCGACATCAACAAAGTCTCAAGAAATGGTCCCAGACAGGAGAAGCCTAAGGAGACATGACGATTAGAAGTAATGTCATATCCTGGAACAGAAAAAGGACACTAGGGAGAATGAAAGAAATCTGAATAAAATACAGACTTTAATAATGTATCCATACTAGTTTATCAATTGTGACAAATATACTGACAAAAGGTATTAATAACAGTGGGTATGGAGTAAATGGGAAATCTGTGTGTTATCTTTGCACATAAAAGTAAATCTAGGGGTGCCTGGTGGCTTGGTGGGTTGGGCCTCTGCCTTTGGCTCAGGTCTTGGTCTTCGGAACCCTATGTCATTCTCCCTGCTTGGCGGGGAGCCTGCTCCCCCCTCTCTCTCTGCCTGCCTCTCTGCCTACTTGTGATCTCTCTGTCATATAAATAAATAAAATCTTAAAAAAAAAAAAAGTAAATCTAAGTCTAACCAAAAATAATGTTTATTACAAAAAATAAACTTCAAATCTGGAAAACAGTCACCATCTTTCTACCTTGAAATCCCTTATAAAAGTCAGTAATTTCTTTCTCCCCATTATTATTCCTTTTTCCCTCCTCATTATTCTAGTTCTAAAGTGAAGTGTCTGATCTTATAAAAGCTATCTTTTCCTACTGGGGCTTAGCCATTGTGGGATTATGGAAGTTCTTGAACTGAAAAGATCTTTCTTGCCTCTATCATGTAGATACTGGATTACAGGTAACATTTAAAAAGGACCACCAAAACAGGACCCCTGGGTGGTCAGGGATTAAGCTTCTGCTTTCACTCAGGTCATGATCTTGGGTCCTTGGGATTGAGACCACATTGGGCTCCCCGCTCAGCGGGGAGTCTGCTCTCCACCCCTCTGCCTCTCTGCCTACTTGTGATATCTCAATCCGTGTCAAACAAATAAATAAATAAAAATCTTAAAAAATTATTAGAAAGGGGTGCCTGGGTGGCTCAGTGGGTTAAAGCCTCTGCCTTCAGCTCAGGTCATGATCCCAGGGTCCTGGGATCGAGCCCCACATCGGGCTCTCTGCTTAGCGGGGAGCCTGCTTCTTCCTCTCTCTCTCTCTGCCTGCCTCTCTGCCTGCTTGTGATCTCTGTCTGTCAAATAAATAAATAAAATCTTAAAAAAAAAAAATTCTTGGAAAAAAAAGGACCACAAAAACAGACACCTGTATGATAATCTGATACAACAGGGGTTTTTGGAAAGCCTGTTTACTTCGTGTAGTGTGATTCTTTTCTCTGCCCTCTAAAAATATTTTGAGAACTATTTGAGAACATGGACAGAGTCAAGAATGTGTTAAGGGGTTGTTGCAAAGCTAGGAAGGGAGGGGACTTAATATTTTGGTTCTAGATCTTCAGTATGCTTAAGAAAAAAACTTTTAGAAATGAAAGTCTTTAATTCAAAATTTATGTACTTTTCTATTCCACTGAATAAAATGTTATTTAAAACCAAAAGCATTCTCCCGTTCCCTTTTCCCTTAGGATCGTTAATAGTTGTGGAACCAGCCCAGTGGTCTAGGGAACCTGGGTTTAAGCTAATGACATCACTGAACATGAGCTGAATGGAGTGGAAATTCAGTTAAATATAGGAAACTTATTTTTGAAACTCCACTTACTTGGATCATCATTAAAGATAAGGAAACTGACTAGGAAAATACATTATAATTTAAGGTAATATTAAAAATTTTAAATTCCTTAAATCAGTATGATATTGTTTTGGACAAGACCAGGATGAAGTTGGCAAAATACTAAAGAAAATCATTTTTCTCTATCATGTTTCTTACTTAGCTGTTGGACCAAGGAAGATATAGACTTTTGGAGTATTTTTAGTTTGACATCAAAACCAGATGTTAAAACATGTCTTTTTTCTTGCCCCATGAAATTAGTTTCATTGTTTAATATCTCCTATAAAGGAAAGTTTGAAAAGAATAAGCAAAGAGATTCTCTTTGGGAAGAGAGTCCAGGTCTAAAAGGAACATTTCTACAGTTAATCCTTTTTTTCCTTTCTTGCTTCAAGAAACCAACACAAAATTCCTGAGAACTGAAGTGGAAATACACATTAATGCTATAATATCATTGTAAGATTACAGGAGGAATTGATAATCCCAAACTTGAAGCTGTTTGGAAGAATTCTTTTTTTTTTTTTTTAAAGATTTTATTTATTTATCAGAGAGAGAGAGAGGGAGAGAGAGCGAGCACAGGCAGACAGAATGGCAGGCAGAGGCAGAAGGAGAAGCAGGCTCCCCGCCAAGCAAGGAGCCCAATGTGGGACTTGATCCCAGGACGCTGGGATCATGACCTGAGCCGAAGGCAGCTGCTTAACCCACTGAGCCACCCAGGCGTTCCTGTTTGGAAGAATTCTAGTTTAACCTGTTTCTCCCCTTGATTATAGATCCGCCTCTCTTTACCAGAATCCCAGGTGAGTCCTAGTAGAAAAGGTAATAATGATGGACAGTCTTAATTTACATAAGTAACCCAAATGACTAACCAACCAAACAGAAAAACCCTGAATAACTAAACATCAACAGAAAATAACAAATCACAATGTTGGAAAGAACCTAGAAAGTGAGAGCCAGGTGACCAGAATACTTGTCTGAGCTGAAAAGCTGCCCATTAGCTGTGTGACTTCAGATAAGGCCCTTTATATCTCTGGAGCTTAATTTTCTCATGTGTTAAAAAGAGGTTTCATCTTAGGATCTCCAGATGAGACTTCCAAATGAGAAATACTTTCTTTGCCTTTATAAACAGCTTGCCTCTGTGTGTGTGTGTTTTAAGATTTATTTTATTTGGCAGACACACACACACACACACACACACCCCACCTCCCCACCCCCCCACAAGTAGTGGGAGCCAGAGAGGGAGAAGCAGGCTTCCTGCTGAGCAGAGAGCCTGATGTAGGCCTTTGTCCCAGGACCCTGGGATCATGACTTGAGCCTAAGGCAGCCGCTTAAGGACTGAGCCAGCAAGGCGCCCAACAGCTTGCCTGTTTTGCACCCAAAACACTTGTGCTGAAAAGTGGTGAATTTCTGACTCAAAGCCACTTCCATTCAGTCTTGTGCATTTCGTACACAAAATCTGAGTGAAAGCAGCATTTTTCTTTGCACCTGCCATATGTCCAGTATGATTGAGAGGGATCCCAGTTTTGGTAATTGTGCCATGAAGGAGAATTTATTAAGGAAGGTGTGTGTGTGTAAAGTTGGGGGGGAGAGAGTGAGTCATAGTTGACATTTCCTGCTTTAGTAGCCTGCCTCTTGGTTTTTGTGGCGCAAGAAAGCAAGAGGGTTGCTTGCTTATAATTCAGGTTTAATGAGAATGTGGAGTCTTACTAAAGAATGGGTGCAGGAAGAAGAGATGATAAGGAATTGGAGGAGGCCTGAAGACTTTGTAACCCTGGCCAGTTTTCTAAAAGAATCAGACTCACGGAAATGTCCCGTCTGTGGCCTCCTGTCCTCCCAAGACCAGATCAGTACTTCATTGTGGGAAAACATCCCAAAAGCCACACCATGGCAACTCGGCCCATCTTATTACCTGCTGCCTGCTTCTCCTAAGGCAGCCCTGTCCCCGGTCACTGAATGGTAGTACCAAATCTCTGAAAATGGGTGGTTTTGTGGAAAGTGGTGGGACCTCAAAGATTTTTTTTTTACAGATTTTATTTATTTGACAGACAGAGATCACAATCAAGCAGAGAAGCAGGCAGAGAGAGAGGGAGGGAAGCAGGCTCCCTGCTGAGCAGAGAGCCGACATGGGGCTCGATCCCAGGACCTTGGGACCATGACCTGAGCCGAAGGCAGAGACTTTAACCCACTGAGCCACCCAGGTGCCCCTCAGACATTTTAAAAATTAAGAATAACCCCCTTTTCACACTGACTACAAAAAGACAAATGCGTGTCGTTGTCAACTAAAGAGAAATAATATATATAATGTATGTGTGTGTATATATATATATGTATTTAAATATTTTATTTATTTATTTGAGAGAGAGAAAGCATTAGAGGGGGGAGGGTCAGAGGGAGAAGCAGACTCCCCACTGAGCAGGGAGCCCTATGCAGTACTCTGTCCCGGAACTCCAGGATTATGACCTGAGCCAAGGCAGTCACTTAACCAATTGAAACACCCAGGTGCCCACCCAAATAAAATACATTTTGGACTAATCCCCTGCAAGTTTTCCTTTATGGATGGCTCCTTAAGAAAATGAGCAAGCATGTGAGAGTTGACCGACCCCTAACTCTAGAAGGTGTATGTTTTAGTCCATTTGGGCTACGATGACAAAGTACCACAAATTTATCTCTTAGTGTTCTGGAGGCTGGAAGTCTAAGATCAGGGTGCCAGTGTGGTCAGGCTATCATGAAAGCCCTCTTCTGGGTTGCAGACTGCTGACTTTTGGCTGCGTCCTTACGTGGAGGAAGGGGGTAAGGAGCTCTGTTGGGCTTCTTTTATAAGGGTGTCAATCCCCTTTATAAAATCCTTGTCCTCATGTGACCTAAGAACCTCCAAAAGGGTCTACCTCCTAATCCCAACAGTCAGATGGGCATTAAGATTTCATCATAGGAATCTAAGGGGGACACATTCAGCCATAGCAGCATAGTTAGTGTGTCTCATCCTTGTTTAACCACGGCATGGACACACAAACATGTATGAAGCTGAGGGAGTAGCCATTCTGGCAAGTTCTTCCTCAGTTTAGAAGTTCCGTAATGGCAGCAAATCATGATAGGTCTGCTCTCATGCTGTCTTTCGATCTTCTTTCTGGTTTTCAGTGTCCTTCTCCCCACCCGCCACAACTCCTGTGCAGTTTAATTGGACTCCGCAGGGAGCCTTTCACTGGGTGGCTATCCCAGGGCATGTGGGATGAGCCCTAGTGTGAGAGAGTTTTCCTGCTGGAAGGAATTATTGAGTCTGGAAATGAAGTTCTGTGCATTGGAGGCTGGCGCCTTCACATCTGTCCCGTGAGCGTTTTAGCAACATGGCCGAGGTGCAAGGCTGTGTGTGTTGAATAAACACAGCTGCATTTACTTCAGTGATTACACATCCAGATAGCTGCAGAGCATATTTATAAATGTGCATAGATTTTCCTCCCCTCTTGGGGCACAGGGTATGGGGAGAGGAAATCAACTCTCTGTAGTTGTCATTTATAGTGGTGGGAGCCATCTTGATTCTTTTTTTTTTTTTTCAAAGATTTTATTTATTTATTTGACAGGCAGAGATTGTAAGTAGGCTGAGAGGCAGGCAGAGAGAGAGAAGGAGGAAGCAGGCTCCCTGCTGAGCAGAGAGCCCGATGCGGGGCTCGATCCCAGGACCCTGGGATCATGACCTGAGCTGAAGGCAGAGGCTTTAACCCACTGAGCCACCCAGGCGCCCTGCCATCTTGATTCTTGAATCACCATGTGGGCAGTATGATTTTCATGACTCCCCCCATGCCCCAATTTTTGTCACATGCCCCAAATTCCATCACTAGAGTTTTACCCAGTGGTTAAGTTTTCATCTCTTTTAAAAATATACTCACTTGAGATGCCTGGGTAGCTCAGTCCAGTTGAGCCTCTGCCTATGACTCGGGTCATGATCCCTGTGGCCTGGGATGGAGTCCCATATTGGGCTCCTTGCTCAGGAAGGAGCCTGCTTCTCCCTCTGCGTCTGCTCCCCCTGCTTCTGCTCTCTTTCTATCTCTCTCACAAAAAAAGAAATAAATAAAACAATAAAAATAAATATATATATAGTCACTTAACTTTACATTGTTTTAGATGTTTGTGCTAGGATGTGTGACATGCATAAGGATATCAGGTTGTAAAAGCTCCAAAGGCTATTGCTTATGAAGTCATTGGTGCTTGGTGTGGGCTCATTGGGAAGGAAGGGGGGAGACTGCATCTGAGAAAGAAGAAAAGTCCCAAGAATGGAATAGGCTGGAGCACAAAGATAATCTGTGTTTTCAAGAAATTTTGCCTAGGTGATGGTTTTCCCATTTGTGAAAACATTCCAATAAGAAAGCGATTGAGTCTTGTATCAGATGTGGCTGTATTTATAGATGGGGCTCTTACACTTTCAGAGTTACAGCTCTGGAGACCAGAGGGAAGTGTGGTGTCTCTCTCATTTGGATGGGGACACCCAAATGTGGGGCATCCTTGTGAGATGGGGGCTGGCAGCACAGGCAGTGCAGAATTCTCTGGAAGCACAACAAAGGAGCAAGAAGTTTATTGAATATAAACTGCAGGGATGAGGCAGGCAAGACCACAAAGGAGAGCCTGTCTGCCAGGAGGTGGTGGTAGTGGTGGAGGGGAGGGGAGGTTGTACTTAAAGGGGGAAGGTGAGCAGGTATGGGGATGTATGAAATTTTCCATTTTGGGGTACCTCATTGTAAAAGTAGCCCATTGGTTTGCTAGGGCTTATGTGTATTTTGAGGTGGGTGGCCTGATGGGTCAGATGGTCACTGTGGCCCTTTTGCCTTGCTATACATTCCATTGCTCCAGCCTGTTGCCTAAAAGTGCCTCTGCGGAAAGCAAGAAAGAAAACACATAGATTTTAGCAGCAAGGTTGCCCCAGTAGTGTAAAGAGGAGGTAGCAGAAGAGACTTATGAGGACACTGGGGGGGTGGGGAGGGTGGGGGGCAACAGCTTCTTGGGAGCCTGGCCAGGTAACTAATCCCCATGGTGGGAGAATTCAGGTGCCCAGGGACAGTCTGGTAGAAAGAGCCTTTGAGAGGATGCCAGGGGGCGGGGTCAGGACAGAATTCTAGAATGAAATATCTAGAGTTAGACAGACCACTTAGAGGGGAAAAATTGAGAATGAGAGAGGAAAGGATGGTGATAACATGCTTTTCAAATATCCAGCCAATGGGAGGATTTCCTTCCACACACACACCCGGATTTATGGGTGGCACCCAGACTCAAATCTGCTGGCAGTCAATCAATAGTTCATAAACCTCTCATTCCTCAATGTTCTGTGATCGGTCCAATTTCTGGCACAGTCCCACTGCTGAATGCTGTACTGTTTGTGCTTTAGAAAAATCATGATCTCTGTGTCCATACAAGTGTCCTCTGCCATAGTGTGTGCACAGAAAGCCCTGTATGTGCAAATTAAATAGGGACTCTCCTTCTCCCTTGTCCCTTCCTATGATCTTGCTTGTCATCTTGAGTCTCCTGTTTAATTGCTTTGCAGTCCCTCTTATCGCCTGAGCCAGAAACCTGAGAAAATTCTGTTATCTACTACTGCATACAAATCACCCCAAACTTAATAGCTTAAAAAAATGAACATTTATTATCTCACGCAGTTTCTGAGGGTTAAGAATCCAGGAACAGTTTAACTGGGTGGTTCTAGAAGGCTCAGGATCTCTTACAAGGTTGCAGTCAGCTATCTGTCAGGGCCACAGGCCTCTGAGGGCTTGACTACAGATAGAAAATTCTTTTCCAGATGCATTTGCATGGTTGTTGACAGCCTCAGATCCTCACTGCCTGTGGGCGAGAGGTCTCTCTTTCTGCTGCTTGGGCCCCTCTATAGCCTGTTTGAGTACTGTCTTGACATGGCAGCTGGATTCCCCCCAGAGCAAGTGATAGAAGAACCCCTAAAAAACCAGATTTTTAAATTCTCGGTTCTCAGGAATAACATCTCTTCTGCCACATCTTATTGGTCATATAGACCAACCCTAGTACAGTGTGGGAGGGTACTTCATAAGGATATGAATACCAGGAGGCAGGGGGCATTGGAGGCCCACTTAGAAGCCAGCTGCCTGAGAGAGGCTTTCCTTCTCCCTCTTCTTCAGCAACTAACTAGGTCCATGTGATTCCTCCTCTGCAGTCTTTCTCAGATGTGACCTCATCTTAAGTCTGATTGTTTCTTCAGAGAACAGGTGTGGAGGCTGATGGGGAAAGCCTTGGGGACCACATACCTAAGGGCACAGACCAAATGCAACTTCATAGGGAGAAGGAGAGCAAACCTCTTGGCAAGCCAGTCTTTTGAGGAAGATTCGTGCCCTGTGTGGGGAAGGATATCTGTAACATCAGAGTCACCCTACAGAAACCAGGTGCTGAGCACAACAGCAAGAGAGCACAGTTGCTTTCAGACTTGACCTAATCTGGAAATGTTGGGGTTCAGGGCCAACTGCCAAGGAAGAATTCTGGAGACCTCTTTTCTGCAAAAAGGTGGTTTCATTAAAGTACAGTTATATGGGCCATCTGGGTGGCACAGTTGGTTAAGTGTCCAACTCTTGGTTTTGGCCCAGGTCTGATTTCGGGGTTGTGGGATCAAGCCCTGTGTCAGGACTCAGTGTGGAGTCTGCTTGAGTTTCTCTCCCTCTCTATCACCACCCCCCCCCAAGTAAATAAATTAATTAAAAAAAATAATTAAAGCACAGAGACAAAACCCTGGGCAAAAAGGGCTGCACTTGAGTAGTGAGGACCGGCTGATTATATACTTGGAGTTGGGGTTATTAAAGACAAAGGGAAGTTTCCAAAAGGACTTTCATATGCTAGAGAAGACTCACAGGATCCTGGAGGCCTAGCTGGTGTCAAGCTAAGGTTGTTTTTCCCTCTAGCAAAGCATTAACATTAAGACAATTGGGAGTTTCTGGAGGAATGTCATACTAAGGACACTTAATTTTATCTACATTTCCTTCTGTCTTTGTTCTCCGCATCACTAGGACTTAAGACCATGATATGAGGTCAGCTTTTTTTTTTTGCCTCAAAGTCTTAGGAAATCTTTATCTAGGCAAGGGTCTGCAGCTTCCTTTTAAGTATCACAAATAGTTTAACTCCACAAGTCTACTTAAATCAGAAGTGGCTACTTAGATTGGAAGAAGAGCTCTTGAACTGACGAAAGTTGTGGGATCCATTCTGCTTCGGTGAGAAAGAAAGCCTCGAGTCTCAGCATCTGCCATTGTCAGAGGAAGCAGGAGTTAAACCTGCCATTTGGCCAGTGGGAATACACCCTGTTTCCACTGGGTGAGACCTTCTTAAGGTGGGCTTCTGGGGAAAAAGCAAAACACTTAATAGGTAGGATTTTCAGAAGTAGGCATATCTTAATTACTTGAGCTGCTACAGCACCCTTCCCATCGGGTGCATCCACCACTACCGGCCCCACCTGGGAGGAATCAACCCTAGTAGGCTTCCTCATTAGGTTCTTCAACAGCCTGAGGCTGCACGGTTAACCAAGATTAAGTCAATTGACCAAGGCCCCAGGGGACCAAGGTGGGCATTAAGAACTCATTGGTGGGAGATTCTGAGTCTTCTATGAAAATTTGCTTTTGTTCTTAGATTTATCATCTTGGGATCAGAGGGATAGGTTTGTGGCCCAGAATAGAGGTCTGCTGTCTGCCCCCCATCACCATTTGACATGTGACTCAGAGAGGTCAAGTCGTTTAATAAGTTGGCCAGGACTACAGTCTCCTGAATCTTTCCTTGCCCTGTCTTAGACCTGTGAGTTATTATAGCGTGTACACTACTAGGATAGGTAGACTGCAACAGCGTGTTTGCTCTGAGGTCCAATTTCTGCTCTTGTTGTGATCTCTGGATGACAAGGAACCTCATTTCCCAGGATCCCCTGTCTTCTGCTTCCTACTAAGTTTGGCCCTTGTAGGGCAGTGGGAGAAAATTTGAGAGCAGGAGTTGGTGGAGAAACAAGGTATTTCTTCCTCCCTCCCTGTTTCCTTTCGCATCTCCAGCAGTGACTGAGTCTTCTCTGATCCCAGCACCCATTGGACAATCCCTACTGTGACTCTGGCTTCTGTCAGATGACCCCTGCTGCTGCAGCCCCTGCCAGCTCCTTCAACCAGAGGACTCACAGCAGCTACTTACCACTGTGGCTAATCCCTGGGTTGCCTCACTTTTCCCTGTTTGGCTTCTCATCTCTTCTATCACTTAGATCACCTGTCCCCTAAGTTAAATCACCTCTACTTGTTAAGATCCAGACTGGTGTGTCTTTTCCTTACTGGGCACTGACTGATGAAGTTGGACCAGCATTCTGGATATTTGGGCACTTTGTAGGAACACAGTAAGTGTTGAATCATAATGATGCTAATGAAAAAGGAAAATCAGTTTACCCAAGAGAGTTAGTGCTCTGCTCTCTTGATTTACTCTGTAAGTCAGGCGGATTAAAACTATATTGTATTTATCATAGTTCCTGAAAAGCAAAAGGTGGAGACATTTTCTTAAGACATTTTCCTGGGGGTCACTCTTGTGCCTTCAACTCTGTGACATCAAAAGAATGGATTCTTTCAATCTCAGATCTTTTCCATTGCTGCCCTCTGACTTAATCACAGAAAGGATCATTCTTGGTATGGGTGGGTTTGTAATTTTTAATTATAGCAGAATGAGACTTAATGTCGTACCATTTGGTTTCCTACACTCGCTTTGTAATGACTCTACACTTGGCCTTTCTATCACAAGCCCCGTTGTTGTGACCTACAGTCCTGTTTATATGCCAACCCCTGTTCTTGGCCTCCACACAAGGATTCCCACAAGGGTTCCATTTGAGATGGTGGTTTCCAAGATTGGGGATATCTGCCCGCCAGCAACTGGATTTGAGACCACCAGCTTGTTTTTCCAAACATTAATATCTCGGTGATCTCCAAACATATTTTCTTTTCCAGGATGTTTTCCAAAAGGTTTGTAAGAATGTCTCTAAAACTTTTTTTTCTTTTGAAGGTGTAAGGGCCTAAGGGGAAGGACAAGGTTTGTATAAATTTTAAATTGGCAGACTGGTATTTAAAACTTTATCCAAAAAAATATTTTTCCCTTTTTAAAAAACCCCTCTCTTTACATATTTAAGTAATTCATTTGGGAGAAATTACTACTCCACTGTTCACATAGCCAGCCCTTGGCAGTTTCAGTTCAAAATGCATTGAAACCAGTCAGCTACAAAGCTTTAAATGTTTTCTCTTTGAAAGCTCAACTTAACCTTCACTACCATGGTGGTGAGAAAAGTGACAACTCATTTAAAGATTCCCTCGTTTTGTTTCTTTGTCTTTCTTCTGCAGGCCATGTGTTTATACTATAGGATCTCCCATAAACAACAGGGCCCTTTTTCCATGCCAGGAGCCACCCGTTGCCATGTCAACATGGCAGGCTACAGTTCGAGCAGCTGCATCTTTTGTTGTTTTAATGAGTGGGGAAAATTCTGCCAAGCCAACACAGCTTCAGGAAGGTACTGTACATGTGTTCTGTTCCTTTTTCTGTAGTGTGCGCATGCTGGACCCAGGGATCTAATACGCAATGTTTTTCTCAACTTTAAAAGAGCTCCTTTATGAGTTGGGTTGAAATGAACATACTAGAAACATTTTGCCAGAGAAAATAGCAGGGGATGGGGAGGGGCACTTGGGAGTCTGGACAGGGGATGGGGGGCTCTTCATGCCCGAGTTATCAATGCCTAAATCATTTTAGGGGTTGCTCTCACCTGGTGGTTGGTGGGCCTTAAGTGGGTGGTCCTGGTTGAAGACTTTGGGACAGGCAAGTGTGTCACGGAAACGCCGTTCATTACAGTTCACTTGTCTGTAGTTCCGTATGTGGGGCGCTAGAGCTACTGTTGGCTGGCCTGCTGGAGTTGTCCTGCGGAGGCATCTCTTCTGCACACCACTGGCCCATTTGGCTCCTAAGTAAAGGTGTGTAAGAAAGATGGAAGGCGGGTGCTAATGCATCGAGGTTTTGTCATGCTCATGGCAATAATTAACTCTTTCAGTTGAGATCTGGAGCGGGTTAATGCCAGGTAAATTCTTACTGTGTTATTTCTTCATTTAAAATATTGTGTCTTCTCCCACGTACTTATTATAGAAACTTTAACATTTATAGAAAAGCAAAAATAATAAAAAAATTATTTTTGAGAAAATGGTTGTTAACATTTTGCTTCCTTTCCTGCCAGTATTTATTTTTATTTTTTTATTTTTTTCCTGCCAGTATTTAAAATCTGTATGTATGCTACATGTTACCAACTACATGTTACCATTTCAAAATGTTCATCCTGGCATAGAACAGTTTTATATTCCATTTATTTCATTCTAGTATATCTGAATGTTTTCCACATCACTATGTATTTTTCAAAAATATGATTTTAGTGTCTGCGTAATAATTTTGTTGTATGAGCATATCAGCTTTTATGTAATGTTTCCATATTATTAGACATTTTTATTGTTTCCAGGATTTTTTCCCTCTATTTTATTGCATTAAATTCCTGAGAAGATAATTTGTTTAAAATGAGAATTAATGAGTCAAAGAGTTTTGAACACGTTTAAGGGTGTCGGTACATTTCTCAAGTTATTTTCCAGAAAGGTACCAATTTACACTCCTGTGAGGATCCCAGTTACTGAGAGCGTCCCCTGTCGGGCAAGAGAAGGTCTCTCTTTAATTGGATTATTTCGATGATCAGTAGGTCCCACTTTTCCTCCAAGGATTCTTAACCATTGTCATAACTCTTCACTTCCTTTGCCCATTTTTATTCTGAGGCCTTAGGGAGGCTTTCAAAAGTTTGTTTCATCTTTTAATTTGATTGGCTCTTTAAAAAAATAAAGATCTTGGAGCTTCCAGGTTGCTAAACATGAAGATGCTGGGAGAAAGTGCAGAAGCTCTGAGCCCTTCCCCACATACCTTCTCCCCACATCTCTTCCCTCTGGCTGCTTCTGAGTTGACTCTCCACTGTTCATAAAGGCAGTAGAAAAGTGCACTTGTGAATGGTTTCTTTGGGGTTTGTTTCCTTCCAGGGACTCCCCTGGTCACAGACTTATATTAAGTAAATCTATAAGCTAGTCTCACATATAAAAGAATAAAATAAAATAAAGATATTAATCTCTTATGATGTTTGTAGAAAGTATTGTTCCCAGTTTATAGTATACCTTTTAATTTGATATAATGTTTTTGATTTATAGGAGATTTTAATTTTTATGTAGTCAAATCTGTCAAGTTTCTCTTAGAAAGTTTTGCTGCTCTGAGATTCACCATTTTGTTCTGATATTTTTATTTAAGTTTTAGTTTAATTTTTGTAATTTAACTCTTTAATTTGTTGGTAGTTTATTCTGGTCAGTGTTGCAAAATGAGAACTAAACTACGCCCCCCACCCCGGAAACCAGTTGTTCCAAGATCATTAATTAGATCTTTGCTAACTTGTAATAGCTCCTTTTTTTTTTTTTAAGATTTTATTTATTTACTTGACAGAGATCACAAGTAGGAAATCATAAGTAGGCCCAGAGGCAGGCAGAGAGAGAGAGGAAGGGAAGCAGGCTATCCGCTGAGCAGAGAACCTGATGCGGGGCTCTATCCTAGGACCCTGGCATCATGACCTGAGCCAAAGGCAGAGGTTTTAATCCACTGAGCCACCCAGGTGCCCCTCTCCTTTTTTTAAATTAAGTTTTTTATTTTAATTCCAGTATGGTTAACATATACTGTTACGTTAGTTTCAGGTGTACAATCTAGTACAGAATTCAGCAATTCTATACATTACCCAGTTCTCTTCATAAGTATACTCTTTTGATTTGTGATATCTCCTTTGTCGGAAACTAGATTTATGCATGTACTAGAGTCTTCAGTGAGTGTTAACTTGATTCTCAAAGTCAAGACAAAACAAGACAAGTAATACATATTTTTTTAATTTTTTAAAAAAATAGGTCACAAATACATGGCTCCTTTTTATTTATTTATTTGACACAGAGAGAGAGATCACAAGTAGGCAGAGAGAGAGGAGAAGCAGGCTCCCCGCCGAACAGAGAGCCCAATGTGGAGCTGGATCCCAGGACCCCGAGATCATGACCCAAGCTGAAGGCAGAGGCTTAACCTACGGAGCCACCCAGGCACCCCAAAACGTGGCTTCTTTACACATGAGCAAAGGCCAAGAAAATTGCAATAAGGTCTTCTTTTCACTCCTTATTTCCAGCTACCCAGGAACTGCCCCCCAAGGCAATCAAGGTGACCAACTTCTTATGTGTATAGTATAGTCTTTCCTTTTTGTTGCACGAATCCTCACATGCTATGCACATTGTTTTGTATTTTGCTTCCTTCTTTAGAATAAATTTATCTTATAGAAAATTTCATAACTAAACATAACAAAAAGCTTCCTCATTATTTTTATGACTACAAAGTATTCCATAAGTGGCTGTTTCACAGTTTAGTTAACCGATAGCTCTTGACTTCGCTCTAAATTAAATAATAAATTTAATGGGCATTTACTTCTCTCATCTTCCCTCACTCGCATTCCCCAGTTTTAATTAATACACACAGATATTATCTTTATACTGTTTTTTGTCTTCTGTCTTCTCTTCTAGGAATTATAATTCCTGTTTTATATTTTCGTTCAGTTTCAAACCATATTTGTAATAAGTATTTAGACTTTATTTATTTTTGAGCTCTTAAGTTTGAATCAACTCTCACTTGGGAAATGACAATGTATACACACACACACACACACGTACATATATATTTATCGTATATGTATTTTTAGGGGGGGAGGGGCAGAAGGAAAGGGGGCAGAAAGAATCCCAAGCAGCCTCCATGCCCAGCATCGAACCCAACATGGGGTTTGATCTCACAACTCTGAGACCATGACCTGATCCAAAATCAAGAGTCAGATGCTCAACCAACTGAGGCACCAAGGAACCCCAGTAATTTTTTTCTAGAAGTGTGGATATTTCTGAGCCCTCCCATACTTAGGTTGGCTTTTTATTGTATTCAGTTATGAGCAATCCTTGGCTAGGTATTCTTAGGACTTTTTTTTCCCTCCTAAATTGACTCTAAACCTCTTCATTATTATCCCTTAGTATTTCTGAGGAGAAATCTGGTATCATTTTTTAAAAAATTCTTTGAAAGTAGTCTGATTTTCCTGCCTGGAGACTCACAGATTAAATTTTTTAATTTATGTAATTCAAAACTTCCTAAAATGTAGCTAGTTGTGAGGTACCATTTTAAAAAAATCAAATTTATTAAAGTATGACTTAAATATAATAATGTACACACAGTTTAAGTATTGTTCAAGAGGTTTGGCAAATATATACACCTATGTAATTAATCAGCACTCCTATGAAGATGTAGACTATCCCTGGAAATTGCCCGTGCCTCTGCCATCTGTCCAGTCAACCACTGATCTGAGTTCCCTATCTGTAGATTACTTTTACCTCTTCTATGGGTTCATATAAATGGAGTTATTCCGTTCATATAAATGGAGTTATACCTTTTTGTGTCAGCTTTCTTTGGCTCTATGTGTTTGTGACATGTATCCATATTGTTATAAGTAGCAATAGTTGATTCTCTTTTAAAGAAATTGATGGGGGCCTGTAGCTGGCTCAGCATATGATCCTGATTTCAGTGTTGTAAGTTTGAGCCCCACGTTGGGGTAGAGTTTACTTAAAAAAAAATTTTTTTTTAAGAAATTGATGAATAGTTGCCCATTTTATGAATAAACTGCAAGTTTTTTTGTTGTTGTTGTTTGTTTTTAATCTGCTCACCTGTTGAGGGAAATTTGCATTATTTTGGGCCATCGCAGAATATATGCTGTGGATATTCATGTATAAGTTTTTTTGTGGGTATCGATTTTCATTTCTCTTGGGTAAATACCCAACAGTGCAATCACTGGATCATATATGTATATTTTAACCCTGTAAGTATCTGCCAAACTAGTTCCAAAGCGATCGAGTCATTTTTTATTCCACTAGCAATGTATGAGAGTTTAGCTGCTGTGTGTCCTTGCAAACACTTGGTGTTGTCAGTCCTTTTAATTTTAGCCCTTCAACTGGGTGTAAAATGCTATCTCCTTGTGTTTTAATTGCATTTCTCTGATGGCTAATGATCCTGAGCAACTTTTTATGTACTTATTGTACATTCGTAGATCTTCCTTTAAAAGCATCTCCTCAAGTCACTTATTCATTTACTTAAAGTGGATTTGTAAGTTGTTCTGTTATTAGATTGTATATACTGTATATATATTGTACTTTATATGCTCTAGATACAAACCCTCTGTTGGATGTGTGTATTGCAAATATGTTCTCCCAGTCTGTATAGTTGGTCTTTTCATTTTTTACTTATACTCTATACCACTGATTTTCTAGACATTCTGTTCTTTAGTAATTACAGTACAGATTTGTTACTGTAACAGTTTCTTGTAATTCTTCCTCATCTTTTTTATCATGTTGCTTTGTTGTCTTTTGATCTTACTCTGTTACACTGTCTCAGCCTGATATCTTCTCATGGCTTTTTTCTATTTTTTCATAGAAGCATGTCTTCTTGTATGATAATGGGAATGCCAGTTTCCTAAGATCATTTTCATTTCTGTAGTAAATTGATTTCTGAGGCTTGTTCTTCCTCTGAGTTCTTAGAACAATGTTTTCTTTTTTTTTTTAAAGATTTTATTTATTTATTTGACAGAGATCACAAGTAGGCAGAGAGAGAGGAGGAAGCAGGCTCCCTGCTGAGCAGAGAGCCCGATGCGGGGCTGGATCCTAGGACCCTGGGATCATGACCTGAGCCGAAGGCAGAGGCTTTAACCCACTGAACCACCCAGGCACCCCAGAACAATGTTTTCTTTGACCTTTAAGCATTTTTTCTTAAAGTGCTCATGCCTTGCCTCTTTGGTATGTACCAACAGACAGGAGAAAGTCCGTGGATTTCCCTTCATTCCGGTCACTGCCCACTTGTGTGCGGCCTGAAGCCCTCTCTCTATTCATCACATGCGAGGCTACTGAAGTGCATGGCTCCTTTATCCAGGCTCTGGCATCTCCTTGCCAGTTGTCTAATGAAGTTCTGCTGGGCTCCTATAGGATCTTTTTCTACCCTCCCTACTAGGTTTCATGACATGCTGACTTCACTGAGTACATCAAACACTGCAGTCTCAAACAGGCACTGATACCCAGACTCTGCCGTCAGACTCCATTGCTGTTTTGTGGTTTACTTGTGATGACTGCATCTCCCAGGATGCTGTGTGGCTCTCCCTACCCCCACCCCACCAAGGCTACATACTTCCTCATTCATGATTTGGCCCTGCAGTTATGAAGTAAAGGTTTAGCAAAGTTGAGCATTATTTATCTTTTCAGTGTGTGTGGGGGGATATCTCCAGATTCACTGGAGTTCACTTAAATTATTTGTATTAGAATGATATTTTAGAAAGTATAAATATAAGACTAGGCATAAACTCTTGTATATTATATGTGTAATATTATATATTATAATAATATTATATAATAACTCCTATACATCTCTAAAGCCAAAATAAAATATAAATTAAACATAGACCAAACTATTAAATCAATAAAATTCAAATAAGCAACTCAGTTTTAATGTAGAGATGAATATTTTGCTGCGATAAAATTGTCCCTCACGATATGAATGTAGTGCTGACAGCTTCATGAAGGTTCTTTTGAGATTATTGTGCCTCTTCTACCCTGAGCCACATTATGATCTTTTTCTCCACCACTTTTCTTTCATGTGTTGTCAAGCTTTTGTTTACACGGCATACTGTGATGTCATCTAGCCTTTACTCACCAAAACGACATCCTTATGTTCTTTTCTCATTATCTCTCAATAGTTAAAGCACCACTGCATGTCCCTGTGCAGTCATATGCACTAATGCAGATGGGAACTCTGAAATTTAGTAGTACCCAGTTATATCTGCATGATCCAACCTCCTCGTGAAATCTGGCCCACTGCCCGTTTTTGTAAATAAAGTTTTATTGGAACATGGCCATTGCCTATGGCTGCTTTCATGCTGCCGTGGCAGAGCTGAACTGTAGCAATAAAGACTGTATGGCCTGCAAAGACTAAAATATTTATTAACTAGCCCTTTACAGAAAAAAAACCTTCTGATTCCTTTGATGTCTGTCATTGTCTGTCTCTTTGAAGATTATAAAAAAAAAAATTGACATTAAAATTTCCATGGAAAATGTTCATACTTACAGGAATATGTCTGTGGATCACTTTTTCAGAATTAGCAATTCAGGGCAGAGTTGTAACAAAGCAGATGCTAAATTGTGATTTGCTTACGTTCATACCACTTAGATTTATGCGATAGCATGGGCTTCCCTTCATACTACTGACACTTATGCGATATGGAGCAGACTTTACCAATTTAAGTGGAGGGAGGATTGAGCTAGATGAGGAAAAAACTCTGTGCCTAATATTGCAGTTCCCCTGCAGTCCACAGCTGGGGTTTTTCAAAGGACAACCAGGAAAGAGTACTAACAGAGCTCTTTGCCAGACCCAAAATGGCTGTCCTGAGGATGGAATAATGTCTCCAAATGTCTCTGCTCTCCTTAGAGAAAAAGGGTATGTGGCTACAAGATGATACTACTTCCTTTCCAAGTTATGTTTTCTAGATTGTAGATTGGTCTCCTAGGACCTCCACTCTGTTGTGCACAATGCCCTTTAAAAGGATGAGCTCTCCTTTAAAACACTAGCGGAAAACCCAACCCACAAGTCACAGTTTCCATCACAATGACACATCAACGTGATTAGCACATTTGCCAGGCCCCAGCTGATTTCTCGGAAGAAGCAAAGCACCTGGGAGCAGCATAATGTGATGAAGCAGATACTAGTGACAGAAATGACAGCAGCCCTTGGGCAGGGGACAAAAATCAGAAGACGGACCTCTGAGTCCTTGCTACATGGGGGAAATCCTTCCTCCTAGATGTTTATAAAAAGAAGGCTGATGGTTTAGATTGTAACTTGATGACCATCATAAGAATTTTATTAGCTCAGAAGTCACCCACCTTTTTTTCAAGAAGGCTACGTCAAAGCTATAGATTTAGATTGACTTGTTTGGTTCCTTTATTATTTAACTTCCTTAGCATAATTGAATTCGGGCAGGCAGAAATGGTAGCCTGTGTGTTGTCCTCAGCCTCTATTCCCTGCCGAAATGTAGCTCAACTATTAAGCACAGAGACCCCATGCCCAAAAAAGTGCTATGTATGTAATAGGTTCTTGATACTTGGTTGAATAAATGTGTTCTGTATGATCGGGTAGAAGTAATATGTTCATGGAAGGAGCATTTAGAAGCACTACTGAGGGGCGCCTGGGTGGCTCAGTGGGTTAAAGCCTCTGCCTTCGGCTCAGGTCATGATCTCAGGGCCCTGGGATCGAGCCCCGCATCGGGGAGCCTGCTTCCTCCTCTCTCTCTCTGTCTACTTGAGATCTCTGCCTATCAAATAAATAAATAAAATCTTTTTTTTTAAAAAAAAAAGAAGAAGCACTACTGAATAGTAACAAAAATGATTTTGGGGTCATTTCTGTAGTTAGGCTTCTGCTTAGAGTTTATACCTTTTCTCTATGCTCAATAAATAGATTTTAAGAGAAAAAACTGCAGACTACATTCCTGTTTTTCCCTGTTTGGCAATTCTTTTGTTTAGTTTTTTTTTTGTTGTTGTTTTTTTTAAGGGTCTAATTTAGTATATTCCTACTTCCTAGAAAAATAAAACATTCCACTTGTTTTTCATGGAAAGCCTCAAGTAAATAAAACTAACTTAAGCTCCTTATAAATGTAAGAAAAGAAGCATATGAACAAGTGAAAGGTGGTAAAAACTATATGTGCCCTCACAAAGTATCTGATTTCATTTTTGTGCAAAAGTAAGAGACTGTAGACATTACTTCATCCTGGGCAAAGTGCTACTCCGGCCTGCCCAAGACTAACTCTCTGACATTCTCTCTCTTGACTCTGTGTGGGAAATTCCAGGAAAAAGCCAAGATTTCAAGGTCCAGACCCTCCTGTGTGCAATTGAAAGCCAACTTTCTTCCCTTTTAATGGTTCAAAATGAGCAATACTATTTAGACTGCTCTCACAGTATGTGAGCAGGAATTACGTAGAAGGAAATGGTAAAGTAAAAGACATTTAGGAATGGTTATGATTAAGAGTTTTCACCACAAAGAGAGAATGCAAAGTAGAGAAAGCTTCTTGTTTCTAGAACTGAGGAAACTTTATTCTGGGCACATACATTATATTTCATGGGGTAGGAGTATGGAGTGAATGCATTCATCTTTTCTCTTTAGAAAGTTACTGGTGATTGAGACAGTGTTCTGCTCTGTTAACCTCCCTCATGAAGTCTCACATCAGGCCCTGGCACTTTCCAAATCTTTGTCAGTTTGTGATTTGCCTTTGACTAGTTCTTTCTTGCCCTCCTCCTGTTGCACTTAACCATATTTGCCATCCAGGAAGGTCATCATGATTTCTTTTGGATAAGGATGATTCTGGCAGGCGTGTTCCACTTCTTTTTGCTATGGGTTTTTGTCTTGGGCTTGGCATTCATGGATTTTCTCCCATGAGCGAAGTTCGAAAATGTACCTGTGACCATCTGGAGCAGTAGGATTTTGTGTCTGGTTTGCTGACCCACTTGATACTTAAGGTTAAGGGGAACCAGGTAATTTGTGTCACAGGTCAGAATGGTGCATGAAATTTGGAAGAACAATTTCGGAGCTGCGTATTCCTTTAGGGATTCATTAGCCACGAGGGAAAACCTCCAAATTTATGGAGGTGCTTGTGCTCTCAGCTCGGTAGGTGGCGCTCTTTTACCTGGTTCACAAGAATGATCTTGAAGGTCATTCTCTTCTGGGTCTCCTGTGCCGCAGGCGGTACCATGTTGCAGGGAAGGAAAGCTGAAGCCCTGCTGGGTGGCATCGGTGCTTGAGAAGCGGTGGCATGACCTGGCACATGGCCTCGGTTAGGCAGTCCCGGCACATACCAGTCCAGAGCATTCTTACTGTCTCCTTTGTTCTGGTGCCAGTTCCCGCCCTTGAGCAACAGCAGAGAAGAGCTAACGAAAGAGTCACGCCATGGGTATTCAAGAGGGTGGCACTAACTCATAAAACCAGAACGTGTAGACACAAAGTAGTGAAAGAGAAGAATGGGGTTTGCTGAAAGCACTGGGCTAGGAAGCCAAGGGAAGAAGAGCAACCCAAACTGGGACCTTGACCTCTTTTTTGTGTGTCTGTTATAAGAAATACATAAGATGTATAAAACGTGCACATTGTGAATGGTGCGACTATCTACATTTACTTACTAATACACATTTTCTTATATACATATGTTCCTGTACATATTAAGCATCTTGAATTTGTGATACAAAGATATGCCAGAATCATGAAATAGCTTGTTGTATGGAATGGTTTGGGCTGCAAACTCTGAAATTAAGAAGAGTGTCGAGAGAAGGATTCAGTGATGAGGTAGGAAACAAGCAATGACTACAGAAGGATTGAGGAAAGAAATCTGATATGTTAAGTAAAAGCATGTATCAATTCGATGTTTCCAAATGCTTCATGTTATTTGTCTAACCTACAGTGCAAGAGTTTAAAAGATAAAGTGAATGCTTTTAGTAGGAAGAATTTAAGAGCCTGTCTTAATTTTCAGTGAAAACAATAACTCTTTACATACAGAAAATTATGTGAGATGTTTAACTTTGCAAAGATAAATAATCTGCTTTTGCCCCTGTAGAAGCCGAACGGTTATGGGTGCTGTGGCTGTATTTTTGCAATGTGTTTTGTGAGTATTTCCAAGACTCCCCTAGAAACAGGACAGTGACTTACCATACATTTTGTATTTACTTTATTATTCATAAATAGTTAATATATATATATTAATTTTTTTCTTTTCATAAGACTGATACTCCCAAATAATTGGCAAGGTTTTTCACAGAAAGTTTTTTCTTTTTTTGGCAGAAAAAGTTCTCTCTCCCAACCGTGGACTGATTCCATCATGTTCTTCCTTTTTTCCTCTTCAGTCTTCCTTCCTTAGAAGATAGAATCTTCAAAACTATTCATAGGGCAGGTTTTTTTTTTTTAATGTGATACATAAGAAAATAATTAAGGCAATTGTTTTAACACTGTCTGGTTAGAAGAATTTTTCAGAGCTGAATTTTAAACTGCCTCTTGTGATTGGAAAAGTAACCCATTTCAAATCCTTAACCTACCCTACAAAAAATACAGTGATCTTGTGTTTTTTCTGAAGAAAATTTCAGGCCCGTTTTGGTCATGATCATGTCTATTTGGATCTTGTAGCAGCTGTTACTGTGATTGTAAGAACAATCCTTGATACGAAGTATCTCTGTCTTTCTAGTGAGGCAATTAGAGTATAAGAATTTTCCACCCTAAATAAGTTCCAATTTGAGAAGGTGGTGTAGGGGTATTCAGGAACTTTCTGAGGCCCAGAAGGGAGGCGAGATGGGTGGCTGCTCAAGCCTGTTGGGTTAGGGAGTGCCACTTCCGCTAGGCCCCTTCCTACCTCCCCCCTCCCTGTTAGTCTTGCTAATGAATCCGGCCTGGCCGTGAAATCATCCAGTGGTGTGATGGGCTTCTGGCCTTTGCAGAGGAAAAACTCTGGGTTAATTCAAGTACAGCGTGTTCTCTTTGTTTTGCAGCTGGTGTAGCAAGGGAGTCTAGGGCAAGTGGATTGAATCAAAAAGGAAAATGAAGGCATTCACTGTCTATTTCATCGAGGATGGCTCATTTAAAGTAAACACCATTTAAATAGTCTCCAAATGGCCCATTCTATATGAAGTCATACAGGATGCCCCCTTCGGGCTGTCATTCTCCTTTAAATGGATCGCTTTGTGTGCACTGTGTTTTAATGCCATTCAACCTTAAACCCCATATGTGGGCCTCATCAGGCCACAGGCTTCAGTGCACATGTGGCAGCCATACCTTCAACATTCTTTGTCTCTGCCTCCAGACAGTCAGCCCAAGCAACAGGGGGAGGGAGTTGTAAAGACAACAGCAGTTAACATTTCTTCAACACTTATTATGTACCAATTACTGTGTCTAGTGATTTCTCCGTATATTATCTAATTTAATCCTCACATAATCCTAGGGGGCAGGTACTAAGATGATTCCCTTGTTACAGGTGAGGGGATTGATGCATAGAGGGATTAAGCAGTGTGACTGGTAAGTGTGGCTCTAGGAATTGAACCCCAGCAGTCAGATTCCAGAGCTGGAGCTCAATCAATGGACACATTCAGAAGAAATAAACTCTCATCAATTCTTTTCTCAGGGTAGGCTTATCCCAAACAATAGCTAATCCAGAAATTATTTCTCTTTGTCTTTGGAATGCATGCTCTGCTTTCTGCGGGCAGAAGTTCTACCTTGTTACTTGCCTTTTTTGCAGTCGGGTTTGAGGATGAGATCAGGTATTCCTTGAGCGCCTAGCTCTCTGTGGCAGTGGGCAGTCTTCATACAAGATTGGGCTCAGTGGAATAATCCATCAACAGACAACCCAAATGAGGCTTTCCTACCAGACATGCCCTCATAGTAAGAAACTAGTAAAAACCTCCCCCAGAGAACTGGAAGCATTCAGTTGTCACAGCAGTGGCTCCAAACGTTCACCCAGGGTTGGGCAAAAAGCCCAGGGCTGGACAGCTTTAGGGAACTTCTGTGAAGGGTCCAAATAGGGTCTTTGGGAAGTGTGGTCCTGGCCAGTTCCTTTTCACCCTTCCCCCCCATTGATCGGCCCCTGTTTAACTGGTACTTGGTAACCTAGAAAACCTTTTTTTTTTTTGCTGTGAAAGGCTGAAGTCTGAAACAGTTTATTCTACTTGAGCTCTACTAAGTAGAGGAGCTTCAAGAATCTTAAAAAATAAAAAATCTTGAGGGTGGTAGAGAAGAAAATCATCTTGAACATTTAAAATACGGGTTTGGGTGATGTTTTCCATACGTGCCCCCCACCCCCATCCTTTTCTTTCCATTGTTTAGAGAAGACAAGGGAGCAATGGGAGTTCTGAAATATTTTTGCTGGACCTAACTGAGGTTCTGCTACCACTTTTGCTATCTTACTCCCAAACTTCAGGTCATTTAAGGTTTCTGCCTTGAAAAGAAAAGAGAATAGAGGAGAAGAGAAAATTGTCATTTCTCTCCCCTGCTACATTTCTTTATGGCGTCTTCTTCTTCTTCTTCTTTTTTTTTAAAAAGATTTTTTTTATTTATTTGACAGAGAGAGACACAGTAAGTGAGGAAACATAAGCAGGGGGAGTAGGAGAGGGAGAAGCAGGCTCCCCGCTGAGCAGGGAGCCTGATTGCGGCCCAGAACCCTGGGATCATGACCTGAGCCGAAGGCAGAAGTTTAACAACTGAGCCTCCCAGGTGCCCCTCTTTATGGCTTCTAATGCCCTCCCCACATCCCCTCTAGGATACAGATATTCTGATAAAGGCCCTGGGACAGGATGTGATTTGGGCACTCTCTGTGACCTTGTGCAGGCATCTAACCGATACCCCTTATTCCATTAGCATTGTCCTCTCTGGAAAGCAGTTCTGGTTCCTGCTGTTTCTACAAATCTCTTCTTACCCATGTGCCAGATGTACGGTACAAGAACCGGAGGGACAGCAAAAATCAGATCAACACTTTTGATGCAAATTGTGGGGAGAAAGCCTACTGTGTACACGGTTTCATTCTTTTCCCTCCCAGCTTTATTGAGATATAATTGACATATAGCATTGTTTAGAGAATACAGTGTACGATCTGATGTGTGTATATGTTGCAAAATGATTAGCACAATAAAGTCGGTTAACACATCCATCACCTCATTTAATTATAATTTCTTTGTTTTGTTTTGAGAATTTTTAAGATCTGCTTTCTTAGCAACTTGCAAATACATGATACAGTATTATTAACTAGAGTCACCTGGCAGTATATTACATCCCCAGAACTTATTTATCATATAACTGGAAGTCTGTACCCTTTGACCCCCTTCACCCATTTCTCTGCCACATCCTCTACCCCCAACTGCTGTCAGTCATCAGTAATGTTTCTATGAGTTTGATGGGTTTTTTAGATTCCACAAATATGTGAGATCATTCACTATTTGTATCTCTCTGTCTGACATATTTCACTTAGCATAATGCCTTCAGTGTCCTTCCATGTTGTCCAAATGGCAGGATTTCCTTTCCTTTTTCTTTTTAAAGATTTTATTTATTTATTTGTCAGAGAGAGAGAGAGCGTGAGCACAGGCAGATAGAGTAGCAGGCAGAGGGAGAAGCAAGCTCCGTGCCAAGCAAGGAGCCCAATGTGGGAGTTGATTCCAGAACGCTGGGATCATAACCTGAGCAGAAGACAGCAGCTTAACCAACTGAGCCACCCAGGCGTCCCAGGATTTCCTTTCTTTATGACTGAGTAGTATTTCATTGTGCATATATACTGCACTTTCTTTATCCATTCTTCTGCTGATGGACACGTAGGTTGTTTCCATGTCTTGGCCATTGTGAATAATGTTGCAGTGAGCATAGGAATGTCGAAATCGCTTTGAGAGAGTGATTTCATTTCCTTCGGGTGTATACCCAGAAGAGTCATTGCTGGATCATATGGTAGTTTTATTTTTAATTTTTTGAGGAACTTTTGTACTGTTTTCCATAGTGGCTGTACCAGTTTACATTCCTAACAACAGTGCACAGGGGTTCCTCTGCTCCACATGCTCACCAGCACTTGTTTCTTGTCTTTTTGATACCAGCCATTCTGACAGGTGGGAGGCAGATCTCATTGTGGTTTTGATTTGCATTTCCCTGATATAATAAGTGATATTGAGCACCCTTTCATGTACCTGTTGGCAATTTGAATATCTCCTTTGGTAAAATGTCTATTCAGGTTCTTTACTCATTTTTAATCATATCTTTGCTATTGAGGTGTATGAGTTCTTTATATATTTTGGATATTAATTCCATATCAGATATGTGGTTTACAAATATTTTCTCCCATTCTGTAGGTTGCCCTTTCATTTTTTTAAAAAAAGATTTTATTTATTTATTTGACAGACAGAGATCACAAGTAGGCAGAGAAGCAGGCAGAGAGAGGGGGAGAAGCAGGCTCCCCGCTGATCAGAGAGCCCGATGTGGGGCTCGATCCCAGAACCCCGAGACTGTGACCTGAGCCGCAGGCAGAGGCTTAACCCACTGAGCCACCCAGGCGCCCCACCAGTGTTTTATTCTTAAAAGCGTTTTTTTTTTGTTGTTTTTTTTTTGTTTTGTTTTTGTTTTTAAAGATTTTATTTATTTATTTGAGAGAGAGAGACAGTGAGAGAGAGCATGAGCGAGGAGAAGGTCAGAGAGCGAAGCAGACTCCCCATGGAGCTGGGAGCCCGATGTGGGACTCGATCCCGGGACTCCAGGATCACACCCTGAGCTGAAGGCAGTCGTCCAACCAACTGCGCCACCCAGGCGTCCCTTAAAAGCGTTTTTTAATAGGCTGTTGTCTCTTACTTATCTCTAAATTGTCTCTTTCTTCTGAGGTATACTTTATCATTTTCATATTACCTCAGGACCAAAAATATTATTCTTTTTTTCTTAAGATGAATTTAAGAAATTAATTTCTTAAGATGTACTTAAGAAATTAATTGACTAATTATTGTAATTTTTTTATACTAGAAAGACATATGTTCAAAGAGTCAGTTCTGTTGGGTTTATTTTAATTTAATTTAATTTTTAAAAAGATTTTATTTATTTACTTGAGAGAGAGATTGGGAGAGAGCGCAAGCAGGGAGGAGTGGCAGGCAGACAGGGAGAGGGAGAAACAGGCTCCCTGCTGAGCAGGGAGCCAGATGTGGGGCTTGATCCCAGGACCCTGAGATCATGACCTGAGCCAAAGGCAGATGCTTAACCTACTGAATCACCCAGGAGCCCCAGTTCTATTGGGTTTATTATACTTCTCCCCAAAATAGCAGTCCTCAGTACCTCTATTGTATTTCTTCTGTTTCAGAAGTAACCACTTTTACCTGTTTTATTTAGCTAATTATCTGGTGTATATGTCCATGTTGTTCAGTAAGATGCATGATGTTTGCATCATGCAAGTAAATAAGATGTTTGGGGATGATGAGGATTTAGCTCTCTCCACCCTACCATCACACACATACCCCTTCCCCAAATCCCATCATCCTGATATAATTAATATCATAACCTTGATTAGATCAGTATTCTTTATATTATTGTATCTATGCTGTTAACAGTTGAGTCTTGTACAACTTTGATTACATTATTATTTCTGTACATGTTCTTTTTTCATGGGGGCTACTCATTGTGTTATTATTTGTTTTTCCTATTTGCGTGGTTTTCTAAGTATTTACCAACCCCAGAGGCTTTGACAGTTGCTTAAATCTGCTAAGATGCCTAAATACATAAAGTTTTCTATCAGTTTGCTCCTCCTAAAAAAAAAATTTGCTCCTCCTGAAGCAGCCTCTCCCCAGGCTCTGGAAGGTGCTCTGAAGAGCAGGGTTGCCCTCTCTGCTGTAGCTGGCTCCTGGGATCTCACTTCTCCATTATTCTACAGGTTCCCTTTGCTTCTCTCCTGTGTTGGCTTGTCCGCCTTCCTCTTGGTTTACTATATCTTTTTGAAGCATATTTTACATATTTAAGTAGCTTCCAGAGAATAGAATACGTGGGAGGTGAATTTTTGTGAAACTGCATGTCTGAAAGTGTCCTTATTATATGTGATTTTTTTTTCCCTCTTTCTGGAAGCTTGTGGAATCTTGTCTTTGTCCCTAGGGTTCCAAATTTCATAACAATATATCTCGATGTGGATTGATTTGTATCCAGTGTCCTGGGTGTTATATGCCCTTATGAAGTTGGAAGCTCGTGGCCCCTTAATTTGGGGGAAATTTTCTCAATTTTTTTAACTGATGCTTTTCCCCCTTCTATTTTCTCTGTTGTCTTTTTCTAGTATTTCTATTACTTGGATATTGGACCTGCTGAACTTTTCTACTTTTTCCCTCTTTTTTTTTCTTTCTTTTGCTCTACTTTCTGGGAGACTGCTCCAACTTTATATTCCATCTCACACCTTTATTGAGTTTTTCTTTTCTTCTGTCACGTGTTTCATTCTCTTTACTTTGGAATGCGCCTTTTGTAAATTACACTGTTTTTATTTCAGCACGGCAATATTCAGCTCCTACTGGGTATGTGTTTGGTGTTCTCTGAAATTTTCTTCTCCTTACGTGACCAGTGACCTTTAACTTGCTTGTTTCTGTTTGTTTTGGTCTCTCAGTGTCACCGCAGCGGCTTTCTAGAGGTCCTGGAAGTGCTTGATTTGTCTGTAGGCAGTTAGGAACGGGGACTAAAATGCTGATGGGAAGCTCTGAGTGCTTGTGTAGGGCTTCTCAGCTGTGAGTTTCACCATAGGCTGATCATAGGACACCTCGGAAGTGAGTCTCCTTAGTTGTCTTCTCATGGACTATTTAGCGTTTTTTTTTTTTTTCGTTCCTCTGCCTGGAGGGTAAAAGCCTGATTGCCTGCATTCAGGGAACCAAATAAGAGAAGATGGCTGGTGGTCTCAGCATCTGATATGCATATGTTCATCTAATCCCATTCATTTGCTGTCAATTGTGCTGTTTTCCCCCTCCTCCCCCTCCCACCGCCCCCAATCTGGAGGCCCTCTCTCTTACTCTCTTTAGAAAATGAGTCTCCAGTTATTTGCTGGGGTTTTGGGGGATGGGGAAATAGGCCACGTTAGCAGTAGAGATTACTTAAAAATAAAAATAATTTTAAGAATCCCTTTACTATCCTTTAATTGGGTTTGGGGAAGAAGCAAGCATAGCCTCATGTGTGCAATCTTCCATTTGTACCTGAAAGCCTCACCATTGCTGTTTAGTTACTGATGCCCAAGTGACTGAAGCTTTTAAAAGGGAAATTCAGTGGCCCATGGTAAACGCTCCAAAATAGCCTTCAGGGAAGGAATGACCAGACCACAGTGCTTTGAGTAAGAGAATTCGGTTAGTCAAGATTTTTTCTTCTAACCCGAGGCTGCTGAGAAGGTTTAGTTCCTCAGCCGCAGCTCCTTTCTTCTTCCATCTGCACCCTTCCCCCAGACCTCTCATGGTGTTGCCCCGTCCAGACTGAAGTTCTTATGGGACATCCGTAGAGCGGCATCAAACTGCAGAGGATGAGGTCCTGAAGGGAAGGTGGAAAAACTGAGGGAGGGGGCCTCGGGGCAGTGCGTCCTGTGGGATCCACGTCACGCTTTTATCAAGACTGCTCTGACTGTCTCTGTGCCCTTCTTACTGGCTGGGGATCAGAGTGGCAGTGCTCTCTAAAGCCATGGCTTTCTTTCAAGCTCCAGAGAAACTACACACATCACTGGACTGGCTCCAACATCACCGGATTTGGTTGTCTCTTTAAAGAGGAGCGTGCCTTCAGCTTCTTAGCTGTGGCAAGAGGGATCTTGTGTGGCTGCTCTGATTCCAGAAACAGGATGACCTCACAAGCAAGCTGGAGAACATATCTACCTCTGGGATGGGTGTTCAGTAGTTTCGAGCCTGCCCTTCTATAGTCCTTCTTCAAATAGCTCCTCGAGTGACTTCAAAACTTGATGTCATGTCGTATTGATTCAAACGTGATATCATGTTTTTTCCCTTATGTTTAAACCTTTGTTTCCTATTGAAAATTTTGTTTTTCTTTTCTTTTCTTTTTCCCTTCCTCCTTTCTCTTTCTTTCTTTCTTTCCTTCTTTCTATCTTTTCAACAAATATTTATTGAGTAGCCATATCTGCCAGGTCTGGGGATTGACATAGTCCCTGCCCTTGTGGGCTTAGGTCCTGGCAAGGCCCAGTGGAAAGTCTTGGGGTGGTGAGATGCGGCAGTGGGAGGTACAAAGGGTGATGGATGCTTCTTAGTTTTGGGCAAAGAGGCCTGGGGATGTGAGGGGCGGTGGCCCGAATCATAGTCATGCCCTTTCTGGCTGATGTATCCCTGCTGCGTCCATGCAGCCATTAAAATTTTGTTTTTCATTGGAGGAGTTCTGTAATGTATTTCTTTGGATCTAAGTTAGTATAATTTCAGGGGATAGTAAATAATGACCCCTCCACCTTCCTGAGTTCAGAATTAGTTGTGAGACAAAGAAGATAAGCATAAGGAGATAAAAACCAAACCTTTATTATTGATTTTTACTGCCAAAAGATTTTGAAAAATGTCATGTTAGGTCTGTTGGCCAGTGTGGGCATGTTATTATTTTAACCCTGTATTTGACCTCTTATCTACTCACTGACCAAATTGGCAATCATAGGTCACTCCATGAGTGTCTGACCATCTAAAACTTTTTATCAAGAATAAGAGGAATAGTTCCTATAAAGGAGTTAGTAAGAAGCTGAAAGAGAGGCTAGAGGTATTTGTGTAATGGAAGTTCCCTCAATGGAAAGTTCCTTCCCTCCATGAGGAGAGGAGAAGTGTGTTCCATAAACGTGGTAATACCAATTTCCCCGAAGGCACACCATCAATTTATAGCAGATGTTCAGGAAGAAAAAAAAAATACTGTATTAGATCAGGTTGTATGACACATTCAGATTTCAGAAACATTAAAAGCATTTTCCCATCTTAGAAGTCAGGAAGGATAGTGTTATAAGCAATCAATCATTTGTTCTTTTGGTAAACACTTCACTCCGTTTGGCCTGTGTGGTGTGCACACCTCGGCTGGGGCGGGGAGCTCCTGATGAAATTCCAGGCCTGTTACAAACGAGCTGGGAGTCCTTGGCTCCCCTGAACCTCTCTAGGCCTGGTTTTCATCTGCTTAGTGAGGAGTGGGGGACCAGCCCAATACATGAACAGAGAAAAAGGATGAAGGATAAACTTGAGCTTCCATAGCTAATTAGTTTCAGAGTTGGGACCAAAATCCAGGTATCTTCCTTTTCTAGTCTCATTGTTCTCTACTGTGTCCAGTTGAGACTGATTCTTAAATCGAATGTATACAAAAGGGTTTAGCACCACAGAAGTGATCGCTCATTTGTTCATTCATTCATTCATTTACTTATTCATTCAACAGAGCATCATTTTTGGTGCCAAATACTGTGCTAGGCAATAAGTATGAAGAAAACATGGTCTTGGGGCGCCTGGGAGGCTCAGTCGGTTAAGCTTCTGCCTTCAGCTCAGGTCATGATCCCAGGGTTTTGGGATCGAGCCCCACATCAGGCTTCCTGCTTCTCCCGCTCGCTCTGCCTGCTGCTGCCCCTGCTTGTGCACACAGTCTCTCTCTGTGTCAAATAAATAAATAAAATCTTAAAAAAAAAAAAAAAAAAGAAAACGTGTTCTTGTCTTTATAGCAACATATAGCCTCTGCCTTTACGTGTTTGTAGCCCTTACGTGACCACCTCAAATACCATCTTTTACTTATAGCCTGACTTGAAGCACTTCAAACTGATCCCAGGTCTTCGAGGAGTTACAGACCTTGTTGGCTGCCCCGAAATAGTCAGCCCTTTGTGCTCTCCCTAAGACCTGTAGTGATACTCCTGCCGTAGGTAAGACCCACCCCCAAGAATAGCTTGTACCATCATAACACACAAGTTCAAGTGCCTAAAGAGAAAAACTATAGAGTGAGGTCCAGAACCCTTTCTTGTCCTCATTATGGTTCTTTCTCTCCTCCTGCTTCTAGGGTGCACAAGCTGGCATTACTACGTCACCATGCCAATGCCAGCCTCCACCTTCACGATCGCAGTGGGCTCCTGGACAGAAATGAAGCCAGAGATCTGCTTGTCCAAGGGTCTGGCAGCAGAGAGATCCCTCTCACCTTCTGAGACTGACTCCAGGTTGGTATTTGGGAGCTTGCTGAAAAACAAACACTTAAGGGACCAGTATGATGCATTTATTCCAAGCACTGGGAAGGTGAGTCATCCCTGCTGAGAAGCTAGACCAAAATATGATTAAGCAAAGCAGGAAAAACCCTACTGGGAGGATAAGAGAGTTGAGAGGCAGAAAAGTGGGCATATTATTCATGCAGAAAGAAAGAGAAAAGGACATATGAAGTCCTCTGTAAAGTCAAGTGACATAATTTTGTGTGTTGGGGTAAGTCAACAGAATCCTCAGACTCAACATTTTACCTCCTTTATTTTTTAACTTTGGTCTTTAGTGCTTAGTTGGTCAAAAACACAACTTAATGAAAAGGGGGTGCTTGTCTGTTGGATCACTTTGTGGGCCACCTGCTGTTTAGGTTCCCTGGACTGCTGTTAGCCGTTCATTTGTAGGGATGCCCGCTTCCCCCACCGCCCAGTGGGGCTAGTCAGCCTGCTTTGGGACACCAGACACACGGTAGCTGTTGCAAGGTCATGGGGCTACGAGTAACCTACTGGCTCAGGACTCTTATCTTCGGTAGCGATTTCTTCTTTTTTCGGACTAATCAGAGCAAAATCTGTTTCAAGTTTTTAAAAAGCAACACAGGCTACTGGGTATTCACTTGCAGCCTCCGCACACGTCTAACTATTTCTAACTTCGAAAGCCAGAAGAGAGGAGGGGAATGTCCGTAGGAGGTACGAAGTGTTCAAAGTGTGCGGCGTTGCCTCATATTCATCTCTAGGACTTTTACACCCAGCTCAGTTTAATCACTTTTCCTGTTTACACAGAGTCACTAGGTCCAGTACCTTCCGGAGGAGAAAAAACCCAGGGTAATGGTACAGATGGCTAGCTCATCCTGGAAGACCAACTAAGACATGCTTTGTAGCTCAAATTCCTTCTGTGCCGGTTGTGTTTTGCCATCTTGCTTTCCCTCCTCCTGCAATGGCTGCAGTGGCTGGTTGGTACTGTGAGGACAGAAAGCTATTAAGCCCCCGCCTAGGACAGGCATGTCTCACTGCTTGCATTTTGCTTTTTGGAGGAAGGGAGGTAGTTTCCACTTCCTGCTTAGTAACTTTGCTATTTTGGACTATCTTCCCTGAGCCATATAGAGTATCCTAGGGTTTTATTAAAATCCTTGGATTTTATCTATGCACACTTGAGAGAAGAGGAGAGTTGTGGACAGAAGTGATACATGTTACTTTCACATGGAAATATTTAATTGCATGTAAGACCATAAGTGATCCCTTCCCCTGACACTGAACTCAGAATAGGCCTCATTTAACAATCTCAGGTAGCCCAGATTTCTGTGTGGGGAGGACAGGTGCCCTGGAGAATTACTTGGATCCTCAGTGGACTTGTTATGAGCAAGAAATAAACTTTTTTTTTTAAGCCACTGAAACACTGGGGATGTTTGTTATTCAACGTATTCTAGCCCATCCTGAATTGATACCAAAATCACTGGATGTTTGAAGTCAGGGAAAGTCTTTTTTCTTTCTTTTTAAAGATTTTATTTATTTGACAGAGATCACAAGTAGGCAGAGAGACAGGCGGGGTGGGGGAGGAAGCAGCCTCCCTGCTGAGCAGAGAGCACGATCGGGGGCTCCATCCCAGGACCCTGAGATCATGACCCAGGCTGAAGGCAGAGGCTTAACCCATTGAGCCACCCAGGCGCCCCGAAGTCAGGGAAAGTCTTGATCTAAGTGTCATCTTGGTTAGTCCTGAGGGTATGCCTATAAGATAGATAGGCTTTATGTTCTCTGTTTTATAGATAAAGGTACTGAGGCTTTAGACAGCAATGTGTCCGGGTTCATAGCTCTACTGAGTTATAACACCTGGATTCCTATCTGGGCTTAACTCCATACAGAGGTGATTCAGAATCTTACCTGGGGACATTCTTTTTTTTTTTTTTAAGATATATTTATTTAATTTAGAGAGCGTAAGCAGGAGCAGTAGAAGGGGAGGGAGAGGGAGAGAGAATCTTAAGCAGACTCTACGTGGAGTCCCATGTGGTTCTTGATCCCAGGACCCCAAGATCGTGGCTTGAGCCAAAACCCAGACTCAGATGCTTAGCTGACTGCATCACTCAGGTGCCCCTATCTGGGGACTTTTAAAAGCTGTGTATAATGTCCATGCCTCGCCTGGAGTCCAGTCCAGCTTCATATCTGGAGAGTCAGTCCCATACTGAGTCACTGTTACTGATTGTAATGTGTTACACTGGTACAGAGGATGGAAGTTGAGAGTTCTGCCTTTGAGTGTGAAGGTGCCGTCTGTGCTGCTTGGGTAGGTTTCTTGGGGCAAAGCCAAACTTTCCTGCTCTGTGGAATAAAGACTTGGCTTGGGGGTCTCCAATTCTTTATAGTAAAGAAGCAGCTTTGGGGCTGCTTGACCATCAGAGGACATGTGCAGTTGAAGTCTGTGCGCCTCAGGGGAAGGCAAAGGAAGAAACGTGTTCTTTTGTCTTTCTAGCCATATTCCCAGGGATACAAGGTTGGGGAGTGGGCAGCAAGCATTTCTTATGTGTTCCCTCTGCTGCCCAGAGGCCACTGAGGTGGCTTTCCCTGTTGTTTTCAGCCATAATTCTGAAGGAGGAGGCCATGGCCCCTTCACGTTGGCATTCGGGGAAGAGACGGCATCTGAAATTCTGGTTGGGTTTAGGAGAAGGGGTCCAGTATGACTCTTTTCATGTCCTTTTGAATTGACAACCAGCTGTGACACAGGCAAAAGGAGAGCACAGGAAGTTTCATAACTGACAGAAGGTGAATTCGGGACAGCTCAGGGGTACGGCCTCAGTGGGCTTTCTGATACTCCGTTCCCAAGCTAGACGGACTCACCCATCTAGTTACCTCCACAACCCAGGCCCACACAGCCTGCCTCGTGTCCAAAATGTCCCCTGTCTGTGGGCAAGCAGATTAGAAAAGAGGAAGCCCCGTGTGGCCAACCCGATCAGAGCAACTCAAGCCAGGTCAAAGGTGCCAGTCCAGGGAGGCATGCTCTCATGTGGGAACGCGAGGCCCAGTCCAGGGAGGCACACTCTCATGTGGGAGCGCGAGGCCTAGGGCATGGAGTCCTTCCCACACACTCTTCCATGTCTGACATGCTATGACTAAGTTTTCCCTTCATTTATCACCGTGCTTGTCCATCAGAAATGTACTGCTGATAAAATAATAGCTTGCATTTGCTTAATCCTCCCCTGGCTGCGCGCTTCGTGTGCGCTGTCTTTAGTCATCAGAGGGTAGCTTTGTGCTTTTATCCATTAAATCTCTGGCTCCGTGCTCAGTTTGCCAACAAAGGTACTCTGAAGTGCCAACTGCAGTCGTGTTTTTGGTTATGTTCACATCTGGTCCCCTTGCCTTCCCCACCCCCCTCTTCCACTTCAAACCCTTCTGAGACCACCAGTTCAATTCACGTAAATGTAACTTTTATAGGGGCCTTATATACCACAGGCTTTCATTTGCCTAAAGTGTTCATCTGGGTCCCAGAAATTTGGCCAAAGTACTGGTCACTGAACTTTTGAGCACTGCTCATGTGGGCTAAATTATAGGAAAAACATTCCCTCTTCCAGCTCCAATTCCACACGTGCTCTGGCCCACTCTGGGGGAGCGTTTTGGTAAATATGTTAATTAGAAGGCACTTAGGTAAACCATTGAAAGTTTATTAATTTTCTTCGGCTGCAGCATTACCATCTCTAGCCACAGAGGAATCTTTGTATTATGTTTAACCTCTGAGACCTTTGGTAAAGCATTGTCTTACTTTGGGCCCATACAGTTTAAGCACGACAGGAAACTTGGATAAAGTCCAGAGGAACTGAGCAAAAATGATTAAAAGCGTGGAAAATATGTACCACGAAGGAGAAAAGGCACTGAGGTTGCTCATCCTAAAGAAGGGAATGGCTTGGTAGGAGAAGCAGTCTTTTTGAGCGTTGTGAAGTCTATGGAAAATGGCCTGTGGACCTTGCAGGCCCTATTTCTGTACCTTTGAAAGGCTAGGAAAGAAGGAATGATTTTAAATCATGAGGGAAAAACTGCCAATTTCCAGTATACCCTTTGCTAGGAGAGAAGCCTTTCCAGATCTTCCTGGCTTGGTGTGATTTCTCCAGCCCTGGCTCCCTGGTGTAGTTCAGCCTTCTGGTTTTTATAGCACATACTGCATTTTGCTTTATAATATCCTAGAATGCCCTAAGGAAACCCATCCAACTTTCAGACACGACCACATCATTGTGTATGTTGACATCATTGTCAACGACTCATTGGGGGCTGGTGGTGGCATTTTGAACACTTGTGATTTTTACGGTATCCAAGCATCTACTCTGCCTGCTAAAATATGTTAAGAAATTGTCTAACCATCTTACTGTGTCACTGTACTCATCAGAATTTTAAATTTTTTCTTCCAACCAAAATATAAACTCCTCAAAGGTAGGGTTGGAAATTTATTCATATGTGTGTCCGCAGCATACCTTGGGGTGCCTTGAGTAGAACAAGAATGCGGGAAGTAATTACTGAAGTGTCAGGTAGAACTGTGAAAAATGGACATGCATTCCCAGGGGAAACTTCCAGTGATTCCTTTTGAGCCTATGACAGGGAAGTGTCTGTGTCAGCTACTTTCAATACATCTCGTTCTTGAAACAAGAGGAGGACTGAAAGAGAGAACCTCTTTAGGCAATTTCCAGTCTTGTCATTCTGAGTAAAACGTAGTCAACCCTTCTTCCATGGAGAGACCTCTTATAAAAAATTTCAGCCCAGCAATCATAGGAGAGGGAACCAATGATCTGGTTCCCATCATTTACCAGCCTAATATTTATTTCACCAGTTCTTCCCACTCTTGGCAGTATTAATGGGCAACATTGACAAGGAAGAACAGGAAACCAGAGAACCACAGAGCAGCTGAGCTAGCTTCTAGAAAAATCCAGGACCTAAATTTACTCAAGAAGATTAATGCAGTACTTGGAAAGGAAGGTTGGGAGGGAGGAGCTTATGATGACTCACAGTGCGATGAAAAGAATAGTTACTATTCCTTAGGAATGTTGTGTGGATTAATTGGGATAATGCACATGAAGTGTTCAGAACAGTTCTTGGCATGTAATAAATATTCAGTAGCATTTGTGGGAGGAGTTATTGTTTATTATTCTCATCGCCAGTGCAGATTATTTATAAATAACAATCAAGCATTATTATTAATCTTAACTAGTACAATATTTACCCTGATTACGAGTGTAGGCATAGGGAATAGTGATTTACAAAGGTCTGATTTGCTGATGATACTGTGAGTAGGTAGGAGTGGGCACAGACACAGAAATGAACAGCTGAAGGTTAGTGGGAAAGGAAGCATCTTTGAGTTAATTCTGGCTTCATGGGGGACTATTCATGACATTATAAATGTACAGTATTCCCTCACCACTTCAGGAACAAGGCTGTTGGCATGAAGAGAGGCGACGGCCTCATGTGGAGAGTTGCCATAGAGTCGCAGCGCCAGAAGAAGCCTTAGAAACCATTTTTTGATTTGTTTTTAATTAAAGTATAATTAACATATACTAAAATGCACAGATCTTAAGCATTTGGCTTGATGAGTTTTTGACCATTGTTTATACCCTAAACTGACAGAGAACATTCCAGCACCTAGTAAGTTCCCTCTAATCAATTCCTCCCCTGCCCCTGCAGCCATTTTTGTGAGACCACGTTAGACAAGAAAGAGACTTCAAGTAGTGGGGGGCTTGCCTCATATCACAGTTAGCCCGTCTGAGAACAGCACTAAGCCCAGCTTTCCTGATCCTGACGTCAGAACCTTTGTGTCCTCTTTCCTGATGCCACTTCCATTTTTTAAAAGATTTTATTTATTTATTTATTTATTTATTTATTTATTTGAGAGAGAGAGAGAGAGAGCGAGAGATCACATGCACGTGAGCTGGCGGCAGGGAGGGGCAGAGGGCAAGAAAGAGATGTTAAGCAGACTCCCTGCTGAGTGCAGAGCCTGATGCTGGGATCCATCTCAGGACCCTGAGATCATGAACTGACCCGAAATCAAGAGTCTGATGCTTAATTGACTGAGCCACCCGGGTGCCACTTCCATTTTATTGGGAGCCTTAATGGTCTCACTTATCCATAGCTTGATTGTGTTAAAGCCCCGCATTTTCTCCCAGGCTTTGATCATGAAAAATGGTGCTAATACACCTAGCTGGAATAACCTTCATTCCCCTAGCTAAAGCCGTCTGTGTCCAGAGAGAATTTAACTCACCTTTTCTCTTCAACAAATTGGCTTTTTTTTGGGGAGAGAGAGTGTGAGCCCTTGAGCTGGGGAGGGGAGAGGGGCAGAGGGAGAAGGAGAGAGAGAATCCCAACAGGCCCCATGCCCAGTGCAACCCTGATATCATGACCCAAGCTGAAATCAAGAGCCAGGTGCTCAACAGACTGAGCCACCCAGTGCCCCTCAAACTGACTTTTTGTTATACCTCCAACTATTCTCTGACCTCTCTTGCCTGCAAGAGATAGTGACCCTATGATGCATTTCTAGATAGGCCCGTGGAATGCCTCTGCGAAATTGTGCTTTGATAGAATTTAAACTTAAGCCTCAGCTTTGTTCTGAAGATGCCTCCATACCTGCAGCCTCTCCATTATTTCATGTGCTATGGAAGTTTTTTAGTAGAGTGTGAGCTTAAATTATTATCGCCCATTATACATTTATGTAAATATATTAGGTGGTTAACTCAATAAATGGCTTCATGAGACCTTTGAGTCCTTGTCATGGTGTAGACATTTGTAACACTTTCAATTAAATGTTTACCAGCAGGCACCTTGCCTCAACTTTCTCCATAAAGCAAGGGTATCAGTCCAGGGGTATTGGCTAGCATTCAATGTCAGTCATTACCATTGAATGGTCAGTTTATTACCATTTTTCTTACACTCACCAGGGGTGAAATGTCTCTGTGCTGGAAGCCGTTGTTCTACACACCCGGCTGGGGGAGGGCAAGGCTAATCTCCATAGTTATGTGGATCTCCTTGGGCAGTGCTGGCCTTGGATGAGTGAAAGACACTTCAGAAATCTGGAGAGGAGTTATTGTTGTGGTGCACCCCTCTTGGGACATGCCAGCATTTTAAGGTTTTTCGTTATTCACTGTGCTGTGACTCCAACAAGCACTGGTAGTTAGAATTATAATTTGTAAATTAAAATTAGAGGGGCTTTCCATTGTGTTTGAATAAAGGATGTGTTAACAGGCCAAAAAAGAGAGTTCCCTTTGATGTGGGTTTCTGAGGGTAGATAAGTTCTCTGGAGGCCTATGAGTCAGGTTCTAGGAATTCTTGTTCAGCTCCGCCTTTGACAGAATAACTGGCGGCTTGGATGGTACCGGCTGGGCTCCGATCTGTTTCTTAAAAGGTTGATTCAGTTCCATTTGTACCGAAAGAGCACTGGGAAAAGTGTCATTTCAAGAATGCCTCCGTATTATTCCCTAAGAACACAACTTCTTTAGTAAGAGCACCTAGATACTTTTTAGTAAAATGGGTTGTGTTCTTTTGAAAAGTTGAAACCTATCCTGTCATTTGGTTCATTATTCTTCCTGAGTCCATATATTTTTTTCTAGGATATTCCAGAATGGGATCCCAAATTTGGCTTTGTACCATCCTTAACGTTCTGAGTTACGAATTGTTTCTGATTTGGAGATTTTTTTTTTCCACGTGATATTTGAAAAGCACATTTCTGAGGGCAGAAATTTTACGTTTTATTTTCAGGAGGGGGTTGTTTTCGTTGTTTTGAGTATTGAAGGGTTTTCCCCTGTTATTCTAAAATAAGTCGTAAAATCTACTTTCACTTAGCTTAGATTGAAGCTACTCAGAATTTCAGCACGTCAAAAAGTATTTCAACCAATAGGTTTTCACTGCTGCACAGAAACAGACAAGGCAAGAATTCAATTGAACTGCCTGGATTGTGAGCCCATCTGAGCCACTGTCTCTTAGAAGTTGTGCACATCTGCGAGAGTTGCTCACCTCAATGGCAACAAGAATAAACCTGATTTACCATAAAACGCATCTCTTTATTTCATGTCATTCCCAGGTATGTTGGCATTTGTGGTCACATGGAGTACCCCTGCCGCTTCCAGAATCCTTCTGCTACCACCCAGGAAATTATTCCTCATCGGGTCTTTGCCCCACTGTGCCTCCAAGATGCCTGTCAAGAGACCCTCCTGCATTTGATCCCTCCCTGCCTCTCGGCAGCGCACTCTGTCCTGGGAACTCACCCGTTCTCCAGGCTGGACATCCTCATCGTTCCTGCCAACTTCCCGAGTCTGGGGATGGCCAGGTATGTTGTGCCACGGCGGCACTAGGATTACATGCTTCGGAATTCCTTTGATGATTTTCTGCTTTCCCTGAGCTCTGTCAGAGCTGCCATTTGACTAGGGTGGCCATGCTTGGACATCTCTTTGCTGCCTTGAGAGGTGGTTTGTGTGTGGACTCCACCACATGGGAGGGAGCCATTACGTGTCATGGGCTCAATCCACTGCCTTGAAAATAAAAAGCTCGTGTTGTTGCCCGGATTAAAAACACATTGTGCCCGCAGAGTGATGTATGTTGGATCATGGCTGATGAGTGGCTGGTTAGCTTAGGTGGTGAGAGCATAATGCTAACGAGCCCAAGGTCATAGCTCTGGGCAGAGCACACAACTTAGTTCCAGGGCCACAGGCTGCTCACCTAATCCTGACCAGCTGTCTCATCCATTCTCGCCATTGGTCACAAGGGCAATGACTTGAGAGCCCCTGTGTCAGAGAGACTGTGGATGGATCAGTGTAAATCCATCACCACTGCTGGAAAAACAGCTCAAAGCAGATGGCTTACTGGGTGGGGGTGGGGTGGGGTGAGAGGAGTCACTTGTCTTGCTACTATTTTTTAATATAATAAATGCATTAGTCTTACTGTTATCTCAGTTTTGCTCTCATGGAAGATTAAGACATGCAAGTTGAACCTTTCCCTTTATATTATTTTCATCTAAAACTCATTCATTAATGCTGTTGTTCATTCAGTAATAGATACCTGCGTTTCCCCTCAGCATTTTACTTGTTATGTACTCAGGATTTTACTCAGTTATATTTGTTTGAAAATCTTAATCATTAACAGCGAATATGCTTTACTAAGGATAGGAAAAATAAGCTCATCAAAGCATGTGACTTTAAGTTTTTCCCCTATTAGTCAAGGAAATTCCTGCTGCCAATTAATTTCCATGCTTTTGAACAGCTGTCATTTGTGGTGTTTTCCCTGAAAACTGCATACATTCTTCGTAAAACCCATGAGTAGAAAAGAACTGACCAGAACATTTGCTTTTGATCTTTACTACATATGTATACTTTTTAAAGCTGGCTGGCTATTCTTAATCCTTGAGGAGGTCTGAGAAAGTCATTTAGGCTGATTTTTTATCCCGTATTTATGAAGATAATGGGAATGTAGAAACTAAGATAATTATATATATTTGGTAATATGCATCAGTATTGTTTGGGATGTCTATAAATAGAATTTGTCTTAACAAGGGGGCTTCTTTGGTCCCTTTGAAGAGTCTGCTGGACTTAATTTAAGCAGAATTATTGGCGAAGAAAGGGTTGTTCATTAAATGTTTCTCATTTGTACCCAGTTTTGAGGGGCTGTGTTTATTTGGGAGTTTTTAACACTTGATGAGAGTCGCAGTTTTTCAGGGCATGTTTACTAAGAGTTCTAAGTTCTGACCTGAGGGAACCAGAGGCAGAGTATTTTTCATACAGAGGACCTCATTTTCTGTAGCTCCTTCCCGAGAGCAGTCTGCCAAAACCAGAATTTGTTGACCTGCGGGCCATTCTGCAAAGCCTCTCTTTGCAGCTTTGCGTGCCCAAGCAGGTAGGCAGTGGGTTTGCTGCTTTTTGGGATATTTAAAGTGACTTAAACATGCTTAACTCTGTATTTTGAAAATAAGAAGCCTAAGAACCCTAAGGCCAAATGGTACTGGGCACCAATGTCAGAAAATATGGTGATAATAACTCAGCAGCAACAAGACTGCTTTTATGCTTAAAAACAGAAGAACCGTACATTTAAAAATTTGTGGTTGGTTGTCAAATATCATTTTCCTCCCATTTTTTTCTTCCATTTTAGACTGTGGAGTAGTCTGCCCTGGTCTAGATGTTTTCCTGGGCTTAGTTACTGTTCCCCGTATTTGAGCTGCGGAGGGGGATTGTGGTATCTTCCACTGCAGAGGGAGACTGTCGGGGGAGGGGAGAAGCACTCTGTTTTTCCTAACTCGGGCCTAAATTGATTCCACTTGCTTGGCTTGACTCTCTAGGGATCCCAACACCTTGAGCCACATGCGATTGAGTGGGGTTTATGACTCAGCTGGCTCCCGGGGCCCTGCTGCCTTATTTATGGTCAGGGTTTTGCTTAGGGCTCTGTAAAAGCAAAGCTGGAACAAAAAATGACAGTCTTATAGGTCAGCTCTGTCCCCTAAACAGGAACAGAAAAATCCCAAGTCTAGTAGGAGCCATCCCAAAAGACCTCCGTACGAAACTTGTCATTGTTTTTGTTCATTGTAATGCACTAGAGATCAAAGGATTTCTTGGTAGATTAAATGGTTTTTTGCCGAGTCCACATTTTGTAAACATATATGCAAGATCATAAATTCCATACCTCTGGACTTCTTTAGTGATTAGGTCTTAATCATAACGAATACCATTTTATACCAGTGTAGTATTCATTTTCGGTGAATGGCATTAAACATTCCCACATGAACTAAAGTAGGTAAAATGTTAGTGACCATTTTGAAGAATTTTTTAAGTTTTTGGATGACATCCATAAAGATTTCACTGTGTTTTAAATATTACACATCAGAGTTTGTATGGCTAAGCATAAAACTCTCCTCTCTCTTTGGAGCCCGATTCTGATATTTCAATAGAGTGGGGAGAAACACACTTGTATAATTTAATGTATGATAATGACCAATCAGTTAATCAGCAGGTAAATGACAAAAAGACAGCGTTTTAGAACTTGGAATGCTTTTCCAACATAACAGTAACTAGACTATCTTTCAAGACTGCATGTTGTGGTTTTTGGTCACCTTTTTGTATAAGAGGAACCATGACTTATCAACCTCACCCTTCCTTTTTTTAGTCACTGTTCCAGGGTAGAGATACTTTCATTCTGTTCTGATTCTGAGAAAAATCCCTAGTTTGCCTTTAAGACACTACCGACTAGTTCTAGTCTGTAATTTTCTCATTTAGTGCATGTAGGCTCTTTGTTTTTGTTTCGTTTTGTTTGTACCTTCCATGGAGGCCGAGTCTGCCATATAAGGAGCTGTGGAGTGTACCTTTTTTCAATTGAGTAATATGGTGTCTAGCCAGAGATATGAATGCATTTTATGTGAATCTCCAGAACATATAGACACACTCTCTTCATGTTGATATAATCAGCATTCTGCCATTTTCATTGTGTTCTCATAGTTTCTCAGGTGTCTCAGCTAGGGATGGACGAGTGAGCCTCATTTCCCAGGTATTGAGAAATACATGAAAGGAGCTCATCATCATGCTTACGTTCTTTGTTATAATAATAATGTTAATGGAATAATATCCTGGAACCAGATTTATGACAGTTGCTTAAAAATTAACACCTCAGTCTTACCTCTTTCGTGTTTATAATAAATGCTTTGCTTCACCATTTGTCTTTCAGCAGCTCACAATTACATGTCACGGGGCATAATTAGGTTGGCAGAACTAGCTTGCTGACATCCAAATACATTCTTTTTTTTCCCCTTCCTCTGTTTGAATTTCAAGAATCTCCTGCAAATCATTTCAGAGCGGTTTTATGTCTAGAGAATTGACTAAAAAAAAGCTGTGTTTTCTGTGACTCTACTTCCCAACTCTACCATTCATCGGTAGCTTCACCCCTGGTTCCACTTGGAAAATTCGGGGGGGAGGGGGACGTGGCCGCGTGGCAGACATTAGGCGACAGTTCTGCTTTGACTCGTTTTTCCACTGGTTTCATACCAGATTGTCTTGTTCGTCTGTTCATTGTTTGTTTATTTATTCATCTATTCATCCGTCCAGTAAATTTCTATTAAGCCCATACTGTGTGTGCCAGGTAGGATTTAAGATGCCGAGTCTGCAGGGGAGAACAAGACTGATGCGATCTCTGTCATCACGGAACTTACGTACTAGTCAGGGGAGAGAATTGTGTACTTTAAAATCAGGAACTAAGATGTATGCTTTGAACAATAAAAACCAAGTCAGTGACAGAGTGGTTGTTAAGGTCTGGGGTGGTGGTGGGCAAAGGCTTCTTTAAAGAGTGGCAGGTACCGTGAGACTTGAAGAACAGAAAGGAGCCAGCCTCATGAACAATCTGGGGGAAAAGAAAACCCAGGCTGAGGGAGTTCAGGTCCAAAGGCCTCTAAGCGGGAACCCCTGAGATGGGCCGGAGGAGCAGAAAGGCGGGCAGCGTGGCTGGAGGGCCGCGAGCTTTTAGAGTGGCTTTTCTTAGTTCCTTCCTTACACTCCCAATTTTGGGTGCCAGGAGGTCCCACAGTCCCTCAGGTCTTAAGTCACCGAGCCACCTGTGCACCAGTCCGAGGAGAGTGAGACATGGCAGCGGCTGAGCGAGGATTGGTGGTTCCAGGCCATCAGGTGTTATGGGGAGAGGAGGGTCGCAAGAGAGGCCAAGTCTTTTCTCAGTTAGAGGACCAGCAGTGCCATACCGTCTTGTGATTGGCTGGTGAGAACCTGCCTTGGCTTAGCAACTGCTGTCCTTGAGCAGAATTCGCCACTGCAGGAGCCTCAGAGCTCCTGGTGCAAGGACCAGCAGCTCTCCATTTGGGGAGCAGGGAGAAAGCAGGCCCAGGGCTCCATGTTTTCCTTCCCCGCTCGCGGCTGATGGATTCCTTCCCAGCTTTTCTGACATGGCGCGTCACGGGGAGGGAGGCAGTGTTTCTATGATTGCTCATCCTAATTTTTAAGTTTCTCAAAGACTGAGCACAAATAGGATTGATAGGGAGCAGAGAGAAATAATCATCAATTACTTAAATACCTTCAGTGGGCTTCGCAGCGACGAAAGACTTTGAAGCTCCCTATTATACGTGGCTTGTTCTAAAAGATGTGATTGTGCAATAAAAGGCTTCTGGGTGCTTATACTAGTTCCTGACTGTTGTAGGCACAATTTTCTCAAGTACCTCAATTTGGGAATGAACGGTGTGCACATACACGCCCAAGAATGACCGTCACCAGCTTTCCCTCCGCCCCCTCCTCCTGGGGTTAGACAGGGTGTTGTCCTGTTTATTCTTATCTCCCAGCCAATGTGTAATAGAATAAGCAAAACATAACATGCTGGTACAAAAGGCCTGTTGTTTGCAGCCTTCTAATTGTGCTCCTTTCTGCCGGTAAAGGAAGCAGTCATAAATTTCTGTCATTATCTTAAGTAGTAAGGTTTCACAGCTTTGGGAATTTTTCTGTGCTTGTTCTTTGTTGGCTTCTACGTGAAGTTTTTGTCCCCCGACCCCCCAACAGACTGAAAATGCCATATTTTTAAACAGTCCTTTACTTTCGGGGGGCTGTGACTTCATGGTTTCAATGCAGCATGCAACCATAGTGATTCTCTCC